>NC_051851.1:91359670-92559726 GCF_905115235.1 Hermetia illucens | reverse complement strand
TTTTCATGACATGCACATTCTACAGACACTGATTCTCTTGGTTCAAGGTTAAACAAACTTTTATTTTTCCACTACATATTATTTTAGCGGAAAAAAGATACAAAATACATAAAAGTCATTTCATTTGTTCATTGTGATATAAAAACAGTATACTAAATTGAACCTATAAGATAAATTAGGAATATAAGTCTACTCTTCAATGTCGTTGAGACAAGTCGATACCAAAGTGCGCTTTAAGCTTACTATCGACACTTAATATTTCACGGTGTTCTCTCCAGGACACATTGCATTTGATGTTCTATCTTTTTGAGTAGAAATAGTACCTCATAGTACACATCGATTGATTCATTTCTTGGGACTCGATTTTTCAACTTGAATAACGCAACTTTGTTCAAATTTGATTATTTCTAACAAAGCCACTGTAGCCTCACAATGCCTTATCAACGGGAAATCACTGTAAACTGAAAAAAAATAAATGCTTATGAGTGTACCTAAAAATCGTTACAAAATGTACGTAAAAAAACCACTACTACTACACAGTTTTCAAAGGTTCTTACATATTTTTCCAGTAATATTTATGGATTGCCGCAAATGATTAGATGAGATATGGTGCATCAAACAGATTACGTTATATCGTTGTCAGTTCTTGGCTTAACCTTCAACTATTGCCGGAAATCAAAACACTTAGATTTCTAAGGTCTTTGATTTAATATCTCTCTGTCTTTTTGTCTGTCCATCTGGCATATGAGATTCAACCCGAAACGGCTGGAGCTACTATCACGAAATTTGGTCTGTGAATCGTTGCGCAGACAACAAATTGCACCATTTCCCCCCCCCCCCCCCCCCCCCCCCCCCAAAAAAGGTGTCATTCTCAAAGTCTCCAAAATCTGAGAGAATTTACGATGATATATATGCGAAATGCAGGCATCAAAATACATCCCACAAATACCCGAAAATCACCTTTCAGTTCCAGCGCAATCTTCGAAATTTTCTAGGTAGAAGAATCATTGCGGATCTTCGATCGCGATGGAAATTGCCAGAGAAAAATTTCGCGCATAAGGTCTGGTGCACAGTTAGATACTAGACAGCTACCTCACTCCCCCTTGCCCCTCAAGAGGGGAAATCAGTGCGAGTACACACGATTTCAAATTGTTTTGCCTTCAGCATGAGTGAGATGTACCGAAAACCCGATCAGCTGTGTTTGACATATCGCCCGGACTTGCCAATGTATTGGTGATATCGGCAAGTTTTTGCTTATGTATAAGTGAATACGTGAAACAACTTTTTGCTATATGGGTGAGCACGCCGTAGTACCAGAATAGCAAAAGCTCACCGATCTCTCTCTTACCAATACGATTTGACGAAGATTATGCCTTTTCCTTGTTTAGCGTCTCTGATGTGTACAGATAAGCTTCTGCAAGCACATTTGCAAGTGGGGTCATTTTTGTAAGGGTACTGCCTATAGTAGATCTACTGTGGCCTGGTGTTAGTGTCGTGTATGTGATGCAGTGCATTGGTGTGCGCCCACGTGCTTGCGGCATACAGTTGTTGTTTTAGTTATTTTTATAATAAATAATTATTCTTCCGCCCAAAGTATCTTAGTATATAGATTTTATTAAAACGATAAATGTTGCAGAAAAAACAATAAGAATCCGGACGCCGTAATACGCTCAGAAAGGGGGCAAAATGAGATTTATGTTTTGGTGTTGAGGAATTTGAATGCAAATGTGTACATTGATAATTTACAAAAATCTGCATGCCAACGAAGAGAAATTGGGTATTTGTCAAACATTCAAGATAAACCAAAACAGTGACCCGAAACGTAAAGCGTAGAAAAAGATGAAGTGTGCAATTGTCCGAAGCTACTCAAAATCTCTCCACAATTTTCGGAGTGCAATATTATTAAGAACCTGCGGGCTTATGTCGATGGTAGGCTTCGCAGGATGGCGAAGGGCTATTTTGAACAAAATATACTTAATGGAACATCTTCTGGAATAATGGGAAAAAATTCCAGGCGAATATATCCAACGTTTTGTCAAATCTATGTCACTGGCCAGTGAAGGATGTATAATATATGATGCTAGAAGTCTCCACACGGAGAATTAACTAGTCATTTTTTGTGTTTTTAGTGTCATTATTATGATTTTTTGGAGCTGTCCGAATTTCACTTTTGCATAAGAAAATAATTTCTTTAGTTTTTCGCCTTCATTGAGCGTTTTATTTTATCTTTTTTCGTTGATTCTTTTAGCATTGTTTACAACGTAACGTTCCTGTAAAAAAACATGTAACTACTTTTTCCCACTTTCTGAACACTTATGTGTTTTGTATGACGGGGTTCGGATTTCAATTTTGCTCACTGTAGTTTATGTAGTAGTAGCGACATTCAGTTTACCTAAATACCTGTGCATGCATGTTCATTAACTAAAGAAGCTTCAAGTCAATCTGTTGACGATCTTCTTGCGTGGAATCTAGGTTAATTAGCTCTGTTAAAAACAGATCAATATTGCCGTCCATATTGTGCGATCGAATCGAATACCACTGCGCAAAATAGTAACTCGTGAAAGGAGATCCTGACACAACTTCACCGTACAGGCGCTGGCGAAGGAATGGGGGGAACAGGTGCCCAGAGCTGTGAATCCTTGGTGCCATCATAATCAAATAATAATATTTTCTCACTATGATTCGATTTAAACGATGTTATTCGCAAATTTTGTAAAAGTGAGCCGGACAAACGTATTTCACACACATATCGCACCGCGTGCCACGATTGCCAAATGCAACAGCGATTTTGTGTGAAACAGAATCCATGTCAGTCACACCCGATTTTCTTGAAAACGGGTAAACCTATTGTCACGAAATTTAGTGAGAACCTGTGGTCTGTGAATCCCTTTACATAGAACGAGTGGGGCTACTTTGCGCTAGGTTTAAGGGTGGGCTCCTATACATACGAAATGGAGGGCGTAATTTTTTTTCGCAGAATATGGTCATGTGAGATATCAAATGAAAGGGCTCGATTAGTACTTTTCAAAACTGATTTTATTTCTGATAATGGGTGAAACATAATGTATTGAGGGCTCAAAATGTGTACCCCGAAAAGTGCAACAGATCCCCTTTTCAGAACCTGTCCAACCGAAAAATTTAAAAATGTTGCATCTATACGAATTCTCTGTTCAAAGAAAGCTATTTCTATCTTACCATGCTTTAGAAATTTACTCGAAACTACCTCTTAGTGTCCGCAGCAAGTAAAATTCCGCACATGTCTAGATTGTGGTTACTCGGTTAATGTAATAATACGCCATAGAGAAGTTCGATTGTAATAACAATAGCAATAATAATAATCATTAAAGGTTTATCTTGTCCGCTTGGGAATGATACAGATTGACTTCTACTAGACGATGAAATGGGAACGGTTCCCTTGAATACCGACTTTGTTCGACTTTCTACAGTATCAGGACATTCGCCTCTTCATCGATAAAGTTGACGCTAGAATCATTACTGTCGTATTAATCCTCGCTCATCATCATCACTGTATTAAAATCACCACTCGCATCACTAATTTACTCATCGAAATCAGAGGATTCCATTGTTTTTATTTATTTTTATTTTCTCGAAAAATAATAAAAGTAAAGTTGATAAACCGAAACCACCCGTGTGTAGCCACGTGCCTATTTGTAAATCAGGTTTAGATAAACGGTTCTTGTACGTTAAATATGAAAGCTGTGGAAACAGACACCAAAAACATAAATTTTGTATACGATTTTTACTCTGCGCCAAAACTTCAGCTCTATTCAAAAGTGTGTAAAATTTAAAGAAAGAACCAATGGAGGTTAAATGCATCCTTGACCTTAATCGGGTGTAGGTGGTGGGATCTGTTCCTTGAATGTCCGGAGATTGATTTGTAGCGTTGAGTAGCATCTTAAAATATTGGGCCCAACCATTTTTTATCTGGTCCTCCAATAAGATTCCCCGCTGTGTTCGTGAAAAATATGGTTTTGAGCTGGAAATCTGGTGTTGTTCGTCCGTCAAGTTGTAAGTGGATCTCAAATTATGTATCTTCAAATTATTATTCTCTTCTTCTTCCTATAGATTTTGTTAGCAGTAAATTCAAATTTTAGTTACGTATTTGGCTCCTGTGGGCCGCTTCTAATATGTTTATGTATATTCAGTGTTTCTCTAATCGGTTGCCTACTACCACTCTTCGTCCAAATATTCACACCTTTTTTGAAGCGCTACATTTCTTTCATTGATTGAACTGAAGTGTGTTGTTGCGGCGACAAAAGTTATGTCTCATTCTCGTGTTCCAGACTGTTTTCGTTTTTGAAAATAACATGCGTTCGGAAGTCAAATATCTCACTTTCTAATATTTCCGTTGTCTAAGCCGCCATAACTTTTCGTACTAGGACTATAGTTGTTAAATTATCGTACTTTACTCCCGTATCTGTTGGGAGACATGCGAACTACATATAGCTTCAAAGACAATGAAAATAAGCCAAAGCGAATGCTTGCGTAATGAATGGTAGGATCAAAAATGTGTAACTTATTAGGAGTGATGGCTATTTGAACCCATAACCAGTGGTATTTACCGACAACCAGGATAGGTGAGCAAACATAACAACTTAATTTCTGAACACACCAACACTATATCATATGCTCGACCAGTTAAAACTGACTGTAGGACTGGCAAGTGTTACTCCATTCGTCATATTCATCTGGCATAGCTACTTGAGGATGCGGTAGCCAAATTGGTTGAGCGTCAGCATCTTCGTTGAGTTACACCAGGTTCAAATTCTGGTTCGTTGTATATGCTTGTGCTTCTCCGGTTTCTGTAGGCTTATCGCTCGCAGCACATTAGGTAACATCATGAACCTAGAACCCAATCATCTGAAAGAAGAGATTGTTGTTGCCATATCCTCTACATAGGAATGAACAGGAGACATATGTGTGATGTGTCATCTTATGTGGTTGTTGCCAGTCCACTTGGCAATCCCTGTGATGTGCCACCTTATGTGATTGTTGCCAATCCACTCGGCAATACCTTATTCTTCTTTCTTTCTAGATTAGATTATGGTTAGTCGGAGCAGCTAAATGCCAAAACTCCAGACTAACCAGTTATGGGAGCAGCAATTGCCTGAACTCCACAATGACCTAATCAAGCAGTGTAAATTATGGGAGCAGCGAATTGCTTGGACTCCACAGAATGAAACACGTTAAGCTTGAGTTTGATAGTTCCAACGAACTACGTATTTTTAATTTATATTTCCTTTTTTATACAATTTTTACCTATACTTAGTAGGCCGGTACATATCAATTTACAGTATTTTAGGAAAAATATTACATAGTAGGCAATGATAAGTTTACAGTATTTTTAGAGAAAATAATACATAGTAGGCGATGATAAAGTGAATAAGTTTACAGTATTTTACATATGTATACCGCTTCTTCGGTTTTTCACTTGTTTCACAGGATCACTGGATAACGTTTTACTTTATATGAAAATATAAACATTTGATAGAATAATTGAATCGTTTGAAACGACTGAACGATCTCCTACAGAGAATCTGCAAATCGCCCGAAAAACGGGCAAAGATTGCCGCTGCAGATTGGACTAAATTTAGGACGAAATAAAAACTTATTATTGCATTGGATTAACTAAAAATTGATTTTCTTGAAAGAAAAAAGCGGAACATTTTTCACAAACCCAATTTTATCGAAAATATTCAGAGATTGTCACGTATCAACATATTGGATATTCGAGGGGAGCTACTTTGAGAACTTCGAATCGGTAAACATCGAATAAATCAAATCGATCAGGCAAAATTTACACACACAGTTGTTCCTGATAGACTTGCTGATAAAATTCATTTGACGATTTAATAATAGATCGGCGAAAATTCTCAGATAAATGTATCTTTTGGCAATTTTAGTTTCTTTAAGTGAACTTTGATCATTTGCATGCGCGTAATATTTAGACTTTTTGTATAAAATAAATATTTAATTATTGATGAAAACTGACCCAATTCTGAAATGAATGAATGAAATTATCGAAATGATTGGTGATAGGATTACGTATATATAGCATCATGTTTATTTTTCATTTTGTTTTGTCTTTGATTGCGCATGTGTCTGGGCCGAAAATGTTTTAACAACAAAGGCAATTGACTATTGAATTTCCATTCTGGTATATTCAATAATATTTTGTAAACATTCTTGTGAGCGTTTTTGAATGTCAAGTGTTTCACGTTTCCATCCTCAACACCTGCCAATGCGGTATTACAAGCAAAAATGCATATAATTGAATGGGCGGATTAATTGAATGCCGCCCAATAGCCATTTGGTAATAGTTTAATCAGATCGCCGTATTCATTTCCTGAGAAGTATTTATGTATGTGCATTAAAAAAAGTAAGGCGTCTGTGTCACATGTAACTCTTTATTCTTCAATTAGAATTCTGAAATCATACAATATTCACAATATATTGCATACCTACATATAATATTGCAATCCAGGAAGCTTGGATAGCATTCTAAACATGCTTTATCTCACTGTTTCTATATTAAAATATGATTCATACCTATTCTACCTGCAACAATAATTAATAACTCATAATTTTTGGGCGTATCAAAAATTATCGCTTGACTGTAGAAATGTCCAAATGTGTCCGCTATGTATCATCTATTCATGAATTGTTGACATCTTCTTTATTTACCATATATTTTTGCAAATTTGTTCAAATATTTGCTAATATCATTCGTACTCACGGAACACATGCGTGACAAGTGTTAATTAGGTGCACGTGATTTTGTTAAAAATGATAAAGAATAAATATTCTGGTGAAGACGTTTGGATGTTGGAAGATGCATTTGTAAATTCGTCTTCGCCTTCCGTCGAGGTTGTTAGTTTTTAAACGAATTTGGTTAGAGCTAAGGAAATCAAAGTCCATGACAAATGCAAATTGCAATATACCATACATATTTACTTATCTTACATACACGAAAACAAAAAGCGCTTCTGCTCGTTGACGATAAGGAACCTATGTTATACGAAATTTGCTTTTTATCGGGTTGAGTGAATAGTCGTTGCTTTTTTCTGTTTTTTTTTAAAGTAATTTGTTTTTATAATGAACAAAGGTCAATCGATGATGTGTTTTTGGTTTTGTTAGATAGTCTTTTTGATAGTTCCTAATTTCCCAGGACGTAGAAGTCTTGATTGGCGAAAAACTGAAGAAGAATGGTTTACTGCAGTTTTTGGCAAGCGCGACCTAGTTCACGGATATTTAAATGATATTGCAAATACGTTTGTGAAGGATAGGGTTAAAACTCTTCATAGTATGGGGCGAAGGATTGGACGGAACAGAAATGCACATATACGTGGTCTCGACTTTTGACAAGTTAATATATATACCTCTCGCCGTCCCGACTGTCCGGTTTATTGTAAAGATCTTTACAATAGGCTGCTCGGGTAACAGTAATCACTTCCTTTGCTTCCCAATTCGCGTATTCTTGTATAATTAGTAATTTTTGAAAACGAAGAATGTATCAAAAAAATTCCCAAACCTAATTAGGTACTAGCACTGAGGAAGGAGGTACGTGGACTCCGAAACAATTGTATGCGGGAGAAAAATAAAAATATTTACAGTATAAGGAAAAACACCTACTTCTTTTCTTAACTTATCCAAAAAGTCGGGAAACCGGAAGCTTGACGCTTCAGGTATAAAAGGTTTTGTGTTTCCCTATGTGAGGAGCATAACGTAGTTCTCCATTAGCTTATAGCATTGACCCGAGATATTGAAATCGTTCAGTTCTGGGCAGGTTACTGCCATTGCCAGAACTGAGCGATTTAAGTATCTCGAAGGGCAGGTTACTGCCATTGCCAGAACTCAGCGATTTAAATATCTCGAATCAATGCTATCAGCCAATGGAGAACTGCGTAATGAAATTGTTTCACGCATTAACGCAACCTGGATGAAGTGGCATTCCCTAACTGGTGTTCTTTGTGATTGATGTATCAGCGCACGTCCCAAATCTAAAATTTACTGCAATGTCGTCCGTCTGCTGCTCTCTATAGTTCTCAGTGTTGGCCGAGTATAAAGGACAATGAACGACGTCTTGCGGTAATAGAAACGAAGATGTTGTATTGCACTGGTGGCGTGACATGTTTTGATCACGTCTGAAATGAGAATATTCGCGATCGATATGAGGTTGCACCGATCGTGGAAAAACTGCGAGAGAGGCATTTTCGATGGTGTGGTCACGTAATTCACGCTAACGAGAATTCAATAACCAGTATTGGTCAGAACATCGAAGTAAACCAAAAAGCCGGCCAAAACAATGGTGGCTTGATACACTGGATGGGGATTTAAAGGTCTCGCGATTACATCCTGATCAAGCATTTGATAAAATAAAATGACGAAATCGATCACGACAAGCCGACCCCGCTTGTGAGAGGCACAACGGCTGAAGAAACGAAGAAAATGTGAGGAGTGATGAGCGCATGACAGCTCGGTGCCACATAGCTAAAAATTCCATTGCCCTCTATTTTTTAGAAAGCGATTTAAATAAATCATTTGATGGAAAGCTCAGTATTATAATGGTCAACCTCATATGCTTCACATTCTGAGTTTAATATTATTAGCAAATGCAAAGAATTTAACCAACATCAAATATATTCTTGAATGGAATTTTAATATTTCACTCGAATGTCAATTATTCTCGTTAATTATGACGTCAGCGTCTTATTTGCATGGCCTTGGAAGCAGTAAATTCGCGCGAACTTGCTAAGTTTGAACTACTATAGCTTTGGCGTCAATTGCCAGATTTCCACGAAATATAATAATAATATAGAAAATATTGTCCTCTAGGCTGGTACAAAATTCGGAAGTATTGGGATGAATTTAAGGGTTTTTTTTCAGTAAATTTCTAAAAAGTAGTAATATACTATTAGTAAGTTTATTTGAGCAGATGGAATGGGACATATTTTGAGGCCTAGATTTCATCTAAGCGCACCACCCTGATTTTTTTTCGGATTTTTAGGTTGGGTAGTTTCCGAAAATGAGTCCTATCTCACTTTAAGTGCGTACATTTTGACTCCTTACTCACGCACTTTGCAATTCACGCCAAAACTACTAACGGTTTCGGAAAGTACAAATGGAGACCTTTCATTTGATACCCTACACGACTATATCCGGCGAGAAAAATTTTTGAATCCCCCCTTTTCCATGTATGCCTCCCTTTGAACTCCACCTCAATTTATGCTACTCGCTGTATGCGCGGGATTTCATAGTTCCCATCCATCCACCAAATTTCGTTCGGATCGGTTTTGGAGAAAAATGTGACAGACAGACAGACGGGCAGACATTGAATCGATTTTAATAAGGTTTTGTTTTACACAAAACCTTAAAAACATGGACATTAACTTCAACTTGGACATTAATTTCAACTTATCTTCAGCAGTTTATTTTCAATCCCTACAAATATGTTCAAATTTTCGCCTCGAAAGTAGAGAATAAGCTGTCAATTTTTCACTTTTTTAAAAAAAAATCAAATAAGCGGTAAATCCTCTGTAAATCCATCTTATTTCACAGAAAAGTAATGCTTCCAAAGTTTAGGAAATCTTATCATCTTAATGTTCTACGAACACAAAAGTAAACCTAATTTAATTTTGTTTAAATTTTCAGGTACGGAAGAAACGCCAGTCAAATCAGTGGTTATAAGGGTGGCTAGTCAACTTCACAAGGCACTTAGCGATAAGGGAATAGCATTTCTAGTGAATCATGGAATATCAGAAGAAAAGGTGAGTTGCTCGGAAATGGTGAAACTTTAATAGTAGAATAACAATGTAATTTCTCCCTCAAGTTGAAACAAGCATGGCAACATTTGGATGATTTCTGCGAATTACCAGCTGACGTAAAGCAACATTACATAAAAGGAGTAAATGAATGTAATGGCTACACCGAACCAGGTACATTCTCTCTGAATAGCAAATATAAGCGTTTGTACTACGTGATCAAAATTGGAACTAACGGTTAGTATTGCAGGCCAAGAGTTGACGAATGAGACTGATCCTGAGCCAGAATTGCGACATGCTTTCAACATTTGTACTATAAATGCCAGAAACTTACCAGAAGAACCATTACCTGGGTTTTCTGATCAAATTGCAGGATTGGCAAAAGACTTCAAAGCTCTTGCTGGTTTTGTATTACAATCATTAGCTATTGGTTTAGGTGAGTGCTGTATTTCTTTGTGTACGTCGGTTAAGCAATATAAGGTGCTCATTAGAAAAAGTAAAATATTATACTTTCAGGAAGTAAAAAAACCACTATTTAGCCTCTATAATAATATGATATTAAGGGTAGTTGCACTGCGTCCTAAAAGAATTGTTTGCCCCTTTAATGGTTTTACTTATTAACTATAGTATGCCGATCAAGTCTATAACTGACAGGCATTTTGAAATGTTTCCTTTTTCTAGATGTTTCAGCCTTCTTCAATTTTTACCTAGTTCAGAACCGAAGTCGGTTCATCTTGATGGTAATTTTTCATCGACTTCAAAGTTCAGATCAATATTGGCAATAAGAATCGATCGGTGAAATCGGACGTCCTCATTTCAGATGTTCTAATAACATGTTAAAACAATAGTCCAACACAAAATCTTTATCTCCGGTAGCAGGACCATGTTGTATGAGGTGATTATTCCACCCTTGGATAAGTTGCTCGAGATTCACTTTGGTTTGTGACACCAACGAAACCTAATTTGCAAGAACAGTGTGGAGGGTTGTGGACATTAATTGCCCCGTGTGATAGCGTGCTTTCTTGATGGACACCGCAGGTGGTATATGTATTTGATATGCTTCCGGCTTTACTCTTCGTATCGCGGTCGAGTAATTTAACCCAGCGCACGAGTTCATCTGCGCAGAGAATATCAGATGATTTTATGTGGCACATGGTCAGACTTTTCTTCCCTAGATCCAGAAATGCAATGTAAAAAAGCAATTCTCCCGACGTTCCTCCATGAGTAATGGCGTAGAGTGTATAGTGCTTTGTAGTTCTTGACTAACCCCGCTTGGTTCATTGTTATTTCAAAGATATCGCATACAACTCTTCATACTATAGGATAATAATTAAATCGGAAGGTAATTTGAATATTTTTCTGGACTCCTCTTACGCTTGATTCTCCTTGAATTTTTTATATTTATCTCAATATCTATACAATAATTCAGCTGCGACTATCGTCGTCTAGTTTTTGTTGACAGATCTGAAGGCTAATCCGCTCACAATCTCCGATGCTCCCACTGATGTTCGCTGTCGTTTTATCGACAATAATCAAATCCTTTCCGGGTTTTTACTGTGCGCTAAGTCACCATGACTTGCCCATCTTCAACTTCACCGCAAAATACCTTCTGGGTAGGTGAAGCCTTCCTTCAAGCTAATCGACCTCTTTTGAAGCAATCTGATGACAATATTCTGCCGTTCGTTTCGTCCCTCTCGGCGGCGTAATCCCCCCTACGCCCATTCATTATTGAATGTCTTAGCAGCTAAATAATTGTTTAATTAAATGGTTTTCAATTAATTGTGCATCGGTTTTGGAGGAAAGTGCCAAGCAAGCGATTGTAATTTTTGTTGCTATTTCGAGTATTATTTCCCTTACATTTATCGAGTAACTCCCGCTTAGTTAAATAATATAGACAATATTGGCTGCCGAGCTTCATTGACATTTAGATCTAGTAATGATCGCTGTTAAATTTTTTTAAAGTCAGTCCTTCAGCTTCCTCCAGCACCTTCTGGCCAGTTTCTATGGTTTACTTTTCTGGTACTCGATGCCTCGTTATCGTCAGGTCTGAGTATTTTGGGGCTTATCAAGTAATAATCTGTTTTACGCTATCGATTTTTATTTTTGCGTTCTGCGTTTTATTTTGGTGAAAAACTTTCAATGTACAAAAAACCTTCATTTTTTCCTAACGCAGGATTCAGGCTTCAGTTGTGTCTTTCGTCAGTACACTTTCAATGGGTTTGGAGGTTAGGCGTAGAAAAAATCAACAATTTGCAATTGATGTTTCAATGTATGTTTTCCCATTCGTACATAGGTATTTCCAAACTCCAAATTATACATATGTATGTATATATTGAACGTCTGATTATTATGGCTATTCTAAATAAACATTGCCCATTAGCCCATTGACACCCCAATTAAGAGCGTGGTCAGCCGCCGAAAAAGTTTGAAGACTCATAATTGGGCGAATATGGCACTTTGAGTCAACAGCATGTAAAGGGATTAACAGACCACAATTTGTTGTACACAAATCCTCAAAAATCCATTTAGATATATTATCCTTAAAGGGGACACAGTTCCTTAATGTATAGTACTGTAAGTCATTCGTGGTTATTATCCCGATTTGATTCAGGTACTCATTCACAGCTGAGTCGACGATACAAATATTTTTGCCATCAGTGAGATTTGAACAAGGATCTTCTATTGCGATAGCTTACATTAATTTTCAATGTTCAATAAAGTTTACCCTGAGTTGTCAATTTACAGTTTCTACTTCTCACTAATCATATATACTCCTCTTTGGTTTCCTTATTTTTGTTTATATTCTATTGCGGTCAACATCAATATTCGCTTCAATACTTGAATATGTCTGGCATTGACGTTGCAATTAAGCAAAGAATGTCTTCGATATTTGAAAAAATAATTTGCTGTTGTGGTTTTTTTGACAAAACTTGGTGTGATGCTCGTGCTTTTAGTTGTATGAGCGGCGTCTATGCTATTAAGTTTATGTTCAGCTTTATTCATGATATTCAATGCTGTGGAAAGTGAGGTGTGATTGCTTACGCGGATCCAGTGCGTACAACGCACTCGTTGACTTTTGATTCTCTTTCATTCAATAGTTGTTTCCATTGAAATCACCATTTTGCGATATACAGGGTGTCCCCTTTATGATGGTACAAAGTTCAATTGTGGATAGTATCGCTTTTTTTAGGAAAATGGATCCATGGAATGAGCACTCTATCTTTTACCGTTACAGAGTTATAACGTTTTTTTTGTGAATAGTGTTAAAAAGCGTGACCTTCTCCAAAAAATCACAATTTCCCACTTTCTCAATCATTTAACCTCAAATTTGATATCATTTTCGGAAACTGTATAAAATTTCCTATGAATAGATATTTTTAAGGTTTTGTGTAAATCGGTTTACTGTCTGTCTGTCATACACATGTTTCTTGGAAACGGTTATAGCGATTGACACTAAATTTGGGGGAACATCCAGTTAAAGGGGGGGCTTAGTTTTGACATTTGTTAGAAAGTTGGGCAGCGCGAAATATCCTCCATATCGATATCTGTTCAATTAATGAATAATAGTATATTACCATGTCATCCATGGTGTCCGGATAGCTGAGTGGTTAGAGCACAAGGCTATCGTACGGAAGGTCGCGGTTCAAATCTCACTAGCGGCAGTGGGATTTGTATCGTGATTTGACGTCGGATACCAGTCGACTCAGCTGTGAATGAGTACCTGAGCCAAATCAGGGTAATAATCTCGGGCGAGCGCAATGCTGACCACATTGCGTCCTCCAGTATACTGTAGTGTGGATTGTTGTGCCAACGATTATTATTATTATTAGTATATTACCATAATTTTTAATAATTGACTGCAGAGTTGATCCTGGAATCATGGAAGTTTCTAGTAATATAGGCTATAGAGCATGATCCTAACAAGTTTTGGTGAAATTCGAACTGTTACTAACAAAGTTGCAGTAGGTGTGCAAATTCAAGGTTTTGAATGTCAGTATCACGTAAAGGTGAATATTTGCACCTTATATTAGGTGAGAATATTACCTTACGCGCTAGGTATCAATAGGTCAAACGTCCACTCAAATATTTTTATAAAAAATATACAAAACCTTTCATACTTGAGGCGTTCAGCTTCCGGTTTCCCGACTTGTTTTAATTACAAAGGTCCATCATCACCTCGAAAGTGAAACTGTTTAAAACAAAAGAAATTTCAAAATCGGTCTTTTGTCTAAATTTCAATCTGCATTATTGTATCGGTACTTCAGACCTACAAAACTACAAAGTTGATCAAATTTGCCTCATTATGTCAGCTTTCAATTAGGAAGTAAAAGTGATGGGCTTCATTATTGAAAAATTGGGAATATTGTGCAATCAATGGAAGAAAACGTGGTCCTGATATGGGGCAAAGCAAATTCACTCAAATATGGTAGTTTTCAATGCGAACAATGGAAAATTAATGCACCAAAACACAATCACTACCTTATTTAAGTGAATTTGCTCCATATCAAGACCACGTTTTCTCCCATTTAATGCATAATATTCCTAAATTTTCCAGAGTTAAGCTCATTATTTTTACTTGTCAAAGCTAATATGAGGAGGCAATTTTATTAACTTTGCAAGCTTAGTTTTAAATAAAAAATCGATTGTGAAATTTCCTTAAAATTTAAATAGTTTTATTTTCGAGTGTCCGGATAGCTGAGTGGTTAAAGCACAAGGCTGTCGTACGGAAGGTCACGGTTCAAATCTCACTGAAGGCAGTGGAATTTATATCGTGATTTGACGTCGGATACCAGTCGATTCATCTGTGAATGAGTACCTGGGTCAAATCAGGGTAATAATCTCGGGCGAACGCAATGCTCACCACATTGCCTCCTATAGGGTACTGTAATCCTGTAGTGTACCGTTACGGTCTTGAATGAAGTGCTCTAACACCCTTCAAGACCTTGATCTAATATGGATTGTTGCGCCAACGATTATTATTTATTTATTTTCGAAGCGCAATTGAAAAAATATCCATTTATAAGAAATTTCATGTAGTATAAAATTTGGGATTAAATGATTGAGGGGGTGGGAAATAGTGATTTCTTTGGGAAGGTCAAGCTTTTTGACACTATTTACGAAAAATGCTATAATTCTGTAACGGTTAAAGATAGAGTGCTGCTTCCGCGAATCAATTTTCCTCAAACAATAATTTATCCACGATTAAAATTTGTATCATCATAAACGGGACACCCTGTATACATTTAACCTTATTAAAACCGATTCAATGACTGTCTGTCACACTCCGTTTACTTGGAAACGGCTGAACCTATAGTCACGAAATTCAGTGAGGCCTGGTCTACAAATCCCTTTATAATTAGAAAATGGCGCCATTTTGTGTGGAGTTAAGGAAGGGGGGTCCTACATATGCGAAAAAGTGGTGTATAGAATATTAGTACTTTGAAACTGGTCCTATTTTTAGTGATATTAGGTGAAACATAGCGGAGTTAGGGCTTAAAGTGTATCCCCAAGAATGAAACAGGTCCTGTTCTCAGATCCTATCCAATTGAAAACTCTGAAAACAATCACAATGGTGCATCTATACCAAATCTAGGCCACAAAATACGTCTCCCTCCGATTTCTACTCAAATAAAGTTAGCAATAATATATTACCATATTTTATAAATTTACTTGCAAATCTCCCTTAATTTCTTCTAGACGTACAAGCACCAGTATAGGGTATAATATTGGGTATAGTTCTGAAAAGTTTGAAGGCAATTCAACTATAATATTATTTACAAAGTTATAGAAGATGAAAACCTTGCATTTCACGTATATGACTTCAACATCATATAAAGGGAACTCATATGAGCGGCGGGATGCCTGGGAACATTTCAGTTTCCCTTTTTAAGGTTTTGTGTAAACACAAAACCTTATTAAAATCGGTTTATTGTCTGTCTGTCTGTCCGTCACACGCATTTTCCTCGGAGACGGTTGTAGCGATTGGCACCAAATTTGGTAGAAAGGTGCTATCGATACCTGTTTAAATTAAGTTAATAATAGTAGATTACTATAATTTTTAGTAATTGAGAGGAAAACCCTCCTTAAGTTCACAAATCACAAAATTTTGCAGCAATATAGGTTACAGCATAGAGCATGATCTTGCCAAATGGTGGTGAAAATCGCAGTATTACTAACAACATTATACTAGTTCAAAACTGTCGCTCCTCAGCAAATTTAAGACTATGAATGTCAATATCACTTAAAAGTGAATATTTTCACATAATATATGTATATTTTACGTGCTACATGCTAATGGGACAAATGCACACCCAAATTTATTTATAAAAGAAATACACAAAACCTTTCATACCTGAAGCGTCTAGCTTCCGGTTTCCCGACTTGTTTTAGTTATTTATCATTTATCATTATCACTTACTCGAGACATATGCTTTAGCGCATGGAGAAAATATTTTTTTATGGATAGAGGTGAAAATTTTAAAAAGATGTTGCTGCACCAGGCTGCAATAGTGTGTGGGATTCTTACCCACTAAAACCAGCCCTATTTCTCCGCGGGACACACCGTGAAGGGGGGCGGAGTCTGGTTTGTACCAACATGGTTAAGTCACGCATCCGACGCGCTTTTCTGACTCGATCCAGTTTCTGCAGCTTTTTGTGTATCGCAGTTATTCTTTGTACTTGTTTACCACACTCTAATTTTCTTCATCTGCTCCAATAACTACGTCGAGGGCTTCGCTTAAATTCCCTCTTTTAATCGCGATTTCAACCGATAGAACATAACATGCTCTAGGTTCACGGGTGTAACAGCAAATTTAGGACAGTGTGGAGGTTTGTCCAACCCAAAACGATGCAAGTACTTCCTGTATCCACCGTGTCTCGTAAGGAACTGTCTTAGGAGGTAATTAAATGCTCTGTGTTTTCGTTGGACCCATCTCTCAGTACATGGTATCTGTGTATGGTAAAACGGGATTATCTCATCTTTGCTGCCATCTCCTCGCGAGCTCGTGCCTGTAAGAAGTCTGCAGTCACAGAATCCGAATTCGCTTTCCTTCCCAGGGAATCGTTTCCGTGATGACACACGCTGTCTCATCAGATACTGTCTTATATGTGCTGCACACCATCAACGGGATTGGTTTGCCGGACTCATCATTCTTGGGTTGACCTTGTTATCCAATGCTCCCGCCCAGACAGGAGCCGGATATAACAGGCTGGAGTAGCTGCAATGTGGAGTACCTTTGCGGATTGTCACCCGAACTTCACACTTGAGTAGCGCAGCACAACTCACCACAACTGAGCAACTCGAAACTTACCCGCTTGAGCAGCTCGTTTACCTGTCGTAGGCAGGAGGACAACCACGGGGCCGGCGTACAGCCAGCTACAGACCGAAATCAGTTAAAAATAATCGCCATTTGTGTTGATCCAATTTGTTGAAATGTTTGTATTGTTGTTCAAGAAGTGAATTTGTGTCTTTATAAGAAAAATAGAGCACTTGATATTTTTCTAAACAATAAGATTTGTTTAAGTTACACAATTGTGGTATTTGGATAATTCCGTAGATGCTCTAGGAGGCAGTAACGATAATATCAGGATATCGCAATTATATTGATGAACTATAGAAGGATGGATTTCACTACTTCTGCGACAAGCAACCGGCGAATAGATGTCCAATGTCCAATATTAGGCATCATCCTTGCTAGAGGTGAACTAGCCTTTGCTTACTTTTCCCGTGCGTAGTCCAGGTGCTTTTTATAGCTCAACTTGGCATTGATGGAAATTGATGCGTGAATGGACAATCCTTCAAGTTACTTTACGTTTCGGCAGTAATGCTAACAACCTGTATAGGAAATTCTGGCGTTTTTACCTGAACGGCTATAAAGGATTTACAGGCTACAAAAAATAATGGATTTGCACTGAGCGGGATTTGGACCTTAGGCACGGTGAATATCCTGCAGTATCTGTTCTTTTGTGATTTGATTTGAATTTGAATAATAGTGACACAAAATGCTAACACAATCGTATATTATCAATTAAGATTGGAGCTTAAGTTTAAAAAATGTTAACTCACATTGAAATGATCCCTCACAATTTAAACCTGATTCCCAAGAAATCGGTTTCCGCCGGATGATAGTGACCTACTTCTTCCGAAAATCTCCTTTCGGAATAGCCAGAAAAGCTCTTTGCAGGGTTTCATAGAGCTATTTGTGCAGCAAGGCACGGAACAATATTTCATCGTTCTCCTTAGCATTTCACGCGGCAAATTAAATTTGACAGTTTTATATTTGTATGAGTAACAACATGGTGTAGGCTTTTCAGATAGATTGCACCATAGTAGTGATTTCCGTCATTAGTGAAAATAAGGCGAGTAGTCTATTGCGGTATTTTGAACAAGAGTCGCGGGCACGTTACTTGGGAAGATTTTCGCGCACGAATCTTGTACATTACAACCTTGTAAGGAACGCTCCACTTCATATTTGCCTCAAGGCACAGCCGCCTGTAGCAATTACGTTTACTTTTCCGTACGACCTTCTTAAGACACGAAGATCGCGGTAGTCTTTTTCAATCTGCCGATATTTTGGCTTCCCTTTTCTTCTTTGGCAAAGCCTGGTTCGCAGACACGATAAACTCAACAGCAAAATTTCCCGGTTCCACCAGTAGTTTGGTCTCCTGCTGTTATGGACTGTAGAGTCGCATGCCTCAGTTACCCACTGACATAGTTGACCCACTTTTTCCTGCGCCGTTTCCTTCGGCTCGTGATCTTCTTCGAAAGGACTAGTGGATCAACTAGCCATCCTGGTCGACTTCCGTTGCATATTCGACTGTCGTCTCCGCTTCTAATGTCGAGAAAGATGGTCTGGTGGTCACTGTGGCTGTAGTGTTAATTAGCCCATCAGACCATCTCTCTCGCCAACGACATATTGATATCGACGATCGGTCCTAGCCCTCTGCCTCGGGAAGTGGGTATGGATGCAATGTTGGCTAGTATGATGTGTGGCTCCGCAAAGGTTTCAAGCAGGATTTGGTCCCTAGTATTCGGCACTCGGCTTTCCTAGTTCAAGGCCCAGGTGTTGAAATAGCCGGCAATAATTTTAGGGTCGTGGTTTCTAGCGACTAACACCAAGCTGTTTAGCATCTACTCATATTGCGAGAAGAGCGCAACAATTAATTAATGTCTCCGACCACAGATAAAAATTCTTCAATTTTAGCTATTTCATCTTCGATGAGATCAAGTTTCCGTTGAATGTAATCACTGGGTGTCAACTCATCAGCTTGAACTGTTTGTTTTGCGCATTTTTCAAGCCATATTTCTTGTTGGAGTCAGTTTATTATTGTTTGGTGTTCATATCGCTATTTTTTCTTCGAGCCAAATCCCTTTATCCTCCGTGCGGAACCGTTCACCGCATCTGCGGGTTTGTGCTTTCGCCCAAGGGCCCGAACTATTGAAATACGGCGCGTATCCTCAGCAGGATTTCGGTGCTCTGCCGCAATACTTCATCGCAGCGATAGGTCTGGTCGACGTCTTTTGTCGATGGTATATTTATGAGGACGAGTATGAGATCTAACTAACATGTGTTTTTCGTATGAGAGTTTTATGTGATTCATTTCCCAAAAAAAAACCTGATTATTTTTGATTTTGTTTGAGTAGTTGTCATTCTATCCTCCTTTCAAATAACGACAAAGTTAAGATTTGTTTCAAAAATTCATTAGACATTTCATTTGATTCGACATCTCCCCATATTTGTTTGTTTTTTAATTCAAGCCAATTCAGGCTATTCACTGTGTGTATAGCCTATGTTTTTGCGGATAAATATCTTAAGGCAGATCGTTAGGCAGACATAGATAATAGATTGCTTAAAAAGTACACGCTCGCTAAGCAGAAATTGACACATTGGTTTAGATAATAACGACGAAACTTAATACCGCTATTTTAATTACATTTCTCACTCCTCCGTATTCTAGAACTTCCCCAATCTTTCTTCCTCGAAAATCATTCGCGGATGCTGGATGGAGACCTTGATAATGTTTCACTTCTACGATTGTTATACTACCCTCCCGTCGTCGAAGATGATAACAAATGTGAAGTAATGAAAGGTCAATGTAAATACAGCTACCAGCGCTGTGCATCAGACAATCCCGACTTCCAATTCCATGATGATATTCGATCAGAAGACGATGAACTTGCTGCTGGAAATTCAGGACTGGCAAATGGCTCTAAGCGAACTGACAGAGACACATTTACGTTACTCGCACAAGACTCAGAAGGTGGATTGGAAGTGAAATTGCCTGAAAGTTCGAAATGGAAACGAGTTGGCCATCTACCAGGAGCTATTCTCATTATTTCAGGCGAAATTTTATCTGTATGGACTGATGCAAAGTATGCAGCTGTGGTGGGTTTTATTTGAATTTGAATTGTCAGTTACGGTTTAATACCCTTCGAATCGTTTACAGAGTCATCGAGTTGTAGTGCCAGAACAAGAATCATTAAAGTCTCACGGACGACATTCCATTGCATTTTTCTGCCATCCAGGTAACTGCCGACATGAGAATTGAAATCATCCAATTTCATTATCTATTTCTTATTACAGATAATCTTACGTCAATTTCATCTGCCGACTTACCTAATCATTCCTCAGATCAAGAAAATGATTCAAAAAAGAAGCGGAAGAAGTCATTTAAAATTGCAAAAGACAAGTGAGTTATCAAAATCATGTTAATAGTCAAATGGATGCTAATTATTTTTTATGTTTAGGGTTTACAGTGCCTACCAATCGATAAAAGAGCGTTTTAAGGAGAAAAATGGCTCGTAATGGACACTTTGAAAGTGTACTTAATAAAGTAAATTACTTTTAAGACAGTAATTATTTCAACCATATATCAATAAATATGAAAGATATATTTTGAAAATGGGTTTTTTATTGGCTGTAGGGAGAAATTACGTATAAGATGAACGAAATTTGTGTATTGAATTTGGGGAGTAATGAATAAAATATAAATATACTGCACTGGACTAGTTATGTCCCTTAAAAACGCTTGATAACTAAACTAAAAAAGTTAAACTAACGTGAAAATGCAACAGTTAGCACCAATATTAGAATTTTTGGAGATTGTCCTGGTGCTTGCTGTAATATTAAGATGTTTCCTTTCTATAGTAATCACTGAAAGAGTCGCCAAAGTTCTCCTGTGGCTACGTACCCACCATTGTGACGGAAGTTGTAGTAGTAGCTGCTATCAATTACCAAGCATCTGGCGCAAATTAACTTGAAGAGAGTCGAAGAAAAGTATATATGTGAACAATGCAGCTGGGGTCAAAAGATGATAGCAAATCTTCTCTGGGCAGCGTTTTCAAACGGTGAGCTTTGTACATTTCAAGATTAAATCCGACGTTTCAGGCTCATGGGTGAGACCATACTCGAAGAATGTCTGCATCGAAACAGGTGTGATCGTACCAATGCAATCTGTTCCATTTCAAGCTTTGGATTTGTCACCAGATGCTCGGTCAATTGAATATGTTCCTGATATGGGTACAACGACGCTCGATTATATGTTGTCAAACGCGTGTCAACCTTCCCATGAATTATGGATGAGAAAAAGGCTGGAGAACCAACCCTTCTTCGTGCACATGCGGGCCCATAGCTCATTATCTTCTGATCCGCAGGAGCATTTATTATGAGTACCAGCTTTTTCTCCAAAACATTGTGGGATGAATGAAGAGCATCGTTGTGCCATAAACAGAGAAGGCAGACATTGGCAAAAACTACCCGAGTTTACCATACTACAATGGAGCAGGTAATTGCCATATAGATAGTAATAAATAGAATGTGTACTCTCATTATTATCTCGGAATACCCCAGAGGGACAAAATCCCAACTACAAACTCATATGGGTATTTTTACTATCATATAATATTACGTGCATGCGACACCATGTTATGTTTTTGTCGCATTTACTCTTGTATTTTCATATTCAAAATCTATCTTGACGTGTGGAAAATCTGATAGTGATGTGAAGTTTAAAAAAAAAAAAGCAGGAAAACAATCATCTCCTGTTGCTGCGATAATAAAAAGTATAATACCAATTGGTAGATCGCTTTTGTAATGCGATCATTGATCGTGGGAGTTCGTGGCCTCAATATTCTTTGTTCTTTAATAGATTTAGTTTACAAATTTAATACGATATTGCCTTACCCTGCTACTGCTAATATATTTCGTTTGTTCATACCCAAAGTAATTTTCCGGAGGTCCATGAGTTGGTAAGAGAGCAATTAGACACACTCAGTGTAGTCATTGTTTTTAAGAATTGGGAAAAAATGTCATGGTCCATTGAAGCCCTCCACTTCCAAAACAGCATGGAGAACGTTACCAATAATGAGAATAATATCGCTGGCAGGATGCAACTCTGTTCGGACTTCAAATTCTTCAGAGATTTTACCTCAATTTTGCACGTGACATTTTGCACCATCATATGTCTCTTTGAGCTGTTATATACCCTGTTTACGCTGTTAAAAGTCTTCTTGAAATCTATGAAGACCAGGTGAAGCGGATATCTCAACTCCACGTTGTGACCAAAGTGATCCGAAGAGTGTTGATGTGGTCAGTGCGGGAGAGCTTATAACGGAAGACAAGCCTGTTCTTTGCCAATTAAGTTTCCTAGGTATTCTCTCATATATATTTTTTAGTTTTTATCTATGCGACGGCGGAAAATATGCAAATAGCCTTTCTATTGTGGCAATCAAGGAAAGTGAACTTTTTCGGAATCTTAACCGTCGTCCCGAATGAGCGGAAATAGCAACCCTACAAAAACTGCAAGGAACAATTTTGGGAGAGACCACCAGGGTCGAGGAGTTTACTCCACATGAACGTATTGATGATAAAGGTAATTTCGCTTCTGTTTCGAGGACCAGGCCGTATGACCATATTACAGTGCCGTGCCATTTCATCTAAGGGAGGTTAAACTTCACCCGATGTCATACGCTTGCTCCTATTTAACTGCTCGAGTGGTGCCTAAAAAAGGAGAATTTTCAATGGCATCTGGGTGCTCGCCAATATTATCAGACAGACTATTTAAGATATCTGTCGCTCGATTAGTTAGATAGTCCCCTGCCGCCGAAGAAGGTTTGGCGTTTTTTGAGTCGATTGTCTAACGCCGTAGATCCGTGCAAAGTTTACCATTAATTCTCCTTTTGTTCAATTTCTTATTATTTCCTCCTGATAGATAAGCTCAAACTTAGAGTCACGTGTTTCCTTTTGGTCACCATTTTTATTGTACCATTAACGACAATATGTAATTCGAAAAAAAATCACTTCATACCCAGATAGAATGCTAATCGATGATTAGCACAAGGCAATAAGTATGCAAGATATTGGATGAATGATGAATCCAGAAGGCACCGGGTTACTGAACGTATCATACAAACTGTCGGATTATGAAGATTGTAATTTCTTCTTTTTCTTTAGCCTTTGTCCCGTTCACAAGAGGGGTGGGCTATTATCAAGATTGCACTGTATTTCTACATCATTTTCTCAAAGCAATGGGACCAGGCAAGCTTTGCACGATTGATCAGCATAGCCTTATAGATTAAAATGATTTTGAAAGGGAGAACTTTTAGAGAAGTTCAAGATATTGTTTGTTGTTACGGACAACGGTTTGTAATGAAATATACGGGCGGCGTCCAGCAATGACTTGTAAATTCGTTGAGCATGTGGTCAGACAATCAATGAAGAATCCTTTTGCACCTGCAACTAAAATAAAAAGTGGACTGGAAGTGGAGGTCCATGAAAAGTGCCATTATTAAAAAAAGTCATAAGGTAAAAAGGCTGAAGTTTGCGAAGGAACGCTTGGGTCGGCGCATCCAGAAGTGGGGTAATATTTTATGGACAAATGAACCCCAAATTGTCACGTATGGTGCAAGATCTCGAGAGTACGTTAGACGACTAGCTAGCTTCGAGTACAACCCAAGATACAAGCTAATAAAAATGCAGGAACACCATGGATCGTAATGAGTATGTTCGAAGATGTCATGCTACCGTATGCCCCGAAGAAAAGCCACTTCGGGTCTTGCAGGATAATGACTCAAAACATATAGGTGAGTTTAACACACCAGTGGTTTCAGAAAAATAGGTCATAAGGTCATGGAATTATATGCATAATCTTCAGATCTCAACCGTGGTGCGTACATTGCACCGGTTCCATAACTGTGCAGCCAGAAATAAGATGGTCCAATGAATGACACATTCTACACTGGTCATTCTCCACTCGCTTATGCCCCGGTGGTGACCATGCCGTCCTGAATGCCGCACACAAATCCCTCCTTCTCACGAAAGAGTTCCACAGTCATTTGTTCGACAAACGGCTGCCATAGGCAATCCACGTGTTTATTGCCTTCGATTTCAATTTATTGATCCGTTCTTGATCCAATTCACCCCACTCAGAGGATTGAAAGATCGATCCCTCAAATTAAGTTGGGTCAGTCGGCAGATGCCTTACAAACAGCCGCATGCAAGGGACTCACATGCTCCTCAACGACATCCCTGCGTCCCATGTTACGAGGCAGGTATATTCGCTGTACTGCTGAATTTGGGTGATGTATCGGGAATTTTCCATATTCGCTGCTGGACATTTTCCAGATCGGTCCTCTTCTACGGCAATATTCCGAACGCATATGCCAGTGAAGGAATATTGAACTAATATTTTCTCCATGAGAAACAATTTCGGCACCGTGTGAAGCACGTCGCAGGAAAAGCATCCTTTAAATCAGCAACTCGGGCATCAGTTCTTTGCAAAGTTTTTGTCTTAGCTTGAATTTAGAAGTCACGAATGCTATGTCCGGCATGTAGGATTGGACTCGCTTTTCTAGGCCAAATTCCATCCGAATATTCAAATAAGATAGTCATCAGTACCATCATGCAAGTTGATGTCGTCTAAGAAAGTCAATCATTTTCGATCGATTTTATTCATTACATAGATCGTTAGCTTAGCTATCTCAGATTACGCTGCAATGCAGTATATATGTAGTATTTATAAACACTTGGCATCAGTCCCTTGTGCCATTGCATTTGTATATGTTGTAGCCGTTTTTTAAGGATTTGTGTAAAATCAAGCCTTAAGGAAACCGTTTGTCTGTTTGTCAAAAACGGTTGTACCGATTGACACCAAATTTAGTGGAAAGGTGGGAACTGTGAATGCATGCAGCGTGTTACATCGTTCGATGTAGAATTTACGGAGGTTATCCAAACATGCAAAATAGGGGTGTACATTTTTTTCACCTAATATGGTTATGTGGGATGTTCTGACGTTTAATGCAAAAGGAGGGGGGCTGGGAAGTAGTCATTTCCTTGACGGATCAACCACTTACCCAACCTATAAATCTGAAAAAAAATCACAAAGCTGCCACTATGCCGTGTCTAGGCCCCGAAACACTCTTTTTTTCTCCAGCCTTTATCCCGTTCACAACGGGGTCGGCTTGTCTTGATAGGTTTCACCATTTTGTTTCGTCGCAGACCTGGTTTGGATGCAATCGTGAGGCTTTCAAATCCCATCTGGTCGTTTACCGTCGACTACGATATTCAGACCTATCTTGGCGAGTGAATTTTCTGAGCGTAATTGCGCGGTATTTCTAGCGATTAAATTATTTGAAATAATAAAAACTTGTTTTTCCTATTCACTAGTGTTGGTTTTATTGGCCTTGTAAATACCGATATTGCAATGCAAAGCAAATCTTCTGAACGTGCAACCTGACAGCTGCAACTGCACCACAATACACAAGTGACTGTAGTTGCAGTAGCCTCATAGAAGCCAACATCCGAGACGGAATCTCATCATTGAATTGAGATAGAATTCTCGGATTAGCCGGAAATGCATAGAGCCTGGGAATACCTGATTTATATAAAGGATCCATTTCCGGAAATTCTATACACACTATTTGGAATTAGACTTTAGCCTGACGGTGAAGTAAAGTTCTTCGGCGAGCACTGAAACTGTTGCTTCCAGCTTTGATTCATGGACACTAGATTGAATTTGAACGTAGGTAATCGTAATACCCCGTAATTAAACTGATGAAAAACCCCGTTTTAGGATATAAAAATAGTGTTCGCGTAATGTAGCAGTGTAATTTAGAATCAATTACTACGTATAGGGTTCAAGGTGGGAACAAGTTGTTCTCGAAATACTGACTATCCTCCGACATTCGTAGTTGTTGGTAATCTTGTAACTATGATCACTTCTTATTTTTTCTCTCGCTGTTTTATTGGTGGCTTGATTAGCAGGACAGTAATCAATGGCGGATGTTGAGGTTTGATGATCTCATAGGGAATGGCTTTGCAATCAGTATCTGTGATAAAATATCGGAATCTTATAAGAATATAGTTGATTTGCGTCGTTGTTATCGTTTCCCCTTCCCTGTCGGCAAAATCGACTATACGCTAGCCACCATTAAGGTCGCCTGAAATGATACGATACAGGTATTGGCAGGCAAGTTAGAGGTCTTTAGTTCGAGTTGGCAGAAGGCATGTTGCTTGGCAATAGATCGACCTGTTTGTGCGTATTTATTTTGCTTGGACTAATTTATTTCTTCGACGTTGAATGGGTTTTCTTGGCCAGTCTCTCGCGGGACCTGCCAACAAGAAAGATCGGGTAGGATTTAACATAGTATAGTAACTTCAACTATACTATATAATCTCAGCAACAACGGATTAACGATTTGTGCTGCTGAGTAGCTAGTCGATGCCCTGTCTTAATATAAGGCTGATGTAACAGCGTTGCAAGAGACACGATGGACAGGGACCGGTTTCCTGGAGAAGAGCCGCTACACCATATATTATAGCGGCCATCCAGTAAACCAAATGCTCGGAGTAGGTTTCTTAGTCAGTCAAAAAGTGAAACTGGCTGTTATCGACTTTGAAAATATAAGCGAAAGACTAAGCCTCATGAACGCTCCCGGCCCTACAGAGGAGACTGCAGAGTCGAAGAAGCATACCTTCGAGGCAGTAGAACGAACCCTCTAAGCCTGTCCCAGATATGATATCAACATTATACTTGGGGATTTTAACAGCCAAGTAGGGACGGAGCCCGTATTCAGGCGATACGTTGGCTCTCATAGCTTATACCAAAATACAAATGATAACGGACTGCGCCCTATTCAATTAGCAGTGTCACACCAAATGGTTGTTGGAAGTACCTGGTTTGCGCGGGGGGCCTCTCCAGATGGGACCACTTCGAACCATATTGACCACGAGCTGATTGAACGCCGCCACCTCTCAGCCTTGATGAATGCCAGAACATATAGGGGGGGGGGGCCAATATAGACTCGGAACACTATTTCATTGGCATGGTGCTCCGAGCTCGAATAACCACAGTACCTAGAATCCCCTCTGACAATCAGGTGAGAGTTAACACTGAAGTCATCCACAACACAGCCCTCCGCAAAACCTATAAAAGGGAAATGGATGCCGCAATAACCGCAGTCAACAGAGATCCTTGAGATGAAACATCAACAACGGCTGGTTTCACGATGAATGTAAGCTAGCAACGGAACGGAAGAATGCCGCATACCGAGTAATGCTGCATTTTCAAAGAACGCGGGAACGCGCGGAGACTTATCACGAACTCCGTCGAGCGGAGAAGCGACTTCACAGACGTAAAAAGGAAACCTGGGAGAACCAACAGGTCTGTGAACTAGAAAAGTGCAGGGAGAAACCGCGCAAGGCGCGGAAGTTTTACCAACAAGTCAGCAGGATGAAGCCTTATACACCTCGATGCTCATCCTGCCGAGGCAAAGAGGGAAATCTGATTTCCGACAGAGTGGGCATATTGGAGCGATGGGTTGAGTATTTTGATGAACTGCTCAACAACCGAAATATCGGCGAGTTGGAGGTCCCGCCATCTAAAGACGACGGACAAATGTTGCCAAGCATAGGAGAAACTGTTCGTGCAATTCATCGAATTGGTTAAAAATAGAGGCGACCAATTCCATCAAGTGGTTCATCAACTTATGCTCAAAGTATGGGACAGAGAATCAATGCCTGACGATTGGCAACGAGGCATTATCTGTCTCATACATAAAAATCTATCTGTATTCTCCTCTATCTTACTAAGCCGGATAGCCCCATACGCCCAGAACATCATTGGCCCATACCAAAGAGGCTTCACTCCAGGCAAACCATCAACAGATCAGATTTTCTCTGTGCGGTAAGCGATATAAAAACTGTTGGAATGTGGACATCAGTTGCTTTATCTTTTAATCGACTTTAAAACCAGCATAGCCAGGGTAAAAGTGTACACGGCCATGAGAGAATTTGGTATCCCGACGAAATTAATAAGACTGACTAGGCTGACCCTGACCAATGTGCGAGGCCAGATAAAAGCAGCAGGATCACTGTCGAGATCATTCAACATTAACAACGGTCTACGACAAGGGGATGCCCTATCATGCGTCCTCTTCAACCTGGTGATTCGCGATGCCGATGTAAATGCGAGAGGCACCATCCTCTTTAAGTCCACCCAACTACTGGTCCATGCTGACGATATCAACATTATGGGAAGAACAACCCGAGATGTACAGTCTACCTTCATCCAGATCGAGCAGGCGGCGCGAGATCTTGGGCTGCACATTAATGAAGGCAGGACGCGCAAAAACCAAAAGAACGAACAGCATCGAATCGCACTGGTCAAACGAAAACAACGAAGATAAGAGACTACAACTTTGAGACCATTGAAAATTTCTCCGATCTAGGATCGAAAATCACAACCGATAACAGCTACGATGATGAAATCCGTGCATGGTTGTTGTCAGCCAACAGAGCCTATTTCAACGTACAAAAACTCACCATTGGGTCGAAGCTATTACTGTACAAGACTATGATCTTGCCAGTCCTCATGTATTCCTCGGAAACTTGGGTTCTTAGCAAAAAAAATTGCGAACTCTTGGCCGCGTTCGAGAGAAGAATCCTCCGAAGAATTTTTGGCCCCCTAAATAAGGATGGACGATTCCGTAGAATACATAACGACGAAATTTATGAGCGATACCACGACCGTCTGGTAGTGAATAAAATCCGGCTCAACAGGTTACGGTGGGCGGGTCACTTAATCCGTATGGATGAGGATGATCCCACCCGGAAAGTCTATAAGGGCAATATCTATGGTAGAAAAAAAGGACGAGACAGACCCTGCCTAAGATGGAGCGATGGCGTAGGTCAGGACTCCAGACAGCTTTTAGGGATATCTATCTAAGTGGTGGACCTCAGCGCAAAACCGGTATGTCTGGAGTTCCTTATTAAGGCAGGCCTAGACTGGATACCGGTTGTTGCGCCGTTGATGATGTTTTGTTTAAATAAGGGGCTTTGGTCCAGCATGCTGTATAAATAACGTAATATTAACCAACAAAAATTTTTTTGTATTTTCTTCCATTCTGAAATGATTCTTATATCAAGCTATCGCCTACCAGAGCTTCTAAAAGGCAAATCCACAATAATCCGCGTAGCTAAACGGAGAAATTTGAACTTCTGGTGGTAACCGAAAATCGTTGGGAACCTGAGGTCCTTACAATGGCAGTGTATTAGGTGATGGGTTCATCTATCTACATCTATCATACATCTATCTATGTATAAATGCTCGGCTTACTATAAACTAAAACAATAATGCTTCGGATATAAATTTTTCAGTAAAAAATCTGCAGGATCTCTGCATTTAGGAGACGACCTTAGATTTATAAAACATTGTCAGCGATGCAGGCAGCAAGCCGTTAAATAGGCGTCCCAAATTATATCATAGTGGGTATTGCGAACTTTGCCTCACCTACTTAATAGTATACTCCACACAGCGGAAAGGAGAACAAATGTCTAATATGTTATTGTACGTTTTGAACCAATTTGAGTAGCCAATGCGGAAAATTGTAAAGCATTCAGATTTGCATATGCTTTGCCACAACAATTCTTTACCCTATGTACATGCATGTTGCTACGGTTATTTACATCAAATAAAAACCGTAAGGAACGAATAGATAACTAGTAATTACAGATTTGCTTCGTATTGTTTATTTATTCTTAAGCTTCACATGAAATAACTAAAACACTTGAAGAACAATGAAGATTAGGAAAGTTTTAAATCTAGACTAGGTCACGAATGCTCATGGGCAAACACATGTCGCCTAAAGAAAGTGTACAAAGCCTATGCAATTCCGAAAATCGAATCCACAAACACACCCAGGTCAGGCTGCTTCTTATTAAACTTTTCCTAAGAATAATAAAACTTTCATTGTTTCCACAACTTTTTACATTCACCTCGTGCAACAAAGCAAAATGTTCGGTTAGTTGAGAATTATTGTAGAAAGACCTTAGGCCGAACTACAACTTTTCATACTTGTACTGAATAAATATTTATTTGCTAGATAATCATCCAAAGTGGTCCATATGTATGATAGTGGTGCAAGTAAGCCAGTTGATTTTTACGTGGCTGGTTTAGAGGGATTCTGGTTAAGGATTTTTTTGTTCACATGGCATAACTTACCTAGACAATTTGTGTCACAGAGAAACGTGATTCTCATTATCCTTAAGAGATTAACCTACTGCGTGCAAATATTTTTTTTTTCGATTTGATTTGGGTTTCTTCCTTGAAGTGTCTGCCTGTCTGTCTGTCACATACCATTTATTCGGAAACAGCTAGACCGATTGTCACGAAAATTAGTAAGAGCATGTGCTCTGTTGTTCCTTTTAGATACAATAAGTGGCGCCATTTTGTGTTAAGTTTAAGGGGGGACTCCCCATACAAGTGAACGGAGAGTGCAATATTTATTTCACAGAATGTGGCCATCTGGGGTAAATTAGCCGGAAACCCGCCTTAAGTTCATGCTAGAACTACAAAATTTGGCACTTGCATAAAGGATAACATAAGGTATATCTTTGGGAAGTTTGAAAAAAATCCAATTGGGTGGAACTTTTACATTTTGTGTGAATTTCGTGCATTCTAAAACGTGCATATCCGTTCGTCATACCCACAACAAAATGAGCTCACGTGAATGGGAGGTCGCAGGGAAACATTTCGTTCTAGTTTTTTAATGATTTCTATATCAATATGAATTACTCCAGGCAGATGTGGGTATGTGTTTATATGGTATGTATATGTACATGAAGCTTTGCGGTAGTGCCTAATTCAGATAGATGTATTTGTACATTAAACCAGTGGTGTTCAATATACGTACGTCATATGTATACTGCTCACGAAGTAAATCGGAAATATTGTATGTGTATTGTATTGTAATTGTATTCGGTAGTAGGCAATGTTTGTTTGCTTAGGCTGAGTATAATATCTACGTCTGTAATCTGTACGTATTTCTTGTAGTTTGAAAAAAATATGAATTAATATTTTGGGTTTTTAGCCATATACGAGTGGAAAAATGTGCGCAGAAACTTTCTCACATAAAATGAACACAAAACCTTTATACCTGAAGCCCCAGCTTCCAGTATTCCAACTTGTTTTAATATTTTCATAGAATAGCAACTAAAGAATACTTGTTTAAAATTTCAAATCAATATCTGAATTCGTTTTGATTCTACGGCGTTCAAGTCCCTCTCCGCACATATTCGGTATAGACCTCTTGTTATAGTGTTCATATATTAGTAATGTGTGCTACAGAGTATGTCCTGTAGTATTCATTTCTTCCGGTGCATAAACATCGCAGGAAGTGTTGGAAATGATCAGCTTTCGTAAAGGCGTGACGAACGAAAAGAAATAAAATACGGTTTCAGAACCAACCAGTACACTATTTCCGAAGATTCATATAGTGCCAGTTCTCTTGTTCAAAAATTAAATAACAGTGCTATTATTACAGATCCAACAAAATCATCACCATTATTATTTATTCCGGCCTTGTGTTTGGTGCGCTTCAACATATTTTGAAATGCAAAACTTGCAATTACGTCACGAAAAATAGACAAACAAATCGTTAAGAAAAACCAAAACTTAACTGTTAGGCAGATATTGGAGGACAATAAAAGTACATACCATGAGGGAGGATTCAACATTTTTTGAGATTTTACAAAAAAAAAAAATCGTTGTGAAAACTTTAAGCGCATTTTTATCAAAACGTACGGATAGTTGAGTGATTAGAGCACAAGGCTGTCGTACGGAAGGTCGCGGTTCAAATCTTGCTGGCGGCAGTGGGATTTGTATCGCGATTTGACGTCGGATACTAGTCGACTCAGCTGTGAATGAGTACCTGAGCGTAATGCTGGCCACATTGTCTCCTACAGTGTTCTGTAGTGCACGGTTACGGTCTCGAATGAAGTGTTCTAAGACACTTCAAAGCCCTGATCCAATATGGATTGTGCCAACGATTATTATCCGAGTTATTACAATCTCGGCAGACGCCGGATTTTACCTAATACCTAATACCTAATGCCGATAGGCCGGCAACTTTCCTTACTATCGGCGTTCCCGAACCCAATGTTAAGAAGGTTCGGGAACAATCGGACTGCCTGCTCTACTATGGGCTAGTGACCATCATGTTACAAGTGTCGGCTCCTAAAACAATTGAACGGGACCTGCAGCCCTGATATGTACTATATCAGACGACTCAGAATATCATAGGTTATCACGCAGTTTCCAAGCGTAACTAATCCATCCGTACATGTGAATATTGTGGACGGAGTTCAGCATTATATTTTTACGAACGGGCCACCAGCTGCGGTGAAACCTCGCAGACTCAAGCCGGAGAGACTAAGATCAGCCAAACAGGAGTTTGATTATATGCTGAAGATAGGTTACTATCGGCCGTCGAGCAGCCTTTAAGCATCGCCGTTGCCTTTTGTTTTCAAAAAGGGTGACACACTTCGTCCTTGCGGTGACTATCGTCGACTTAATGCCGCTTGCTTGCTTGTGCTATATGGATGACATTTTGATAGCATCCAAATCACTGAAGTAAAAGCATTTTTCTCTATTTCTGGCATGGTCAAGCAAGTTTGGAGCTGTCGCCATTGTTGCCAAGTGAACATTTGATGTTTCTCAAGTCGAATATCTCGGTTACAAATTATCAGCAGAAGGCATTTCTTCCTCAAATTCACATGTTGGAGTTATATGCACTTACAAAAGGCCATTGATTCATAAAGAACTTCTTTGTTTTTTCGTAACCATTAATTATTATCGTAGGTTTATTCGGAATGCTGCATATTGCAAGCTCTGCTGGACGACATCTTAGCAAACTCATCTCATCAAACAAAATCTCCTTGAGATTGTGCCCTGTAATAGTCACTCCAAAGCTATCTGCAAAGCTGATAGCGGCAATTCTTTGGGCTTTTGGGGAGCTGTAACGCCAGATTTATACGTCATACATCAGTACTGACAGGAACGGACCGATGATCATCCTTGTGGAACTTCGTCCGAACATCATCCGAAACGTAGCAAAAGTTTCCCCTCAACCAACCATTGAACGTTTATCATTTAGCAAAAATCAATATGCCTTATCAGAAAAATTACCAGATTATTTCAACGTTTAATATAAAATTGATTCCTTCATATCGCAGGAAAGAAGGAGGGTTCTCTGATAAGTAATTCGGAATTCGTAGGGTGAAATCCACTGAGAATGCGTTTAACTCTGCAAAATGCTAGCAAGACATTGAGGTCCCACACAAACTATAGGCCCCAAATCTCACTCTCTCTCCTCCCTGGGAAGAAGACTGTACTGCCACACAGCTGATGCAACCAAAATATTAACGATAATTTTTGGTGAGTCACAAGCTTCTGTTCTAGATTACTTAGTGTGGTTGCCAAAGTATTGACGCTGCAACTCTCTAACAACGCGACAACTGTTGTGTTATGGATGATATTGGGATGAGAATAGTAGCAGGATGTCTAGACGAAATCAAGATTTAGGCAAAGAAGGTAATATGGGAGATCAATTTTTAGTTAAACATTTGCGGCCTATTACTTCATCATCAACAATGGCGCAACAACCGGTATCCGGTCCAGGCCTGCCTTAATAAGGAACTCCCGGCATCCCGGTTTTGCGCCGAGGTCCACCAATTTGATATCCCTAAAAGCTGTCTGGCGTCCTGACCTACGCCATCGCTCCATCTCAGGCAGGGTCTGCCTCGTCTTCTTTTTCTACCATAGATATTGCCCTTATCGACTTTCCGGGCTGGATCATCCTCATCCATACGGATTAAGTGACCTGCCCACCGTAACCTATTGAGCCGGATTTTATTCACAACCTGACGGTCAAGGTATCGCTCATAGATTTCTTCGTTATGTAGGCTACGGAATCGTCCATCCTCATGTACGGGACCAAAAATTCTTCGGAGGTATCTTCTAACTAGATCTCCGAGGAATATATGAGGACTAGCAAGATCATTGTCTAAGAGTAGAGAGTAAGAGCTTTGACCCTATGGTGAGACGTTTCGAACGAAACATTTTTTGTAAGCTGAAATAGGTTCTGTTGGCAGCCAACAACCGTGCGTGGATTTCATTGTCGTAGCTGTTATCGGTTGTGATTTTCGACCCTAGATAGGTGAAATTATCAACGATCTCAAAGTTGTAGTCTCTTATTTTTATTCTTCCCGTTTGACTTGCGCGGTTAGATGTTGTTGTTCCGTTGGCTTTTGGTGCTGACGTTGCTCGATCTGGATGAAGGCAATTTGTACATCTCCGGTCATTCTTCCCATGATGTCGTTATCGTCAGCATATACCAGTACTTGGGTGGACTTAAAGAGGATAGTACCCCTCGCATTTACCTCAGCAACACGGATCACTTTTTCCAGGTTAAAGAGAGCGCATGATAGGGCATCCCCTTGTCTTAGGCTGTTGTTGATGTCGAATGGTCTCGAGAGTGATCCTGCTACTTTTTTCTGAGAATATCTTATAGATTGTACTCAGCAACGTAATACCCCTATAATTGCTGCACTGCCTAATATCTCCCTTTTTATGTATGAGACAGATAATGCCTCTTTGCCAGTCGCCAGGCATTGATTCGCTGTCCCACATCTTGAGCATAAGTTGATGAACTGTTTTGTTGTAGTTGGTCGTCTCCATATTTAATCAATTCGGTTATAGTACCATCGGCTCCTGGCGACTTATGATTTTTTAGCCGATGAATTGCACTGACTGTTTCTTCTAGACTTGGTGGTGGCAGTATATGTCCGTAGTCTTCAGTTGGCGGGACCTCCAACTCGCCGATATTTTGGTTGTGGAGCAGTTCGTAAAAGTATTCAACCCATCGCTCCAATATTCCCATCCTGTCGGAAATCAGATTTCCTTCTTTGTCTCGGTAGCATGGGTATCGAGGTGTATAGGGCTTCATCCTGATGACTTATTGGTGAAACTTCCGCGCCTGGTGCGGTTGCTTCCTGTACTTTTCAAGTCCATAGATGTGTTGATTCTCCCAGGTTTCGTTTTTCCATCTGTGAAGTCGCTGCTTCACTGGACGGAGTTCGTGATAAGACTCCGCGCCTTCCCGCGTCCTTGGAGAATGCAGCATTACTCGGTATACGGCATTCTTCTGTTCTCTTGCTAGCTTACATTTATCGTCAAATCAGCCATTCCATTATGACTGGGGCCAGGTATGTTTGTGGCAGTATTCATGATAATGTTTTTCAGGTGATTGCGAAGATCATTTGTTGATGCTTCATCTCCAGGATCTCTGTTGGCTGCGGTTATTGAGGCATATATTTCCCCTTGTAGGTGTTCCGGAGGGCTGTGTTATGAATGGCTTCAGTATTCACTCTCACCTGATTGTCAGAGGGGATTCTGGGTGGTGTTGTTATTCGAGTTTCGGAACACCATGCCAACGAGATGGTGATCCGAGTCTATATTGGCCCCTCTACATGTTCTGACATTTATCAAGGTTGAGAGGTGATGGCATTCGATCAACACGTGGTCAGTTTGGTTGAAAGTGGTCCCGTCTGGAGAGGCTCACGTTTGTTGGTGGACCGCTTCAAATATTTCGTGTGACACTGTGAAATGAATAAGCTTTGGTAGCCAACGTATCGCCTGAATACGGGCTCCGTCCCTACTTAACTGTTAAAATCCCCAATTTGATTTTGATATCAGACCTGGGACAGGCTTCGAGGGTTCGTTCTACTACCTCATTGAAGGTATCTTTCTCCGACTCTGCAGCCTCCTCTGTGGGGGGTGAATGTTAATGAGGCTTATATTTCTAAATTTGCCTCGCAAGCGCAGAGTGCATAGTCTTCCGCTTATGCTTTCAAAGCTGATAACAGCAGCTTTTATTTTTTGGCTGACTAAGTAACCTACTCCGAGCACATGGTTTACTGGATGGTCACTCTAATATATGGTGTAGTGGCTCTGCTCCAGGAAGCCGGTCCCTGTTCAATGCATTTCCTGCAACGCTGTTACATCAGCCCTGTTGTTTTCCGTTTAGGGTTGTTAGTCTTACCTAACCTCCCAACCTGGAAGGTCGTGCTGATACGATTAGTCTCATTTTTAGGCGTGGGTGACTCGCCTTCATCTTTCTCCGTCTGCAGCTTATCGTTAAGAAAGAGCTTTTCTTCTTTTCTCAAGAGCAGTCAGTACCGTGTTATTCTAGGCAGCTTCAGTCTAGGCAAATGTGCTGAAAAGCCAATTAGACTATAGGGAAGTAGGAATGACGTATCCGCTAAGTGTGCATGCAGTGCTTTAGTATTTATCCAATTTTATTTGTTTTAATTAAATTAATGCACGGGAAGCAAATAATCTATTTTCGGTATAATCCACAAGGAAATAATATTTTAGTATTTAAGAAACAGCAAAAGAGATAAAACTTAATTCACGATTTTACTTTATGTATTTTTGAAACAGCAAAAGAGATATTTGAAATTCACGATCGCGCTGAAGTGTTCCGTGCCGCGGTTGGATCAGAAGAGACCGACTTATTTCCATGCGGTCCTTACTGTCCCAACCAACGGCATTTTTTTACCGCTGGCTCTCCACTCCCCCGGTGCGTTCTGAAAACGAGTGAGTGGAGAGTTTCCGCGTTCAGCGCCATCTACCCGTCCGCATCCGCAACATCCGAAATAAATTTCGAATGCTGCAGATCTTGCCGCGCCACATCACTCCGCCCCCAGACGAAACCTAGGGGGTTTCGGCGACGGATCCCCGAACTTCGTTCGCCGTTAATCCACAAAGCGGACACGACGTTGCTTCGGGGCGCACACGGGTTTCAGCCTGGACAAAGAGACCGCCTTTTTGTGACCACCGATCTCGAGCTGGAAGAAATGTTCTCCCCTCTCGAGAACGCGGTACGGGCCCTCATATGGAGGCTGCAGCGGCTTCCGGACGGCATCCGTCCTGATCAGCACGTGCGTGCACGTGTCCAGTTCCTTGGGCGAACAAGCAGGTATGGACGAGTGTCGAATTGGTGGTGGCGCTTTGATGCGTCGGAGATTGTCCCTCAGCAGACGCACCAACCCCGACTCCGTGAGACCCGATCTCTTGTCGAAGACCGGATCGCTTGGGAGTCTTGGGTTCTCCCCGTAAACCAGCTCCGCGGGGCTGGCAGCAAATTCCTCTCGGCGGGTTGTACGAAGGCCGAGTAGGACGAGAGGCAAGACTTGAGTCCAGGACGGGTCGTCGCGTGCCATAATGGCGGCTTTCAGCGTCCGGTACCAACGTTCTAGCATCCCATTGGATTGCGGGTGGTATGCAGTAGTCCGCTGGCGTTTAAAACCCAGGAGTTTGCCTAACTCGGAGAAAAGGGTTGACTCAAATTGCATTCCCTGGTCAGTGATGATCACTGCAGGGACGCCAAAGCGAGGTATCCACTCTCGGCAGAGGGCTTCGGCACAAGAGTGCGCCGTAATGTCTTTCAGAGGTATTGCCTCAGGCCACCGCGTGAACCTGTCGATGATTGTGAGGCAATACTTGTAACCGTGCGAGTCTCGCAAAGGCCCTATTATGTCGAGGTGTATGGTGTGGAAACGCTTGGTAGTGCGGGGGAATGAGCCCACTTCTTTCCTTACATGCCTGGAGACTTTACACTTCTGGCATGCGATGCACTCTCTGGCCCAGGAATTGATATCCTTGTTCATGGAGGGCCAGAAGTATTTTCCGGTGACTAACCGGTTTGTTGTCCTGATGCCGGGATGCGCCAAGTCGTGAACTGCGTGGAACACTTCCTTGCGAAATGTGGCCGGAATGTATGGCCGAGGTCCCTTTTCCGAGTCTTCGCAGCAGAGCGAGAGGTTTGAGCCGAAGATGGGCAACTCCCGAAATTTGTATTTGGGGTTGGACTTGAGGCTCTGAAGTGCTGCGTCATCCTCTTGCGCCTTGGCAATAGCCGAGAAATCGAGTGAGGCGGGGATGTTGACTTCGGAGACACGAGACAAAGCGTCAGCAACAATGTTGTCCTTCCCGGACACGTGCTGGATGTCTGACGTGAACTGGCTTATGAAGCTCAGGTGTCGAAGCTGACGAGGGGACGCTTTGTCGGGCTTCTGTTTCAAAGCGAACGTGAGAGGCTTATGGTCCGTGAACACTGTGAACGGCCTGCCTTCTAGGGAGAAACGGAAGTATTTGATGGACAGGTATGCGGCGAGCAGTTCGCGATCGTAGGTGCTGTAGTTCCGTTGAGCGGGATTCAACTGCTTCGAGAAGAAGCTCAACGGCTGCCAAACTTGGTCCACCTTTTGGTGAAGGGCAGCACCTACTGCGATGTCAGAGGCATCAACAAAAACGGCTAGGGGTGCATCTTGATGAGGAAATGCCAAAAGTGTAGCATCAGCCAGTTGCTGTCTGGATTTATTGAACGCGCAGACAGCCTCTTCAGACCACACAATCTCTCGCGTGTCTTTTGTTTTCGGGCCAGACAAGTACGCGTTCAAAACGGACTGGTGATGGGCGGCCTTGGGCAGGAAACGACGGTAAAAGTTTAGCATGCCCAAGAACCTCCTCAACTCCCTCACTGTTTTTGGACGCGGGAAGCTTGTGATTGCTTGCACCTTGTCTGGGTCGGGCTGTATTCCTTCAGAGGAAATGGAGTGGCCGAGGAATCTCACCTGTTTTTGAAGGAATTTGCACTTCTCAACGTTTAAGATTAAACCGGCCCCAAGGAGACGTTGAAAAATGCACTCGAGATGGGCTAAGTGCTCAGACTCATTAGAAGAAGCGACCAAAACATCATCCAAATAGACGAAACAGAAATCGAGGTTTCGCAGGACTGAGTGAATGAACCTTTGAAAGGTTTGCGCCGCATTGCACAATCCGAAAGTCATTCGGGTGAACTCGAAGAGTCCAAAGGGTGTGCATATTGCCGTCTTTGGAATGTCTTCAGGAGCTACTGGGATTTGGTGGTATGCCTTGGCTAAGTCCAAGGTCGAAAAGATGCGGCAATTCGCGAGGTGATGCGCAAAGTCGTGGATGAGTGGAATTGGATATCGGTCAGGAACAGTCTGTGCGTTTAGCCTTCTGTAATCCCCACAGGGACGCCATTCGCCATTTGGCTTAGGGACCATATGTAAAGGGGAAGACCAACAGCTGTTTGAGGGCCTGCAGATACCCTGTTGAACAAGTTGTTCAAATTCTTTCCGCGCGATAGCCAGTTTCTGGGGTGGTAGAGGACGCACCTTTGAGAAAATCGGGGAACCAGTAGTATTTATGTGGTGCTGCACATTGTGCTTTACTGGTTTCGAGAGACTACATTCGGTAGTTATCTGGCTGAACTTTTGGAGGAGTGTCCGAACACGAGAGTCGGAGATGTCTTCCAAAAGAACGGAAAGGTTATTGTCAGCGTGAGATACCATTTGGCCCGACGAATTTAGTTTGGTTGTGGGGTCTATAAGGGACTTATGTTGCAAGTCCACCAGCAACCCATAGTGACACAAGAAGTCTGCGCCTAATATGGGGAAGTTGACATCCGCCAGGATGAAACGCCACGGAAACGTCCTACGCAAGCCAAGACTCACGTCCACTTGCCTGTACCCGTATGTATTGATGCGGGAGGAATTTGCTGCCGCCAGTTTGAGGGGTTGTGGATATAGTCGATGATGCTGGGGTACGGGAAGAACCGAAACCTCCGCACCCGTGTCGACGAGGTAGTTGCGCCTGCTGAGGGGGTCGAAAATAGTTAGGCGACGTGGCGCTGGGCTCTGGGTGGCCGTCGCCAAGACCCCCCGTGGACCTAGTTTTTTGTGGTAGGCGCGAATTTGCAAGGTAGCGTACATCTTGTCGCTTTATCTCCGAAGTTACGATGATACCAGCAAATACCCTGGTCCGCAGGCTGTCTTGACGACCTGCTACCCGAACGCCCTTTTCGTGTGGCAGACCGTGAGCGAGCTCGCGGCCTGGCACTCGAACGCTGAGCGTCCAACGTCGCCCGCATCTCGGCCACGCTGGCAGTTAAGGCCGCGATCTCGCGCCGTAAGTCGCCGACCTCATCCGACGGTGGTTGAACGGCCGCTATGGTTGGGCGAACGTACACCTCCTGTACTTGATCGGCCGTTGCTGCCAGTTCCTCCAAGGAACCGGAGACGCAGGCTAGGATCGCCTGGGTGCCCTCCGGGAGCCGACGCAGCCAGAGCGACTTGATCAGGTCGTCGCCGATCTTGCTCCCACCCAATTGCCTCATTTCACGAAGCAATTGGCTGGGAGTTCGATCGCCCAACGTTAAACCCGCCAGCAAGTGGTCTAATTTTGCCGACTCGCTTGCCGACAGGCGCCTGATCAACTCGCTCTTGAGCTGAGCATACGATGCCGACTTCACTACGTCGGACACCAGAAGTATGGACTCTTCGTCCAGACCGACCACCGCGTAGTTGAAACGGGTCGCGTCCGATGTGATGCCGGACATTTGGAACTGTGCTTCCAAATGCACGAACCACAGCTCGGGGTTTCGACGCCAAAACGGAGGAACGCGTACGGCGAGGGCGGTCACTTGTGGATCCGATGGGCCTGCCGCGTCTTTATTTTCAAACGACATTTTTCCTACCGAGAAGTACGAGATTGTGATGCAGACGCGGTGAGTTTATACTGAAACGCGGTGAAATTTACACAGACACGGCAGGCCGTACCCACAAATGCACGCACGAACCGAGAAAAACGACGACCGAAGCGGACGCTCTCCAGCGCAGACCAAAAACACCGGGAAAACAGAGAACCCGCGATTCGAAACACCTCAACGCCGTCTCTTGCAGCGGCTTTAATTTTATTGATTTTCCCTTTTTTTTTATATTTATAATATTTAAATTAATTTGTTGTAACGATGTATGCACGAAATCACTTAATTTAGCAAATGACTTAATTGTCCGCTGTGGTGGCGGTGGCTACGGCGTCTGCAGCGGCTACGACGTCTGCGGTGGCAACGATGGTGGCTATGTCTGAAGAAGACGAGGAAGACGATGATGATGATGATGAAAGTGTTGGCGGTCAGGTTGTTAGAGATGTCACGACTGCTGCTGATGTAGAATTCTGCTGCTCTGGATACTTCGGCGGCTTCCAAAAGTGTAGTTCCTGTGGAGGATTCCCGGCGGAGTGCCACTGAACAACACACTCGGATTCTCGTCGCACTGCTCGGAACAATGTAATTTTCTGCGGAGTCGCTGGTGCATACAACACGGACGACACGTCGAGCTCTGGCTGACGGCAGCGGGCTGCCCGAGGGCGTCGTCGACGGGGCGGCGCAAAAGAAAAATACAACCCCTGACACTATGCCGAGTACGAGAGCTGCGGCTGCACCCGGGTTCCTTGTAATATGTAATCGGTCAAGCCGTTGTCCAAGATGAAAAGAAAATGCAGAAAGAGCGGCGCGAGCTGGGCACGGACTCGGAACAGCTGCGAGCGACACAGCCACAATTCAAAGCGATTACCAAGAAATGTCTGGCGTTTACAGGAATGCAATATGGAGATCTCGTCGACACTTTCTTTTTGTTGACGAACGTCGTCAGATTTTTACGCCATTAATCCGCACACACCTTGGGAACACTTCTGAAGCGCGTATAGTATTTCCTGCAAAGATTGTCGGAAGGTCGTGGCAATGATGGCTGGTCCGGCGTGTGAAAGGCGTTTGAAAGTTCTATTTCTGCCGTGTTGCTCGGACGAATTTTGTCGTCAATAGAACTTCACCAATTGCGGCGATGGCGGATAATTTGTTACTTTTTCTTTTTTTTTTATCGGGGTCACCAATTTAGTATTTATCCAATTTTATTTGTTTTAATTAAATTAATGCACGGGAAGCAAATAATCTATTTTCGGTATAATCCACAAGGAAATAATATTTTAGTATTTAAGAAACAGCAAAAGAGATAAAACTTAATTCACGATTTTACTTTATGTATTTTTGAAACAGCAAAAGAGATATTTGAAATTCACGATCGCGCTGAAGTGTTCCGTGCCGCGGTTGGATCAGAAGAGACCGACTTATTTCCATGCGGTCCTTACTGTCCCAACCAACGGCATTTTTTTACCGCTGGCTCTCCACTCCCCCGGTGCGTTCTGAAAACGAGTGAGTGGAGAGTTTCCGCGTTCAGCGCCATCTACCCGTCCGCATCCGCAACATCCGAAATAAATTTCGAATGCTGCAGATCCTGCCGCGCCACAGTGCTTCCTGGAAGTATTAGGAGTAGAAGAATTGCAAAAGAGATAGGACTGGTCGTTGGACATACCCCCTCATTCTGACCATTCGAAGAAGAATTGTACCAAGCCCCAGGCAGTTAAACCATAAGGTGACATAGTTCTTGGGTAGTCATGGAGACTATTTATATCAGTTTGGTGACGGGCTATGGCACTATGGCTCAAGTCAACTTGCTGCAGGTTTATTGTACACGGAAAACGCAGAGAAAGGCTTAACATTTAGAAATATTATGAAGTTCATACTGGAGGCGAAGACTTGAACGGAAGTCATAAAGGTTGTGCGAAATGTTTATGAGCAGTTAAGGCTAGAAGAATTCAGAAAAAAATTTTGGGCACTTTTATTATTCGCCTGCATACAGGAGCGATAATCGCTTAAATTGAAGTTACTTTAAAAAAATTAACGTTTCCCCATTAGGAAAGCCACTCGCTAAAATAATGCCTTCCAGCACTTTTCCTGAAATTCATCTTTAACTTTTAGGTTAACGCACTCTGCAAGATTTTTATTGTTCTTACTATAGAAATTATAATGCTATCAGGCTCAAGTTTACAGGAATTAACCAAGAGAAAAATCAAAGTTCCGCAGGCTATTTATAATATTCAATTATACTAAACAACGATCACACAACTGCTACTATTACCACTGCTAAAGTATTTCAGGGTTTTCATTGGATCGCCTGTATTTCCCATCAATTGCTAGAATGGACAATTCCTCAATTATTATTATAAAATGAAAAGTTTCTGTGATATCTAAACAGCACGTCGTTTGTATCATACATACATATATGGATGTTTGTAGTGAACGCATGCACATAAGTAAATGTTTAACTCGTGGGCCATAACCCCATGTTATGTTGCTACTCAATGATATACTCGTACAATCAGAAAGTATAAAAATAAACTGATGCCTCTAATGGAAAACAAAATATTGAATTTGAGTTTTAATTTCCTCATTTAAGTAAAAGAAAATTGGAACTCATCGTGGCGCTAGGAAGCATACAGACCAACTATTGGGTAAACCGATTTACCGATTCTTTCCATCTGGTTGAGTGAGAAATGATTTCATAAATATACTTTAAAAATATTTCCGCAGATAACCTTGAACGGAATTTCCATTCCGCTGATGTGAGAGGATCCGGCTTAATTCAGTTTGCTAGTTGATTGAGTGATGCTACTACACACATATGCAGGGTGAATCCAAATATGCAGCGATTAGGGAAAGACCGTACATTTTTTCAAATTTAATTTTTTCCAAATTAAATTGAACAAAAAAGCATTTAAGGAAATGTTAAAACAAAAATTAAGCAACCTTAACTAATGTTTTAAAAAAGGTCCACTAAAATCACGCCCGTTCACAACGTAGACTTTCCTCTGGCTATCAAAGAAGAATGTTCTGCCTTGCAAGTGCTTGTTTCGTACCGTAAAAAAAAGGTTGTTGTCTATGAAGTCCTTATTAGAACATTTGCGGAAAAAGTATCGTTTTATGATGTCTGATAAAGGCACAGAACACCATACGACAACTTTTGTAGCAGGTGGAGGCTACAGACAAAATTGTCTAAGGTTCGCACCAGTCCAATATCTAAGGTCTGCTTGCTGATATTATAGAACAAATGGAAATGGGTTTCCTCAATCATTAATAAGGTAACAACTTGATGGATTTGGTGATGACCAAAAGACTATCAAAGTGGACCAAGGTTAACCAAAAGGGCAGAGCTACCCCAAAAAACCCGAAGAAATGTCAAAATTGATTACGACAGTTCGTCGGCAAGTAATGCAGCTGCTGCCGCTGAAGTGTCCCGTCGACACGCGTTTGAACCTCTCTGTGCTATCCGTGCTCGGGATTGTTGGAAGGTCTTTTTGGATACTTCAGTACTTCTCACTACATTATCAGAGTTTTCGCGCGTTTTTCAATCCAATTTATGGGACCGGTTGCGAACCTGAAATCCAATAAGGAATATCGCGTGCAGCGTATAGCAACATGATCAGGGAAGCAAAACGGAACATGTTCAGGGAATTCTAGGAAGGAATCGAACAGAACACTAAGCAACCAGGCTTAACAAGGTTGTAGCCAAAGACGGGGCAATATCCTCTGTCTGTTTGAAGAAGGAACATGGGATATTTACCGAGAATGAGGAGGACAGAGTACACCTGCTTCTCAGAACTCATTTCTCGGGTCCTACCTCATAGCAGCAGGCGACAACATTCTGCCTGACACTCCAACAACGAATAAAATGGGAAGAAAGAAAGGAGAACTGGAAACTAGCAAAAGAGGTATGCTCAGAACCTAGGGTAAGATGGGTAGTGGGAATTTTAAAACCACTGAAATCACCGGAGTAGATGGCATTTTCGCAGCAGAGAGGCCTAGAAATCATCTTAGAGTCTCTTCTGAGGGTGGTATGGTACAGCATAGCCCTGGGATATATACCAAGGATATGGAGGCGGGCAAAAGCGGTCTCCATTCCGAAAGCGGGTAAAAAGGATCTTTTTCACACTAATTTGCCCAACACCGTTCGTACCCAAAACGGTGGAGAAGATCATAGACAACTATATTAGAACTAACATTCTAAAGTGTAATCCCCTACATCAGTGTTACTATCGTGGAAACACCTTGCCTTCTGGATGGGCAAAATGCTAGAGAGTAGGCAAATAGAAGTACCGACAGCTACAAATTCTATTGTCATGAATACTACTCAAGGTTGTTCACAGGGCGGGGTACTATCGCCGTTTACGTGGAGTATTTTAGTGGACGAACTCCTGGACGTGCTAACAAATACTGGAATACAAGTCCAGGGTTACGCGGCCGACATTGTTTTAATCTGTAGGGGCAAATATGAAGATACCTTATGTGATAGAATCCAAACTGGACTAAGGGTTACTAGTGCCTGGTGCGGGAAGGTGGAAGGAAACGTAAGCTTGATCATCAGAGAGCCACAAGGTTACATGATATGGAGGTGAAATGAGAAACAGAGGTCGAATATTTGGTAATTACGCTAGACCAAAAATTACTCTGGAAGCCGCATGTTGGAACCACTTGTCGGAAAGCCATATGGGCTCTGATGATTTGTAGATCCATAGCAGGAAAACATTTTGTTACATTCCGAAGATACTACTTTGGATATACACTGCAATAGCAAGGCCAATGATTATGATGGGCAGAAAGAAATGAACTCAGCGCAAAAGCCAGGGAGTTACGCAAACTTCAAAGACTGGCTTGGGTGTGTATCAGTGGGAAAATGAAGACATGCCCAACGGCATTCCTTCAGGTCCTTCTGGGATTAAGCCCTCTCCATCTGCACATACAGATGCGGGTAAGTAGGGTAATATTTAGGATGGCCGGTAGTATCAGTGGTTGAAATTGATATTCTTTCTAGGTGGTATACCGAATTATTGATAACATGACAACGAGGTTTCGCATTGGAGTAACAAAGCAAACTAGGGGAGCGTGGCTGTGGCATATGGCTTAAACCAGTAACTGGTTACTTGGTACACTGACGGATCTCTCATAGCAGAGGGAGTGGGTGCCAGGGGGTCAGTGGTCTAAGCAAAATGTACTTCGAGCCAATGGATAGGCACACTAGCATATAATAATAATAATAATAATAATAATCGTTGGCGCAACAATCCATATTGGATCAGGGCCTTGAAGTGTGTTAGAGCACTTCATTCAAGACCGTAACGGTACACTAGGAGGCAATGTGGTCAGCATTGCACTCGCCCGAGATTATTACCCTGATTTGACTCAGGTACTCATTCACAGCTGAGTCGACTGGTATCCGACGTCAAATCACGATGCAAATTCCACTGCCACCAGTGACATTTGAACCGCGACCTTCCGTATGACAGCCTAGTGCTCTAACCACTGAGCTATCCGGACATCCGGACACTAGCATATGCCAGGCGGAAATATACGCCATAGACAGATGTGCCTCCTTTTATCTCTTTTATCTCCTGTAGTTCACAGGGGGCAGAACATTCCTATTCTCACCCACAGCCAAGCAGCGATCAAGGCGCTTAAGTCCAACCAGGTGAACTTTAAACTGGTATGGGAATGCCTTAAGAGACTGAATACGTTCGGCCAGTTCAACAAGGTTTGGATATTCTGGGTTCCAGGCTATGTTGTGTTGGAAGGCAATGAGGCAGCGGACGAAGTAGCCAGGAAGGGAATAGAGACGCCTTTTCTGAGGCCAGAACTCTCGTGTGGAATCGGAAACGGGTTGGTTACGACATTAAAAAATGAAGAGAAACGGTTGAGGGAACTATACTGGGCCGGCCTATCAGTAATGGAGCAGCCCAGGGTGTTTATGGGGGGATACAAACCCAAGCACACAAAGGATTGCTTAAACTTCACCAAAAACAACCTCGGATGTCGGCCAAACTATCACTTAGGGAAGCTAGGGATATCTACGGACACTGCCTGCAGGTTCTGTGCGGACTGTGGTGAAACCTCTATACAAGTTCTGGGACAGTGTCGGGCACTTGTGCAAAATAGGTCGAGGCATCTGGGAGAATACTTAATACCAGATGCAAAGTTGAAGGATCGGGAAGTAGGGAATATACTAAAATTCCTAACGGCTATAGACTTGCTTGAGGTATTATGATTAATAGGTCCACCATAACCAGCAAAAGGGGCACAATAGTTCTTTAAGGACGCGCTGCGACTTAACCTTAACAGAATAATAATAGTAATAATCACGTGCAGCCGAAACCGAATGAATGTGAAGCTGAAAATTGAAAATTAAAAAGAACGGGCTCAACTGCGCATGGAGGCGAGAAACTCTAGTTCGAAACGATATTTCTCCTCAGACTTCTAGCAGGTGAGATCTTTGAGGTTATCAACCTTTCTTTCTTGGTAAAAAAGCTGGGAAACCGGAAGCTAGACGCTTCAGGTATAAAAGATTTTGTGTTGCCCTATGTGTACATAATCAAATATTTAACCGTGCCCAATTTTTTGAAGATCCATTTACACAAAAAATTGATCTGAAAAGTACTGTCCTGTAAATAGTCAACCTTATAGGCTTCACGCTAGGAGTTCAATATTATTCACAAATGTGACGAAGTTAACCTACAACATACAAACAAGTCGGAATACAGCAAGCTCGACGCTTCTGGTAAAAGGTTTTGTTTTCATCTTATGTGAGCAACTCTTTATGTGCGATTTTCCATTCGTATATAGCTAAGAATGAAGAATATTCCGCAATATTTTTCTAAACTCTAAGATGCACATATGTACATATATATCAACGTCATAAATACTGCGGTCATCCTAAATCAACAAATATTGTCCATTGCCACTTTGATAAATTGATCTAACGCATCTTCACGCATTTCTACTTTACTCCGTGCACATGTCCATTATATTGGGTACTACCCACATGCACATGCCTCCCTCGACACTGATATGCAAATAACTAGAAAAAAGCCAAACAAAGGAAAACTACAATGTGATAATGACGTCATACGTGCAATAAGTTTATCTGAAATGCAAAACTTTGACCTTCTATAACTTTGTTAATAATAGTTGGATTGCCTTCAAACTTTACAGAATTATTTTATATTATCGCCTACGCTGCTGCCAACTATTGTATTTCTGGGATGAACTTAAGAGGGATTTTCCGGTAAATTTCTAAAACAATACTACTATTGAATTTATTTGTGCAGATATCGGAACGGGATGTATTTTGGGGCCTAGATTTCATATAGATGCATCATTGTGATTTTTTCAGATTTTTCGGTTGAAGAGATTCTGAGAAATTGATAAGTTTGAACTGTTATAACTTTGACACTAATAGGCGGATGTGCGAAACTTTGTGAAACTTAACATGCGTATGCGAACCAATGCTGGTGCAAAATTTGGTATTCCTGGGATGAACTTAAGGGGGGTTATCAGCCAATTTTTAAAAGTTTGTAATATACTATTAGTAAGTTTATTTGAGCAGATATCGGAATGGGACATATTCTGAGGCTTAGATTTCATATAAGCGCACCTTCTTGATATTTTTTCGAATTTTTGGGCTGGGTAGTTTCCGAAAATCAGCCCCGTCTTACTTTAATTGTGTACATTGTTACCAGATTCGGAAAGTACTAGCCGAGACCTTTTATTTGATAACCCACATGACTATCTTCGATGAAAAAAGCGTCCTTTTAAACTGCACACAACTTTATATCATTCATCAATTTATCAATTTTGCCTTTGCGTGTGACAGACAGACAGGTGAATCGATTTGAATAAGGTTTTGTTTTACACAAAACCTTAAGAAGGACGATGCCCCTTTACATTTTGGGAGGCTTAGAGATTAGTGGGAGAAGGCAGCTTACAAATTACAGGCTTAATTCCAAGATTTCGTAGTTTTGTTTTGTGGCGTGGCAGGATCTGCAGCATTCGAAATTTATTTCGAATGTTGCGGATGCGGACGGATAGATGGCGCGGAACTCTCCACTCACTCATTTTAGAACGCGTCAAGGGAGTGGAGAATTAGCGGTGGAAAAATGCCGTTGGTTGGGACAGTAAGGACCGCATGGAAATAAGCCGGTCTCTCCTGTTTTCAACCGCGGCGGCGTACACACGAATTGCAAAGATCCAGTTGGAATGCCCAAATTCAGAAAGTGAGCAAGTACTGTACGCGCATCTTGTGATAAAGTTAAATAAAGTAAATTTGTTGTGTTTTAAATATACGAATTTCAATTTATTGCTAAATTGGTTTAAATATTGCCAAAGTGGTGACCCTGAATTCGCACCAGCGCCGCCGCCGAGCAGAACCCCAAGGCCATCAAGTCTGGTGATTCCGCCATCGTCATCCTCGTGGTTTTATTAAGTTGGAAAATTTGGTGAATACGGAAGCATACAAAATCCCATCGAAGTGCTACGAAAACATCAGTGCTACGAGCCAACGACGTAAACAACGCCGCATCGCAACCCATCGGCACTCTACAACGGGCACAGGCAGGCACTTCGCATAAACTTTCTTCGTTTCAATTTTCGTCGAAGGCGCATAAATCTCCGTCCGTCTACGGGTCCAGTCAGCTCGGCTTGAAAGTAGCACACGCAAGGACAACTAGTTATATACGATAAAAAATATATAATTGCTTCCCTCGCAAGGAGTTTCGCAGGAAAGGAGACGGCCATCAACTTCATTCCAATAAGATAGCAACTGGCAAGCAATCTTCAAATTTAATTGTTATCATTAGTTTTGCAATATTCGCACTAATTGTTAATTATATTATTAAAAGTTGAAATTGTGATAATAATAATTGAAAATCGCTGCAAGAGACGGCGTTAGGTGTTTCACATCGCGGGTTCTCCGTTTCCTTGGTGGTGTTTTCGGTCTGCGCTGGAGAGCGTCCGCTTCGGTCGTCATTTTCTCTGTTCGTTCGTGCATTTGTGGGTGCGGCTTGCCGTGTCGGAGTAAAATTCACCGCGTTTCATTATAAATTCACCGTGTGTGCATTACAAACTCGTACTTTTCGTTAAACAAGATGTCGTTTGACAGCAAAGACGCGGCAGGCCCATCGGACCCGCAAGTGACCGCCCTCGCCGTACGCGTTCCTCCGTTTTGGAGGCGGAACCCGGAGCTGTGGTTCGTGCATTTGGAAGCGCAGTCCCAAATGTCCGGCATCACATCGGACGCGACCCGCTTCAACTACGCGGTGGTCGGCCTGGACGAAATGTCCATTCTTATGGTGTCGGACGTAGTGAAGTCGGCATCATACACGCAGCTCAAGAGTGAGTTGATCAGGCGCCTGTCGGCAAGCGAGTCGGCAAAATTAGACCACTTGCTGGCGGGTTTAACGTTGGGTGATCGAACTCCCAGCCAATTGCTTCGCGAAATGAGGCAATTGGGTGGGAGCAAGATTGGCGACGACCTGATCAAGTCGCTCTGGCTGTGACGACTTCCGGAGGGCACCCAGGCGATTCTAGCTTGCGTTTCCGGTTCCTTGGAGGAACTGGCAGCTACGGCCGACCAGGTACAGGAGGTGTACGTTCGCCCAACCATAGCGGCCGTTTAACCACAGTCGGATGAGGTGAGCGACTTAAGGCGCGAGATCGCGGCCTTAACTGCCAGCGTGGCCGAGATACGGGCGACGTTGGACGCTCAGCGTTCGAGTGCTAGATCGCGAGCTCGCTCACGGTCTGCCACACGAAAAGGGCGTTCGGGTAGCAGGTCGTCAAGACAGCCTGCGGACAAAGGTATTTGCTGGTACTATCTAAGATTCGGTGATAAGCGACAAGATGTACGCTACCTTGTAAATTCGCGCCTACCGCAAAAAAGTAGGTCCACGGGGGGTCTTGGCGACGGCCACCCAGAGCGCAGTGCCACGTCGCCTAACTATTTTCGACCCCCTCAGCATGCGCAACTACCTCGTCGACACGGGTGCGGAGGTTTCGGTTCTTCCCGTACCCCGGCATCATCGACTATATCCACAACCCCTCAAACTGGCGGCAGCAAATTCCTCCCGCATCAATACATACGGGTACAGGCAAGTGGACATGAGTCTTGGCTTGCATAGGACGTTTTCGTGGCGTTTCATCCTGGCGGATGTCATCTTCCCCATATTAGGCGCAGACTTTTTGTGTCACTATGGGTTGCTGGTGGACTTGCAAAATATGATAAGTCCCTTATAGACCCCACAACCAACCTTAATTCGTCGGGCCAAATGGTATCTCACGCTGACAATAACCTTTCCGTTCTTTTGGAAGACATCACCGACTCTGGTGTTCGGACACTCCTCCAAAAGTTCAGCCAGATTACTACCGAGTGTAGTCTCTCGAAACCAGTGAAGCACAATGTGCAGCACCACATAAATACTACTGGTTCCCCGATTTTCTCAAAGGTGCGTCCTCTACCACCCCAGAAACTGGCTATCGCGCGGAAAGAATTTGAACAACTTGTTCAACAGGGTATCTGCAGGCCCTCAAACAGCTGTTGGTCTTCCCCTTTACATATGGTCCCTAAGTCAAATGGCGAATGGCGTCCCTGCGGGGATTACAGAAGGCTAAACGCACAGACTGTTCCTGACCGATATCCGATTCCACTCATCCACGACTTTGCGCATCACCTCGCGAATTGCCGCATCTTTTCGACCTTGGACTTAGCCAAGGCATACCACCAAATCCCAGTAGCTCCTGAAGACATTCCAAAGACGGCAATATGCACACCCTTTGGACTCTTCGAGTTCACCCGAATGACTTTCGGATTGTGCAATGCGGCGCAAACCTTTCAAAGGTTCATTCACTCAGTCCTGCGAAACCTCGATTTCTGTTTCGTCTATTTGGATGATGTTTTGGTCGCTTCTTCCACTGAGTCTGAGCACTTAGCCCATCTCGAGTGCATTTTTCAACGTCTCCTTGAGGCCGGTTTAGTCCTAAATGTTGAGAAATTCAGCCCGACCCAGACAAGGTGCAAGCAATCACAAGCTTCCCGCGTCCAAAAACAGTGAGGGAGTTGAGAAGGTTCTTGGGCATGCTAAACTTTTACCGTCGTTTCCTGCCCAAGGCCGCCCATCACCAGTCCGTTTTGAACGCGTACTTGTCTGGCCCCAAAACAAAAGACACGCGAGAGGTTGTGTGGTCTGAAGAGGCTGTCTGCGCGTTCAATAAATCCAGACAGCAACTGGCTGATGCTACACTTTTGGCATTTCCTCATCAAGATGCACCCCTAGCCGTTTTTGTTGATGCCTCTGACATCGCAGTAGGTGCTGCCCTTCACCAAAAGGTGGATCAAGTTTGGCAGCCGGTGAGCTTCTTCTCGAAACAGTTGAATCACGCTCAACGGAACTACAGTACCTACGATCGCGAACTGCTCGCCGCGTATTTGAGCATTAAGTACTTCCGCTTCTCCCTAGAAGGCAGGCCGTTCACAGTGTTCACGGACCATAAGCCTCTCACGTATGCTTTGAAACAAAAGCCCGACAAAGCGTCCCCTCGTCAGCTTCGACACCTGAGCTTCATAAGCCAGTTTACGTCAGACATCCAGCACGTGTCCGGCAAGGACAACATAGTTGCTGACGCTTTGTCTCGTGTCTCCGAGGTTAACATCCCCGCCTCACTCGATTTCTCGGCTATTGCCAAGGCGCAGGAGGATGACGCAGCACTTCAGAGCCTCAAGTCCAACCCCAAATACAAATTTCGGGAGTTGCCAATCTTCGGCTCAAACCTCTCGCTCTGCTGCGAAGATTCGGAAAAGAGACCTCGGCCATACATTCCGGCCACATTTCGCAAGGAAGTGTTCCATGCAGTTCACGACTTGGCGCACCCCGGCATCAGGACAACAAACCGGTTAGTCACCGGAAAATACTTCTGGCCCTCCATGAACAAGGATATCAATTCCTGGGCCAGAGAGTGCATCGCATGCCAGCAGTGTAAAGTCTCCAGGCATGTAAGGAAAGAAGTGGGCTCATTCCCCCGCACTACCAAGCGTTTCCACACGATACACCTCGACATAATAGGGCCTTTGCGAGACTCACACGGCTACAAGTATTGCCTCACAATCATCGACAGGTTCACGCGGTGGCCTGAGGCAATACCTCTGAAAGACATTACGGCGCAATCTTGTGCCGAAGCCCTCTGCCGAGAGTGGATACCTCGCTTTGGCGTCCCTGCAGTGGTCATCACTGACCAGGGAATGCAATTTTAATCCACCCTTTTCTCCGAGTTAGGCAAACTCCTGGGTTTTAAACGCCAGCGGACTACTGCATACCACCCGCAATCCAATGGGATGCTAGAACGTTGGCACCGGACGCTGAAAGCCGCCATTATGGCACGCGACGACCCGTCCTGGACTCAAGTCTTGCCCCTCGTCCTACTCGGCCTTCGTACAACCCGCCGAGAGGAATTTGCTGCCAGCCCCGCGGAGCTGGTATACGGGGGGAACCTAAGACTCCCAAGCGATCCGGTCTTCGACAAGAGATCGGGTCTCACGGAGTCGGGGTTGGTGCGTCTGCTGAGGGACAATCTCCGACGCATCAAAGCGCCACCACCCACTCGACATTCGTCCATACCTGCTTGTTCGCCCAAGGAACTGGACACATGCACCCACGTGCTGATCAGGACGGATGCCGTCCGGAAGCCGCTGCAGCCTCCATATGAGGGCCCGTACCGCGTTCTCGAGAGGGGAGAACATTTCTTCCAGCTCGAGATCGGTGGACACAAAAAGGCGGTCTCTTTGTCCAGGCTGAAACCTGAGTGCGCCCCGAAGCAGCGTCGTGTCCGCTTTGTGGATTAACGGGGAACGAAGTTCCGGGATCCGTCGCCGAAACCCCCTAGGTTTCGTCTGGGGGCGGAGTGATGTGACGCGGCAGGATCTGCAGCATTCGAAATTTATTTCGAATGTTGCGGATGCGGACGGATAGATGGCGCGGAACTCTCCACTCACTCATTTTAGAACGCGCCAAGGGAGTGGAGAATTAGCGGTGGAAAAATGCCGTTGGTTGGGACAGTAAGGATCGCATGGAAATAAGCCGGTCTCTCCTGTTTCCAACCGCGGCGGCGTACACACGAATTGCAAAGATCCAGTTGGAATGCCCAAATTCAGAAAGTGAGCAAGTACTGTACGCGCACCTTGTGATAAAGTTAAATAAAGTAAATTTGTTGTGTTTTAAATATACGAATTTCAATTTATTGCTAAATTGGTTTAAATATTGCCAAAGTTTCATCGTGTAGTGTCCAAGAACAGAAAAAAACTTGCAGCATAAAAAATAATAATTTTCGGGGTGAAGTCGAACGAAGAGCGGATCGATGAATGGAAGTCTAAGGCAATGCACGGTAAACACGTGAATTGTCTTTGGCGGCCATTTGTCGATTTGCATTTGTCGAACAGATAACTGTGTGCTGGGGAGCTCTTCGCTGAGACGAAGGGGTTCATGTGTGCCATTCAGGACGGCGTGGTCCCCACTCGAACTTATAAAAAGTTTATGATGAAAGAACGAGTGGAGAACGACCAGCGCAGAATGTGTGGTTCGGCCTTAGAGACGTTGGACCATCTCATTTCTGGCTGTACGGTTATGGCATGTAAGGTTATCCATCAAAACCTTGCATACAAGCATGGGCTGATCACGGGAACATGTCCGGTTTACCGATATGAGCCGCAAGCAGTACTTGATAGTTCTGCTTACAGCATGTATTGGGACCGGCAAATTCTGATTGATCGCCATGCTCCACATAACAAGCCTGACATACTGTTAGTTGACAAGACGGGTCGCTCCGCGTATATAATTGATGTTGCTATCCCCCATAACAGCAACGTTGAACGGAAATATGTGGAGAAGAAGGTGAACTATGAGCCACCGGCTCGGGAAATCAAAGGAATTTGGCATCTCGAGCGGGTGGTGGTAGTTCCGATAATATTGTCAGCTATTGGTATTGTACCTAAATCCCTCACGGCTTCCCTTGATGTCCTGGAACTTTTGCAGAGTCTGGATCAAACCATGCAGAAGTACACCATTCTGCAAAAGTTCCAGCAGTGGACTGCAGCGTCGACGTATCTCCCTCTGGGGTTCATAAGTGGCTTTCCAGGAGTCATGCCTCTCATCTCTCATCATGTGGGAATAGCCATTAATAAAACGTTACCAATTATTATTACGTTACGTTACGAATTATTAATAGAACGTTTCGAATTTAGACCGTGGAGTCGAAAAATACCTCCCCCAATCCAGGGTGTTATGCGAATCGTATTCATTAGATAGTTTGCAGTCGGAGGTAACTGACTGTACTCGAATGGAGCCTCACTGATACCTGATCGCCTCAGAGAGTAAGGTTGACTTTACCGCACTACGACTATGGCACGGTGGACCTCCTAACTTCCAAACTCGTGGGATTCAAATGAGTACATCTGCAATTAAGAAAAATAGTAAAAAATTGACCAGAAAACAAGCGGGACCTCATAACGCACACACGGAAGCACATCTTCTAACACTGGCAGCTCACATCTAAGGAGGGAGAAATTGATAAGTCGAGCAGTCGAGCCAGGGTCAATCTTGGTTTACTGAGCACGCAACCACCAGAAAGCACAGACGAGCAAGGGTACAGATGAGGTCAGCACATCAAATCTGTGGAAGGAGACAGGCCCCATTGGTCAGCGTACTAAATGGTATCTGCGCTATCTTAAGGAGGCCTGAAACCTGGAGATGCTCTTAAGAAGGCTCAGGACAGACCTAAACCTTGAACATTAGAGCGAAGAAAGCATGATGCAACGGAAATTAGCCCGGAAGAGGGAAATGGCTCCCAAGAAACCTAAAGCGGAGCACAAGGGAAGAAGTCTTTGGGCGGTCCGGGGTGAAGGCAGGAGCCAGGAGACCCACCGTTAGTTATGCTAATGCGGCGAAGAGCACGCGACTGATCATACTGCCTAATGTTTTTCCGGAGCAACTACTCACTCACTAAGGAGCGGGAAATAATTGAGGACCTGATCGCCATGAAGATGTGGGAAGCCTACCGAGGTCCCCGAAGGAATCGTAGAGGCCGTAGAGACTGGAAGGGCAGGACCGAGCATAGAAGTTGACCTGTTGCCAGCAGAAGAGAAGAAGCTGGACGACCTAGACCGCAAGAAAGTGCTATGTCGGAGGAGAAAGACAATGCTCTAAAGTAATCCAGGTAAACCTGAACCATATAAAAGTTGCATCTGCAGTAATTGCAAGGGTAAGTTGTAAGGATAAGATTGGAATAGTACTGGCTTAAGAACTTGGCTATACCGGGGCCAGATTCGCGGTGAGCAAGGGAGAAGTATGCAAGTATTATAATTTGGGATTTCTCTTGTAAAAAACCAACAGCTTGCATCATTCTCAAAAGAAACTGGAAGGCCTCAACAGAGTTGTAATTGATGCATATGAGGCCAGCTGTCCCAGTAAGGCTGACAAGTCATCAAAGGACGTGCCCTGGTGCAATAGGAACCAGAATGAAAAAGGAAGTGTAAAAACACTTAAACACTGAAACAAACCGGGGACGGGCAGACTGGCAACGAAACAACATCTAGGATGAACAAAGGCCATTTACCGTGAATGAGGACGATAAGGTACATCTGCTTTTCGGAACTCAGTTCTCGGGATTCTACTCCACGGCGGAACGCAATAGCATTCTGGCTGATTATCCATCAAAGGATAGAAAGACGAAAAATGTGTATTGGAAACTAGTGTAATAGGTATGCTCGGAAGCAAGGGTAGTGGAAACCTTTAAACCACTGAAATCACTCGGAGTAGGTGGCATTGCCCAGCGCTAATCTAGAGAAGCTTAGAAATCATCTTAGGCAATTCAACCTTGCTATATATACCAAGTGTATGGAGACGGACAAGAGTGGTCTCCATTCCGAAAGTGAGGAACGCACAATTCGTTACATCAAAGGAAGTAGCACTCTGTACGTGACTGGACATCAAAGGAGCGTTTGAAAACATATCGCACACAGATATACAAGATGTCCTAATCTGCAAGGGAGTGGGAAACAGTCTTAACTTTTGGATGCGCAGAATGTTAGAGAGTAGGCAAATAGTTGATGAAGTCCTACAAGAGCTAACATACTCTAGATTACGGGTTCAGGGTTGGGCTGATGATTTTGGTTTAAAATGTAGGAGCAAATATTGGGATACCTAATATGACAGAATCCAAATATGTGGGAAAGCTAAAAGGGCTCTGATGACTTGCAGGTCCATAGCAGGGGAAAAAGGGGATAATAATATATTAGTAATGGTTGGCGCAACAATCCATATTGGATCAGGGCCTTGAAGTATATTAGAGCACGTCATTCAAGATCGTAGCGGTACGCTATAATGCACTGTGGGAGGCAATGTAGTCAGCATTGCGCTCGCCCGAGATTATTACCATGGTACTCACTTACAGCTGTATCCGACATCCAGTCACAGTAGCAAATCTCCTTGCCTCCAGTGAGATTTGAACCGTGACCTTCCGCTCCGACAGCCCAGCGCTCTAACCACTCGAGCTATCCGGACAAATGGGGATGCACCCCAAAAATGTTGCACTGGATATAAAATGCAATAGACAGGCTTGTGATTACCTTTGCGGCAGTAATCTGGGTAGAAAGAACGGAACTAGGGAGCTAGGGAGTTACAAAAACTTCAAAAGCTGGCTTGCGTGTATGTTAATAGGGCAATGAGAACAACCCCAACGTCGGAGTCTTTGGTCCAAGGAAAACGAACTTTGAACCAATATATTCCAGTCAAGTCGAGAAGTTTTGTAGGACTTGCCACCCGTCCGCTGACGTTGTCAGAGATTCTGACGGGAAATTTATGTCAGGGATAATTCCTTCGCAGCCTGGGCATCAGAGCGTTGGCATGGATCCTGTGTTTAAACTAAAACTATAAGCCTGGTTCACGCTGTCATTTCAATAACCGTTTCCCTTAGGAGTCTGACTAAGGCATACCCAACTCATGGACCTTAGCATTAAAATCTTCGCCTACCATGATTTGCCCTTCCGTGTCCGAAATGGTGTCCTTCAGAGCATCGTACTGGCACCGAAAATCCGTCATTGTCGTCGTCTTCCCATCAAGCGGGTCCCTGCTCCAGCATTGCTCGCTGATTAGCACTAGATCAGCTTTTACCTCTGCAGTGAACTGCGCTGGTGAGGGGTTGCACTGCGGGGCATGTTAATTTCGCACCTCAGCCCTTTCTAGTCCCACTCTAGAGATTAGACATCACCCCCAACCGGCAGTGTGGGCGCCGCACTCATCTGAAGCACCACGATCCCTGCAGAGAACGCAACTTTCATTTTCATTGCAGCTCTTCGCTTGGTGACCTACCTGACCGCACCTGCGACATGTTGTCTTCCTGTCGGGTCCCCTGCAAGTCATTACTGTGTGTCCATAATGCAGACGCCTGTTGCATTTGACGGTGATTATCCGAGTGCGTACCCGCATATTGCTCGGGCAATTCCATCACAGCGAGTTTTTGGCCTCGGCCATTACAGAGGTGCCACCTATCCGGGCATTGGTAACCTCTGGACATTCACGCTTTATGGACTTCTCCACTTCGACCTTTTCTGTGAGGCAGTCAAAATATCGGATTTTTAGAGAGCACATAGGCTCTAAACTGGAAATGAGAGCCTTCTCCCCCAGTAATCCCTTGACTCTTTCGCAGAACGTTCGACGTTCGACGAGGACTCCGACACCCTTCATTTTCCGTATAGGACACACTTCTGATCCGTTGTCTTTGGATGTCATCCTGTAGTAGATTTCACTAATGAGCAGAGCCCACGGTCTAGTCCTTTTTCACTTCATCGTTTTTTCTGTTACTGGCTTTTGGTTTGTAGCCTACTTGTTTTTGGACAGACGGGTCTCTGATGGCGTAGCCAGTTATCCTTCTTTGCGTTCTTTTTTGGGACCAGGAAACTACTGGAATAAAGTGTCTTTCAGACACGTCTTTCTCTTTCTGTTTTTCCCCAGTTCGCTTTGCAGTGGGCGATCTACGATCCGTTTGGCGTTTGGACGGTTCTCAGTGGGAAGTGCGGCTGTTTCTGCTTTCCGCGCATCTTAGAAGGAGATGCGGTCCAGTGTCTCCACTTTGCTGACGTTCTACTGGAGAAACGTTGCGGACCGCGTACCCTTCACCACTGCCGCGCATTGCCTGATGAGTCTTTTCTCTTCGGCTTCCTCTCGGTTTGTGTCCGAATCTACCTGCTCAGGTTGGGGATTCTGACTGGGCTTTTTTCCGGGACAGGGATACTTCAGGATATTGAAATTGCCGTCCTCGCACCGTCAGTCGTGCCACTTGGTAAGGCTTCCTCGTTATTTGGGCGTGCCGGTGTCACATCGGGTATTTCAACCCTCGCTACCTCTTTCGCTTGTCACTGTGGTGAGCGGCACATTATTGTGTTGCGTCCAAATACAGTCAGCTCTTCCTTTTCGCCGGATTTTTCGTCGATTTTTAAGGTTTTGTGTAAAACAAATAATAATAATAATAATCGTTGGCGCAACAATCCATGTTGGATCAGGGCCTTGAAGTGTGTTAGAGCACTTCATTCAAGACCGTAACGGCACACTAGGAGGCAATGTGGTCAGCGCTCGCCTGAGATTATTACCCTGATTTGACTCAGATACTCATTCACAGCTGAGTCGACTGGTATCCGACGTCAAATCACGATACAAATTCCACTGCCTCTAGTGAGATTTGAACCGCGACCTTCCGTACGACAGCCTTGTGCTCTAACCACTCAGCTATCCGGACACACAAAACTTTATTAAAATCGATTCATTGTCTGTCTGTCAGTCAGTCTGTCACACGCTCTCCAAAACGGCTAAACCGGTCCGAACGAATTTTGGTGGATAGATGGGAACTATGAAATCCCACGCATACAGCGAGTGGGATAAATTTAGGTGGAGTTTAAAGCCGGATATAGTCGTGTAGGGTATCAAATGAAAGGTCTCCATTTGTACTTTCCGAGAATGACATTAGTTTTGGCCTGAATTGCAAAGTGCGTGAGTAAGGAGTCAAAATGTACGCACTTAAAGTGAGACAGGACTCATTTTCGGAAACTACCCAACCTAAGAATCCGAAAGAAATCAGGGTGGTGCGCTTGGATGAAATCTAAGCCTCAAAATATGTCTCATTCCGATATCTGCTCAAATAAACTTACTAATAGTATATTATCAACTTTTAGAAATTGACTAAAAAGCTCCCCTTAAGTTCATCTTAGGTGTATTAAATTTTGCACCGACATACCGAACAGCCTCGTGCATACACATGCCAAGCTTCATGAAAATCCAACTATTAGTGTTAAAGTCATGGCAGTTTAAACTTATAAATTTCGTTCGAATTACCAGCATCCTAAGCCATACAAATAAGATGCTGACGTCATAATTAACGAGAATAATTACATTCCAATGAAATATTAAAATTCCATCCAAGAAGAATCTAATTCTTTGCAACTTTTTTTTATATTTGATGTAAGTTACATTCTTGGCATTTGCCAATAATATTAAACTCAGAGCGTGAAGCGTATGAGGTTGACTATTATCAATACAGGGTTTTCCATCAAATGATTTATTTAAATCGCTCTCTAAAAAATAGAGGGCAATGAAATTTTTAGCTATGTGACACGGAGCTGTCGTGCACTGGTCGCTCCTCACATCTTTTTCTTTTTCTTCAGAGTTTATCCCGTTCACAAGGGGGGTCGGCTCGTCGTGATCGGTTTCGTCATTTTATTCTATCAAATGCCTGATCAGGTTGTAATCGCGAGGCCTTCCAATCCCCATCCAGCGTTGTTTCGGACGGCTTTTTGGTTTTTTACCATTGACTTCGATGTTCAAACCATTATTGGTAACTGAATTCTCGTTTGAGTGAATTGCGTGACCATACCATCGAAAACGCCTCTCTCGTAGTTTTTCCACGATCAGTGCAAACCCATATCGATCGCGGATATTCTCATTTCAGACGTGATTAAAACGTGTCACGTAACCAGTGCAATGTAACATCTTCGTTCCCATTACCGCAAGACGCCGTTCATTGTCTTTTATAGTCGGCCAACACTCTGAACTATAGAGAGCGGCAGACGGACGACATTGCAGTCAATTCTAGATTTGAGACGTTTGCTGATACGTCGATGATAAAGACCACCAGTTGTGGAATGCCACTTTACCCAGGTCGCATTAATGCGTGAAGCAAATTCATTACGCAGTTCTCCATTGGCTGATAGCATTGACCCGAGATATTTAATGCGCTCAGTTCTGGGCAGGTTACTGAAGCTGACAGCACTGAGCAATTTAAATATCTGGAGTCAATGCTGTCAGCCAATGGAGAATTGCGTTATGCTCCTCACATAGGGAAATACAAAACCTGAAGCGTTAAACTTCCGGTTTCCCGACTTGTTTGTATCTATTGTAGATTAAATTCTTCGGATTTGCTAATAATATAAAAGTCAGACTCTGAAGCGTATGATGTTGACTATTATCAATACAGGGTTTTCCATCAAATGATTTATTTAAATCGCTTTCTAAAAACTAGAGGGCAATGAAATTTTTAATTATGTGACACGGAGCTGTCATGCACTGGTCGCTCCTCACATCTTCTTCTTTTTCTTTAGCGTTTCTCCAGTTCGCAAGCGGTGTCGGATCAACTACCTGATCCAGCGTATCAAGCCACTGTTGTTTCGGCCGGCCTTTTGGTCGCAAGTGAATTCCCGTTAACGCGAATTACGTGATCATACCATCGAAAACCCCTCTCTCGCAGTTTTTCGGTACAACCCTATATTGATCACGGATATCCTCATTTCGGATGTAATCAAAACGTGTCAAGCCACCAGTCCAATGCAACATCTTCGCCTCCATTACCGCAAGGCGCCGTTCATTGTCTTTAATAGTCAGCCAACACTCACAACTATAGAGAGCAGACGGACGACATTGCGGTAAATTTTAGATTTGAGACGATCACAAAGAACACTAGTTGTGGAATGTCACTTCATCCAGGTCGTATTAATGCGTGAAGCGATTTCATTACGCAAATCTCCATTGGCTGATATGCTTGTACGGGGCAACGCGGTCTACTAACACCGGTTCAATGTACACTACCTGACCAGGGTCCCAAAGGAGCTGGCTCCTGATATACGTCACAACTACCACCTTGGCAGAGCTAGGCTCACATCACTCCATCGATGTCGGTAGAAAGCTATCGACGGCTCCAGAAACTACCAGTGCGCCCGACTTGCACCGATCATTCACGGTTCGCTCTTCATCGAGAAGCTTTCTTCAAGGCTACTACGTAGAACGCAGCTATAATGCTAGGGCGTCAGAACTACTTACTCGGGCACTTCGTGGACGTCACTCCCTGTATCGTAAGCGACCCATTAAAGATCGCTGACGAACACTGAAGACAGTGCCTTCCATTGCCTTCGACTGGGAGCCTTCTCAGCCTCATGCCTTCCTCTTCCATTTTCTGGAAGATTTATGAAAACATTACCACGTGCCACGTTATTGTCGAGCTTCCAATTTCCCCTATGATGGAAGTTGCAATATTATTATCCTTTTTTGGCTGACCGTACCGTAGGCAACCAGTGCAGGCTTTTTACTAAAGTTGAGAAGAGAACATATCTTTTATGGTACAAACTTCTCCGTGGTAGAATACATCACATTGAATTGACCTGCTTAATACTCACAAATGGTATCGTCCTGTAACGAAATGTTCGTTCGGTAGCGTTCGATTCAGGCGAGTAAAATCTTCTCAGTTCGCGGCGATATTCAGTTCAGACGTTTTCGTACTATATTCACAAGTAAATCACTTGCAATTTTTAATTTAGTTGCGTACATAAATATATACATGCCAGCAAGCGATAATGTGCAAAGTTTGTTTGTTTAGGATAATCATTATATTTTCCAAATGTATATCTTGGAATTTAAAAATATACGAAGGGGTATCTTGTATTTTTAGCTACGCATAAATGAAAATATATGGACCTTTCATACCTGAAAGATCGAGCTTCCGGTTTCCGACTTCTTGAAATTTACTACTTTGCGCAAACAACTATTAAGCAACTGTCAGATATCTTATTGTCTGCAGTCGGTGCACTTTATTTTTCTAATACCCAGTCCGCGATGTTTCAGAGGAGACGATTCCCATGGCAATGAACATTTTCAAAATCCAGACATTTCCCAGATATGGAAGGCAAATCCGTTGGGTGGGTACGTGAGCAAAACATGTTTTTTAGCATCCTCACGAGAGCAGATAATAATTAATCTTAGCATGCTGGAATATCTTTTGAATATCTCGCACCCCGACCTTCGCGCTTGTTGGTAAATGATCTAACAATTTCGCTTTTCAGACTTCCTGTCTCCCAGAGCAATTTCGATGACGCAAGTTTAAAATTCAACGGATAACGCTCCCCGAAAATCCCAGGTGGTTCATTCAATGACGGCACTTGGCACTAATGCAGATGTTTGGGTGATTTCGCTAATTGAAAATTTCATTCATTAAATAACCGCAAACTCCTACCAAATCCCCATTGATTTTAGCTTAGCAAACACGTCAGATTTTGGATCCAACTAGCAAAATATTGAACTTATTGTCTGGCCCAAGACAATCGGGGGCACCATACGGGACTCCTCACAGTGAAATTTCCCACAATGGATTTCACGATGACACGGGGACCTTTTATGCTACCCCATTTTCAAAACTTTACTATGTCCGAGGAATCAGAATTCAAGCAGCATTGTTGCAAGTGCTGAAGTCTGCCGCTATGTATGCTCAGAATAGAATATATTCTTTTAGGAAACTTTGGCGCAGCTTTTCCACCATGGTCGGCGGAGCCCCATCAACGTGTATGCGAGTGCCAACTGCCGCCAGTGTCTTTTCCCAAAGTGGAAAATTCGGGGATTTTCAGTTGGCCAGAGAACGCCGTCGGAAATAGTAGAAGTAGGTTCATATAAGTGGAAAACGTGTGAAGGCTGTGCCATCCATCGTGTTGGCGCCAAACAGAAGTTCGTTGTAAGCGCGCGACCTTTTAGTAACATCACCATTGTGCCCGTGCCAAATCGAGAGATAAACGATCTATTAGTGCGCGAACAGTGACGCAATTCTCATTCGAGATATCGGAACGTGCATTAATAGTTGGATATGTTTATTGTGGAAGGCAGATGAGTGCAAACAGATAGTGGTGATTCGACGGTAAACAAGTGCAAATAATTAATACCTCAACCACTTCGCCGCATCGGGCATAAACATCTTTTATTTAGGAGTTAACCCCTTAAGACGCTGCCCAGGCCGCCTGAAGACGAAGTCAGTAATAAAAGCGTTAATGCTGTTTTATAGAATATTTAGCCATTTCAAATAGGTCATAAAATGCTTTATGTGGTATGATATGAGATAATATTAACAGCGCCATTATAATGGATTTCCGTTTGGTTTCTACGCAAGAAGGATAACCATTACCACTTAGGGAACAAGGTTCAATAGTCTGAATAATTAATTCACTACAAGACCATTATAAATGTCGATAGTCTTATCATAAATAACAAGACAGGCGACTTCTGTGATTAACGGAGTAGGCAGTTGTTGCTATGAGATAGCAGCATATGCAGATATTCCCACTCAATTGCCGGAGGATATGTGGTGACTAGGACAGTTTAATTGCCAGTTCATAATTGCACCGAACCGTTTCGATCCACCCCTTAGAATGGACTCTGAATTATTTTCCTCAAGACTTTTCTTTTTCAGAAACCTCGAATGTATCCGCTATGAAACTCATTGCACAATTATTTTGTTTGCTGACAATTGCTGAATTTATCAACAACTAGATAAGATACTAGATCTACTGGCAGGAGAAAAGAATAATCAATGACCTTTTGAACATTTGAACACACGATATCAAGTTATTGTTAATTGGATTGAATGGCACAGCGAGCCAACGAGTTGTAAGAAAATTGTGATTTATGACGGAAGTTTCGTTAAGGGTTGTTGATTTCATTAGAGATTGAGGAAACTTCAAGACGACCTGGAAAGCAATTGACTGAAGTAGTTTCTTACTTGTACACGGCATAGAAATGGCGAAGAAAGAATCTCGATTAATGTTAGATCAAGACATTTCCAATTTCAAATTTATAGGCAGGCTGGGTTGATGGGGGTTTGAATGATCTATTTTAAGATTCATCAATGTTTTGTGCTGTACACATGTGTTTCATCAGCCGATTGTATGTACATTGTCTTTTTCTAATGAAATCTCGTAACAAACCTGGAGAACTTGTGTCAACTTCTTGTTTCGCATGGAAACTTCGCTAACTTTATCAAGTCATATTAGGTCAAGAAAGATGTCTATCTGGTTTAGTAAAGGATACACAATTTTCAGTTGAGGAAAACTTTCCGATGAATACTAGTAAATGAAATATGGGATGTATCAGGGTCAGCTAGGAACTTGGGTAGGCCTTTATTTCTTCGAAAAAAGGTTTTCGTTTCTATTCAGGTATAATCAGGACAAAGTTTTCATAAAAAACATCCGTTCTCGCTCTCCATAACACTCTGCTAAATTATTCGAATAAGTTAATTCAATTATACTTAGAAATTTGTGTTTTGTGATCTGTTGTTGGTACAAAACGCATTAAATTATATAGTTTTGTTTTTGATTCGGTTCTTTTTCAAAAAGTCCTAATTTAGTTTCTTCTACTTAAAAGGCTCAAAATAACTTTCGAAATCTTAATGTCATTAGAACTCTAAAAAAGGAAAATTTGGGTGGTAAAAAAAACCTCCATTCCAAGCCACGAAAAATTCCGGGACTAGGTGGAATGGTTTCTTAGCCCCACTGGTCAGGGCTACTTTGCAGGAACCACTTTGGACGTAAAAATATTGGGTTGGGGGAAAAGTAATGTCGTATTTGTGATCGAATTTTAACGCTTTATTTAACATACTTAGAATTATCCGATTTAAGTCAAATATGCGCCGCTTTGTTCGCAAACTTATTGTCATTTAGAAGGCAACTCGATTGCCCCCCTCTTATAAACCCCCTCCCCCCTTCTTATTTGCAAAAATCTCAGACAGCCAGTTTTCGCAAGCCTCTTTTGAGGTCAACTTAGTAGCACCAAGAGCGTTTTGCATGGACCGGAGGAGATGGTAACCACTTGGTGTCAGGTCCGGACTATACGGTGGGTGCGGTAGGACATCCCATCCGAACTCCCGTAGCTTCTGGCGGGTCATTAAAAATGTGTGGCGTCGAGCGTTGTCCTTGGGGAACAGAACACCTCCTATTGATCAATCCTGGCCGCTTCTGGTCAATCGCCTGCGTCAAACGGGCGAGTTACTCACAGTAGAGGACTGAGTTGAGAGTCTGGCCATAGTTGAGCAGCTCATAGTGGATGACTCTCTTCCAATCCCACCAAATACACAGCAAAACCTTCTTGGCCGTCAATCCTGGCTTGGCGATGATTTGGGCCGGCTCGCCGCGCTTCGACCACGATCTTTTTCGGTTGAGATTTTCGTACGTGATCCACTTTTCATCACCAGTCACCATTCGCTTCAAAAATGGGTCGAATTCGTTCCGTTTCAGCAGTGCATCGCAGGCGTGGATTCGGTCCATGAGATTTTTTTCCGTCAACTCGTGTAGCACCCAAACATCCAGCTTTTTTTGGAATCCAATCTTCTGCAAATGGTTCCAAACGGTTTTATGGTCCTTACCCAGTTCCTGGCGAATCGAGCGAATACTCACATGCCGGTCTACTTGGATGATTTTGACGATTTTATCGGTTTCTACGACGATTGGCCTACCAGTACGGGGTGTATCTTCGACATCCACTACACCAGAACGAAATCGATCGAACGAACGCTGTGCTTTGCGAATCGTTACAGTATCAGACTCATAAACTTCACAAATTTTTTTGGCCGCCTTTGTTGCATTTTTACCTCTCAGATAGTAAAAATGTAAAATATGACGAATTTCTTCCTTGGTGGACTCCATCTTTGACGCGCTATAACTTAAGACTGAAACGTACTACCGTAAAACTGTCAAAGAGACACTTGTAGCCCAGATTGTCGTCTTCAAATCGCCGTATGGTATGACCGTAGTATGCGATAAGTACAACACAAGATATGTTTAAGTGTCGCCATCTATTGTCAAAATACGACATTACTTTTTCCCCAACCTAATATTACGTTGATATAAGTGCCGTATATTTGTTAACTGCAGAAAACAGTCGCGTTGCCAAGAAGAAAATCGAATCGATGGCTTGGAATCAGGCCTATCGAGAGGAGCGAGGGAAGGAGTAAATCCCAATGTTTTTATTCTGGGAGTCAGAATAGAGAGACTTTAGCAAAATTATACTGATTGTTCAATTTTAAGGTAGAACACATAATTTTCATCCCGGGCCCGGGTTTTCTCTCTCTGATTGCACATGCAAGACACAAGTGCTTTAGTGAAATGGCTTTGACAGTTTGCGGGGCTTCGGGCCTTGGTAGATGAAGTCCCTGCCAGAAGAAATTTTAAAGAATGAGCCTTTAAATGAGTTGAATGTATGCCACCGATTCTCATAATAATCAAGTACGTTTTAAAACACCATAATAATATTATTGTGAAGGTTGCACTGCGTCCTAGAAGGACTATTATACCCCTTTACTTATTATAACATCCAGTATTGTATGACCATTAGGCCTATAACCTTTAACTTTAATATGTTCCTACTTCCAAGTATTTCAACCTGGCATCTCGTATTAAGTATACTCTCAGGTGCCTCAATGTACTTTGCACAAGTGCCGGCCCCTGACACTTTCGGACAGTCTGAAGATCATCCTCCTTGCTTGCATCTGTATGTGAAAATGGAGAGGAGTTAATCACAGAATGACCCGCAGCATGTCCTCGTTGCTTCCATGACACTCACGCAAGCCAGTCTTTGAATTTTGTACAACTCCCTCGGTGTTGTGCTGAGTTCAGTTCTGTCTGCCCAAATTACCAACCCAGAGGTAATCGTTTGCTTACCATTGCAGTTTATGTCCAACATAGTATTGTCGGGGTGTATCCCCATTTTTTTCTGCCGGGGACCTGCAAGTCATGTATATCAGAGTAGTTTTTGGTCAAGTCAGATTCTATTTGAGTTCTGTTTCGCTGCCAGTCTCCATGTCATGCAGTCTAATGGCTTTTAGGTGATCAAGTTTTCATTTCCTAGTAAATGATACTATGGTGGCTGTGTATTGGATTGTATTGGAGGCGGCCAGCTACTAATAATTCTTAGTTGGCACATTTGTATTTGTCTTTATAGATTAAAACTATGTCATCACCCTGGACCTGTATTCCAGTATTTTTAGCTCTCTTAGGAGTTTAACCATTGTCATACACAACATTAGCGGTAATAGTACCCTACACTGTAGACAACCTTGAGTGGTGTTCATGGCGATAGAGTTTGTACCTGTTGGCAGTTCAGTTCACCTAACTTCTTAAATCCTGCCCATTTAAAAGGCCATGGTGTTTCCTACTCTCTTGGGAATCGCTCGTTCGACGCCCAAAAGTGCACACAGTGCTATTTCTTTAGTCTTTCTGGCATCGCGTAGTATATTCGTTAGCTTATACAGGCAGACCTCTGAAGTAATGCTGGGAAAGTGTTATTGATTTAGGGTGATTGCAGTAGTTTAAAGGTTCCGTCTGGCCATCTTATTCTAGCTTCCGCGCTCTTTCGTTGATAGTTTCTTTTCTCCTTTTCGCCAGTTGTTGGTGTGTTAGCTAGAGTGTTTTTGTGCGCCGTGGGGTAGGACCCCGGAAGATGAATTCTGAGAAGCAAATCCCTATTCTCGGCAAATATCTCATGTTCCTTTTTCAGGCAGACAGAAGATATTGAAGATTTGGCTACAGCTTTTTACAGTCTGGAAGTTTCAATCCCATCACAGAATTTTCTGAAGCCATTTTGTGTTGCTATACATTGTCAGGCGCTGTTATATGTCATCAGGCGTTTTTGAATCTAGGTCAATTCCAGGGTGTTTTATTTGGCTAAAGAGATTACAGACCTCGCCTCTCATTCTGGCTAGGTTTCTGTTTCATAAAGATATATCTTCTGATGGCGTGACTAACTTAACTGGACCACTGGCCTTATATGCGTCAATGTCGACTTTGTTGAGGTTTTTACTACTGTTTCCAGTTCCCGTTAGTACCTGATATCGCCCACTTACAGATGAGCCAAATTATTGCTTAAGTGCTGGAGAACAAATTGAAAAATAGAAGTACCAATTTGTTCTCCGGGGATTGATTACTACTGATACTAATTGAGAACTACTTTCAATGTCGAGTTTAATTATTCTGTGGACCGGCATAGAAGACTTATCCGACCCCTCCCATTCTTGGCAGCCTGTTAATTAGAGTATTCCCTGGAGCTATGTCTAGGACCTCTTGTCTGGTACTGGCGTGTTTCTTACGTTATATATTTCTAGTTTATTGTTACGGAAAATTAAAGAAAGTACCCACCTCTTTGATTGGTATTGCTGCTTTCCCAGATGTCATGATGGGTGTTGAAGAAGTGTCCAACGGCTAACTCCGGTCTGATCTGGTTTTTCTCGGAAACAGCCCGATACCACGACTGCTTGCTGCTTGCTGCAAACTCTTGCTTCTCCCAAAGGAGGAATCCCCAATTGCCTACCTTCAGTAACTCTCATTGTTCTGGAATCAACACTATTCCAATGCTATTCTGGGAAATTGCCTTTTAATTAGGTTACTCTGTTTTCGCTGTGACAGAGACCGATTAGTATTGAGTAGGGAAACTAGGGATCTTGAAATAATGCTGCTATCATCCTCTTCTCGTGTAATAAACCGCTCCTTAAGGATCTACGGATAGCGCAAAATAGCGTAAGGGAACTGAAAGCGGGAAAAGGAAATTCGGTAGCGATAGCGGAGAAATGCTGGTGGCGAAAGCGGCAATGTTGGAAACACTTCAGACGGGAGGATATTTTGGATTAAGGGGGTCATCCCGTGTGTCGGATCTGCGGAATTGAATATTTTTGGCATCAATTGTATCTAGAGATAGTGTAGAATATATGGGCATCGTGATTTTTTGATATTCGTTCGGAAATTAAACACGTGATAAGTGACATGCCAGATTTATGTCGATCACCGTAATAAAGCGCGTATTTATCGGTCCGAATGACCTTCGAATGGCTTCGCTAAAAGGACAAGAATTGAAGCCAAGGCTGTACATGTGTTTCTTGAAGAAACCTAAGGTTTATGGACTAGGTATAGGAGATTAATGGCCAGTTAAGGTTTCATGGTTAAAAATCGCATTCTACACTTTAAATGCATTTTTCTCGAAACTTCATGTTGAAAATCGGCTGCCACCATAGCCCAAAATCTATCCAACGAAATTCTTTGAATTTTTCACGACCTGTTCAGAATATATTTCTACGGTCCGCAAACTAGGATAATTCCGATTCATTCAGTAGTTTTTTTTCATTCAATGAAGAAGTCGTAAAAAACACCAAAATTCACAAAAAAAAAGTTTAACAAGGCACCAACAATTTAGCTTTTAATATTTTTTAATTATCCTAGTTTGCGGACTGTAGTTAAGTCTGCACGTTAAAATATCGTTTACTTTTTTTCTCTAAGATTATCGCAGCGCCCTCTAGCGTGGCAGCAGGAAAACACCTTTTTTTGGAGATGGGTATATAAGTTACTCTGTATTTCAATAATGAACTATGCGATCGGGCTGGAAAAATTACTATGTACGCTCAAGATATTAATAAATCTATGGTGAAAAATTTGCATTTGCATCTTTCTCCAGTTCTTCACAAAAAATTTATAAAAAAGCCAAAAAACGGCCTTTACACGGGATGACTCCTCTAAGGGAAGATCCTTTGCTGAATTTAATCAAAAGAATACAAAAAATATTCTATCTATAAATCTGGCAACGAATTATGGAAAATTCTAGCCGCTACAAACTCGCCTATACAAAATATCGCAAAGTAGCTTGCTGGGTAGGTTAAAGGAACTAGGGGGACTAATTGCCGTAAAAATCAGTAGGCATTGAGAGAACCCCAACAGGAAATTAAAGGACGGGGAGTTTATGACACCGGATTAAGGGCTGGTATTAATCGACGTATAGGTTTTGTTTCTGGACATCGCGGCGAAAAAGGTGCTTCTTTATTTGGAAGATTGGTTGCTAAGAAAAAATTCCATACCCTTCATATGGAAACGGGAAACCGGAATACTCATGAAACTTGCCGGGACATGATTGACAGAAAGAAGAGGAAAATTCTCCAAAGAAACCAGTGGTATGCCAACGGGCAACCCCCTATCCCTCTTTTTGAGTGATCTGCTCATGGATAGGATTGAGAATCATCTACATTCCAAAGGTCTGCTTCCTAAAATCTGCACAATTTATGTAAAGACATAAAGACGAGATCGATGAGACGGCGGAGGTTCTGAAGAAGCTGCATCGGAATTTATGATTTACAATGGAAATCTCCCATCTCTAAATTTAAGAATTATTAAAATTAGGGATCCCCTATCTCTTTTTGACATTTAAAGGAAAGCTATAAACATGCAATAAATAATTCAAAGGTTTGGTCAAGGCCACCGGTTTTGAGTATGGAAATTTAGCGGTGCTGGTGTGGTTCCTGCTATCGCTGAGATGAAAACTAAAGAATATTGAAAGGCAGGCAAAAATATAGTGAAAGTTTGATCGACAGAAAGTACGGTGGATTCTAATTTGGACCCTCGTGTCCTGATAAGCACCCCATTTCTTGGTTTCAAATCTCCGCTTCATTTGGTTTTCTTGGACTTTGAGTAAGCTTTTGGGAACATCAACATGGACTATTCTGGAGAGACTGATAGCTATTATCAGAGGCATATATGAAGGCGCAAAATAACACATGCTACCTCTTGGTAAATTCGGCAATTCGAAAACCTAATTAAAGTCCGTTAGAACAGGTTGATTAGAAGAAGCAAGGTAGATCATAAATGGCTATGTCATCCAATACAATCCACTACTCTAAGATGGGAGGCGTGTCGGGTGCTTTACAGACACGAAAGGCAGAGCAGTATAGGAATCGTGAAGGCTTTCCTGTAAGCTCTGGATGGTGCTAAACCATGTGTCTGGAAATCAACAATGTTAGCATGCAGGTGGATTTAGCATGCAATTCAGGAGACAAAGCAGCTATACATGCCTGCACTCAATCAAAGTATCAATATATTTCCGAAACGTGTGCTACCTATTTAGTTAGTTTAGTGCTGGAAAGTCATCAGCCTTATTATTATAATCACTGAAAATTGATCCGAGGAATGATCTTAGTATGAGAGTATGTAAGTCTCTTGTGATACCAAAATTTATCAAGTTTGATGTCCTACGGTATGAAAAAATTATCAAACTGCAGATAGGATATAGTGATTGTTGAAACACAGATTCTTGATACCGGAAGACGTTTTCGGAGTTATTCTCATTTTGTTGTCCCGGGAAGCAATCGTTTGAACCTTTTGTGGATTGAGAACTAGTTCTACCTATGTTGCAGGTAAGAGATCATTGGCACATTGGAGTATTTTATTGGGATTGGGGTTTGGCGGAGGTTTGTGGATGAAAGAGAATCGAAGAGAGGACATAGCGTGAGCTTACTCGTGGCGAGGACGGGCAGAGGCTCGCAGTTATGTTTACTCTGCTTAATGGACTCTGCAACACTTTTGGGCTTGATGAGGTTAATTGCTGAGATAGAGTCAGCGAATCTGGGAGCAATAGTTGCTAAAACAAGTCGGTCTGACTGGTTCTTTCGGAAAATAAAGGAGTGAATTTATGGTTTTAGTTTTGCATATGGAGCACGGAGCCATATACCCAGCATCTCTTCCAATACATTTAGCGTAAATTGGCTGATTGTCTTTTCCCAGAGAATCTCCTAGATCGTAATCCCGCGGTTATAATTCATTCTAAAGCCCTTAGCCAGGTCAGGAGAGTCTACCTTCCGGATTTGATTAAGATTAATCTCACACCTTAGAAAATTTACCAGACAACAAGAAAGAAAGAAATACTTTTCAGTGTTGGTAGACCCAGAATGCTAAGCCATTATTGTGGAAGTTTCCTATTAACTTGGATAAATGAACCGTTCTAATGAATCTTGATGCTATTATCGAGGAGTGGGAATTATTAGCTGAGTTAGCTGAAGGTTGTAACAAAAAATTCGGCCTCATTTACGTCCTGGATAATATTTTACTAGCATAAGTAATTTTCAGGAATTTTCATCTATGACGAACAAGAAATACCGTAACTAAATAATTCCGACCAAACGAGAAATGGCTGTGTAAGTGCAGTCATTCGGAAAGTAAAAATAGTTCTTTTTTAGACGAAATAAAATTTTCATAAACAGTTCATCAGAATAAATCACAAGTCATCAACGACCTGCTATTAAAAGTCGACACATATGTATGTTTTCAGCAAAAGCCAAATTAAAAAAAATCTTCATTACTCTGGAAACGCGGGGAGCAAAACGAAAAACGGAAAAAGCTGAAGTCTTTTAGTGTACTACGAGCAGATGAACTTTAATTACTGTGAGAGGTTCCAGAAGTGCCAAGCCCATTTATCATTCCGAAAGAATCGATCCCATATTCCGTACTATGAAAGAACTTGTAGCTGATCACAAATCTTTCGACGGTTTGGTTAAAAATATAACGATATTTTACAGGCAGAATTTTTTAAAGGTTTCTTCTAAGGACAACACGTGAAAAGTAGCGAGGTAATGATAACAGAATATAGTTAAATCTTCAGAGAGATTGACGCCCTATCATGTCGGGTTGAAATTGAGCGAGACCCGCCGAAATGCTTAATCTAATTTCGGTACAGTTTCTCCATTTGGGGCCCGCGTGAGTACTTTCTCCTCCCTCTCGACGAGTCTGTATGGTACTATATTTCAAGGTTGTGCAGAGCAAAGCCTCAATAGAACCGATTTGATATCTGCCTGTTTGTCTGTCACATACTATTTACTCGAAACGGCTAAACTAATTGTTACGAAATTTGGTGAGAACGTGTGGTTTGTGAATGCCTTTACATACGACGGGTGGTATCATTTTGCGCTGGATTTGGCTCTGGCCAAGCTCTGGTCGGATTTACGCTCAATATATTTCGTAGTCATGTTGTGTTGTGCGAATTATATCAAGGAGCATTTAACATCTGCGAGCCGCTTCAGTCACGCTTCTCCAAGGGCAGAGGTGAGGCAGCGTCTGACGATTTACCTCTCCCCTGGTAAGAATTCATGAACCCGTCATCGCCTAATATAAATATTTTAGTGCGCTTGGAGCTAACCTTTATCATTATTGAACCCTCCCCAAACAGCTGGGGAGTTGAATATGTGTTGTATGTTTGTATATAGTATGGATGCGTATAATTCTATTATATATATACATATGTATGTATATGATAATGTACATTGCTTCGTTTTTGATTTTTTTTAGCAGAAAGAGCTTGAGAAAAGTGCTCCTCACACGAAACGGTGATATTTCAATAAATTTTTATTTTACAAAAATAAAAACCATGTTTTATCTTTTCTTTATTTGAGGTACTAAGAACATTTCATCAAAAAAATAGTTTTTTTTTTCGTATCATACTTTTTTCGAAACTATGCGCTTTCAATTCCACCAAATTTTTAGAACTCATAAATACCTAAATATATGATGATTTTATATGTTAAGAATTCTGATAACTACATTATTTTGATCATAGCTCCGTTATTATATACTCCATCGACTTGTGTCATTTTAAAGGTATTCCAAGCACACAGTACAATTTGTACGAAAAAGCTACCGCTTTTGCGTTATTTGATGTTAGAAATATTCGTCTCGGTATTGTATCTACATACAAACAAAAGTTCATTCTTTTTGTCATGAAATATACTTTGTTTCTGCTTATTATCACTTCTATACAAAAGCACGAATAATTTTTATAAAAGATTTTTTGCTTTGAATTCACCATCGGTACTATATAACTTTCGGTTCTTTACCCACCCTCTACTCCACTCTAAATTTAATGTCAATCGATCCTGACTGAAAGAATTCGGAAGTTGAAAGCTTCAGTTATTGAGCTAATTGAAAATTCCTCAAATAATAAAAAGACAAAACCTTTCATACCTGAATCGTCTGTCCGTCCGTCCGTCCGCTTGTCTGCCTTTTTTTTTTGAGGAGGTGGAAATCTTCAAAAGACACTGGTCTGGACACGCCAGCATGCGGGATTCTTACCCACTAAAACCACCCCCGACTCCCCCCAAGCCCCGTGGAACCACCATACGGCATTTCATCACGGGGCGGAGTCAGATCATTTTAGCTTGGTCCCCTTTCCTCTCTACGCGGCATATGTAACCGCGCTTTTCTAGTCTCCGCTGCCTTTCGCAGTTTGCTCTGGATAGATTCGACCATGGAGTTGATCGCATCCCAGTCTTCCTGACATGCTAACATATTTCGCACCAGATTCTCTGGTACGAGCACCTCTCCTAGAGACTCCTCTAGGTCCTTCCTTTCCTCCACACATCTTGGATAGTGGAAGAATACATGCTTTGGGTCCTCTGGGACTCCATCGGGTGAGGTATCTAGTTTAAACCTGAAGAGGTACTGGCGATATCCTCCATGCCCCGTGAGAAACTGAGTAAGATTATAATTAATCTCGCCGTGCTGTCTCTTCAACTCCTTGATAGCAGGGATGAGCCTGTGTGTCCACCGACCCTTTCCCGAGAGTTCCCAATGCTCTTGCCATCTATTTAGAGATCTCTGCTTTTCGGCGATAAAGGAGAGATAGACTTCGCATTATATATATTCGTCATCTCATCTGCCTACTTCTTCATGATGCTTCAAAATGATGTCCCGTGTCGTTGCTCGTAACATAACCATTAGCATTTGCACAACTCTACGACCTTCATTTTCCGAATCTACTCCAGTCATGGTACTCGCTTCTAAAAATGCGCACAAGTGTTACATTCATCAACTTTACAACTCGGCGAACCATTGTCTTCCAGTCACTCAGCGAGTTGTAAATTGTTGCTAAATTCCTTCTCGCCACTTCAAACTTTCCGTCTGCCGACGTATCGCTTCTGGATTAGTCATCTCTTCCGGCTTTGCACTGTCCCGCCAGGTATGCTCACCCAGCTTACAAATTTCTACTTCCTGTTTCGTGCTTTCTCTCATGGCCTCTTCCCGCCATTTTCATCTTCACTCATGACTTCTCCATGGTCTACTGCTTCTCGGCAGTTTCGCTCCTGCGCTTTAGTCACCTCCTGACTGATCACTTCTGGTGATTTTCGAATATTCTGACTGGACTGCAACTTGTCAACTTCCTCCTGCCGTTTTTCAACTTCTTGCATCATCTCTTCCATCGGCTTTGGATCTCATTGGCGTTCTCACGTTTTATCACTTCCTTCTGTACACTCGCTTCCTGATTACTTGGCTCTTCATCTCGACAGACTACAATTCCCTCTTTTCTTTCCTGAGGTTCTTAAGGTGTATCTTCCAATCGTTTTGTAGTTTCTACTATTTGCTCTACTACTTCTGGAGTACCTTTATACTGTGATTTTTCATTTTCTCGGCACGCTACTTCCTGAGCGCTTCCCTTTTGTTCTTCGTTCACCTTTTTCCATTAAATATTTTTTTTCAACCATTCATTTTGACATCTCGACCTTCATCCCGACGTCTCAACCATTCATCTTGACGTATCAACCAGTCATCTTGACGTCTCGACCATTCCTCATGCCGTCTTTCAGATTCTTCTATCTTTTTATGCATAGCTTAGATAAAATCTTTTATACCATTGTTCTTCATCGCGATCGTTGTAGCTGCTTCCTTGTGACTCTCAACGGACGATATAGGCTCACACTGGCATTCACGTTCGTCGACATTAATATAATATATAATACCTCGCGACTCCAAAATTTCGCAAAGTCTCTTTTGTAATTCTACTTTGCTCCCATCTGTAGAGAGCCCCAGCAACGCCAGCTCACCTTTGAGTTGCTCCATACTTAAACCCTCTAATTTAACCATTCTGGATTACGCAATTCCACCGCTGTCACCAATTGTTACGAGTTTGCGTTTACGTACTTCTACCGCTGCCGCCAATTCCTTTACGTAATCCCGTTGCTGTCACCAATTGTTACGTTCTTAGCTATTCATACTCGTCACTAGTTACATTACATCCTTTACGTAGACTCACAAAAACCCGTTCTATAACTTTTATACAAGCGTTTATTAAACACTAAATTATACAACCGTACTGTATAATTAATTATAGAACAATTCTTCAACTAGTACAATTCGAGGCGTATTCAAACCCGACGCGAATAGTTCTAACTCTAGAACCAGACTGACTTTGTGGGTGGATTTCCGGCCCTTTTATACTACGCGAAACATTCCAGAAAGGCATGTAAACACTTTACTAGAAAACTACTTTGCACCTTTGACAAGAACTTCTTGCCGACATTAGAGTCATCTGTTAACAATTATCGTAACTAAATATTCGCCCTACTTTTATACAATTTTGGCGTCTTGGCTAATTGTCATTACTACGATTTACGTTGACGGCACACATAATTTTTCAAAGTGATTTTCGTCACAGTATTTTCTGGACAATTGCTTGGTTCGAAGGCCACCTGTTTTTACAACTAAGTTTTCTGTTAGCGAATGTGCATCATGTCAACCTTAAATCGTATTTTGCTCTGTAGAAAGCATTATTTTCCTCGCTGTGGGGAGAATAAAGTGCTAAAATATGTTAGGTATCAGCGCAGTGCTGACCAATGACACTTAGCCAACTGAACCAGAGTGTTTGCCATGATATGGTCAGCATAGGTCATTAGTTGAGTGAACAGGTTCATTATATTATCAAAAAATTAATCGAAATCAAAAAATCAATCAGATTTTGTTAGTCTCTATTCCGGGTCCCTGGGAAAATTCCGAGTTCCTTCGCGCCAGGCCCAACTTTCGAATGTGTACAATCGAAAGTTCCTCACATTAGAAAAAACAGCCTTTCATACCTGAAACGTCCAGTTTCCGGTTTTCCGAATTTTTAGTTGAGTCTTTGAAGGCAAGGAACTAGCTTATAAATAAGAATATTTTGCAGTAAACGTCAGAATTTGCAAATTGGCTTCGATTTACTTTGGGAGCACCACTTCATATGCGAAAGAGTTTTTACACACTCATTATATTGGGTTGGGGAAAAAGATTTGTGATCGAAATTTGACGCTTTATTTAATATACTTAGAATTATCCGATTTAAGTCAAATATGTGTGGTATTGTTCGCAAACTTATTGCCATTTACAAGGCAACTATCCCTCCCTTATAAAAATCCCTCCTTATTTGCAAAAAACTCAGACAGCAGGTTTTCGCAAGCCAACTTAGTAGCATCAAGAGCGTTTTGCATGGACCGGAAGAGATGGTAATCATTAGGTGCCATGTCGGGACTATATGGTGGGTGCGATAGAACATCCCATCCGAGCTCCCGTAGCTTCTGGCGGGTCATCAAAGATGTGTGAGACCGTGCGTTGTTCTGGTGGAACACAACAGCATTCCTATTGACCAATTCTGGCTGCTTCTGGTCAATCGCCTGCTTGAAACGGTCGAGTTGCTCACAGTAGAGGACCAAATTGAGGATCTGGCCATAGTTGAGCAGCTCATAGTGGATGATTCCCTTTCAGTCCCACCAAACACACAGTAAAACCTTCCTGGCCGTCAATCTGGGTTTGGCGATGGTTTGGGCCGGTTCGCCGCGCTTCGATCACGATTTTTTTCGCTTTAGGTTGTCGTCCGTGATCCACTTTTCATTACCAGTCACCATTCGCTTCAAAAATGTGTCGAATTCGTTCCGTTTCAACAGTACATCGCAGGCGTTGATTCGGTCTAAGTGATTTTTTGCGTAAACTCGTGGCCTACCAGTACGGGGTGTATCTTCGAGATCCACTGCACCAGAACGAAATCTATCGAACCAACGCTGTGCTGTGCGAATCGTTACAGTATCGGACCCATAAATTTCACAAATTTTTTCGGCCGCCTTCGTTGCATTCTTACCTCTCAGGTAGTAAAAAAGTAAAATATGACGAATTTCTTCCTTGGTGGACTCCATCTTTGACGCGCTATAACTTGAGACTGGAACGTACAACCGTAACCGATTGTCGTCTTCAAATCGCTGTATAGTATGTCCCGATGCGATAAGTATAATACAAAATATGGTTAAGTGTCGCCATCTATTGGCAAAATATGACATTTCCCCCAACGTGAAACATAAACAAATTGCAAAAAACCTTCATGGCTTCAGTTCTCTGGTGGATTTCAAAGCATGTCTTCTCTACTTTAGATAAATATTTCATTTTAATTTCAAAGCTGGATAAGCAAATAATGTGTTTACCAGACATTGCAGGAATGGATTCACATTCGTTTTCTTCTGAAATGGGAACGATGCAGATCGATTTAACTCTTCGGTTTTATTCACCAATGCTTCAGCCCCTGTTTGACCTAGTTGGTAATTTCTCCGTGCTTTCTCTAGCGTAATTTTCATCCTCTAGAACTATTGCATTGCCTATGGAAGGAGCTAGTTCGCGCCAACATTTTCATGACATCCTTGGCAAATACTGAACTTCTGGACGACATTCAGGAAGTCTCCTCTTACTACGCCTATGATATGATGCACTTAATTGGTTGCCAAGAGCTTTGCACTAAAATCGTAGTGGCATGAATTCGTTTGTTCAGCCTTGAATTTAAAGTGTCTTTAGTAAGTGTCTTTAGTGTCTATTAGTAACTTACTTTGGGTTAATATAACGAAGAGAGTAGGAATAGGGAGGTTAGGGTACGCGAACGGCTTTTTAGAATGCACGCAACCAGGAATTCCATTATATACATTTTGCTGTATATCATCCAGTTCATTTGAAAGTAACATGCTCAGTCTAAGATGTATTATTGAAAATTCTGACCTCTTGAAATTTTATTACTAATGACAGTATTTCAAAAATATACGGATATCACATTAATAAGCATTCCCTTATTATCAATTTTCCTGGAGGGTTTAAATTAATAGCTTTTCATGAAACAACCAGACTTACCGCACCTTCAGACATTTACATTTTGCCGTCTACCATGCCTCAGAATCAATGCAGGATCATGGTTCGTTTCAGGAAGTAAGAATTGAAGTATTTTATGTGACATTCCACAGAACTATGTATACTCACACAAAAAAGTCCTTTTCTCCTTGCCCACTCACTGTGCCGTGGCATTTCATTTTCCTTTGCTCCCACCAAATTTCTTCACATGTCAACTGTTCAAAAGTTAAAGGAGACATTACTTATGGCTGACAAACGGAAGCGTAGGCGATAAATATTTTCCGCTTTTGAATTCTCGATTTTTTCGCTATTTGGGCATTTGGCTGTTTTCTAGGACAAATGACAAAGGCCTTGTCACCTTCCAGGTGCGTGCCTTAATTATTTTTTTCTAGGGGTTTTTTAGGGCTTCTTTAGTATCATCCTTTTAATTTGACATAATGATGGCAATCTTAAGATACATGAATAATGGTATTGCCTACTAGACGAAATAACGAACAAAAAAGAGAATGGAATTATTTATATGTATGTTTGTTATTGTGCTGCACAAAATGTTATCCATTCACATTACGCTCATTAGCTTCTTTTTGACTCTATTTCTATTTCTCACAGGTGATTCTTGAATCCTGCTTCGGGCGATCTAAATATATGATTGCTGAGTGTATTATTGCAAATCTATTTTAGATTGTCAACTGCTTTAGACTTGTCCTTTTTAAAGGTGACCTCAGGGCGAGTCTACGTCTAGTTCGTTTATATCCTTAAACTAGTTTTCTTCATCCATCCAACTACTTTATTTCTGGATGTCACATAATATTAGTACAAATTTAAAGTTTTTAAAGTTTCGATTAATCGGTTTGGTTTGGTATAATAAGTCATCCACTGCTTCATATTAATCTGGAACGTAAGTAGATGAGCCCCGGGTCGAAATCGACTCCTGCAATGGAGTTATCATCCGATGGTTAGAGTGTGTTCTTGTAGTTTTCTTCAGTATGAAAACGGCTTGATGAGCACTACGAGGCTATGTTTTTCGTTCTCCGCAAATGGTCGTAATAGATAGCTTTTACCTAGACAAGGTGATTACTTACTTTGTTTGTTCCGCACTACGTAGGAATTGTGGATTTAATTAACGTTGCAGAACTTCTTCTTAGCTTGTCTGAGGGATTTGGGGTATAATATGGATACTCGTAGCAGAGAGTACGGTTCATTCATGTTTGTTTGCCTATCTCAATGAAGATGTGATTGAGCCTATGTTAATTTTGTTATTATCAGCACAGGGTTTAGTGTAATTTGTTGAATGGCTGATTTTCTCGTTTACTTGTTCAGCTTTCTATGGCTTGGAAGTAATATTTTTCATCATCCTACATTTAAAATGTCTTTGGCTTGATGAGCTTTGTAGTTTTCAGCTTTAATCAATAATGTAATGATATACTTTGACTTTAAAGATACTTTTGACTACGGCATGCATATCGATAAGTGGTAACTATTTTTCCTGTGTTATTTGCTAGGAGTCTGACCGTGGGAAAGGTCAAACTTCGCCTTTGATTAACCTAACCGTCCATATGATTGATCAGATATTACTCTCGTCAGCCTATAAAACAGGTTAACTGTGAAATCGTGGAAGCAGATTGATGAACGGAAGGCGTTGAACGTTGAAAGTGACGGGCGGCATGACGCGCCGCAGTTCCGATACCATTCGAAATCTCGCGAAGTTGAACGCAGTGCACGCCGCGATAAAAGGGAATTAGTTATAGCACACAGCACAACAAAATGATACACCCAAACCGTGTAAAGCTGCTGCAGTTGACGGTCTCCTTGCAAAGTTATTCATCGTTGCGCCTACAGTTTCAGTAGATCTGCTACTTCCACTCATACGGAAATATCTAGAAATCGGAAGCTTTTCTCAGAGAACGGAAGAAGGGGATGATCTTTAAGATTCCAAAGAAAGGCACCCGTTTTGTGTGTGACTTGCTTTTTCCGGAGGACGTCTTTCTTCACACACCTTGACCGCCTTGATGACATATGTTCGCTCTCTCACCAGATTATATATCAGATAAGTTCATAGATTTATTTGATATATTCACTGTCATTTTCCGCTGGCAATTCATTTTGAATTCCGCCGAGACTAGTCTTCTGATCAAAGACGTGATCATTTTTGTAATGACATTAAATGCGGTTTCTTGGTCGGCCGAATCACGGATCGCGCAATCTGTCTGCAAAAGAGATTCACAGTTCATGAGTATAAGAACTATAAAAGATGTGGGAGGAATAATAATCGGAGTTTATTTCATGACTAATTAGCACAAGGGGCACACAGTAACAAATAAGGTTAGCAACATAATGTTCATACATTCGTTCAATCCGAGCTGACATCCTGGACTCCTGTTCAAAGTTCTTAGCACAAAGTGGCTATGAATTGAGAAGAGCCATATTAGCGGAGATGCTTCAACAAAAACTATTATTCAGCCAATCGTAGGAGCTTGGTAACGGAAGGAATCGCCATCCTGGTGGTGTTATGACGGATTGCCAGTGCAAACTATTCAAGTTGAAAACGGGATGCTTCAAGTATGAATGGATTTGTAGGTTTTTTTGACGTATGACTCTTTACGGGATGGATAGCTCTGTGGCGCGGCAGGATTCGCGATATTCGAAATTTATTTCGAATTTTGCGAATACCAGCGGACAGATGACGTCACCGGCGCCACTCAGTTTAGACCTCGCCACAGGAGTGAAGAGAAGAGTGCCATGAAGGGGACGGCAAATGTCATTTTGTAACAAAAAAATGTGAATACTTACAAAAATGCTGTATTCGTTGGAGTTCGATTAAGGAAAAATAAAAATGTTCAAATAATTTATTATTAGATTTAAATATTGTAATATATAAAACAAAGTAATTTTAATTACCATTTAATTTAAATAACAAAAGAAAAGTGTTCTTAATTACAGATCAGTTTGTACAAAAATCGTAATGTTTATATATATGTTAGGTCGTTTGATTTTAATTTTAGTTCGATGCAGACTTACTATGTACGTTTGGTGTCTTAGGGTGCGGATAATTTACATGAAACTAACAACCCTAACCTACTGTAATCTTGATAGAAATAGTCGGTTTTCTAACAAACTTTCGAATGAAAGGATCAAAGTTGCAGTCTACATTACCCCATTGTACTTCTAGAATAAAGTGCAAGGGATTTCCAATGAATTTCCAAGATATTAATACATTTATATATTATTATTAATTTCATTGGAGCAGATATCGGCAGTGGGGTGTTACGAAGATGCATATGTAATCATGTAGCATAATATCATCTTCGTCATTTTTCGCCTGGGTAATTTCTGAGAATATAACTCTTAATTGAAGCAACTTCCTTCTAAGCCCGTTCCCTATCCTGCTTTGTAGTTGACGCTAAAATTGCTTCAGAAAGTAGTAATAAAGGCCTTTCACTTGATACTTCACATCGGTGTATTCTGCTTTCGGAGTATGGCTTTATGTGGTATCAAACGAAACGTCGCGAATAATACTTTACAAGATAGATTGACAATTGGCTGCAAAGTAGGAAAGTGAGAGGTGAAAAGTACAAATCTAACGTGAAACAGAACATATTTTCGGAAACTGTCAACCCAAAAGTCTGAAAAAAAGGAAGATGCCTCTATGAAAAATCTAAGGCTCGAAAGGCATCTTGTACTGATCTCAATTAAAATAAAGTTAATAATAACATATTTCTATATTTCCGGATTTAACTAAAAAGCCTACCTAAAATCATTCTGGATTCTGTGTGGGTATAACATAGGAAAGTTTGAAGGGATTCGGTACTAATATTCGTCATTATCAGCGGCGCAACAACCGGTATCCGGTCTAGGCCTACCTTAATAAGGAACTCAAGACATCCCCGTTTTGCGTCGAGGTCCACCAATTCGATATCCCTAAAAGCTGTCTGGTGTCCTGACCTATGCCATCGCTCTATCTTAGGCAGGGTCTGCCTCGTCTTCTTTTTCTACCATAGATATTTTCCTTATAGACTTTCCCTGCTGGATCATCCATACGGATTAAGTGACCCGCCCACCGTAACCCATTGAGCCGGATTTTATCCACAACCGGACGGTCATGGGTTCGTTCGTAGATTTCGTCGTTATCTAGACTACGGAATCGTCGATCCTTATTTAGGGGGCCAAAAATTCTTCGGAGGATTCTTTTCTCGAACGCGGCCAAGAGTTCGCAATTCTTCTTGTTAAGAACCCAAGTCTCCGAGGAATATATGAGGACTGGCAATATCATTGTCTTTTACAGTAAGAGGTTTGACCCTATGGTGAGACGTTTCGAGCGAAACAGTTTTTGTAAGCTGAAATAGGCTTTGTTGGCTGACAACAACCTTGCACGGATTTCATCATCGTAGCTGTTATCGGTTGTGATTTTCGACCCTAGATAGGAGAAATTATCAACGGTCTCAAAGTTGTATTTTCCTATCTTTATTCTTTCCGTTTGACCAGTGCGATTTGTTGTTATTGGTTGGTTGTTTTCGGTGCTGACGTTGCCTGCATATATTTTGTTTTGCCTTTATTGATGTGCAGCCCAAGATCTCGCGCCGCCTGCTCGATCTGAATGAAGGCAGTTTGTACATCTCGGGTTGTTCTCCCCATGATGTCGATATCGTCAGCGTAGGCCAGTAGTTGGGTGGACTTAAAGAGGATCGTACCTCTTGCATTTACCTCAGCATCACGGATCACTTTCTCGAGGGCCAGGTTAAAGAGGACTCATGATAGCGCATCCCCTTGTCGTAGACCGTTGTTGATGTCGAATGGTCTTGAGAGTGATCCTGCTGCTTTTATCTGAACTCGCACATTGGTCAGGGTCAGCCTAGTCAGTCTTTCTAAATTCGCCGGGATGGCGAAATCCCTCATGCTGTGCACAGTTTTCCCCTGGCCGTGCTATCAAAGGCGGCTTTAAAGTCGATGAATGTTTTTCCATCGCTTGCCGCAGAGAGAAAATCTGATCTGTTGCTGATTTGCCTGGAGTAAAGCCTCTTTGGTATGGGCCAATGATGTTCTGGGCGTATGGCGCTATCCGGCCTAGCAAGATAGAGGAAAATATCTTATAGATGGTACTCAGCAACGTAATACCTCTATAATTGCTGCACTGTGTGATATCTCTTTTTTTATGTATGAGACAGATAATGCCTCTTTGCCAATCGTCAGGCATTGATTCGCTATCCCATACCTTGAGCACAAGTTGATGAACCACTTGGTGTAACTCTTGGTGGTGGCAGTATTTATCCGTCCTCTTCAGTTGGCGGGACGTCTAACTCGCCGATGTTCTGGTTGTTCAGTAGCTCATCAAAGTACTCAACCTATCGCTCTAGCATGCCTATTCCCTTGGAAATCAGATTTCCTTCTTTGTCTCGGCAGGATGAGCATCGAGGTGTATAAGGCTTCATCTTGCTGACTTGTTGGTAAAACTTGCGCGCCTGGTGCGGTTGCCCCCTATAATTTTCTAGTTCACAGACTTGTTGGTTGTTCCAGGCTTCCTTTTTCCGTCTGTCAAGTCACTTCTCCGCTCGACGGAGTTCATGATAAGTCTCCTCTTTTGCGGCTGGGGCCAAGTATGTTTGTGTCGTACCCATGATAACGTTCGTCAGATGGTTGTGAAGATCATTTGTTGATGCTTCATGTCCAGGTCCTCTGTTGACTGAGGTTATTACGCCACCCATTTCCTTCTTATAGGTGTCGCGGAGGGTTGTGTTGTGGATGGCTTCAGTGTTAACTCTCAGACAGGATTCTGGGTGGTGTTGTTATTCGAGCTCGGAACACCATGCCAAAGAGATGGTGATTCGAGTCTATATTGGGCCCCCTATATGTTCTGACATTCATCAAGGCTGAGAAGTGGCGGCGTTCAATCAGCACGTTGTCAATTTGGTTGAAAGTGGTCCCGTCTGGAGAGGCCAACGTATGTTTGTGGACCGCTTTCGGCGCAAACCAGGTACTTCCAACAACCATTTCGTGTGACGCTGCTAATTGAATACGGACTCCTTCCCTACTTGTCTGTTAAAATCCCCAAGTATGATGTTAATATCATATCTGGGACAGGCTTCGAGGGTTCGTTCAACTGTGGAAGGTATCATTCTCCGGCTCTGCAGTCTCCTCTGTAGGGGCGTGAACGTTAATGAGGCTTATATTTCTAAACTTGCCTCGCAAGCGCAGATTGCATAACCGTTCGCTTATGTTTTCAAAGCCGATAACAGCTGGTTTCACTTTTTGGCTGACTCAGAAACCTACTCCGAGCACATGGTTTACTAGATGGCCACTATAATATATGGTGTAGTCGCTCTTCTCCAGGAAACCGGTCCCTGTCCAACGCGTCCAACGAATATCAAACAATATGGCTACCGTAATAACATGATTCCACATCCCTGTGGATAAGGAGCGGCTCTCTCACCTCGTCACACTTTGCATAAAAAAGGCGAATCATTTGGGAATAAATTGCATGCGGCGGACAAACCCACATATTCTCAATGAACTGAATTCTTCAAAAGAAAATCATGAAAAATGTGTAACGGAGACGGCTTTTTGCTATAATTCTACGAAATAGGCGATTCATCCATCATGAGAAAATTGCCTCTAATCTCTTACGTGCATCAGGAACGATGATGCTGAGGACTCTAGGAATTTTTGTATATTTATAGCAAAATATTCTGGTCCGATTTAGTCCCGGTTTGCGAAAAAAGGGAAACTGATTTTGTTAGTTCTATTCTGAATTAAAATTGTTACATCATACACACCCTCAAAGGTTGCTTTGGCAATAGGCTAAACACTGTGGAGATTCTCTAAATTACTAGGAGGAAAGTGTGATTTTGTAGTGAAGTTTGGCTGATTCCCATGGCTTTTGAGCATTTGTGAATTCATCATAGTTAGAATTGGGACCTACGAAAGACAACATGTTGTTGGTTGTTGTGAAATGAAGAATCAATAGTTAGAAATAAACGCTTAATTGGACAAAGAGTGATTCATGTTGTGAACAAGACTTTGTATGCATCTTTTAGATAATGGACAGATTTTTCAAAAGAAGTATTTAACATAACATATTTTTATTAAATATCAATATAAAAACCGTAGCAACAAAACATAATCAAGTATTTCAGTCGAACAAATAACCGGATAAACGCTTCAACGGGATTTCAATATTTTGAAACACTTCCTATACTATATTACTGCTTCTAAGTGCCGGGGTAGCGAGCCCACGAGATTTGCACCAAATTTTGGAGAAGTATTATTTCATATCTGCAACTTTTCTACATTTTTAAATTTTGATTTCTCTAATTTTTGTGCCAATTCTTCCTAAACGTGTTCAATAACGATCAGATCTGCTGACTGTGAAGGTGTTTTCAAAAATTTCGAGAAGTTATAGATGAGCCACATTTCAGCAACATTGGATCTTCGTCCTCCTCACAGAAAGTGATTTTATCTAATATTTTCGGCTCCTCAGCATTTTGGCTCGCACTTTGCATTAGGATGTGTAAATATTGGAATCTATCCATTTTACCGACTATAAAATAAATATTCCATATTCCTGCGCTGAAAGAACGTCCTCATACCATCACACCCTGCTTGACAGCGGCCCGAGTATTATGTGGATTAAACCCCGTATAAGGTTTCCGCCATATGTATGTTTTACCATCAGAGCCATGCAGATTAAATTGTGTGAATAATACCTGTATTATCTTAGAAAAGGTTAAACATGAATTGAGTTGTGTGCGGATAGCTGAGTGGTTTGAACACAAAGCTGTCGTACGGAAAGTCTCGGTTCAAATCTCGCTGGCGGCAGTGGGATTTGTATCGTGATTTGACGTCGGACAACAGTCAACTCAGCTGCGAATGAGTACCCGAGTCAAATCAGGGTAATAATCTCGGGCGAGCGTAATGCTGACCACATTGCCTCCTACAGTGTTACTGTAGTGTACTGTTACGGTCTTAAATGAAGTGCTCTAACACACTTCAAGGCTCTGATCCAATATGGATTGTTGCACCAATGATTATTATTTCCGAGTTTCCACAATCTCGGCAGATGCCGGATTTTACCAAATTCTAGCACTAACTGCCAAGCATTTAGGCTCGGACGATCCTACCTATTTAAAAACTAAAGGGGCGCTGGTGGTGGTGGCCGGTGGTAGGTTAATGAGAGAATCCGTCGAGAACTCCCCGCAACATCAAGCATGTATGCAGAATGATGTACTTCTGCATAGTGTGAACCAGACTGTCCCAGGACATCAAGGGAAGCCGTGAGGGATTTAGGTACAATACCTGTAGCTGACAATATTATGGGAACTACAACCACCCGCTCGAGACGCCAAACTTCCTTTGATTTTGTGGCGCGGCAGGATCTGCAGCATTCGAAATTTATTTCGGATGTTGAGGATGCGGACGGGTAGATGGCGCTGAACGTGGAAACTCTCCACTCACGCGTTTTCAGAACGCACCGGGGAAGTGGAGAGCCAGCGGTAAAAAAGTGCCGTTGGTTGGGACAGTAAGGACCGCATGGAAATAAGTCGGTCTCTTCTGTTCCCAACCGCGAGACAGATCACTTCAGCGCGAGTAATAAAAAAGTATTGTAAGAATTAAATAAAGTAAATCAAGTCAAATCTTTACAAGTCCAATCTTTTGATTTCTTTCAATCCGATCTCGACTTTTCTATTACGAAAATACCCCCGGGCATCTCACAAGAGCGAGCTTATCGTGAGAACAGTAAAGTTTCGATTCCGCCTCGTGAAGATCAGTTAAAGTGGTGACCCCGAAGAACAGCATCCTTGGGAACTCCAGCATCAGCGATCCCAAATAAATCGTTCCCACCAGTTGCTCCGCAACAAACAACAAAGGAAGGATCGCAGTGTTTTCCCAAAATCTCGATCTTCAGCCCGGTGCGCGTAGCACATTCAACGGATTGGCACTTTTCTCGCCCGAAAACGAGTCTTGCTTTCGCTGCGTTGCTACAACGTCGGGGATAGTACGAAAACATTTCGCTCAGTCATCGCATCGCGAGCGAATCACCCAGCGCGCCCAAGTAGAGCCGAGCGCGCCCACGGCTCGAGCTGTCTAAGTGCCACAGGCGGACATTTTCGTCGCCCTTTCCTCGTTGCTCGGCCGGTCAAGTCAATCAACTGTCGAATTGCGGAACTGGGAACTCACAGGAAGGAAACGGCAGGTAGAGTCACGTAGCAGGGACAGGAGTAGCCGCGGCAACGATCAGCAGTAGCGACTGCTTATCGCATTCACGCCAGCCCGAGCCGGGAATCAACAGATCGGAGAGCTGTCCGGCCGTCATCCGCCCAACTTAAGCAGCAGCAGCAGCGGAGCCAACGCATTCCGGAACTCTTGCTTCCTTGCAGCCGAGCGGAAAATCGATAAATTTTCAATTGAAGAAGTGTTTGCGTATTCTCATCAGCCTTTGTCAAAATAATTGTTTGAAATTGAAATATTATTTAAAGAAAAAGTGACAATAAAATTAAAGCCGCTGCAAGAGACGGCGTTGAGGTGTTTCAAATCGCAAGTTCTCTGTTTTCCCGGTGTTTTTGGTCTGCGCTGGAGAGCGTCCGCTTCGGTCGTCGTTTTCTTTTTCTCGTTTCGTGCGTGCATTTGTGGGTGCGGCCTGCCGTGTCGGTGTAAATTTCACCGCGTTTCAGTATAAACTCACCGCGTCTGCATCACAATATCGTACTTCTCGTTAGGAAAAATGTCGTTTGAAAATAAAGACGCGGCAGGCCCATCGGACCCACAAGTGACCGCCCTCGCCGTACGCGTTCCTCCTTTTTGGCGTCGGAACCCCGAGCTGTGGTTCGTGCATTTGGAAGCACAGTTCCAAATGTCCGGTATCACATCGGACGCGACCCGTTTCAACTACGCGGTGGTCGGCCTGGACGAAGAGTCCATACTTCTGGTGTCCGACGTAGTGAAGTCGGCATCGTATGCTCAGCTCAAGAGCGAGTTGATCAGGCGCCTGTCGGCAAGCGAGTCGGCAAAATTAGACCACTTGCTGGCGGGTTTAACGTTGGGTGATCGAACTCCCAGCCAATTGCTTCGTGAAATGAGGCAATTGGGTGGGAGCAAGATCGGCGACGACCTGATCAAGTCGCTCTGGCTGCGTCGGCTCCCGGAGGGCACCCAGGCGATCCTAGCCTGCGTCTCCGGTTCCTTGGAGGAACTAGCAGCAACGGCCGATCAAGTACAGGAGGTGTACGTTCGCCCAACCATAGCGGCCGTTCAACCACCGTCGGATGAGGTCGGCGACTTACGGCGCGAGATCGCGGCCTTAACCGCCAGCGTGGCCGAGATGCGGGCGACGTTGGACGCTCAGCGTTCGAGTGCCAGGCCGCGAGCTCGCTCACGGTCTGCCACACGAAAAGGGCGTTCGGGTAGCAGGTCGTCAAGACAGCCTGCGGACCAGGGTATTTGCTGGTATCATCGTAACTTCGGAGACAAAGCGACAAGATGTACGCTACCTTGCAAATTCGCGCCTACCACAAAAAACTAGGTCCACGGGGGGTCTTGGCGACGGCCACCCAGAGCGCAGCGCCACGTCGCCTAACTATTTTCGACCCCCTCAGCAGGCGCGACTACCTCGTCGACACGGGTGCGGAGGTTTCGGTTCTTCCCGTACCCCAGCATCATCGACTATTTCCACAACCCCTCAAACTGGCGGCAGCAAATTCATCCCGCATCAATACATACGGGTACAGGCAAGTGGACGTGAGTCTTGGCTTGCGTAGGACGTTTCCGTGGCGTTTCATCCTGGCGGATGTCAGCTTCCCCATATTAGGCGCAGACTTCTTGTGTCACTATGGGTTGCTGGTGGACTTGCAAAATAAGTCCCTTATAGACCCCACAACCAAACTAAATTCGTCGGGCCAAATGGTATCTCACGCTGACAATAACCTTTCCGTTCTTTTGGAAGACATCTCCGACTCTCGTGTTCGGACACTCCTCCAAAAGTTCAGCCAGATAACTACCGAGTGTAGTCTCTCGAAACCAGTAAAGCACAATGTGCAGCACCACATAAATACTACTGGTTCCCCGATTTTCTCAAAGGTGCGTCCTCTACCACCCCAGAAACTGGCTATCGCGCGGAAAGAATTTGAACAACTTGTTCAACAGGGTATCTGCAGGCCCTCAAACAGCTGTTGGTCTTCCCCTTTACATATGGTCCCTAAGCCAAATGGCGAATGGCGTCCCTGTGGGGATTACAGAAGGCTAAACGCACAGACTGTTCCTGACCGATATCCGATTCCACTCATCCACGACTTTGCGCATCACCTCGCGAATTGCCGCATCTTTTCGACCTTGGACTTAGCCAAGGCATACCACCAAATCCCAGTAGCTCCTGAAGACATTCCAAAGACGGCAATATGCACACCCTTTGGACTCTTCGAGTTCACCCGAATGACTTTCGGATTGTGCAATGCGGCGCAAACCTTTCAAAGGTTCATTCACTCAGTCCTGCGAAACCTCGATTTCTGTTTCGTCTATTTGGATGATGTTTTGGTCGCTTCTTCTACTGAGTCTGAGCACTTAGCCCATCTCGAGTGCATTTTTCAACGTCTCCTTGAGGCCGGTTTAGTCTTAAACGTTGAGAAGTGCAAATTCCTTCAAAAACAGGTGAGATTCCTCGGCCACTCCATTTCCTCTGAAGGAATACTGCCCGACCCAGACAAGGTGCAAGCAATCACAAGCTTCCCGCGTCCAAAAACAGTGAGGGAGTTGAGGAGGTTCTTGGGCATGCTAAACTTCTACCGTCGTTTCCTGCCCAAGGCCGCCCATCACCAGTCCGTTTTGAACGCGTACTTGTCTGGCCCCAAAACAAAAGACACACGAGAGATTGTGTGGTCTGAAGAGGCTGTCTGCGCGTTCAATAAATCCAGACAGTAACTGGCTGATGCTACACTTTTGGCATTTCCTCATCAAGATGCACCCCTAGCCGTTTTTGTTGATGCCTCCGACATCGCAGTAGGTGCTGCCCTTCACCAAAAGGTGGACCAAGTTTGGCAGCCGTTGAGCTTCTTCTCGAAACAGTTGAATCCCGCTCAACGGAACTACAGCACCTACGATCGCGAACTGCTCGCCGCATACCTGTCCATCAAATACTTCCGTTTCTCCCTAGAAGGCAGGCCGTTCACAGTGTTCACGGACCATAAGCCTCTCACGTTCGCTTTGAAACAGAAGCCCGACAAAGCGTCCCCTCGTCAGCTTCGACACCTGAGCTTCATAAGCCAGTTCACGTCAGACATCCAGCACGTGTCCGGGAAGGACAACATTGTTGCTGACGCTTTGTCTCGTGTCTCCGAAGTCAACATCCCCGCCTCACTCGATTTCTCGGCTATTGCCAAGGCGCAAGTGGATGACGCAGCACTTCAGAGCCTCAAGTCCAACCCCAAATACAAATTTCGGGAGTTGCCCATCTTCGGCTCAAACCTCTCGCTCTGCTGCGAAGACTCGGAAAAGGGACCTCGGCCATACATTCCGGCCACATTTCGCAAGGAAGTGTTCCACGCAGTTCACGACTTGGCGCATCCCGGCATCAGGACAACAAACCGGTTAGTCACCGGAAAATACTTCTGGCCCTCCATGAACAAGGATATCAATTCCTGGGCCAGAGAGTGCATCGCATGCCAGAAGTGTAAAGTCTCCAGGCATGTAAGGAAAGAAGTGGGCTCATTCCCCCGCACTACCAAGCGTTTCCACACAATACACCTCGACATAATAGGGCCTTTGCGAGACTCGCACGGTTACAAGTATTGCCTCACAATCATCAACAGGTTCACGCGGTGGCCTGAGGCAATACCTCTGAAGGACATTACGGCGCAATCTTGTGCCGAAGCCCTCTGCCGAGAGTGAATACCGCGCTTTGGCGTCCCTGCAGTGATCGTCACTGACCAGGGAATGCAATTTGAGTCCACCCTTTTCTCCGAGTTAGGCAAACTCCTGGGTTTTAAACGCCAGCGGACCACTGCATACCACCCGCAGTCCAATGGGATGCTAGAACGTTGGCACCGGACGCTGAAAGCCGCCATTATGGCACGCGACGACCCGTCCTGGACTCAAGTCTTGCCTCTCGTCCTACTCGGCCTTCGTACAACCCGCCGAGAGGAATTTGCTGCCAGCCCCGCGGAGCTGGTTTACGGGGAGAACCCAAGACTCCCAAGCGATCCGGTCTTCGACAAGAGATCGGGTCTCACGGAGTCGGGGTTGGTGCGTCTGCTGAGGGACAATCTCCGTCGCATCAAAGCGCCACCACCCACTCGACACTCGTCCATACCTGCTTGTTCGCCCAAGGAACTGGACACATGCACGCACGTGCTGATCAGGACGGATGCCGTCCGGAAGCCGCTGCAGCCTCCATATGAGGGCCCGTACCGCGTTCTCGAGCGGGGAGAACATTTTTTCCAGCTCGAGATCGGTGGTCACAAAAAGGCGGTCTCTTTGTCCAGGCTGAAACCCGTGTGCGCCCCGAAGCAACGTCGTGTCCGCTTTGTGGATTAACGGCGAACGAAGTTCGGGGATCCGTCGCCGAAACCCCTAGGTTTCGTCTGGGGGCGGAGTGATGTGGCGCGGCAGGATCTGCAGCATTCGAAATTTATTTCGGATGTTGAGGATGCGGACGGGTAGATGGCGCTGAACGTGGAAACTCTCCACTCACGCGTTTTCAGAACGCACCGGGGAAGTGGAGAGCCAGCGGTAAAAAAGTGCCGTTGGTTGGGACAGTAAGGACCGCATGGAAATAAGTCGGTCTCTTCTGTTCCCAACCGCGAGACAGATCACTTCAGCGCGAGTAATAAAAAAGTATTGTAAGAATTAAATAAAGTAAATCAAGTCAAATCTTTACAAGTCCAATCTTTTGATTTCTTTCAATCCGATCTCGACTTTTCTATTACGAAAATACCCCCGGGCATCTCACAAGAGCGAGCTTATCGTGAGAACAGTAAAGTTTCGATTCCGCCTCGTGAAGATTAGTTAAAATTTCCCGAGCCAATGGCTCATAGTTCACCTTCTTCTCCACGTATTTCCGTTCAATGTTGCCATTATGGGGGCTAGCAACATCGTCTTGTCAACTGACAGGACGTCAGGCTTGTTGTGTGGAGTGTGGCGATCAATCAGAACTTGCCGGTCCCAATACATGCTGCAAGCGGAACTATCAAGTACTGCTTGCGGCTCATGTCGGTAAACCGCACATGTTCCCGTTATCAGCCCATGCTTGTATGCAAGGTGTTGGTGGATAAACTTACATACAGCATTATGCCTGGTGATGTATTCCACCGGTGCCATAACAGTGCAGCCAGAAATGAAATGGTCCAACATCTCTAAGGCCGAACCACACATTCTGCACTGGTCGCTCTCCACCCGTTCTTTATGATGAGCTTTTTATAAACTCGGGTGGCGACCACGTCGTCCTGAATGGCACACATGAACCCTTCCGTCTCAGCGAGAAGCTCCCCAGCACACAGCCATCTGTTTCACAAATGCAAATCGACAAATGGCCGCCAAAGACAATTCACGTGTTTATCGTGCATTGCCTTCGACTTCCATTCATCGATCCGCTCTTGGTCCGACTTCACCCCATTCAGAGGATTGAAAGATCGATACTTCGAAGTTAAGTGGAGTCGGTCCACAGTCTGCCTTACAGACAGCCGTATGCAAGGGACACGCGCGCGCATTTTTTTGTAAAAACAAGCGCGCAGCGAGTCGACTTGGCGATGATGTTGTGCCGTCACGTCAACCACGCCCCTAACCCCGATGTCACGAGGCAGGTTCATCCGCTCCACCGCAGACTTTGGATGATGCATTCGGAATTTGGACATAGTTGTCCGTATCCGACGTCCGTATCGGACGTTTTCCAGATCGGTCTTCGTCCACGGCAATATTCCGAATGCATGAGCCAGTGAAGGGATGGCGAATACATTCAAAGCGTTTACTCTATTTTTCCCCGAGAGGTGCGATTTCAGCACCAGTTTTACACGTCGCAGAGCATCCTTCAGATCACCAACTCGAGCATGGATTCCTTGCAGGATTCCTGGGTACTTGAAGTCTTGTAGAAGAAGCGCCTCCGTATACGAATGGGCTGTATTAGCACCCTCATATGTACGCACAGATAAGGTGGTATGCCACCCTTCCATGACCGTCGCCAAAAACTTTATTAGTTTCGGATCAATACGACACAGATGTAGGATATCGATTAGCCAGGTATGCGGAACGCTATCAAAAGCCTTGGCATAATCGACGTCGCAACTAAAGAGGTTTCTTTGGCCACTAGTTGCTTGTCCTACAACTACCGAGTCGATAATGAGCTGCTCTTTGCAACCCCTTGACCCAACTCGGCAGCCTTTCTGCTCCTCGGACAGAATGTTGTTGGTCTCGAGGTGAGCATTGATCCTTCCACTAATAATGGACGTGATGAATTTGTAGATGGTTGGTAAGCACGTAATCGGTCTTGTGTCTCGGGGTCCTGCACCGTGTCCTTCTTAGGGATAAGGTTGGTAATCCCCGCAGTGTGGAAGGGCGGAAATTCCTCCGGCCGACTCATGACATTATTTATACTACGCTGATAAATTTCTCATACCAGAAATTCTGCACCCGATCCAGACCTGAGCTTCTCCAGTTCTTCGAGCTGTTTAGGGCTCGTCGAACTTCCTCTTCGGTAACATCCGCAAAATTCATGCCAGGCGTATTGGTATGCCGGGTGCCTTCCGCTCAGCATGTTGGGCGGGTAACCCTCAAAGTTCACCCCAATACTCTATCGCTTCCGTCACTGAAAACTGTACTGTCTGGACGCTCTGTTGGGATTCGTTGAGAGATCTGAAAAAGCTCCGCTGCTTCCTCGCGTTTGTTGCATTCTGGACACGTCTGGAATGACTTTCGCCATACCGTCGTAACCGACTGCATAAAACAGAAAGTTTCTGTTTTAGTATGTCCAGAATTTCAACTACGGGTGTCTCTCTTTTTCGCCTTCGTTATTGGTGTCCTTAGCAAGGTTTTGCTTCGTTTCAACACCTCTTTCCCCACATCTAAATCACTTGTAGCATTTGATGCTATGATGGCCAAGTTGTGCACCACCAAACCACTGCGGTTGAGGGAGTATCCTCGCCATAGCGCACACCAAAGATGGGCAAACACGTGGCCATGCATAGTCAGAAAAGAATAGTACATGAACACATATTTGCACATCAATAAGTATGCCCCTATCCGCCACAAGGGGTCGCGCCTAATGGGAGATCTGGCAACTCTTGACAACTCTATCTGTCTGCCACACTCACTTTTCTCTAAAACGGTTAAGGCCATTGTCCCAAAATTTGGTAGAATCTTTGGAACTGTGAAGTCCCACATATGTGGTGAATTATATTGTGCTGCGTTGAATTTAGGGCGGCGTCTCTATACACGCAAAAAGGGGAAACACAATGTTTTTTACCAAAAATAGCCATGTGGGGTATAAATTGACCGTTTGTTCGTCTATTCGTCTCTCCATCTGTTTGTCTGTCGGTTATTCCTCTTGATTCATCGGTTATTCCTATTGATGAATTTGGGTGCAAAGGAGTGTACATTTTCTTTCACCGGATATAGTTGTGTGGGGTTTTAAATGAAAGGTCTCGATTAATACTTTCAAAGGCTTGCCTGATTTTTGACATGTGATGCAAGAGGGTAGAGATGGGGACTGGAAAGTGATAATTTCTTTCATAAACCCGTTCTAGGAAACTAATCAATCGGAAAATCTGAAAAAAATCAGGACGCTGCCATTTTATGGAGTGTAGCCCAGAATTTACCACCCATACCCATGTATGTTTAAATAGAGGGAATAGTAGAAATTAAGTGAAGATCCCTCTTAAATTCACCCAGGAATCACAAAATTGTGCAATAAGTTTTGTGAATCACAAAGCTGTCTTTTCTGCGAAATTATTAACAGTCTGGCCAGTGCGGTTTGATCTTGTTGGTTGATTGGTTTTTGGTGCTGACGTCTCGCTTTCATTGATGTGCAGCCCATGATTTCACGCCGTCTGTTCGATCTGGATGAAGGCAGTTTGTACGTTTCGGGTGGTTCTTCCCATGATGTCGATATCTTCAGTATAGACCACTAGTTGGGTGGATTTAAAGAGGATCGTACCCCTCGCATTGACCTCTGTATCACGTATCACTTTTTCCAGGATCTGGTTAAAGAGAACACATGATAGAGTATCCCCTTGCCGATCGTTGTTGGTATCGAATAGTCTTGAAAGTAATCCTGCTGATTTTTTCTGGCCTCGAACATTGGTCAGGGTCAGCCTAGTCAGCCTTTCTAAATTCGTCGGGATACCGAATTCCCTCATGATTGATTTGCTCTCCTGCCTGTCAGTTGATGAACCACTTGGTGTAATTGATCGCTTCCATATTTAACCAATTGAACTGTAATTCCATCGGCTCCTGGCGACTTATGATTTTGAAGCCGATGAATTGCGCGGTTTCTTCTATGCTTGATAGTGGCAGTTTTTGTCTGTCGTCTTCGGTTAGCGGTCCTCCAACTCGCTGATTTTCTCCTTGTTAAGCAGTTCATCAAAATACTCAACCCATCGCTCCAATATGTCCATTCTGACGGAAATCAGATTTCCCTCTTTGTTGCTCCGGTACTTTCTGGGTTCTCCCTGTACTTTCCGAGTTCACAGACCTGTTGGTTCTCCCAGGCTTTCTTTTTCCATTTGTGGAGTCGCTTGTCCGCTCAACAGAGCTTGTGATAAGTCTCCGCGCGTCCTTTGAGAATGCGACATTCTTCCATTCCGTTGCTAGCTTACAATCATCGTCAAACCAGCGTTTTGATTTCTTTTGCGACTGGGGTCAAGTGTGTTTGTGGTCGTATCATGACAACACAACGTTCGTCGGGTCATTGTGAAGATTATTTGTTGATGCTTCATCTCCAGGATCTGTGTTGACTGCGGTTATTGCGACATCCACTTCCCTTTTATAGGTGTTGCAGAGGGCTGTGCTGTGAACGGTTTCAATATTAACTCTCACCTGATTGTCAGAGGAGATTCTAGGTATTGATGTTTTTCGAGCCCAGAGCATCATGCCAACGAGATAGTGATCGGAGTCTATATTGACCCCTCTATGAATTCTGAGATTCATGAAGGCTGAGAGGTGGCGTCGTTCGATCAACACGTGGTTGAAAGTGGTTGAAGGTGGTCCTCTCCGGAGAGGCCCACGTTTGTTTCCGGACCGCTTTCTGTGCAAACCAGGTACTTCCAACAACCATTTTGTGTGACGCTGCTAATTGAAAAATCCGCAGTCCATCATCATTTGTATTTTTATGTAAGTTTTGGCAGCTAACGTATTGCCTAAATACGCTCTCTGTCCATCCCTACTTGGTTGTTAAAATCCCAAAGTACGATTTTGATACGCTTCGAGGGTTTTTTCTATTGTCTCGTAGAAGGTATTCTTCTCCGACTCTGCAGTCTCCTCTGTAGGGGGGTGAACGTTTATGAGGCTTATATTTCTAAATTGGATGATGAAATCCGCGCACGTTTGTTGTCAGCCAACAGAGCCTATTTCAACTTACAAAAACTGTTCCGTTCGAAACGTCTCCCCATAGGGTCAAAGCTCTTACTATCAAAAACAATCATCTTGCCAGTCCTCATGTATTCCGCGGAGACTTGGGTTCTTAGCAAGAAGAATTGCGATCTCTTGGCTGCGTTCGAGAGAAGAATCCTCCGAAAAAATTTTTGGCCCCTTACATGAGGGTGGAGGACTCCGTAGCCTACATAACGGCGCAATCTATGAGCGATAACATGACCGTCCGGTTGTGGATAAAATCCGGCTCAATGGGTTACGGTGGGCGGGTCACTTAAGCCGTATAGATGAGGATGATCCAGCCCGGAAAGTCTATAAGGGCAATATCTATGGTAGAAAAAGAAGACGAGGCAGACCCTGCTTAAGATGGAGCGATGGTGTAGGCCAGGACGGCAGACAGCTTTTAGGGTTATCGAATTGGTGGACCTCGGCGCAAAACCGGGATGCCTAGACCGGATACCGGTTGTTGCGCCGTTGATGATGATGACATGCAAATATTTTTTGCATGCACCGGATGCGCGTGCAGATTGGTTACTATGACTGTTGCCTGAACGAGGTTAATTCACAACAAATCATTCATGAACTCAAGTAAGGAGTGCTTTTTTCCGATATACATATATGCAGTTAGGAAAATATCTACTCCCGACATTTCGACCTAGTATTTAAACCAACAGATTGAGGGACTAAAAATTAAACTACGTATTATAAAACAGGAACAGGCCAATTTAATTTTTCACTCAATATTGTGATTTATTTTGACTGGGGACTAAAAGCGGATAAAGTCACAGTTGCGCAATATGTGGGATAATATTCGCCTGGCTGCTTACGCTAAGTGCCTATAACTTTTCCCAATTGCGGCCATATTTTTTTGCAGAGCGTTCTGTATAACAACAGGCACATTAAGGAAATTAATTACTTCTGAAAGTTGTTCAGTTTGTTACACCTGTGCTATTGTGAATCTAATCATGATTGCAATTTCCTAATTAGAATTGTGTGCCAATCATTTGCATGTCTGGTTTTAGATTGCTTTAATCATCAAAAGTTGTAAATTAAAGTTCAAATTGGTATCTTGTTTGATTCCACGTTGGGTGCCGATTGGGGCTAAGATTGTTTCGTTGGCAAATATTATGGAGACAGCGGCACCGTAGCGGGCTGAGAAGGGATTTGCGTGCAAAGAGATAGCTAAGGGTCGGATATTTGCATGTATTCTTCCTCTTATCTCATTGTTTCAGGCATATCGCTTGTAGGGCATTTCATTCGTTTAAAACTTTATCAAAGTTAAGGATAGCACTAACGGGCAATTGAATAAATTATTAAGAGCAAGTCGCTGATATTATCACCCCGCGTGGTGTTGAATATTAGATTTTTACATTTACCGCTTTTTGTGCCGGATTTGGCCAGATATTCGGGATATCATCTTACCCAACATGTATGCACAGCATCTGACACTACAGAGGCCGTCAGGGTTGAAAAGAATGGTAACTACGTTCTGCAACAACTAGGACAAGTGATCGGTGGGGAATTTTGCCCCACGCCGCCCATGGATCAGACTTCATTAGATATCAGCTTGAAATATTCGTTCTCTTCTCGTTATGGTCACTTGAAGTTCTTTGCTCGCATTTTTATGTCGCACGTGCAACTTCTCGAATTCAAGTCGATTTCTTCTATACGGCACATTTACTATGTGCTGTAAAGTGGTATGCCGAGGCGTAGAGATGTTGAAAGCGGGTCACAATTTCTCCACGACCTGTCAAACCTTTTCTTTTGGGCTTTCCAGGAACAATATGTCCTTTTAAAGTGCTTTTTTGAACATTTGCGCATCACGTTAGTTGGCAAAGCCATCATTGTTCTGTTGGCCTCATTTAATTGCAGCGCGAGGTTTGAGTCCTTGACTAGCGTATCACTATGGAAGGTGGGGCCTACTGCTGATTTTATTTCGTTCCAGAGTTCTGAAGTACCCCTGTTGCATTGGGTGTTTTATCTGACTGTCTCCCACATATACTTCTCTCCGTAATGGTTACCGGTTATGTTTATTGAGCCGAAATTTGGTGAAGATACATATGTAAGTTGTTAAATTCGTATTCAGTGGGAGGCACGAATTTGTCTGGAATTTGAGGGTGGGCCTCCAAATACAACCTTAAAGTGAGACAGGACTCATTCACAGAAACACATCTAGTCTCGATGTATGCTCCAATAAAGTACATAATACTATTTTATGTATATGGAAATTGGCAAGAAACCCGTTGATTATAGAAGTGCAAACTTTGTATGATAGTAAGTAAGTAAGTAGTAAGTCTCAGCCCTACTACTCGGAAATTTGGTGGAACTTCTGTTTTTGTTCACAAAGTTATAGTGTCTTGCATGTGAATTTACTGTACCCGAAGACATTCTAGAATATAATTGTCACACTAAAGTGAATAGTCTGATGGTACCCATATATTAATATTTTGATTAAAGGCCGCCTGGTATATTTTAACAAATTTTTAAGATTTTTTTTTCACAAAATGATTTGTTTATACACAAGAAAATGCATATCCATACATATTTAATTATAACTAAAAGGTATAGAAATTTGTAGGCTAGCAACCTGCAATTTTGAAACTTTACTCCTACCGAAATGTCGGTAACGGCTCAAATAGGAACTGACTTCACGACGAAAATCTTTGGCTATAAAAAACGGGCTGTGACTGGTTTTTGGAATATGCGTACGCACCTTAATAGCGGTAGCGAAGGTCTTCAAGTCGACGGGAAATTCCAACGATATAAGCTGCATATTTTGTCTAAGCGTAGTAAGATGGTGAGACTATGGAGACTCCTCCTTTGTCTTTTGCCACCCAATGACAATATGCTCTTGTATTTTGGGAAACCAAGACGCGAATCCGGTGTCAGGTTGTTTCCGACGGCTATCGCAACGCGCACATTCTTGACTTGGAAACTGGTTTCTGGCAGAATTCCAATTACAAGACTCCAATTCATGTTAAGGAGCATCGCAATTACTATATACCGCGGAGAGTACCAATATAATGGAGGAGGATGCTTTCTACGAGTAGTTACACGCAGTTCTGGAGGGGCTTCCTGAAAGTGGCATTATGACCGTAATTGGTGATTTGAATGCCAAAGTGGGCTCTGACAATACCTCACTTGGAGATGTGATTGAGACGTTTGGTCTTGGCAACCGGAACGATAATGGTCAGAGATCTTGAAAGGGATCCCCATCTCATCGTCGCTTACATTTGTTTGCGGGTTATGTCTGCCACGTCTCGCAGAGTTGGAGAGCGGCGACCTCCCAAGTTTAAAATCGACTGCTTATATGATCCAATTGTCACTTAACACTGCAGCTGGAAGAAAAACATTTCCGGGTCCTTAACAGTATAAGATCCGGTGAGATTTTTTCTCTTGTGGATGAAATGGCTAGCCATCGTAACATGCGGATACCAACTGTTCTTCCAAGCCGTTGGGCTTCACGGTTCCTCCGTTATTGCTGCACCTGCAGTGTCTGTACATTTGCTGCTTCCACTCATACGGAAATCTTGGGAATCCGACACCTTCCGAAGGGGATGATCGTTAAGATTCCAAAGAAGGGCAACTGTTTCGAGTGCGACTATTGGAGGGGTACATGCGTCGTCTGTGCCGTCACAAAGATAAAAGCCAAAATAATCCTAGAACGCATCAAAGAACATCTCGAAAGCTTGATCGAGAGTGAGCAGGTTGGTTTCCGCTCCTACATTGACGGCATCAACACCCTACGGATCACTTTGAAACAGTGTGCAGAGTTTAGATCTTTGCTCCAGCATCTCCTCGATTTGGAGAAAGCTTTCGATGGTGTGAACAGAGAGTGTATCTAATGGGCTTTACGTAAGAGGAATATTCCGGAAAAACTAATAACCATGATCAGAGCCACATATGATGGCCAATTTGCTAAATTGACCGTGAAGGTCCGCCCACAAAGATTGAAGCTCTATCAAAGTGCTCGGTCGACACGTTCTTGCACGCCTCTGTGCTAGCCAGGCTCGGGAATGTGGGGGGGGTCCTTTGAGCGCTTTGATCCCTCACGCTTCATTACTAAAAACCAACGTGTCTATTCCGATGCGTGGGTCCGCAACGGATTCAAAACTCGACACTAATTAGGATTTCGCGATGGCCTATCGAATGAAAAACAGAACGCGAACTAAATTGGAAAATAGAAAAAAAAAACCGGCTCGACCGCGCGTGTGGAGCCGTAAGTCTCCGGACCCGAGTGCTGCGATCAAGGAGGGGAAGATCCACGACGGATCACCGTCTCAATTGCTGTCTCTTCCGCCTCAGATCTTGTATGAGGCGCGGCCTCTGAGGTTCCCACCCTTCCTCGACATCCTCAGGCCAGTTATCCACTTTGAGGATGTCCCTTTATAAAAATTCCGCGGGAGTAAGGAGGAACGAAAGGGAGGAAGTCCTCAAACTACGATTAGATTAGTCAATCACCATTGTTCGTTGTTCAAGCATTCATTAATTATTACAAAAAAAAATGAAAATAAAAATAAACAAAATGTAAAATTTAAAGAAATAAAATCATAGAAAAAAAAAGAAAATAGAAAAGAAAATAAAAAACAATGACTTACCCAGGTGTCACTCCGAGCTCGGATTGATGCTGGTTTACTTTGTTCAAAGTTGCTTACACTCTATTTTTAAGTAATTGCTTGGACGCCTTTCTACATTATGTTCTTATTCTAGTAACCTTAATTTTATGTGATGCAGATGAACAGCAGCACACTGAAGTCGTCCTGACGCCAGGAAGTACACGAAACACTTTTACTGAATATTCATCCAGATATCAAAATTCGAAGCCTCAGTACAAGGAACTGAAATGACTGGGGAGAACAGTACTGCAAAAACCAGATCTGCGTCCGTCCTCCAATTGAAAGCTCGAACTTATTGTGCAAAAAGAAGTGAATTACCAACCTACGCACGACTCCAACAGGACAGGACGAGAGATTTTGTAAGTTGAGTTTGGAATTCCGTCCTGGACAAAATGTAGGTGGGAAAACTCAATTTACACAAGATTTTCGTTTGTTTTCTGGGAGTGTTCAACTTGCACCCCGTTCACTTCAAGGAGGGAGCGCTAGCAAGTCCACGAATAGTCCTGGAATCGACCCCGTCAAACATTTGCAAAATCACTGAATTCACTCAGCAAAAGTTCCGCTCATCCATAAAATAACGTATCGAGCCAGTTATACCCACAAACTGTTCTGGCGGTTCCGCTATAAGTAGGCGAGGTGAAGTTTTAAGTATCTTACGGAATCACAACGCAATTGGCAAATCACTTCACTACGCTCACGACCCTTCATGCACTCTTTGAAGCCGGCGTTCAACCCTTTCTTCTGCAAAACGTCACTTCCTTTGTCTTCGATCCCAAAACTTCCTATTTCCTTCCTTCGATCCCAAAAACTTCTTTGTCCTCTCCACTCCGCCAAAAATCCAACCCCCGGTTATTTTTCCGCGCAACGCCTTCAAATTAATTCAATTCAAATATTCATATTTCACAAAACAAAATATACTATATATAATGAACTAAACTCACTTTCCAATTCACATTATAAATTAATCTCAGGAATGTTCATGACCATAATGAACTTCTAGCAACCTTCTCCTCACTCAGCCAAACTCCTCGTTGTTTTCCTCCGCACCGCTTCTTCACCAAGCAACACTCTCCGCGTTCTTTGTTCGTGCACCGCTTCTATTCCCGCTACATAGCCTTTCTCACTCGCTAGGCAATGTTGCGGCAACATGCGCATGCGCCTGCGGATGCGGCAAATCATTCGCCTCTTGTCAAGATCAATTCGCTCGAATGCATTCAATAATCTGCGGCGAACCTTAAGGCAATTGCACACTATTAAATGCATTGTTTAAGCAAATTAATTAAGAAAGAGCTGAATGAGATTCCGCTCCTGTCGCGCAGCCGCGGTCACTACAAGCGTCAAGAAATATACAATTGCAAGGGAGAAGAGCCAAGGTTCGTGATGAACGACAACGCACCCTAGACGAGTGGCAACTCTCTTGACAGCATTGACTCTCTAGACAGCATTGTCGAGGAGATGCTGAGGAGTGCTGACAGGTGAAGCTGTGTTGCCCATTACGTTCGGGTCCTTCTCGTTGCTAAGAAGATAGAGCTCGACCGGTGCAAGAGCCGGATTGCAGGGGGTTCCTTGAGCTGACAATTCTCTTCCTCCTCTCCCCTCCCGTTTGTGAAAAGAATTCCCTGATTTGAAGACTCCGCAAGGCGGGATAGTTCGGGGACTAGCCCGAAGTAATGTGACAAACGGTTTCGGGCTAGTTCTCTGACGATGGGGAGTTAAATGGTAGCTCGGCAACATACCGTTCCGAGAGGCTAACACTCTGTGTGTAAATACATTGACCTACCCTACCGACGTAAAATGCCGGAGGATCCTGTCATCGATATCATTTCTTCTTGTTATCGGTGACGTTCGTCATACTGCCTTCTACGAGAAAACAAACCCCTCGACTATGCTATTTGCTTTTTCCTCAGATCATGGAATTTGGCCAAATCAAATGGCTTTGGAATTTGAAAGTGAGATAGGTAGAGTTGGACTGAATATATACACCAACAAAACCAAGGTTCTCAGTCTGACGGGTCATCGCATTCTCCTTATTTGTATTAGTGGTTAGAGCATCGAAGGCGTCGATCAATTTGATTATCTAGGAATCGTGGTTTCTGTGGCCAGTGGCATAGAACTGGATGTCGCCCGACGCATTAACAATGCCAGATCTGCTTTCGCTGCCCTGTCTAAAATCTGGAATTGCAGTTATCTCAGCACCAAGATCAACTTGAGACTTTTCAGTGCTAGTGTTCTTTTTGTGTTGCTATATGGGAGTAGCACATGGAAAGTGAACTCCACTGTTATGCAAAAGCTCCATGCCTTTGTGAACACGCGTGTACGTCGTGTCATTGGAATACGCTGGCCTGATACTATTATAAACGAATAACTTGATCGGTACACAAGCCTCGCATGTGTGCGCGATGTGATCAGAAGACGGTAGGGGCACACATTATGTGTGGTGAGGGCAACAATTGCATTGCTGGCTATGCCATGTAATCGAATCCACTTTCCCAAGATGGCATGGGCATTTTTACGCAGAACAGTAGGGAAGGAGGTCGGGCGTTTTGGGAAGTCTTGAGGGAAGTTGAATCGCATTTCAGGTAATTGGGAGTGGTGGCGCGTAAGTGTGGTTGACGTGCCATTCTTGGGTCTCTTTCTTAATCCATCTCCCCAGTGTAATCGAGTTATTTGAGAAAAGATGTCCGTGGTTCATAAAAGTTTTCTACGTCCTCTGAGAAAGGCAGCATGAAAAACGTAGCCGATAATAAGAAGAATAATATCGATGTCGTCATACGAACTTGTCGGACTCTGCTTTGAACTTAAATTTTTTCCGATGCGGAGGTGACTGACATTTTGTGCGATTTCAGCTGGATTGGTGCAGGAAGAGGACAGTTAAGATTTGCGGTTTCGTCCAAGGCAGAGGCAACTCATCATCAGACGCTGCCTCACCTCTGCCCTGGGAGCAGCGTGACTGAAGTGGTTACAAGGTGGTATTTGCTCCCCTTTATTAATTCAAAAACACGTCATGTGTATGGATTATACCAAATAGAAATCCGCCTTTGTTTAGGAATTGAGGGATTCCTAAGTCGGCCCTCAATTCCTAAACAAAACTTTATTTTAGTTTTGGGCGGCTTATGCCAAAAAAATTTTACAAGGCGGATTTCTGTTCGTTATAATTCATACACATGACGTGTTTTTAGGGGACCAACTACCACCTTGTAACAACTTCCGTCACGCTGCTCCCAGGGCAGAGGTGAGGCAGCGTCTGATGAGTTGCCTCTGCCCTGGACGAAACCGCAAGTCTTAAATTTTGTATCTTGGGTGCTTGCCCAAGAACGAGGGTTCTGTGGACCACAACCACGAAAGCATGTTGCCTTCCAATTAGTCTGGTCCGCCATTAAGTGGATGGCGGACTTAATCCTTCAATTCCTAAACAACATTTTAAGAGGACAGTTGTTACTGAACATTTACTTATGATTGCCACCTTTATTCTAAGCGTGCCTTGCAGAGATGTCACTTGCTGTTTGTAAGCTTATGTTGATGCCATTACTTCCGAGCAGGACGTGTGTTTTCAATACTAACAGGGCAAGCTTAACCAAACGGTTGAACGCAGGGCTCATCTATCATCGACTTGATGGTTCGCTAGAATATGTTGGCGGAGGTTAAAAAAATAGAGATCGTCATGTAGCTATCAGGAAGGAGTGGATTTATGACTTTATATTTTATTATATTATATTTTATATTTATAAACTTTCTGCTCGAAAGGAAATGGGCGTTCGACAAGTATCTGTTGAATAACATTGACAGAGAAGAATTGATAGATACGGATCATTTTGTAAGTACTATGGATAGAATTTTGCCAAATTCGATCAACGACTTGTTCTTGCTCTATTTGATGAACATTGCGACTATTTTGTGGCTATTGAATTTGATTTGTGGAATTGAGCCAGGGGGTAGACGAGCCTAGAAAAGTCAGGTTTAGCTAGTTGTTGTAGAGTAAGACAGTGAGGATCGAAGGGAGTTAATTATTGCATTGACTTCAATTTGGTTTGGTATTTGAGCTTTCATGAAATGATTAGCAAAGACATTTATTTTTGCAGGGAAGCTACGTTTCGGTTATGGAAGTTGTTCAAGTTCTTTTCAGGGATTAAGGTAATGAGATTCATTAGATAGAGTATTGCGAAGAATATCTATCTTTAATCTATTTGGGGCGGTAGGGTTTTATTATAGTAGACATCTTGAAGAATATCGCCCGGAACAGACCGGGTTGGCACTAATTCGTCAAATACCTTCTGAGTTGTGGTGGTATATTAACGAACCGGCGTTGGAAACTTGCTAGTCCTGTGGGAGTAGGAGCTGGGACAGTACGTCTCTCTGGGGTTGATTTGGCATTTGGCAATGCTACAACCCGGTGCAGTGTGATTGATAGCTCGATCGAGCAGTTGGATGTCAAAGATCATGGCATCGTGGTCATCAATGCCAGAGGCGAATGAGTGTTTCGTACATTGTAGATAGAGGTATGGGTGGTTTTTAAGCCGTCCCTTAAAATCAATGACGATTTGGGAGGCGTTGGTCTGCTCAGATGGAATTGATGATGGATATATTGAGGAGATTGAAGAGTCACTTTTGACAATAGAGAGCAACGACGTATACGGTGGTTTCGATTGAGGAGGAGGGTTTAAGAGTATTGGTGGTTAGAAATAATTGTGTTGAGAAAAGTTGGTCGAAGATCAGCATTGCCGTTTCGGCAAGGTATGAAGAACTTTGGTTAGGATGGTGTCGGGTAAGGTTGAAGTTTCGAAAAGTAGGTTTGTATTGGTAGTACTCCACATAAGTGCACTATTAAAAAGATGAAGAGGCTTTTGGGCTTTCATGTTTGCAATCACATTGACGAAGTTAAGGCGATAGTTAGTTAGATAGTACGATAGTTGGACCTCCAGTTTTCGGTCCTTCTGCTTCGCCTTGCATGTGATGAGGAGTTTGACAGGTAGCACACTGAAGATGCTTTGAGTGTTCAAATCCTCAGAAATCTCCAATGTGGAGTAGATGTGATCCACAGCTCGAATAGAATAAGTACATGCTTTGTTCTCCACGAGAAAGTTCTTTGTACCGGTGTAGTCACCTTTAGCCCGGCATTGCATTATCTTGGCACCAACACGTTCATAAAAGCTGCCAGCCAACCAAACTATCCTAATAGGTTTGTCATCCGTGAACGTCGACTGCGCGAGATAATATATGGAACCGGACGGCACGTGCTGGAACTAACCTGTTAGCAGTTCGGTGAGATGAGGGTTTTTGGCTGGCAAATATTATCTCCCTGTTTAGGGGGCAGAGATTTTAATTACGTGTATAGACTGAATAGTCAAAACAGCAAAACAGCTACCCGGGGTAGACTACTTTAATAGAGACGTGAAGTGACGCGGCGGGTAGATATCACGGAAGATTTCTTCACCAAGGGATCTAAACTGCCAAACAGCCTAATAAGGGTCGGGAAAAAAATCACAAGAAACCTAAGTAAATACAAGCCCTGAGTTGATTCTGGCACCTACGAAGTAAGTAGCCTCCCTCTACCTTTGTTTTTCATAGGGGTTAGATGACATGGTTGCCCTGCGGCGGCCTACCACAACCAAATTGTTTGCCCCCTACCGCTTTCAACATAATGGAGTAAATCTTAAATACCCGGGAAGACTGACGCCTTCCTAGGGAGGGCTATAACACAACAAACAACTTTACTTTAACGCATGCTTATTATTTCTTTACCATAATAAATAAATTCCATAATTCTTAAAGTAAATGTATAAAGTTCATTCATTAAACCTTATTTCCTTTTCATTGCCATTCAATACATAATAAATATCGAATACAGTTATTAGCTCAAAATAATTTTAGATTTTTGTTTACGTAAAAACTAGGTATGCATTTACTTTTATTTTCTTAAAGAAAAAGAATTCGTAAACAAACCCTTTAATTGGGGAATGTCCTCTATCATTAAAGGGAAGGGAAGAAAAATGAATGTGTATTTAATATCATCATAATGTGAGTTGAAGCTGGTTATTGGCATTTTTCCTTCATTGCCTATTCTACGAGTACCACATTATTCATTTCAGAATAAACTTTCAATTTTACGTTGCCTGATGAGACAAAATGTTGAATGATATATATATATCTTCTAATCGTTTCCAATATTTCATTTTGTTAAGTTCTCGGTGTATTATATTTTTGTTTTTTAGTTTTGGCGTTTATAATTCATTATCATTACTTAATTTACCTCTTATTTATTTATTTTTTCACTATCTCCGCAAGGACAGTTTGAACAATTGTCCCAAAGAAAAACAATTAACTCCTAAATAAAAGTCATTCTGGACGGAAAATGCGAAGAAAAATCAGTTTAGAAATATTGAGCCAAGCGGAGGAAATGAAGCACGAAGCCATGATGAATTCAAAGCTCTTTTCAGTAATTAGAAACAAGTCGGAATACCGGAAGCCTGCGCTTCGGGTATAAAGGTTTTGTGTTCATCTTATGGAAGAAACTTCAACGCACATTTTTCTGTCCGTATATAGCTACAAATCCAATATAATCCTTCATATTTTTCCAAACTACGAGACATACGTACATATTGCAGCCATAGATATCACGCTCACCCTAAACAAACAAACTGCCTATTACCGAATACTGTACACATATATGCACGTATATAAATTGATCGTACCCATATTTCCGATTTACTTCTTATATCTATTTGAATTAGGCACTACCCGCAAAGTTCATTAGCACGCATATATTATATACCTACATACACATATGTCTGGCTGACAAATAACTAAAAAACTAAAACAAAATAATTCTCTGCGACCCAATTCATAAGAATTCATTTCGTTGTGGTACTGACGAATTGATATGTCATGATGACGTCATGCAGGTTGTAGAGTGCACGAAATTCACGAAAAATTGTAAAGTTTCACCCCCTATAACTTTGTTAATAATAGTTGGATTTTCTTCAAACTTGACCAAACCGTGCATTATATTCTTCGTTATAGGCATGCCAAATTTTGTACTTCTGGGATGAACATAAGGGGGGATGCCGGGTAAATTTCCAAAATGTGGAAATATACTATTATTAACTTTATTTGTGCAGATATCGGAACCGGATATATTTTGAGGCCTAAATCTCGTAGAGATGCACCACTGTGATTTTTTTCAGATTTTTCGGTTGGATAGGTTCTGAGAACGAGACCTGTTACACTTTTTGTGGGTCATATTTTGAACCCTCACTCCCCTATGTTTCATCTAATATCAAATATTGAACCAGATTCGAAAAGTACTAATTGAGACCTTTCATTTGATACCCTACATGGCTACATTCTGTGAAAAAAAAATTTGCACCCTCCATTCACATGTACGGGGAGCCCCCCTTAAACTTAACACAAGATGGCGCCACTTACTGCATGTAAAGGGATCACCAGATTACATACTCTCACCAATTTTCGTGACAATCGGTCTAGCCGTTTCCGAATAAATCGGGTGTGGCAGACAGACAGACAGACAGACAGACAGACAGACAGACAGACAGACAGACAGACGGACAGACGGACAGACAGACACCGTCTCGATTCTAATAAGGTTTTGTTTCACACAAAACCTTAAAAAAAGAATTTAAAACAACAAAAAAAGTATTACAAATACACATGTTAGTATCTGTGTTTTCACATTACTTATTAAAGTTGTTGTTTTTGTTTGTTTTAAAACTTATCTGTAGCACCAGATTTATTTCCTTGAATATAGATGCAGCCCTACCCATAATCGTAAGTTTGAAGTTGCCTAATTGATGACGATTCGAGTTGACGTTTAGCCCAATGGAGTCGCCCTGATCAAATTTTTCTCAGGAACCGTGAAAATGAACTCGTAAAATAACATTTTATCGCCACAATCTTGCAGAATTTTTGAGAGGGTCGAAATTTGTTTTGGGTCTATGACGCTGGCTACATTTAGAACTACTAGTCGACGCTGAAATGTTTGTCGGCTCGATCAGCGTTCGACATGGCGCAGCAAGTGAAGTACAATGAATGAACTCATTAAGAGTTCCATTGACTTGACTTTAGTCGTTACTTCCTCAAACGCATTAGAAGCGATGATGCAACTCAACTTTCCGTGAAGTCCTTTACGTTCTACCATTCGTCACGCTCAATTAATCTTTATTCTGTACATTGCTTTTGATCAAGGGCGATGAATTTTGTCGTTAATGCGAACAGATAGATGACGCCGCCGGCGCTCTTCGTGACTGATTCGAACTCGCCACGAGGGCGGAGAACCAACGGTGAAAATTCCGTTGGTCAGCAACTGGTAAAGAAGATCGTTTCTCTTTTTCTTCGCCCATCAAGCGGTGTAGACGGGTGCAGTCTTCCGACGAGCGAAATTCAAAATTTTAAAATAATAATTTAATAAAGTTCTTTGTTAGATTTCAATTTACTTTATTTCTTTTTACCAAACAAAAAGTAAAACCACGGAAGAAGCAGACGGATTGAATATTTGGTGCTGGGTGCAACGACTCATAGTGCGAATACTTCTTGTGAAGTAGGAGAATTCTTAACAGAACCATGAATCTTGATTACAGGTTGCACTCCACTACCTTTGAATTGATTCTAATTTTAATATTTTCAGCTATCTATTTGTATTGTCGTCGTAACACTGAGAATTATGATTATGTGCCACACGAACTCATCTGGTATGCTCTACGACAACATTTAGTACCACATGGACTCGTGCGCTGGGTTCAATTGCTCTACCACGATCCGAAAAGTAAAGTTCGAAGTGTGACGGGTGTATCAAAACCGCTTCGTGTTTCTGTTTCTGTGTTTTCTGTCTGTAGATTGAATGTGAATAAAACTGAATTTTTAATGATCGATCCCCATGAACCAGTGACCTGCCCAGAACTGAGGGATTTAAATACTTCGGGTCAACGCTATCATCTAATGGAGAACAGCGCTATGAAATTGCTTCTTGCATTAACGTAACCCGGATGAAGAGGCGTTCCACAATTGGTCTTCTATGTGATCAACGTATTCACGAAGGTCTCAAAACTAAAATTTCCCCGCAATGTCGTCTATCCTGTCGCTCTCTATGGTTCTGAGTGTTGGCCGACTATAAAAGACAATGAAGGGCGTCTTGCGGTAATGGAGACGGAGATGTTGTTGAACTAGTGGCATGACACGTTTTGATCACATTCGAAATGAGGATATCCGCGATTTATATGGGGTTGCACCGATCGTGGAGAAACTCCGAGGAAAGCGTCTTCGATGGTATGCCACGTAATTCATGCTAACGAGAATTCACTTGTCAAGATTTGTCTGAACATCTAGGTCGATGGTGAATGACCAAAAGGCAGACCGAAACAACGGTAGCTTGACACTCTGGATGGGGATTTAAAAGCCTCGAGATTGTAGATCAGGCATAGGGCCAAATGGCGAAACCGATAACGGCGAGCGGACCCCGGCTGTGAATGGGGCAAATGCTAAAGAAAAAGAAGAACACTGAGGATTATTGTTTTCTGATCGCGATATTGCGTTTATGGGACAAAAATAGTACACAAAACCAGCTTTACACGGTCGTCCCACAAAAGCTCGAAATGTCCAGTCTTCACCGTTTGTGGGCCATGAACAAAGTCCCTCTCGTTCTTCTTCTTTCTAAATATTATAAAAGTCCCATGCCATGGTGTGGCAAAGCGGAGCAATGCAGCCTCAACGGTGAATTCTCCTTCCGTGGCAGCTGTAGTTAGGTGGCACCCACGTCGAGTTTTCGACTCTACATAAGGAAGCGAATAACACCTAGTTACCACTTTAGCCACGCTACTCCAGAGGGAAGAAGTGATTAGTTGCCTGACGAAACCGTAACTCGTCTGCGAGCAGTTAATATTCTGCTGGTTACCGATGCAGTAAGCATTAATCTGATGCCGGATTTAAATGTACTTCGGGCAGGTTTGCCAGAGTATAATAGTATAATGCCGCAAGAGGAAAAAGAGTCACTCCCACCGTCTTATCTCACCTAACCACACAGTGTTCAGCTTGCTTCGCCGGAATTCTTACTGATGTTGGAACAAGCGAGTATTCTAGGGAGTCTCGATACCGTTATCGAGAAGTAACTATTGACGAAAATGAGACGTCTGTGTTTCCAGAACATAAAGAGATGGCGAGAACAACCTACACGCTAGTCCACAAGTCGATAGTACACAATTGAATTTTGAGCTACTTTCAAATGGATCACCTGAGACTTCTTACATATGGAGAGTCCAAAACCTTTTATACCTGAAGCACTTATCTTTCGGTTTCCAATTTGTTTCTTTGTTCCTGTCCAGAGTGAAGCATCTTTCCACTCTTCCATATTTTCACTAAAATTTGCGAGGTGAAAAAAGCAGACAGAACATAACTTCTGTTCCCTTCCGGAATAGGATATGTTATGATTTTATGCTAATCTTTGAGCTTCTCCTTTTCTTCTTCTACGTCTTGCTATATAATGGCAAATGAAATGTCGTTCTTTATTGGATGTTTGCTGATTCGTTGTATTATTTACATATATATATTTAATGTTCTCAAAATAAGGTCATCATATTGAGAAAATTTCCGACATAAAGCTTACACTGCGTGTCCTTGGCTATGTGTTTTATTCTTTACATTTAAATCGGCTTTTGCTAATCATGGAATGTCGTCATTTTGGATCTTGGGATTTTCTCTATAAATAGCTTTTCGTTGGTAATGCTGGAGGACGAGTTTTTTCTCAGAATCGAGGCATTTTACGCTTTGTTTCCTACTCCAGTGCAGATATTGTTCGTATTGTCCTGTGTATATGGAAACATATCGGAATTGTTTGTTTTTCGTTCCACTTAATTATTTTATATTCAGTTCGCTTTCACCTTATTTTTTCGGATGGAAATCAGTATCGCAATATGTACAGAGTATATAAGTCTTGCAATGCATGCCGGTTTTTCATGAACTAACATGTAGTACATCTGGAGATATGGGCCTATCATAATAAATTTAAGCGTCTTTTGCTGGTTGTTTATATTTTATTAAAATTACCCTTTTATAATGCATCTTTTTTTGAAACAGGTGTAGAATATTGCTTCCCGAGTAACCGAGTAACCAAAGAATGCAAATTCCTATGGTCGTTATTGAATTATATAAGTCAACATTAGAATGTCTAATTAGTTTATTATTTATCATATCCATATGCTTACAACACGAAGACTTCGGAACTGACATTTATTATTATACATAAATGCTATAGAAATGCATGAATATAAATATTCTTAATAGTTCTAGGATATATTTATAGCACATTATACAGTGAGTGACTAATAAAATTGTGAATAATTAGATCCAGCTTATGATTTATTTTCTTTTGAATTACACGTTATCTTTATGTTTAATACATATGTACATCGCAGAATTGGAAAGGTAAAACCTATAGTATACATTAGCATATAGGTTTGCGCAAATGCTTGAATATAGCCATAAACCAACAATGTAGAGGACGTATCGTCGTAGAGATATTCTAGCCGAAGAAATTGAATAAACTTTGGTTGTCGTGGAAACGGCGAAATCGTTAAAATTTGTTGAAATATCATGTTGGTGCACTCTTTATGGAATAATGTATTCTAAATTAAGGGGGTCATCCCGTGTGTCGGGTCCGCGTAATCGAATTTTTTTTTCGGTATCAATTGTATCTAGATATAGTGTAGAATATATGGGAAAAGTGATTTTTTGATATTCTGAGTTGTTCCGAAATTATAGTGTTAACCATGTGATAAGTCACATACCGGATTTACGTCGATCGCCATAATAAAGCTCGTATTTATCGGTCCGAGTGACATCCGAATGACTTCGCTAAAAGGACAAGAATTGAAGCCAAGGCTGTACATGTGCTTCTTGAAGACACCTAAGGTTTGTGGGCTAGGTATAGCAGATTAATGGTTAGTTAAGATTTTGTGGCTAAAAATTGTATTCAACTTTTCAAATGCGTTTTTCTAAAAACCGCATGTTGAAAATCCTCTGCCACCATAGCCCAAAATCTATCTATGAAATTTTCACGACTTATTCAGAACATATTTCTACGGTCCGCAAACTAGGATAATTGCGATTCATTCAGTAGTTTGTTTTTTAAGGATTTGTGTAAAACAAAACCTTATTAAAATCGATTCAATGTCTGTCTGTCTGTCTGTCTGTCACAAGCACTTTTCTCCAAAACGGCTAAACCGATCCGAACGAAATTTGGTGGACAGATGGGAGCTATGAAATCTCACGCATACAGCGAGTGGCATAAATTTAGGTGGAGTTTAAAGGGGGGCTCCTCATACATGCAAAGGGGGGATATAGTTTCACCGGATATAGTTGTGTAGGGTATCAAATGATCCCGATTTGTACTTTCCGAAATTGACATTAGTTTTGGCATAAATTGCAAAGTGCGTGAGTAATGAGTCAAAACGTACGCACTTGAAGTGAGACAGGACTCATTTTCGGAAACTACCTAACCTAAAAATCCAAAAAAAATCGGAGTGGTGCGCCAAGATGAAATCTAGGCCTCAAAATATGTCCCATTCCTATATCTGCTCAAATAAACTTAATAATAGTATATTACTACTTTTTAGAAATTTACTGAAAAACCCCCTTAAATTCATCCTAGGACTTCCGAATTTTGTACCAGCATAGAGGACAATATTTTGTATGTACATGCAAAATTTCGTAGGAATCTGGCAATTAGCGCCAAAGTTATAGCAGTTCAAACTTAGCAATTTCGCGCGAATTTACTGCTTCCAAAGCCATGCAAATAAGATCCTGACGTCATAATTACCCGGAATAATTGACATTCGCATGAAATATTAAAGTCGCATTTATGAAGAATCTACTTATCTGCAGCACTTTTTAAGACTTTGTGTAAAACACTTATGTGAAATCTAATCTTCGAGAGATGTCCTATTCTGGTTTTGTGTAAACACAAAACCTTATTAAAATCGGTTTACTTTCTGTCTGTCTGTCCGTCTGTCTGTCTATCTGTCTGTCCGTCACACGCATTTTTCTCGGAAACGGTTATAGCGATTGACACCAAATTTGGTAGAAAGGTGGGTACTGTGAACGCTCACGCATACAGTGAATTACATCCTTTTACGTCGAATTTAAGGGGGGTCCCCATACATGCAAAAGGGGGGTGTAAAATTTTTTTTCATCAAATATAGTCATGTGGGGTATCAAATTAAAGGTCTCGATTAGTACTTTTCCAAGCCGATCTTAGTTTTGACATTTGTTGGAAGGATGGTGAGCGCGGGGGGGTTGAAGGGAATCACTTCTTTAAGGGGGCCATTCTCAGAAACTACCAAACCGAAAAATCTGAAAAAAATCAGGAGGCTGCCACTATATAGTGCCTTGGCTCCGAAATACCTTCCATGCCGATATATGTTTAAATAAAGTTAATAATAGTACGTTACTACAATTTTTTGTAATTGGTTAGAAACCCCCTTAAGTTCATCCTAGTATCATGAAATTTTGCAGTGATATAGGCTATAATATAGAGCATATTCTTACCAAGTTTGATGGAAATCGCACTATTACTAACAAAGTTATAATACCTCAAATTTGTTGCTTCTTTGAAAATTGAAGACTATGAATGTCAATATCACCAGAAAGTGGATACTCTCACATAATATATGGATATATTACGTGCTACGTACTAAGAAATACACAAAACCTTTCGTACTTGAAGCGTCCAGCTTCCGGTTTCCCGACTTGTTTATATTTGATGTTGGTTAAATTGTTGGCATTTGCAATATTATTAGCACTGGGGTTACTGGTTGTTGAATTCTCGTTAGCGTGAATTACGTGACCACACCAAAACGCGTCACGCCACCAGTGCAATGCAACATCTTCGTCCCCATTACCGCAAAACCCTGTTCATTGTCCTTTCTAGTCGCCAACACTCAGAACTATAGAGAGCAGCAGACGGACGACATTGCAGTAAATTTGGGACGTGCGCTGATACGTCGATCACAAAGAACCCCCAACTGCCACTTCATCAAGGTTGCGTTAATGTGTGAAACAATCTCATTACGCAGTTCTCCATTGGCAGATAGCATTGACTCGAGATATTTAAATCGCTGAGTTCTGGAAATGGCAGTAACGTGCCCCTCGAGATATTTAAATCGCTCAGTTCTGGCAATGGCAGCAACCTGCCCAGAACTGAGCGATTTCACTATCTCGGGTCAATGCTATAAGCCAATGGAGAACTACGTTATGCTCCTCACATAGGGAAACACAAAACCTTTTATACCTGAAGCGTCAAGCTTCCGGTTTCCCGACTTTTTTATTCATTAAAGAAGCCTTAAAAGACACCAAATTTCAGAAAAAAAGTTTAACGCAGCACCAAAAATTTACCTTTTAGTATTTGTTAATAATCCTAGTTTGCGGACTGTAGTTGAGTGTGTATGTTAAAATACCGTTTACTTTTCTTCTCTAGCGTAGCAGCAGGAAAACACCTTCTTTTGGATATGGGTGTATAAATTGCTCTGTATTTCAATAACGAACTATGCAATCGGGCTGGAAAAATTACTATGAACGCTCAACATATTAATAAATCTATGATAAACAATTCTTATTTTTGTCTTTATCCAGTTCTTCACAAAAAATTTCTGAAAAAAGCCAAAAAAAAATGGCCTTCACACCGGATGACCCCCTTAATATAGAAACTTGCCAGGAATGAAATCATATCCGTACTTTTTATCCAACATTCTACTATTTGTGTTCCAAAATTGTTCTGGTTTCTGTGAGTTGGGGGCTTAAGGATACAGTGAAAGTCTTCTCTGGCTGTCAAAAAAGGTGACTCAAAGTCATAGGTGTTTGTGGGTTAGCAACCTGAAGACTTCCTACTGACATTTCAACAACGTCTGAGACCTCACGGCACCTTTGACAATAAAAAATGGCTTATGATTGTTCCGTCAAATTAATCGGTTTGATTTGGTGGAGGTAGCCGCATTTCCTGGAACTCAAGCCTTGTTAGGCCAAAGGTTAAGAATGTGCACATTCTTAGCTGGAGAAAGCCTTATCGAGATATCTTCATCTAAGGCCTGAGGAGTACGGGATCATTTCCTCCTCTTTATTAGATTGGCTAATATTATCCGAGACCACTACTCCAGCACTGCTCTATTAAAAGCCCCACCAGAGTTTTAATGTCCTGTTTTTTAGAGGAGAATATGTCTTTCAGTTTCGGCAGCAATTGGTGGCACCAACACCCTAACTGGCCTGATATATATTGCTATTTAGTGCTGAGAATTTTGCTCAACTGTCGGAGTGGTGTGACCACACCATTTTTAACGTAAAAACTGCTGCTAATAAAATGACATATATCTCATTAAAATTAATTTTTCCGAGAGTTCGCATCAGTTTCAGACTAAGACTTTTCGAGAGCGCCGCTGAGCTCGATTCGTCCTTCATGACTGACCTGTCGGCGAATATTATTAAGTTTAATGATATCGAACCCATATAGGTCATTAGCTGCTGAATGAAGGGTTGTTTTAGGATAGCTTCAAGTGCAATAAATATTATGTCGACTGCATATTCATTGCTACTGTAATATTTAAGCATCCGAACCTTTGGATCTGTAACAGCAACTTCCTGACATTAGTAGGGTTCAGCCTCGACTACCAGACGATGGATGCTTACATTAACATGCGCCTTATTATAGAGGCGTATATACAATGAATCTGTTGTGGTGAAATTCCTCAGGTTCCAACTACCGCTGTCCTACAGCACCGTAGCAATTTACAGGATTTCTGATATTATTCCTGAATATGATTTAGATGTATTCCTATAAACTTAACTATTTGTACCAGCTGGATTTTCACCTCTGATAAGGTGAGTGGTGTGTGATGGCCCGACTGAGATTTCTAGTGAACATAGCTACTCCAATCTTTCTAGCGTTAACCGCGAGTCCGTTCTCCATAACGTTCACTAACTGTGGATTATTTGCAAAGTTCCATTCAAGCACTCAAGGTGTTTATTACCAGTACTCATAACAGAGGAGATAGATGGAGCATGTGAAGAATCCAACAGATTAATAGCGGATCGATTACATGCTTCCCTCGTGCGTCCGTCGTGAATTGAATATATATTGATTTCCAAGAATGCGCCTAAGGAGTAACTCTTTTCGGTTTTCGTTTCCCAATTTTAACGTGAGCTCATAGACTTCTAGACTGCTGCCGTAGATTTGTCCTTTTGGTAGGTATGATGTCTACAGTGAAGCAGTCACCTAATAATATATGTATTACTTATGAACTGATTTACTACCAGTAATCTTTCCAGGGCATTTACTAGAAAGGAAATAAGGCTGATCACCCTAAAGCTATTTGCGCCCATGTAGGTCGGAATAAATATAACCTTCACATCCCTCCAGTTAGTGTGTGGGCCCAGGGCATCCATTATTTCTCTCACCGCAGATTTGTATCTGACGATCGAGTTAAATGCCTATTTTTCTCCTTCAACTGGTACTATGTTGAATTGAAAAGCCCAACCTCTCGGTTGAATGCTATATGCAGTTGTCGGTCCTGGGTTGGGATTTTGGATGCTGTGTGGCAAATGCACTTCATGCAGATGGTTTGGCATTTTTCCGTCCTTTTTTGAGTACCTCTCGCTCTGTAAACGCAGATTACCCACTTGTTAGCCACGTTATTTGATAAGAATCCGGTTCAACTTGGAGGTGGTTTCAAACGAGTCTCTTTGCAAAAATGTCTCCGTGAAAATTGTTTTGTCGGCCTTATGCTTTTCTTCAAACCAAGTTGGGGATTGATCCATGCTCAGTAGGAAATCAATGTATCTGTGATCTGAGAGTGTGATAAGGTTCAACATTACCCACTCTACGACAAGAAACGCTATGTCGACGACTTCTTTCCTACTCGCATTGGAGGAAGCTGTTTCATTACCCAATTTAAAGAACTGCAGGCCCTTTTCAGGTATACTTATGGTATCAATCGTCTCATGTTAACGTTAGAACGTCCCAAACTGATCATAATAATAATACCATGGGAAGTTGCACTGCATTTAATATATACCTATAACAAGAGTATGTCAATCAAGCCTCTAACCAACAGGAATTCTAAGATGCTCCGTAGTTAAAGGTGTGGAAGTATGGCACCTGGTATTAAGTGTTCTTTCAGGTGCTTCCACCTACTTTGTATAAGAGGTGGTTATATATATAGAGATTTCACTAATTTTCACACAGATCTGCAGATATCGCGAGCTTCCACATTCAACTTGCAATAACCAGTAAGTATTTCTACTTTGATCAGCTCTTTTCGGTGAGGTTTAAATGAGTACCCTGGACTGCTTCGCTCTTGGTAAGTTAGTTCAGTACAATTCCCTTAGCCGTTCCTCTTCATTCCTTAACGCCACAGCCGTGAACCCCTCTCCGATTCTACAAAAACGGTTCTGGTGGCCGTTTATGGCGCCGTTTCTCCTCCTTTACTGGCCAGCTCACCCGGGGTCTCATTGCTGTTTAACACAATAGGAATCCAGAGTATCCAGATCACATATTGCGAGCCGATTGTATTCAATCTATTAAGATATTCCCGTAACAGTTTAGAGTACACCAGGTTAGACCTAACTGTCTTAATACCTGTCGGTCGGTCCGAATACCAATGTTCTGCCGCCTTTTGTTCCTTTGGAGGTTGAAGGAGGCACATCTATCTGTGACGTATATGTATTTTAAAAAAAATGCTCAACAGTTATGAAAGGCGCTAACATCACGTCCTACCATTACCCCAATGACTTTACTCTTAATATATGGGTACCTTTAATGAATGTTCCGCTGGCAACTTTGTCCTCGTTAAAGGAAGAAGAAGCAGGGCACCAAAGAAGCTCCTCATCTCTCTATTGGCTTTTTATGGTTGATTTAACTGTAGTGAGTAATCATCAGATAGGCCTTTAACCGAAATACTCTGGATTTTGAATTGGAGTGAGTGTATTCCCTGATGAATGACTTCGATTCATACTGCCTTCGCTAATCTGATGTGATTCGAAATTATATGCCGAATTTGAGAATTCTTTCGTGGAAGAATGCTCTGACAACTCTGATAACTTCATCATAGTCGGATGCTAGACAGGGCCTTCCCACTAAGGCATAATTATAAGATCCAGTTGCGTCTGCTTGAATCTGGATGATGGTAACGTGAAGGTCCCGACTGTTGCAGTAGTTCGATGAATCACTTTTGATTCTTGAGATATTTTTCAGCTTGTGATCGGTAAAATAGTGAACTCCCTTGTTTTATCTATATGCCGGAAGTGTTTTATTGCTAGTACATTACCAGAAGTTCCGGGTCGTGAGCTTCATATTTACCTTCCATCTGACTGACCTACTATGAGAATAAACTAAATGGCCCCCGGCTACCAGTGATCCGTTGTTGGACTACGGGTATGAGTGGATTGGTTTGACTTTGGCCGGCGGAGCAAATGTGGTCTCCTCTAGAAGAAACTAAGGTTTTGCTTACTAAAAATACATTTACTTGGATTCATCACTATTCCGTATTGTTTCAATCTATGGAGTTATTAAGTGGTTGACGTCCTCTTCAGCAGAAATCCAAATTTTCCAAAGTCTCATCTATGGAACGCTGAAACGGGCTCTTAACAGGTTTATTGTTGAAAAAACACTTCCCCGTTGAGTGTTTTGGGCGACGATATCTTGAATATATCGAACTGAATACTTGCTGTCTGTTAAAGTACGCTGTAATCTTCGCAAGGTGTCTACTCGTTATTCTATTTAAGTATCATATGCAAAATTGCAGCCCATGGATGATGGTGCTAATCCCAGCTGAATCGTGATATTGAATTCTTTTTGCATGAAGTTCAGGTTCTCCGGAGCTAATCGATGTTTGTTTCGGTGGCGCGCCTTTTTTCAGCCCAACCCGGCGAATTATTTCCGAAAACTCCAGTAGAATGTCATGACAAAGGGTTCCTCCAGTAATTGTCATTGTATTGCACATCTAGCGACCTTTCCTTGGGAGGTAAGCTGAGTTGTTGAATTTCACAGACAAGCATGCCGGAAAAAGTCCGTAAAGTGCTAAGAACTCTGCTCTGACTATGGGTTTAGAAACGCCGAGCATGAAGTTGGCGACTCCGTCCGTGATTATTGAAAGCCCTTGAAGGAGAATAATCTCGGGCGAGCACAATACTGACCACATTGCCTTCAATAGGGCACTGTAATCCTGTAGTGAACCGTTACGGTCTTGGATGAAGTGCCCTAACATACTTCAAGGCCCTGATTCAATTGAATTGTTTCGCCAACGATTATCGTTATAAACAGGCGAAGATGAAATGGGGTTGTTCCTGTTCCTCGTAGTTCAGTTACGTTTAGACTTGCAGAGTGTACCTGATCAGGACCGGAAACGCTGATGGTTACATCCAGAAGAATCTACGGAATGAGCTTTTTGTTTGACCACGTGAAACTCCATTCACAACTCTGCAAGTTGGTTTGGTAATAGTTGAACTACTTGCTTTGAGAATATTTTGATGTTGAAAGATTATATCTAACATTGCTTCCGCAATACTTGGCGATGTCATAATCGGTTGAAGAGCAGATAATAGGCGTCTTACTCATAGATTTCGTGTCAATGGCTCTCGAATTGCGGTAGCACCAAACTTCTGCAAGCGGTGGAGAAATTGGGAGTGCTTCTCGTAGCTTATGCAATGAGTTATGAGTTATCCTGTTTTTTCCTCTTGCCTGAGACACTTTGATGCTTTTGGATTTACCTTGACCCTGACCATCCTCCTGTTGAATTAAAGTGGGCTCACAATTTTAGAAATTTAGGTTTAGTGGATGAATTTTTAGAAACAACTGAAAACTTTGGGATAAACTTAATGTGTTTATTATGAATATGTGACAAAGGTTTCTTGTGCCGAAGAAATGTTTGAAAGCATTATAATTAGTATGTCACAGTGTAAGTGGAATAAAACTGCCATGCAAAACGAAAGAAAGCTCGTCAACAAAATACTCCGTCTATTTAGTCTAAAATATTCTCAACTAACCACAGAAATCCATCCTACTAATTTCTACTCTAATCTTTTGAGTCAAAAAGAACCATCGCATGTATATATTATACATATATGTATGCATATCTAATTCAGCAAGATATAGCGCGAATTTGAGGATGAGTTGTCGTTATCCAGGAAAAAAGTGACAATCCATTCAGTACGAAAGTCATTTTTCATAAGGAAACGTCCCTCATTCTTCGTGTGCTCTCCTCGACTTGTTTTCTATTTTGGTATGACAACGGCTCTCTGGACAGCTATGAAAAAATTCATAAGCATTCACTGACGTGGTAGAAAAAACCAAACATAAATTTTCTTCTTTGTCACCTCAAATTCTTGCCTAGAAAATTTATGTGGTGAAAAATCTCTCAAACGATGGATATTGTTTAATCATTGATGACGGAGGCATAATAGCCTCCCCGAAGGACTCAAGGATTCCTGCAGTATCTCTAATATGATTGTCATCTTTCTGTCTTCATATTATCCAGATTAAAATAAAAGGCTGAAAAGAAGTTTGTGTCCTGCATAATTTTCTCAAGACCATTACGGTAAGAAACACAGGTGCGTTTCTCGGAGACGTTGCTCAGGTCGATAGTACTCGTAAAAAGGTGAAGTGATTGGGCTCCTTTTTTAGTTCTTACGCAACCATTTAAAACGTTGCCTTTCGTCGACGAAAGTTTCCTGTTCACTTGTTTTAAGTTGACGTTGCTGCTTTCCTTTTTCGCCTGCTTCAATTTTGGGATGCTGAGCTCATTATAAAACTAGTCAAAGGGAGGGAAACTCTATGCTTCTAAGTGGCATGAACGTTCTGTAAGGAGTAAAGCTTTTTGAAGCAAAAATTATTAAACTGTTCAACACCCCAGCTCTGTGGTAAGGAATGGCAGCGGCAACGTACGTGCGTTGATAAATTTATTAATGCAATTAATGCCAAGGAAACGGTCTACTGATGTAAGAGGATACATCTGCATATTAGAATACAAATAGCCACATAATACAAGTATGGCGTTAGAAGATATATGTATTTATGCAGTATCTACGTAAAAGCGTATCATAGTACCTTTGGTGAGAAACCGCTGTTTCTCGGAAGAAATTTTCCAGTAACCGCGAATAAATTTTCACAATTTACGGGTCGTGTGTTGTTAATCGATGTTTACGGCCTGACATCTTTTATATGTAGGGAAAGTTCTGGTTTGGCCTCTCGACTTCTCAGATGATTCGGGATAAGTCAAAGTAGCACTTGTTCCGTAACTCATTTACTGAAATGGTGCTCATAAATAGGAGCAGCCACTCACATTTGTAACTGAAGACTGCAATATGTATTCCATTCGCACCCTGAGGCCGCCGGTCTTGAATTCACTTTGTAGGGTTTCTTCGGGTTAACCTTAAGAAAAAAGGTTGCTTTTATATATGTACATATATTGAAAGGACTTATAAGATTGTACATTTTTTAGAAGAAGTAGAACACCTTTAGTATATATTTTAATCAGTGGAGCTCACCCATTTTGTATTGGCTGTGGAATATAATCATCAGCTGCGTGTATATTTATTTGTGCCTATTTTCTCTCGTTCATCCGCAGGCGACTATATGTGATTTAATTCAATATTTCTTATGCAATTACTATAGAGTTATTATTATATAAAATAACTTAAATTTTACTACATTTCCGAATCTGAGTATGTTCCACAAAACGACATACCGAGGTTCCGAAGCCGCTTTTGCAATAAGTTGGGCGACGATTAACCCTCGGGCAGTTCAGTCCACCTAAAAAAATAGAATCTTGGTTCGCTGAGCCATGTCTTTTTTAATTGGGTAAAGGGAAGCATTAAAGGCTCCAGGATATCGACCATTTTGCTGTGCTTTTGTTGAGGATAATAACTTGCTTACAGACCAGCGAGTCTTGACGGGTAGGTCGAAGGTATCCGGTCTAGGCCTTAATAAGGAACTTCAGACATCCTGGTTTTGCGCCGGGGTCCACCAATTCGGAAGATGGAAGGAATACTTCGAAAAAATGTCAGTGGATGTGATGATGGAGCTGATGTCATTAGAGATCGGAAGGGTGTATGTAATATCACGAAATTAATATCATCTAAAATGTAATATCACTTCACTATCACCGAGCACGATTCAAACATTACCAAACATTACACAACCACTGCACCGCACCGATCTAAACCTAGTAGCTAGTACAGTGGGGTGCGGACCCTTAAAAGAAAGTTGCGACAAAAGCATTTTAATAGTATGATCATACTTGGCTAGGAAAAAGAACAGCTAAAATCCATTCGAAGGTTTGCCGGAAAAACACATTATCTGCTTAGTGGAAGCCTTTGGGAAAATATGTGGTGATTCAGATTGATGGACTTCAAATATAAAATTTATCGGAGATGTAGCACACAATATTTCGCGCTATAAAAGGGGGGGGGGGAGGGTGTTTTGTTAGAATGTCAGTTCAGTACAAAGAGAGATATATCTTCTATCCCAAATCATGAAAAGCTTGGTAAGGAGATACAACTTCCGCCCAGTATCTTACAATGATCGATAGGTATAGGTAATCCGGAAGAAATATCCACCCTGGTGGCCACTAGCCACTACGCCACTAGGCACCAGCTTGTAGCATTCATGGAAAGTAGCTCTCCCACCCTACAGCCAAAGATCTTTCTGAGTTCCTCAAAGAATGGTTTAGTTAGTTCCCATAGTCTGACTCTAGCTAGAGCTGGGCAATCGTAAAGGAAATAACTAACGGTTTTTCCCTCTTCTCCGCAGCTTCGGGAATACGAATTGTAGGGTATGTCGAGTCTGGCGGCATGGATTCCTATATGTCAGTGCCCCCTGCAAACCGTTGTAATTTTATATACATTTGCGCGGGTCTGGCTCACGAGCTTTCGCGGCTGCTAAATAGTGTAAGTAGATGCCATCTTTGACAGTCGCCATAGACTGTACCCGCCGGAGAGTTGCCAAGAGCAGAGCCCCGCCTCGCCAGTCCATTAGCCCGCTCATTTCCCTTTACGTTGATCTGACTGGGAACCCAGAGGAGAATGATCTTCAGGGTGTTTATGCATTGCCTTAATGGCCACTTGGCTGGCGGTCAGACTTAACTTGAGTCATTATTAGACAAAGCACGCACTATCTATAATTGAATGATTTCTGTAATAATTAAAATGTTCGTTTTTGCCCAACTTGACCTTCGTTCATCTGCACTGTAGGTAAAGATAACATTTTTATTTTCAATTTTTCCATAATTATCATCGATTCTATTGAAGTTTTATTATACCCATATGGATTGACTTTAGTCATTAAGTCATTAATTTCTCTTGCCTGGAGAATTACATTCAGATTCCATCCAATAAGTAAGTCCGTTGTCGTTTCCCGTTTCCGTGAAATTGCATGTGATAGATGAAAGGATAGATACTACAAGCTACTTGAAATCAATGCAATGAGTGCTATCTATGTCATAGCTCTTATGGTAAAGCTAATTTGCCAGAAATTACTCAACTTTAATTTTCCTTAAACATATGATTCCAAGTTTTCAAGCTGAGTTGGACGATATTCGAATTTTCCCATAAGCAACTTTTTACTGTATAATTTTCTGTTTCTACGACTCGCTCTTTTATTATTGAGCCATTGCAAATAAATTGCTGAGATTGTGTATATAATTTTCCCTAATGGGAGCAGATGTCGCCCTTCTTCCTTCATATCTACAATACAGGATGCAAAGAAACCAAAGAGATAAAAGGTATTGGAGTACGTCCTGGCCAAAAATGGCCGAAAAATCAAGGAAGTTTCCTTGCCTATAAATGGTCCGCTATATTATTACAACTAGTGGAAGTATGGATACTTGCCATTCTGAGCATATGTGCAATTGTAACGAGTATAAAGATTATGATATTGAGTTTCCATGGCGTTTGAGGATTTTTTTGGAAAGCAAGCGTATTCACTGGCCGTCGCCTTCCCTGTCTATTCTTTGTAGATATTTTACTCAAAGCGAGTCTGGTTGAGTACTAAGTATGAAATGAAAATAGGATAAGAAACTTGGATTAGGTTCAAAAGGACCCAAAATCATATAGATTCTTCAGAGTCTTTTCTTAAGTTTTCAAATGTGGAAAACCCATACTTAACAATTTTTGAGTTTTGGCATCTAGCCAGGCAGGTATAAAATGAAGTTCATTCGAAAATTGGTGCGCTATTTTTGCAAGTCGTGCTGAAATGAACGCCACTCATTCATTAATAGCATAATTGTACGTTGCTCTTAAGGGAGATGGTTTCACAGATGCAGTTTTTAACATTGTTTATTTCAGTGAATCTTTCCAAAGTAGAAACTAACAGTAAGTTTCCAAATCTTACAACTGAAAGATATATTCCCAGCCGATGCTGTAGAATACATTGTTTAAAAATCCAAATTGTATGTGTCTACATAACGTTGTATTTCATCTATTTTCCAGAAATACCAATTTTTAAGGTTTTGTGTTATTAAAATTGGTTTACTGTTTTTGTCTGTTTGTCTGCTCATTTGTCACACGCACTTTTCTCAAAAACGGTTGTATCGATTGACACCAAATTTTGTGGGAAGTGAGCTACATCATTCTGTTAACCAGTGGATCATGTGGATGCACTAAAGTGGTATCCGTCATTTAATGTTTTGTCTGTTTCCTCCGCATTAACAGATCTATGAATGGTAGTTGCCCTTTCGCTTCCATCTTTACTGTCAATTAGATATTTGGGTGCACTCTATTGCATTGCATTATTGACTTCGTCTTTTCTAATGATAGCGCAGACATCATCCTTATACGTATTCCAGAAACTTTACATCAGAGTGGTCGAATCTAACTTCGTTTCTAGGTTGGAGATGGAGATCTTGCTGATGAACGGGAGAGGGAGGTTCTCAAAGGGATACCTTTCAACTGGTTATAGTTCTCCTTGCTTCACTTGCTTCATATATTGTTTTGTCTTATCTTTTCTTTGTGGACCATTGTCTCATTGATGTAGGCAATACTCTACTAGAGCGGTCGCTTCTTTGACCGGAACGATCGGAAAAAGACCATTGACCCAGCAGCATTAGAAAAAGGCGGTAATAGCTTTATTCAAACATTCTGTATAATAATAATAATCCTGGAAGTGTGTTAGCGCACTTCATTCAAGAACGTAACGGTGCACTACAGTATACAGTGCTAATTGAAAGCACGTCGTTGATAGTGCTGACCAGTAACACCACTCTCACGAAGTCTATCTTATTATTTGTGTCTTATCTGTGGATACGGCTTGAACCGCTGACTACTACGATCCACTTTTTTATCCCATTTACCCATGTCGTTAACCCATCTAAGCACTCCCTCCAGTTTTTGATGGAAAATAAAGCAAAGTTTGAGAATTTTTTGTGTGATAATGGAATCGCATACAAAGTTGCGGTTTAGACGGTTTTATGATTCCATCATTCTTAAATGCATGGGAATTTTTACTACGATGAAATTCAATATGGCGGTTCAAAGAAGGCGTCAAACTTACAATATTCTCTATAGCTTATACCTAATTCGAATGAATTTGGACAAAAATAATTCAAATTCTGAACATCTAAAAAAAAGAAATGTTTATCCATGTTTTTAAGGTTTTGTTTTCAAAACAAAATCTTATTAAAATCGGTTCAATATCTGTCTGTATGTCTGTTTGTCGGTATTTTTTTATACGTTAGGAGGTGGAAAGGTTCAAAACCTACCGCTGGCTCCTGCCATACGGTTATGTGGGACTTTTACTCACTAAAACCACCTCCTTCTTCTTAGCTTACCCCGCGGGACTGCCATTTCGGTATTACATCGCGGGGCAGGATCAATTGTGACCTGCGGCTTCTGTTGTTATTTGTACCTTTCCTCAGAAGCTTCTCCCTCCTCAGGAGATTGCGGATCGCCTTCATTAATTTGTCCACCGCCCTTCAAAATGTTTCAGAGGCTAACATGTAGTCCACGATATTCTCGGGTGTTAACCGTGACTCGGCGTCAATTTCCGCCTCCGCTCTGTGTGCGGCGAATCGCGGGCAGTTAAAAACAACATGCCCCCCATCTTCCTGAATCATCACTCATGTCGGGCAATACGCGGAGTCGTCACGGCCGAAGCGATAAAGGTATGCACGGTACCTTCCGTGTCCGCTTAGGAATTGAGTTAGGTGGTAACTAACCTAACCGTGCCTTCGCTTGATCTATTTAGAGACATCTAGAATAATCCTGTGTCCAGCGTCCTTTTGATGAATCATCCCATCTTTTTTGCCATTCCAGAATAGATTCACTTCGCGCCAATTGCCGACGATAGGTATAGGACTCGCCGATTGCATATGCTGGGTCATAGAGGCGTCGATCCTCATTCGCCAAGATATCGATGAGGATCATGGCTGCGATTACACAAATTACTTCATCTGAAGTTGTACGGTAAGCGCATGACGTTCGTATTGCACTCAATCGGTATGGGGCTGCGATTTTTCTTCTGTTTGCTTCCACCTTCAAAGGCGGTGCCCAGACTGGAGCTGTATAAAGCAAGGTGTAGCTAACAACTTTTGAGATCAGGAGCCGACGGCTTTGCCTAGGACCACCTATATTTGGTAACATTCTTGCCAGCAATGTAGCCACTCCGGAAGCCTTGGTTGCTAAATTTTCAAGGTGGGACTTGAATTTCAGTCTTTGGTCGACCATGACTGCGGCTGTATGATGTGTTCACCAATCTGCATCTTTATCGACGTCTGCTTCGTTCGCTACCTCGGTTTTATGCTCCACGAGTGTCACATCAGTTTCGGTGGCCACTGTCAGTGCTTTATTCGGAATGCTGTCTAAACCTGGGGCTTTATGTTCGGCAATCTTCTTCGCGGCTTCCAGGACTTCTTTCGTGGTTACCTCGGGAATTTCACCGGGATCTATCTGGACAGTGGGTAGGTTGGATTCACTTGTGTCTGTCCGTCTATCTGTCTGTCTATCTATCTGTCTGTCACACGCACTTTTCTCAGAAACGGCTATACCACTTGACACGAAATTCGGTGAGAAGGTGGGAACTGTGAACACTCAAACATGCATTGAGTGATATCGTTCCACGTTGAAATTTCGGGGGGGGGGGAGGTCCCCATATATGTAAAAAAGGGTGTACAAGGGGGTCCCCATATATGTAAAAAGGGGTGTACAATTTTTTTTCACCGAATGTAGTCATGTAGGCTATCAACTTTAGTTTTTTTTAGAAAGGCGGGAAGTGGGAGGGGTGGAAAGTGATGATTTATTTAACAGACCTCAGAAACTACCCATACTATTAGTAACAAAGTTACAGTAGCTCAAAGTTGACTTTACTGTGTAAATTTACTGCACCTAAATATCAATATCACACTAAATTGTGTAGTCAGACATGCTAAATGCATATACATAACGGGCTACGTACATATGGGATTGGATTCTCGTTTTAGGTATAAGCTACACGGAAAAGTATATCCTTTTCAGCAGAATAAAAAGAATCGGGTCAATAGCTCAAACCCTCTGCTTGGAGTTATGATGAAAAATATGGTTTCGAGAAAAATGCAAGTTTTTAGAAAAGTGTGTCTTACGATAACTTTCTTGATTGTTCAGTTGTTATGACTAGTATTAATTCTGATGGGGTTTTGGGGTCGTTGATTACGAATCTCGAGTCAAATTAGCAAAATTCAAAATGACAGATCAAATATGACGGTCGTCAATTGTGAATTTATCGTCAATTTTTTAAAACCAAAGGTTACAAATCTAACTTGGCGGCCAAAAATTCTTCTTATAGATTTCCGCAATCGCAGAAAGTGAATTTCTTGTCAAATATGCTAGGATTAGGATAGGGACATTAGGACATTACGACCTTAGTCGGATATTCCGTACCAGAATGCTTCCTCGATAGGCGACTATAAATTATTGGTTACTTTTCGCATAAGTTGCCACCTATAGTGCATTCCAACACGTACAAGTGTGGAATAATACCGACTCTATTTCGTTCCAGTACATAGAAAATGGAGCCGCACAGTGACTGGCACTTGAGCATTTTGTGCAAGAGAAAGACGCATTTGAGACGCTCCAATTCGCTAAATATGTTTCGTATCGGAATATCCTTTTGTACCCATATTCTAAACATATTTAGCTTTCATTTTTTTTGTAAAAAAAAAAACATTTTTTCGAAAAAAACCGGAAAAAAACCTTCCTTTAACTTGTGAGCGCTGGCGGAATTGTAGGTTACCTCTGAGTAAACATCATCACTAACGAAAGGAAAAGGATTGTTAAGTTTAATAATACTCATGCCTACGTGAATATTGGCACCCTTGATTCTTCGGCCGCTTCGCCACAATACAACTCACACCAGCCTCGATTTATCTACGTCTGCGGTAACTACATGTAGTATGTAATTATGGTTTTCCGTGTTGCTTTCGATGGTCTCGGCAGCTGTCTTTTGCGCTTCTCATTTACCGTTTTCCTGGACCGAAGATGCTCTAAGGAATCTGCGAAACTTTGACCGGGGAAAGATAAAGATGCCATGGTGGCCGATGGTGATGATTCTGATTCTCCCATCATCTCTTCGGTGGACTTTGTGAACTCGAGTCAATGACTATGTCCTTGGTGGCACGTGGGGAGTTGTCGTGCGTTGCCATATGAGCATACCACCAGTCACCAGCACCAAAGCCCCTCTATTCTTTTCAAGTGAATTGGATATGTCCATCGGAGTTTCCTTGGGACTAGCACTAAGTGTTAAGTAAAGTCTGGAATCTGCCGAAATTGTGACAAATCGGAAATGTTATAATTACGGGAAGTTTCATTGCGTCTGGAAAGAATTACTTTTAGTGATAATTGGTTACCTTTTAACCATAGTCTGTCGACATGTCTCCTATTTCTAGTTGCTTAACCCTAGCATTTGTGCTGAACTGTATTCCTGAATATGTATGGATGTTTCATCTCTGTCCCTTCAGCATCTATCGGCAGTGCCAGCAGATATCACTACCTTCTTCTTCTTTTTCTTCAGCCTACAATGGTCCGTGAGTATTTTCATTATCATCCTGGTGGGCCTTAAAGAATTTTGTGAGTCCTTCAGTTTATTTCCTATGAGCACCTTGGACTGTTCCATTCCTGGTAGATAGATCTCTCAACCGTTCCTTCATTTGTTAACGTCATGACCATCAGTCTTTTCGCGATTCTGCAAAGTGGTTTCGGTTTTTCCTAGCATTTCTTGTCGAAACGAAACTTCATTGTGATGCTATCCTTTGATATCAGTAATTCGAGGAATCGTCAAGAAAACATGTCCATTTTTGTTCGACTTAGGCAACTGCTTCGTTTTGAAAATTGTACTCTTTGTCTGAGCCTGTATGTAAACACGAAGAGGAGTTAATCCCAGAAAGACCTTTAAGGATGTTGCTATTCATATCTTCATTGCCTCAGTGATACACAAACGAGTTAGTTTTTGAAATTTGTGTGGCTCCCTGACTGTTGTACCGAGTTTCGTTCGTTTTGCTCAGATTACTACTCTATAGCGTTACTTTCGCAGAATATATCTCGCGTAGTATTTTCGGGATGTATAATCATCAAAGCTTCCCCACATATGTTTCCAACATGCGTCTTCCATAGTAGTTTCTGGTCAAGTGTCATTTCCAAGCATTTAACCTCTGTTCTTACTTAATTTCTATGACATGCAATCTAATGGCTCTCAAGTTATCAAGTTTGTGCTGCCTAGTGAATGGTACTATGACGGTTTTGGTTGGATTGATGCGTAGTCCGCTTTCGGAAGAGTATTCTCCTGTCCGCCTCCACCAGGCGGTCATGGAATCGCTCATAAAATTCGTCGTTATATAGGCTACGGCTACGGATCGCAGCCGTCAGTTTTTCTTGCCAAGAACATAACTCTCCGAGGAATACAGCAAGATCTTTGTCTTGTAAAGTAAAAGCATTGACCTCATGGTGACACGTTTTGAGCGAAACAGTTTTTGTAACCTGAAATAGGCTCTGTTGGCAGCCAACAACCGTATGCGGATTTTATTGTCGTAGTAGTTTTATCGGTTCGACCCTAGATAGGAGAAGTTATCAAAGTAGTAGTCTCCTTTCTTTTTCATTTTCATTTAAGCAACGCCGTTTGATGATGTTGCTTCTTACGTTTTTGCTGTTGACATTGCCACCATTCACTTCGTTTTGCCTTCAATCATGTGCAGTCCAGCATCTCGCACCAATCACCGTACAGATTTATTGGTTTTCCCAGGCTTCCTTTTCCTGTCTGTGAAGTCACTTCTCTACTCAATGGAATCCATATTAAGTTTCTGTGAGTTCCCGCGTTCTTCAAGGCTGTAGCATTCCCTGGTATGTAGAATTTTTGAGTTCTGATGCTCGCTTACATTTATCGTCGAACCAATTGTCACTACTTTTTTTTTGCAAGGGTTTCATCACCGTTTCATCACTGTTTCAATGATGATGTTTTTCTCCAGGACCTCTGTTAGCTGCGTTTATTGCGGTATCCCTTTCCCCCTTATAGGTATTATGGATGGCTTCGTTATAGATGGTTTCAGTATTCACTTTCATCTGATTATCATTCGAATCCGGAGCACTATGCAAAGCAGATGTATGTTTTGATATTCGTCAAGGTTAAGAGGCGGCGCCGTTCAATCAGATACCTCCAACAGCCATCTTGTCTATTATTGCTAACTGAATAATCCGCAGTCCTTAAGTACCTGGCTTGCTGGGTATCCACTATAATATATGGTGTAGTGGCTCTTCTCCAGGAAGTCGGTCAATCTCCAGCGAGTCTCTTGTAACGCTGTTACATCAGACTTATATTGGGATGGGCTATCGGCCAATTGCTTGGCAGCTAACTTTCTGTATAGGGAGCGCACGTTCTATGAGGAAATGCTCAATTTTTTGTTATCGGGTTCGCCAGTGTAATATCCACTCAATCCGAGGCGAGTTGTTTTTCGTGTGAGGTTGTCAATCCTACTCAACGTGACGGACTAGTCGGCTCAATTTGTCCCGTTTTTTGGTGCGGGAGACTCGCCTTCATCTTTATTCGTCTGCAGTCATTAAGAAAAAATTGCAAGCGATCACCAGAGCTTTTGATGTTGGTTCAGCAGGCGTTTTCCAGGTTTTATGCTCCACCGTGTGCGCGAATTCTCGTTTCGCCCTGAAACTTAAACTACCCTTTGACCGATTTTAGCTCCATTAATGCTTAGAACCGTTCTCAAATGTCTGGATATTATCCTCCTCTTCCGTCACTACACTTCTCTGTAATTCACTATCCCTCTTGAGCACAAGGAAATCCGAGTCTAGGTCGTCCAATTTCTCCTCCTCTATATGCAACAGGTCTCCTTTCCGATTAAAGAAATCAACATGGGTGCCAGTATAAGATCTGAGACCCAAGCTCCACACTTCATCCCTCGTACTTCTGCATGAAGAAAATGCCTTCGGTGATTTCCTCCCCTACACGAGTGATTTTTTGCTTAGGTCTGTATTGAACCTTCTAAAGAGCCTCTACCCATTCCGTGGCGTTTTGTTAATAATAAGGTCATCGTGTACAGGATGTGCTAGGCATTAACAATTTTGGTAGATGAGGGGCTCAGCTTTTGGTTTGCCACATATCAACCCTCTGGCGAGCGATAGGTTGGTCCCCAGAGAGTTATTGCTCTAGATTATAAAATCAATTTTTTTTTTAATTTGATTAATTTCTGGGACTAGTTTAAATTATTGAACCATACTACCCAAATTTGTTTTGTAGTTTCATTCCATTAAAATCAATCTTAATTGCACAATCCTTTCGTATCGATGATTTTGAAACGAGTGCATTAATTTTTTCTTTGTGATAACAAATAACTATGAGAAAGTTTCTCGTCTTTCTTTCAAATATTTTGAAAGGTAACATTATACCGACAAGCACAAATTCACATTTTAGATTTTATGTCTTCTATAAATTATTGTGTACAACATACAAACGTAGATGCAATATTTTTTGTCATGATCCACACGTAAAAGCAGGTTACATGCAAAAACCACAAAGTCCTTCCCACTTCAAGTGCTTTCAGTTAGGAACGCCAGAGTTCATCGTGAACAAAGAACGTGAGAATATTTTTCGAAAAGAATGTCTGATAAGTTAAGCTCTTCCGACAAAAATTTGCGAAAATGAAAAGCCATTTAGAAATTCTAATATGTTTCATTTTAAGATCATTAGTGGATTCGCGAATATGCTTCAGTGGGAGGGCATTAAAGCGGAATACCACAGCACTTTCTTTCAAAGTAGTCAAAGAATTAAAAGCATCTTGAGATATTTCCATTTAAGCGATTAAGTTTCAAAGTCGAGTTATTTTTAAAATGTAAGCGAGTACGAAACGTAAATGGTTCTGATAATGAAATTCTTAAATTTACATACAAAACCACCTGAAAAGCAAAGTTTCAGCCTTTCTTTCTTGTTAAAGCGAACAATACATCTAAGACGTTACTATAGGGAAAGAAATTGATATGCATGAATTATGGGGCTTTGGGTCCCTCTCATCAGGTTGCTACAGATAAAAATAACGAACGGCTTATTCGTTGCGTAACGCAGTCCATACTCGAGCTTAATGCAGCATACTCCATACGAAAGGATTTGTCGCCCACACTAATCGTATTAGACTTCTTACTAAATCCTTCATACGTAGGGCTTCTGAATTGATGATGATGATGATGATTTACTTTACAAATTCTGTGGGAAAGAAAATGAATGGATTATGCGACTTTCTTTTGGTCGATAGCCTCACACGCGTTGATACGTTGATAGTCTATCAGGAGGAGATAGCTTACGCTATCTGAGCCTTTTCTTTTCTGAAGGACGACGAGGATATCTTACAGATAATACATTTACTTTCATGCACGACAAGAAAATGGCGTTCATGAAAAAGGCACATAAATCTATAACCCTTCTAGTTGGCAAATAAACACATAAACCAAACATAAGACATGATGAATGTAATATATTCATGGCTTCGTAAAGATCAAATAGGGAAAGGGCGGCAAGGTTCACACAATTTTCGCTATCGCTATCGGGCGGAAAAGTGACACAAAGTAAGATTAGAATGCCAAAGGACTTACAAATGTGTACACGCATTTTAATACCCGTACGTGATCTTTTCTCGAGTATCCAATTGGATCGAACTTTGATTTTTAGTAGTACATTTAGTGTAATATTCGTTCTAATTGAATCATCGCCGGAGTAGAATATAAATGTTCAATTGTGTTGAGAGAGGGAACAAAGGAGTTAAGTTTAGTTTAGTGTGAGAGCCGCAGCTCCAAGCACCTAAGCGTTTTGTTAGGCCTACTCCCACTATTCCCAGAAATCGTCTTTTCAATGGCCTCCCGCCTATGGCATTCGCAGGCTTTTACGAATCTGAAAACAGTCTCCAGAGGCAGAGAAAATGCAGATTCTTCGTTGAAGAAAATCTTACCGAGATTTGCAGGGCTGTCTGCTCGACTTCCTCACTCCTCACCACTTTTTCCATATGGTAGTTTAAGCAGGAGTGTGTTGTTAAAAACCTTAGCTGCCTCGGATTCTTTGACAAAGATTTTCGACTCCGGCAAGAGTTCAAATTTCTCTATTCCTTGCAATTTCCCCTTTCAGACTGGACTTGACAGTTGAAGACCAGATGCCAAAAGCCGACTCAGGCCACACCATTCTGGATCCAGAATCTTGGCGAGCGAGTCTGTCAGCTTCCTCATTACCACCACATCAAGAATGTTTTGTTTAATCGGCCAAGTTTCAGCAACAACTGGTGGAAACTCCAAATCAACTGGCTTCTTTTTGCTGCTTAGTGCTGGTCACACTGTCCAACCGTCGCCATTTTTGTCGAAAGCATCTTTCTTCTGCCCATGAAATGGCAAATATCTCCGCCTAGAATATGGTTGTCATTTTCCATTGTCCCGCACCAGTTTAATAATCGGATTTCACGAGAACACCCCCATTCGGATCCATCCGGCAATCCCAAAAGGCTCTTGGCTATTCATCGACTATACGTTTCTTTCGGTGATTACGGCAGAGTATGTCTTTTCAAGGCAAATCTCAAAAGAATATGATCGGTCGGCACCAGAGCAACCTGATGTTTGTCACTGAATTTCCAGATAGACGCATGATCGTATTATTGGCCGTCTTTCCACGCGCAAATGGTATGGAGTTCATACGCATTTTTGACATATATCTATTTCATCTGCAAATGAGTGGGGGATACATTTAGGATAACTTCGAATGCCGCAATCGACGTAGCACTCATTGTTCCATAATACTTAGGCAACCAGACCTTTGAATATGCGCCAATAGCTTCCTGCTGTTAGCAAAGTGCAGTTCCTCCACCAGGATCCAATGATCCGATGTGATGAAAGTCTTCCTTTTCTTCAGCCTTTGTCCCGTTCACAAGCGGGATCGGCTTCTTCATTTGGCTCTATCGAATGCCTAATCTGGGTGCCATCTCGAGGCTTTCAGATCAGGTTGCAGCGTATCAAGCCACCGTTGTTTAGGTCTGCCTTTTGGTCGTTTTCCATCGACTTCGATGTTCACACCAATCTTGGCAAGTAAATTCTCGTTTGCACGAATTGCGCGACCATACCATCGAATACGCCTCTCGCGAAACTTTTCCACGATCGGTGCCACCCCATAACGATCGCGGATATCCTCATTTCGGATGTGATCTAAACGTGTCACGTCACTAGTCCAACGTAGCATCTTCGTCTCCATTATCGCAAGACGCCGTTCGTTGTCTTTTATAGTCGGCCAACACTCAGAACCATAGAGAGCGACTGGACGGACGACATTGTGGTAAATTTTAGATTTGAGACGTTCGTTGATACGTCGATCACAAAGAACACCAATTGTGGAACGCCAAATCAGAGGTATTTAAATCGCTCAGTTCTGGGCAGATCACTGCCGCTGACAGTGATTGTGCCTGTTTCATGGGGATCGGTCGTCAAAAATTCAGTTTTATTTAAATTCAATCTGAGACCGTGTTGCATAAGATGATCATTCCAGTTTTGGACAAGTTGCTCGAGATCATTTTTGCTATCAGATGCTAGGAAAACAGCGCTGTAGAGCGCTGGACGTTGGATATCCCGGTTGACGGTGTCTATAACAAGAACAAAGAGGAGTGGTGAGAGGGCGCTTCCTTGATGAACACCAACAGAGACACGAAGCGGTTTTGATACACGCCATACTTCGAACTTTACTTTTCGGATCGTGGTAGAGCAATTGAACACACCGCACGAGTTCTTCTGGCACTAAGTCTTGTCGTAAAGCATACCAGATGAGTACGTGTGGTACACGGTCAAACGCTTTCTCTAGATCCAGAAAGGCAATGTTAAGAGGGCGATGCTTCTCACGGTGTTTCTCCATGAGTAACCGCGCAGCGTGTATTCCGTCAGTAGTTCCGCAGCTCTTGACAAATCCGGCTTGATTCACGGTTACTTCAACGATTTCGCGAATACGGTTGTCAAGAATGCGTTCAAAAATCTTCATGGTATGGGAAAGTAACCGGATCGGACGGTAATTTGAACATTCTGCTGGACTACCTTTCTTTTTCCATATTGGAACAGTGGTACTTTCTTGCCAGTCAGATGGTGTTCTTCCGTCCTGAATAACCCGGTTAAAGAATTCACTGAGTCACACTGTTGGGTCCCAGCTCTTCGCTTTCCAGAGCTCAGATGCGATGTCGTCAAGTCCTGTCGCTTTCCTTTGTTTTCTTACCTCTTCGACTTCAGTTGCGCTGACTGGTGGAACTGCTCCAAATGTCGCCAATGATTGTGGAAGTGGAGGATGAGTAAATTCTTCAGTTGAAATCTGCTCGAAGTATTCTCGCCATGTATCCGACGGTTGGTAAGCAAAGTACCGTTCTTGTCATTAACACAGCAGAAGTGTTCGATATCCTCTGTGCGTTCATAACGGCTTTTAGTAAGTCGATACAGATCTCTCTCGCCATCCCGAGTGTCCAGTTTATCGTAAAGATTTTTGAAATGCTTCGTTCGGGTGACAGCGACCGCTTTCTTTGCTTCCCGGTTGGCATTCTTATAAATTTGCCAATTAGCAGGCGTTTTATCGTCGAGAAATTTGTGATAGAGGCGTTTCTTTTCACGGACCTTCATTTCAACATCATCATTCCAAAGCCAAGTATCTCGGTTGATGTACCGCTTACCCGGCTTGGTGACCCCGAGGGTTGCAGAGGCCGCTTTGTGGATCGTGTCTTTCATTTGGTTCAATGATTCTCCCACATTCGTAATGGTTGCCAATCGTATGAGTGTTTCTTCTCTCTTCTCACCAAATTGCCACCATTTAATGCGCGGCGGGCCAGTGCGTTCCTCACGCTGTTTTATCGGTGGCTTAATTCGCAGGACGGCAATCAACGGCCGATGTTGAGGTGCGACGGTCTCATAGGGACCGACTTTGCAATCAGTGACAGTGGTAAAATGTTGGCGTCTTATGAGAATATAATCGATTTGCGTTTTACTGTTCCCACTATAAAAAGTGGGAAGATGAGACAATCGTTTGATGAACCATGTATTCATAAGTACAAGGTCATGGGTGTCCGCAAAATCGACTATACGCTCGCCACCTTCATTGCGCGCTCCGAAACCCTTTCCCCTATGGCATCTGTTACCGTCTGCCTTTTCACCCACATGACCAGTAAGGTAGCCAGCAATGATTATGTAATCGTCAGCAGGCACGTGACAAGTCTTTTTATCGAGAAGTTGCCAAAAGGCATCTTTCTCGGCATCAGGTCGACCTGTCTGTGGTGCATATGCGGTGAAGAAGTGAATAGTGCGATCAGCTGATATAATGGTGAGCTTCATCAGCCGATCATCAAATCGTTCGACTTCTTTAATGGCATCACGGAAGCCCTCTGAGATGGCAATGCCAACACCATATTGAGTGTGTCGGTTACCAAAATAGAGAAGTTTGTAGCCATTTTTACCGCGTTCGCGTTCAATGTCGCAGCTTTTGGCACCAGACCATCGGGTTTCTTGCAGAGCGCAGATATCAATGCCCCTTTTCCGAAGGGCTCTTGCGAGTTCCGCGGTCTTTCCAGTTGGGGTACCAACGTTTAGCGTGCAGACACGTGTTTGTTTTGTTCGTTGTGTGCGGACTAACTTGCTTACGTCCTGACGCTGTCCATGCTTTAAGAACCCTTGCCCATTTCTCGACAGGACCGGGGCCTGTCCTGCCGCGTCGACTGAGGTGGACGCCCTAGCATTTCTCCGAGGCTTGTGACTCAATCCGATCATCATGTTTGTAACGACATTGTATGCATTATCTTGGTCGACCTGTCGCCGGGCCTGTCACCAAGAGAGATCAGGTAGGATTTAGCATAGTAGAATAACTCCAACTATACTCTATTTATTTCTTTCCCTGATCTCAGCATTTTATTTTTGTTTTACTGAGGATAGTATAGAGTACTTTGCCCCAAACCCTCCTCCTTTACCTGGGCTTGGGACCGATGTGATGAAAGTGTCCATAATTATTAGGGTCAGATCGTCCGCAAATGATTGCGAGAAGATCTTTGTGCCCTCCATAATAAGGTATACATTACCAGGAGTGATAACAGAAGAAAGAGAACCCCTCACTGTGGGTTGCTCTTAATATCCTGCCTCAATAGGCTTCTATCCGACCAATATGTGGAATTATCTCCAGACCAACATGTGAAAGATCAACCCGAATAACCGTGGATCGATTCCATGCTGTTTTACGGCATCACAAATCATTGCGTATGAGGTATAATTTAAGGCACCTTCGACGTCCATGAATACCCCTAACGGGTGTTTTTTGTGGACATCGTCTTTTCAATTTTTGTCGTGTGTTCATCTGTTGTTTCCATGAATTTGCCTTTGTTGCTGATAGTGAAATAGCCAGTTAGGAACGTATGTATCCTTTATGAACCGATCTACTTGTCTTTCCAGTCCTTTTAGTAAAAAGGAAGGCAGACTGATGATGGTGGGTTTCCCTGCTTTGGGAATAAACATTACCTTCACATTACGCCAACTAATTGGAATATAAGCTAGGCATGGACATATTCTAAATATTTAGACCCAGGGCATGCTTTCCTTAATTACTACAGTAGGAAAGATGCCATTCAGACCTGCAGACTTGTATCTATGGAATGAGATGAAAGCCCATTTTACTATCTCCAGTGTTACTAGTTTGCATACTAGATCGTATCGATTCTAGGTAGCGGCTGAATCATTACAGAATCAATGCGACTGTGATTCGAGAGTGTGGTATCGCTTGATTATATGTAGTAGGCGTTTACATCACATCCTGCTATTACCCCCTAGTCATTGCTTTTGATATATTGGAAAGCTCTGGCAAATTTTCCACTGAAGACTTTATTTGCATCATAAGGGAAATAAGCAGAGCCTCATAGAATCTTCTTATTTCATCATAAAGGTCGTTAAACTAGTTAGTGTCGAAGTCTTTTGAAACTGCCATGCAGGAGCGTCCAGTAGCATACAACTCCACCAGGAACCAATGGCTCGTGTAAGAGTTATATAAATGCCTTATAGCTATTGATCCGAGTATTGATTAGTGCAATCTCCGCTGTGGAAACCTCACCTACGTTTAGATGAAGATACCAAGGACTGCACGTCCTTTCATTATTTCAAGAGGCGACACTTGTAACGTGACGGTCTCAAGCGTGTAGTAGAGCCTGTAGCCCGTTTCTTCGCGAACCTTCTCAGCGTCCTGTTCAGAAACATTCTCAGCGTAGGGAAGGTTCCCGGCGTATAAGCTCTTTTCTCTGCTTTGCTACCCTAACAGCATCCAAGTTCACCCGAAATCTCAAGACCATTACGTTTTTCCTCTGGAAGCCGGAGAAAGTACTTTTTGAATGATAGTAGCTCAGAGATCTTTTTCAGGGTTAGTCGCGCACCCTTTCAGCTATCGTTGAAGGAGGAGTGGTACTGGCTCAGCCACTCGCTCGCATTTTCGTCGGCAAACTTTACCCGTAACATGTTACGGTATACGCTTACCATTGGCTTCGATAGCCTTGGCTGCATATGAAGTATTAGCTGTTACCAGTCTAGCCCTCTTTGCTGCCTTTTCTGTCGAAGAATTGGGATCGTGCAACAACCGCTGCCACTTCGGTTTGCCCTTAACCGCAGGTGTCCCGGACGCTCGTTACCCCTAAAACTTGGCACAGCCCATGGGTTTTGATTTGTAAGCAAACTCCAACGGTGTCGAGATTTCCCAAAATGCTCGTTTTCTCTAACTTGAGTCAAAACTTCTAGGCTGGACACTGTGATTCTAAGCGAGGTAAGATAGGACTTTGAGAAGTGTCTTGCCATCAATTAAGTCAAACTAGATGCGAACCCTTGGGGCCAATTTCTGACATGATTTTCAATTTCAATTCGGGTTCACTTTAAGGAATATAAAATCGTGCAGTGTTATGCATCAAAGTGGGCATCTACAACTAGTTCAGGAGAGGCTTTCAAGGGGTGATATTGTGACAGGTGATCTGAATGAAAAATATAGTTCTGACTATACTTTGCTTGGGTGTGTAATTGAGACGCTGATCCAGGTAGTTGTAACAACAATAGTAAATGGTTTGTAGATCTCAGCGACTTTTACCGTATTGTCCCATGGATGTTTGCCATAAGGTCAGTTGGGTCTCGACAGACCGGCAAAGAATATCTAATTAAATGGAGCATATCACGATTAGCAGTAGGTTTAGTAGTTTTCTTCAGAATGTGCGTAACAAAAGAGGTGCTGGCATCCTCTTCGAGAGGCACTATCATCGCTTGCGTGTTATTACTAGTTCGGTTCGTAGGGGAATATAACATCGATGCCCCGAATTCAATATAAGGCACCTTCGCTATCCGTCTACCGTCTTGCAGTAGGGAAGCTTTCTTTATGTAAAACCGGCACAAACTTTAGGTAACCCACCTAACTATATTGATGAACACCAGCCGCCATTAGAAGAACATTCGGCACATCTCAAAAGGACGTCACAAACCCGTGATCATGAACAAGTACGAGAAGCGCAACGCAGTGTCAGCTCGAGGATAAGGTGGTGGTAGCTATTCTACGGTGAGTATTCCGGAATCATACCCGGGATAAGGCACAGCGCTTCAGAGCCGTGGCGAGAAGGACCTTACAATCAGGTACGGAACAGGAAATATGATCGTGGATGAGTATCAGAGAACAACAGAATCTCAAGGTTCCACCAGCGAGCGTTCAGAAATGACTCTCAAGTCAGTTGCTCCAGGTAAACCTTAGCAGAAAAAGAGTAATTTTAGCAAAAGCTTTTCGACGGAAAGAAAAGACAAACAGAGGGGCGCGGGACTTGGTTGGTACAATTCGAAGAAAGAATACGCTAGATTAAGCATAAAAGGTCGAAAAAACCAGATGACGATTCTTTCTCTTTGAAATGATAGATGACCCAAGATTAGAAGATGAACCCCAAGGCAATGAGTCACATGACGAAATTTTCTTCGACAACATTCGAGATTTAAACATGACAACTTATTTGGCGAATGGATGAAACATCATGGTCAGCGTCAACGCTATCAGCCAATGGAGAACTGCGTAATTAAATTGTTTCACGCATTAATGCAACCAGGATGAAGTGGCATTCCCCAACTGGTGTTCTTTGTGATCAACGTGTCAGCGCACGTCCCAAATCTAAAATTTACTGCAATGTCGTCCGTCTGCCACTCTCTATAGTTCTGAGTGTTGGCCGACTATAAAGGGTAATGAACGGCGTCTTGCGGTAATGGGGACGAAGATGTTGCATTGCACTGGTGGAGTGACACGTTTTGATTACGTCTGAAATGAGAATATCCGCGATCGATATGGGTTTGCACTGATCGTGGAAAAACTGCAAGAGTGGCGTTTTCGACGGTGTGGTCACTTAATTCACGCTAACGAGAATTCAACAACCAGTATTGATCAGATTACATCCTGATGGTACATTTGATAAAATAAAATGACGAAACCGATCATCACGAGCCGACCCCGCTTGTGAACTGAAGGCTGATGAAAAAGAAAAAGATGTGAGGAGCGACGAGTGCACGACAGCTCCGTGTAATATAGCTAAAAATTCCATTGCCCTCTATTTTCTAGAAAGCGATTTAAATAAATCATTTGATGGAAAGCCCTGTGTTGATAATGGTCACCCTCATACGCTTCACGCTCTGAGTTTAATATTATTAGCGAATGAAAACAATTTAACCAGCATCAAATATAAACAAGTCGGAATACCGGAAGCTCGCGCTTCGGGTATAAAAGTTTTGTGTTATCTAAGAAATTTCACCGCACATTTTTCTATCCGTACACAGCTACAAAACTACGAGACATACGTACATATTACAGCCGTAGATGTTACGCTCACCGTAAACAAACAAACTGCCTATTTCCGAATACTGTGCACATATAGGCACGTATATAAATTGATCGTACCCATATTTCCGACTTACTTCTTATATCTATCTGAATTAGGCACTGCCCGCAAAGTCCATTAGCACGCATATACTATATACCTACATACACACATGTCTCGTTGGAATAATTGATATTCATATACAAATGACTAAAAGACTAAAACAAAATAATCATTTTCCACCCAATTCATATGAACTAACTTCGTTGTGGTATTGACGAATTGATATTTGATGATGACGTCATGCCAGTTGTAGAGTGCACGAAATTCACAAAAAATTGTAAAGTTTTACCCCCTATAACTTTGTTAATAATGGTTTGATTTTCTTCAAACTTGACCAAATTGTGCATTATGTTCTTCATTATACGCATACTAAATTTTGTACTTCTGGGATGAACATAAGGTGGGTGCCGGGTAAATTTCTAAAATGTGGAAATATACTATTATTAACTTTATTTGTGCAGATATCGCAACCGGATATATTTTGAGGCCTAGATTTCGTAGAGATGCACTACTGCACTGATTTTTGGGTGTCACATTTTGAGCCCTCGCTCCCCTATGTTTCACCCAATATCAAATATTGAACCAGTTTCGAAAAGTACTAATTGAGACCTTTCATTTGATGCCCCACATGGCTACATTCTGTGAATAAAAAATTTGCACCCTCCTTTCACATGTATGGGCAGCCCCCCCTTAAACTTAACAGAAAATCACGTCAGTTGTTGCATGTAAAGGGAACGGCAGATCACATACATACCAATTTTCGCGACAATCGGTCCAGCCGTTTCCGAATAAATCGGCTGTGACAGACAGACAGACAGACAGACAGACATCGAATCGATTCTGATAAGGTTTTGTTTCACACAAAACCTTAAAAAGGGCTAGGGAGAATTAGATTCTTCTTGAATGGAATTTTAATATTTCACTCGAATTTTAATTATTCTCGTTAATTATGACGTCAGCATCTTATTTGTATGGCTTAGGATGCTGTTAATTAGCACGAAATTGATAAGCTTGAACTGCTATAACTTTCCCACTAATAGTTGGATTTTCATGAAACCTGGCATGAGTATGCACGAGGCTGTCCTCTATATCGGTGCAAAATTTAGTACACTTAGGATGAACTTAAGGGGAGTTTTTTAGTCTATTTCTAAAAGTTGATAATATACTATTAGTAAATTTTTTGAGCAGATACCGGAATGGGACATCTCTCGAAGATTAGATTTCACATAAGTGTTTTACACAAAACCTTGAAAAGGGCTGCATATAAATAGATTCTTCATAAATGTGACTTTAATATTCCACGCGAATGTCAATTATTCCGGGTAATTATGACGTCAGCATCTGATTTGCATGGCTTTGGAAGCAGTAAACTCACTCGAAATTGCTAAGTTTGAACTGCTATAACTTTGGCGTTAATTGCCTCATTTCCATGAAATTTAGCACGTATATACGAAATATTGTCCCCTATGCTAGTACAAAATTCGGAAGTCCTAGGATGAATTTAAGGGGGGTTTTTCAGTAAATTTCTAAAAAGTAATAATATACTATTAGTAAGTTTATTTGAGCAGATATCGGAATGGGACATATTTTGAGGCCTAGATTTCATTCAGGCGCATCACACTGATTTTTTTTGGATTTTTAGGTTAGGTAGTTTCCGAAAATGAGTCCTGTCTCACTTCAAATGCGTACATTTTGACTCCTTACTCACGCACTTTGCAATTTATGCCGAAACTAATGTCAGTTTCGGAAAGTACAAATCGAGACCTTTCATTTGATAGCCTACACAACTATATCCGGTGAAACTATATCCCCCCTTTGCATGTATGGGGAGCCCCTCTTTAAACTCCACCTAAATTTATGCCACTCGCTGTATGCGTGGGATTTCATAGTTCCCATCTGTCCACCAAATTTCGTCCGGATCGGTTTAGCCGTTTTGGAGAAAAATGCGTGTGACAAGCAGACAGACAGACAGACATTGAATCGATTTTAATGAGGTTTTGTTTTACACAAAACCTTAATAAAAAGGTAGAGGACTGAATGGTAATGTACGGCTGGTTCTCGAAGGACAACAGTTTGTAGATGAGGAGGGTCGCGACGGCATTCTATATGGGCTCAAACTTAAGGACGCAATAAGAGCACACGTTTAACAACAGACGCAGTGCCCTTACATGAGCGGTCTCGACCACTGGGACAGCGGTCAAGAAAATGACCATCTCGAAACAACCAACAGGAATACGCATTTTTCCTTCCAAGAATAAATGAATTTGCGAGAGCAACACCTAGAGAAAGGCAGGTCAGTTGAAATTTCTGGAAGTAAAGAAAATGGGCTAAGGATTGGTAACCTTTTGACTTGTGCAGACCGATTTAGACGAAAACGTTAAGCGGGGACAGATATTGTCTGATACTTTTCGGCGACTATTTGCGGTTTACAGTCGTTGGATTGATCAAAAACAAAGGTAACCGATGCAATTAAAGGTAATGATGGTAGCAATGGGAATAAAGATTTTGCAGACAACCAGTGGTTATCAAATCTGGCCTTGGAAAGAAATATGTATCCAAGGACTGCAAGATTTTGTTCGGCATGAAGTAGTGGAACACGAACACAATCGTCAGTGCAGAGAAGAATGTCGACAAAACAAAAATGTGCCTCCGATAAAGCTAGGGTACCAGGAAAGTCTGCAAGAGAAAATATGAGAAATTTGGGAATATGTTCCCGTCTGTACCGAGAGAGCAAGATCTATGGCGATCAGCAGCAGGGGTAGAGAGGACGGTGGAGGACCCAGTCTTATTTACACTAGCAGTGCGTTATATGCTTAATGCTTGGCATTTAGATGTGGGACTGCCTGAAAGTGCATACAGGTGTTGGTGACCCGTATTATATTTTAAATCAGCTATTTGCTGGTAACCGTAGGAACACCTCATATTACGACCGCAGTGAACGCTTCCAAATGAAAGACAAAAGTTAGCAACTACTTGATGGTTGATTTTTGCCAAAGGGTAGTAAATGCTGAATTATTGGAATGGGGACGGATTCACGGCAACTGGGAAAGAAGACTCAATGAAGCTGGAAAAAACAGGCTGTACAGAAAAGTGGTGGCATTATTTTTATACGTAGCTAGCAGTTGGTTAAAGGCAAATTTGAAGAATTGGCAAATTGGCTAATATCCAAAATGAGAATGATTTTTTTGAAATTCGCAATTCCAGAAGCAACGCTCAAGTGATTCGGGCAGGCAGGGTGGTCCAAAGTTACCGGACTAACTGGTTGCCAGGTGATCGCTCATTGCAATTAGTAAATATTTTTTTTCTCAATTTCCTAATAATGCATTAATTTTCTTACAAAATTAATATCTGTTTCACCATGATAAAATCTTGTTGGTCTTCTTCAATGTGTAACCCCATACTAGACAGCTACCACACTCCCCCTTGCCCCCAAAAAATGAAACCAGAACGGGTACACACGATTTAAAAATTTGTTTGCCCTTGAGCATGAGCAAGATATAACGAAAATCCGATCAGCTGTGTTTCACATACCGCCCGGACTTGCCAATATATTGGTGAGATCGGCAAGGTTTCGCCTATGCATAAGTGAATACGTGAAACTTCTTTTTGCTATATGGGTGAGCACAGTAGTAGTGCCAGAATAGTAAAAGCTCACCGATCTGTTTCTTACCAATGCGATTTGACGAATATTATGTCTTGTCCTTGTTTAGCGTCTTCGTGGTGTACAGATAAGCTTCTACAACACATTCGCAAGTCGGGGCATGTTAATGTGGGTACTGACTATTAGATATACTGTGGTATAATCTATCCACTGTTACTTGTGTCTTCTGATCAACTCTTCCACAGGTAACATGTCAGTATGCGGTTAGAATGCCCCGGTGATACGACGCAGTGTTGTTGTGTTGTAACAGGAGAGGTCACTTTCCATGTGCTATTCCTATATAGTGGTCAGCTCATCACTTGTCCAGGGTTAACTGTGATGATAGTGAAACAGAAGCACAATCTCAGTGTGTGGACGCCCTACACTCCACCAAATGAACAGCAAACAAGGACCGAAGAAGAACATTATCATGGAACAGTCGCAATTGTGTAGATGCTGGTGTTAATAGAACTGCATCTCCATATTTTAGGCCTAGCAACGAAAGCAGATCTAACGCTGTTTGTAAGACGAGCGATATAAAATTCGGTGTCACCGACGTCCGATTAGTTTGAAGACTTTGATTTTGGTGGTTTTCTCTGCAGTTCAACAATGCTTGTCTTCTTTTCTAGATATATATATGAGTAGTCGGTAGTTAACGTTCCGCAATCGAAAGACTTGCAATAACCTGCATGTTCTTTGCCTCAGAGTTTTCTTCGTACACTGACTGCCTTGATAACAACAATCAGAGTGCTACCTTGACTAGCACAGAAGTACTGGTTTACACTGCATGCAAGTACAACATACCAGTGGATGCGAAGCCTACTTAATACCTCTGCTGCAATAAAGGAGTATGACCCCAAGTTGCAGAGCACATTTCTACGCTCCCACGAGGAACTCTGCTCGCGTTATGGTGCCACAACCATGAAATTCCTGTAAGGGGCCAACTCCAAATAAGCAAACCGGAAATACAAATACCCAAGGAGGGGCCATCCCTTTGCCTTTTTATCACAACATACATTACGCTGAACTTCCTGGAATTTCGAATTAATTAAGACGTTAGGAGAATTTCCATCAGGAAGAGACCCCAATGGTTGAATGCAGTCGATCACCGGAAGGTGCGAAAGGAACTGACTATAAATTCTCCAAAATTGATTAAAGAACTCCTAATATCAATGAAACAAGTCGGAATACCGGAAGCTCGCGCTTCGGGTATAAAGGTTTTGTGTTCATCTTATGTAAGAGACGCACATTTTTCTGTCCGTATATAGCTACAAATCCAACATAATCGTTCATATTTTTCCAAAATACGAGACATACGTACATATTAGAGCCATAGATATCACGCTCACCCTAAACAAACAAACTGCCTATTACCTACTGTACACATATATGCACGTATCTAAACTTATCGTACCCATATTTCCGATTTACGTCTTATATCTAACTGAATTAGGCACTACCCGCAAAGTTCATTAGCACGCATATATTATATACCTACATGCACACATGTCTGGCTGACAAATAACTAAAAAACTAAAACAAAATAATTGTCTGCGACCCAATTCGTAAGAACTCATTTCGTTGTGATATTGACGAATTGATATGTGATGATGACGGGTTGTAGAGTGAACGAAATTCACAAAAAATTGTAAAGTTTCACCCCCTACAACTTTGTTAATAATAGTTGGATTTTCTTCAAACTTGACCAAACTGTGCATTATATTCTTCATTACACGCATGCCAAATTTTGTACTTCTGTGATGAACATAAGAGGGGATGCCGGGTAAATTTCTAAAATGTGGAAATATACTATTATTAACTTTATTTGTGCAGAAATCGGAACCGGATATATTTTGAGGCCTAGATTTCGTAGAGATGCACTACTGTGATTTATGTCAGATTTTTCGGTTGGATAAGTTCTGAGAACGAGACCTGTTACACTTTTTGTGGGTCATATTTTGAACCCTCACTCCCCTATGTTTCATCTAATATCAAATATTGAACCAGGTTCGAAAAGTACTAATTGAGACCTTTCATTTGATACCCTACATGGCTACATTCTGCGAAAAAAAAATTTGCACCCTCCATTCACATGTACGGGGAGCCCCCCCTTAAACTTAACACAAGATGGCGCCACTTACTGCATGTAAAGGGATCACCAGATTACATACTCTCACCAATTTTCGTGACAATCGGTCTAGCCGTTTCTGAATAAATCGGGTGTGACAGACAGACAGACAGACAGACAGACAGACAGACAGACGGACAGACGGACAGACAGACACCGTCTCGATTCTAATAAGGTTTTGTTTCACACAAAACCTTAAAAAGAGTTGTTTAGTGACGATAGCAAGTATAATCTGTTTGTGAACAATGGCCGCGGATACGTTTGGCGAAAAGATTCTTATTTAGGAAAATCACAAAACCTTTCTACTCCAGCTTTTGGTTTCCCAACGTACATATTTGTATATCGAACTGAACTGAATTTAAATTTCTCTAAGCACAGTTCCAATTAAATTGTCCACGGAGTAGAGTACAAATTTGAATTGTTTTGAAATTCAGGAACAGAGGAAGTTTAATACTGTATTATCCTTCCAATCAAATCGTTATATAATAGATATTTGTTAGCGAAAATAAAGCGAAATATTTCCAGCGTTTTGCAGTAAATATTTTGGGAAGTTAAATTCATTTCAATATTTGGGGGTGAAAGTTCAGATTTGTATCAATGATTTGGCCCAAATGCGAGCCAACAATTTTTATCCCCACTTGTACACCCACACGGAGGAAAATGAAAAGATATCTGACAGTCGCATGAAATATATCGGCGGGGTGGATACTTGAGCAAAGGTAAGTAGTTAGTAATACTCACATTAAGAACATCTAGGGAATCTTTGTGAACTAAGGGTGAATGTGTCCCGTACAACTTGAATGTTTTCAGAAGTGATTAAAAGGAATGGAAATATGTGGGGAGCTAAAGTGCTTCGAATGTCAAAGTTTCTTAATCGAGTAAATGGCTTTGTTTTTTTTGAAAGAACAATGCACAGAATATGAAATTATGGAATTATATCCAATTACGTATTATCCTCAGAGGGAAGAGGAGGTAAATGATTTATTCTATGCTTTAAACTAGAGAGAGGGAGGGTAGTACCGGTGTAATCTGCAGATCGGGTAGTGAAAGTGGGTATCAAGAAACGCTAAGGGAACTTCGAAAATGTTCGCACTACGGGTCTTACGAGAAGCAACGCGGTAAATATTATCTAAAAGGGCGAACTTATTCACTACACTGTTACTGAGCTTGAAAAGAGTACACATATCAAATATTTTTCGGCCTGGCTGCATGTAAGAGAGAATGAAAGTGTTTGAGGGCTATTTTCAGAGATGAAGGATCGGAAGAAATTGCATATTACAGGTAGCTACAATTAAAGAAATGGGGGCACGCCACACGATATTTGCAAATATTTATTATCTATTGAATCTGCCGAAAGGGCTTAACAATGAGGTGTAACGTCTTGAAAAATGTTTGGAGACGAGCAGCAAGGAGTCTATTTACCCACTACCAAACCCAAGTGGAAAGTTTGATCAAACTTACACCAGTGTTAATGGAATTATGTGATATTGCTATATTTATACCGTTTGCAAAGGTGACTGAATGATAGTATTATCTTAAAATCTAAGTCCACATAGAAATTCAAGTGTGCTCCCCAAAGTATTCTTATATGGGAAAGGCGAAACCCTATTTTATAAGGTTTGTAAAAAACGAAACCTTATTAAATCGGTCTGTCTGTCTGTCAGTTAAGGAAGTGGAAGTCATCAAAAGGCACTGGACACGTACGTTTTGTAGGGTTTTTACTCACTAAAACCACTCTTGACTCATCTTACTGCTCCGTGGAACCGCCGTTAAGTAATATATCACCGGGTAGAGTTAGCTCATGTTAGCTAGGTCTCCTTTCTTCTATGCGCGGCGTTTGTAATCACTTCGGCTTTCTGTTATTGATCGATGTGATCATGCAGTTGCCTGCATACCAATTCTTTTGGTATTTCGCACAAAATTTTCGAGTGATACCATGGAGTTTCCTGTCGTTATCTCCAGTCCTCCATGCATTCTGGGTATTGGAAGAGACCTGTTCTGGGTCTTCCGGCACTCCATGGGACTTACCACCCAAATATGCCGCGGCTCACCTACTTGCAGTATCATTCTTGTTAGTGCCGTACCCGTATTGGGTGCTTTTTCTCAAATGTACTCTACGTGCTGTTTAAAACTGAAGTCTACATCCATTCTCAATTACAAGTATGTGATGGCTTGTTTAGAAGTGATAATTTCAATTGGGTTTCCGCCTTTTCCTCAGCACTTGCCAGTCCAGTGCTTTCTCACCAAGCTGCTAACGCAGATTCAGAGACTTGGTTGCCTAACTATTACTGCAGCAATGAGTACTACGCCGACTGCGGCACTTGAAGCTATCCTAAATTTACCCCCCATTAACTTGGAGGTGAAACGGAAAGCAGCCAACGACGCATATAGGCTCGATACCATTGGGGCGTGGAAAGGCGACCAATCCAACGGGCACGCGTCTATCTGGAAATTCCTTGAAAAGCATCCGGTAGCCCTGATGCCGACCGATCATATGGTTTCCAGATTCGTCTTTGAAAAGACATACACTGTCGTAATCACCGAAAGAGAAGAATGGTCGACAAGTGGCCATGAGTCTTTTCAGATTACAGACCTAATAACCTTCACGGGTCAGTCATGGAGGATGAATCGGGCGCAGGGGTATTCTCGGAGAATCCGATTATAGAGCTGGCCCGACACCTCGGAAAAATGACGACCATATTCCAGGCGGAGATATATGTCATTTCATTGGCAGCAGAAGAATGTCTGCAACAAAAATGAAGGGATCGCACCATTCGAATCTGCTCCGACAGTCGGGCGGCATTATTAGCACTAAATGGCAACAACATATCAAGCCAGTTGGTGTGGAGTTGTCATCAGGTGCTGCTGAAACTTGGCCGACCGAACGAAACATTCCTGATGTGGGTGCCGAGGCGCTCTAACATCGCCGGTAATGAGGAGGCTGATAGACTGGCTCGCCGAGGATCTGGATCCACAATGGTGGGGCCAGAACCAGCTCTTGGAATCCGATCATCTACTGTCAAGTCTACTCTGAAGGGTGAAATTGCAAGGATTCACACAACCGAATGGAGAAATTTGGACTCTTGCCGGCAAGCGAAAATCCTTGTGAAGGAGCCTAGGGCCATTAGAGCGGCATTTTTGTTGTCCCTTAAGAAGTGGGACATGAAAACCCTAGTAGGGCTTTTGACGGGACACTGCCCCTTAAACTCCCATATGGAAAAGATTGGGGTAGTGGTTTCGGCTGTATGTAGCCAATGCGAGGAGGAGGAGGAGACAGCCCTGCACTTTTTATGCAGCTGCCCGGCATCCTCAGATCTCAGACGAAGACACCTTGGCAAGGTTTTCTTCAATGAAGAATCTGCACACTCTCTGCCTCTTGAGAATGTTCTCAGATTCACTAAAGCCTGCGAACACCGTAGGCGGGAAGCCATGAATAGGCAACTTACGGGGATAGTACAATGGGTCTAATAACGGCCTGAGTGCTCGGAGCTGCGGCTCTCCCCAGTTAACTAAACTAAAAACTAAAAAAACTAACCAAGCGATGACAACCAGTGCTATGTTGTCTGCTAGACCTACGACCGTGGCTTCCTTTAGAATCAGAGGATTAAGGAGAGGATTACATAATTGTCCATGATATTACGCTGCAACGGGCTCAGTACGGACTCGCCATCGGTTTCATATCAAAGCCTACATGCTTTCAAGTAACTATTGACAGTGGAGTATGCCGTCCAGACCCGGGATTTAATTGTCGCCTATTCTAGTGCAAATCTCCAGCATCTCGTTTCTGGTGACTTCTGGAATTGCAGGCAAATTTTCTAGCAGCGTCAGTGTCGCCTTTTTGATAGGGATGACTGTATAATTTTTGACAAGAGATAATTCTGTAGGCGCTCCACTATGTGTTTATGTCCGTTTCCGAACAGAGCAGCTTAAAATATTCCCCTTACTCCACTGGATGACAAGCTTGAGGTTTTTGCGGGCCTTCTTCTAGGTATGCCCTTTTTGCCCTTATCGGAACTATCTGGTGGCAAGCCGATCGAAGACTGGCCAGTTAACTACTACAATAGTAGAGTAGTAGTAGCGCTAGAAGCGCTGTGCGGCAATATTTCTTTTTATACACAGAAAGGAGCCCCTGATATCGTATTCTGCAGCGGCCATTAAATAGTCGGAATCGTTCGTCGAGAAGAGTACAGCGGTATAAGCAAGATCAAAACGTTAATGAATTTCCGAATGGCAATTCAGAAGGAAAACTGACCAAGAGGAATAAAAAGTTGAAAGTGGCCTTGAATTCAGAAAATTTTGGTTTGCCCTTGCCTCAAGGACGGAAAGAATTAGAGCGGGATAGACTGAAATTTTCGCATGAAACTAATCGAAAATATTTTATTTCAAATTGTTTGAAATTGCGAAGAACAGTGGGGAAAAACTGTTGTCTGGAAGCCTATGTGTCCACCAACCCTTTCCCGAACGTTTCCAATGCTCTCGCCATCTTTTTACAGATGTTTCCCTATCGGCGTTCTTTGTTTGCAATAAGACGACGAACGCAGCATCATCTGATGCAGTCCTGAAGGCAGAGCACACTTTTAGGTCTGGTTTTCTGTGGACTGCATTTAGTTCGCTAGCGTTAAATGTGACCTGTAATGCCTTTCTCCAAACTGGAGCTGCATAGAATAGAATTGAACTCACTACTTTGTCTATAAGCAACCTGAAAGCATACCGTCGCCCTCCCACGTTCGGCATCATCCTTTCTGGGACCATACTTGCAGTGCTTGCTTTCTCGCAAGAATACTGCATGTGTTGGTGGGAATTACCGTCGCATTCAGAGGTTGTTGGAAGGTGTTGGCGCCCTCTTCCTCCTGGGGGACTAACCCCCGGATGATTTTTAACAAGAGTGTACGGCATGTGATCTGCGGAGAGAAAACGCCTGTTTTACTCAACATAGTGCCCTCTGACCCACTTTTCTAGCCACCATTCCACTATTAGTTCGGTCTTCTATTAGGAAATGGGCACCTACTATACATGGTCGTGTCACATGCTTTATTAGGTTTGTCTAGCACCTACTTAATGAAAGTCTGTCCACCCAAAGCTTTTGCAGACCACTGTGGCTCCACCCATAGCTCGAAGATTGCCTGGTGATCGCTGTGGGTGTACTCCTCGCGGACATACCAGGGCATACCACGCGCCGGTGCGGGGTTGACAAAGGTTAGTCCTGCAATAGAGACAGACCTGTTTCTGAAAAGTATTTACATTATCTTGGTTGGGTAGAACTACAACCAACTGTATTTGCAACTTTGTTACCCCAATCAAGGGCCCAAGCAGTCAAGAAACCCGCAAACACCGTTGAACTCCATTCCCTTGTGTCGAGGAGAAGATTGTCAAGCGTATCCCCGAATTCGGACTATGCCAGACTTAGTGGGGTAACAGCTGTATATATACACCCCGTTTATTCTAGCTCACGCAAAGCCGCTGGCTGTCCCACTCTGAGTACATTGGAGGGCCGCATGGCCATATCGACGCTTCATTAGTCGGACTTGTAAACTATAGGTCACCGTGACGGTTTCTATAGGGTTCGCTAATGATGGTAATTTCAAACTCAAATTCGTAGATGGTCCCCTGGAGTAAATCCTGAGCGATGCTGGAATGATTGAAATTTTTTGAATAAATCGATCGGACCGGCCGGTGATAACTTCTACGCTGCGCTGCGTATTTGTAATCGCAATATGGCTGTTTGATTATTACCATAGGCCTTCCGCAAATTTACAATGGGCTCCTTGGCAAGTTTTTCCAACTTAAACTGTTCCATCAAGGCAGTACAAATTTCTCCTTTGGGTGTCACTTCATCGAGATCCTTGCACCGTATGTAGACCTCATGTTTTTGGGTCCGTACTGTGACGTTCTCCCCAAGTGAGTTCTTAAGTTGAGTTCGGAGGCCATCAGCTTTTTCCAAGCTGGATTTTTTCAGCTCAAATATGAGGTCACTCTTCTGGGTCCTTCGAATCTTGCTGACATTTCCGCCGGTCGGGGTCAGCTTTGACCTTTTTCAGCATCCCCGCGAAGGTCAAATTTTCCTTGCTGGAGATCACAATTGTTTCTGGGCGAATTCGCACATTTGCCTTTTTAAGGTTTTGTGTAAAATAAAACCTTATTAAAATCGGTTTGCTGTCTCTCCGTCTGTCTGTCATACGCATTCTTCTCGGAGGCGGTTATAGCGATTGACACCAAATTTGGTGGAAACTGTGAATCCACATGCATCCTATCCGTTGGTCATCTTCCTTTTCCATTGTGAAAGTTATGTTGCGGAGTATGTTGTTTATTGCTTCCAGTGTTTTCTCGATGTCTTTGTTTGGGATTATAACCAATATATCGTCTACGTAACGTGACCAAAATGCCAAACCTGGCATGTGACATTTTACCTATAATTTCCGAACGACTTCGAATATCAAAAATCACTGTGCCCATATATTCTACACTATATCTAGATTTAACTGATGATGATGAACACAATGGATGGAATCTGAGAAGTATTGTGCTTAATAATAATAATCGTTGGCGCAACAATCCATATTGGATCAAGGCCTTGAAGTGTGTTAGAGCACTTCATTCAAGACCGTAACGGTACACCATAGTACACTGTGGGAGGCAATGTGGTCAGCATTGCGCTCGCCCGAGATTATTACCCTGATTTGACTCAGGTACTCATTCACAGCTGAGTCGACTGGTGTCCGACATCCAATCACGATAACAAATTCCTCTGCCCCCAGCGAGATTTGAACCGCGACCTTCCGCTACGATAGCCCAGCGCTCTAACCACTTGAGCCATCCGGACACTATTGTGCTTAGAATATTGAAAGAAGCGGACATTTGCAGTCATCGAGGGCGCAACTACACCTGAAAATTGAGAAGTGGCGAAGATTCTCTACGTAGTTTTGCAGAAGTGATTATTGCCCTGTGGTCGCATATAAAAATCCTAATAAATTCGGAGAGGTCGATGTGCCTTTTATTTTTTTTCTTACGTTGAGATTATCGAGCATATTCTTCTATGTGTGCTATTTGTGAGAAGTCTTTATTGAAAGGATGGTGAAAAAGCTGCTAATAAGGGATTTTACCTTTCACAAGAGCACTAGACTTCACTTTGTGAAAGTAGCTAAAGGTAATCCTATCAGTCTGCCTGCTAGTCCTGCAACTTCAATTAAAAGCGATAATACACTCTTGCATCTCGTTGAGTAATTCAAGCAAACGGTCGACCTCCACCAACGGACATTAATCCAGTCCTTGCTGTCCAAAAGCGAAAATCATATGTCGGTAAGCCAGGGCTAAATTGAAGGTGATATACTGACATACAAGTACACTAATATCCTTTTATTGTATGTACTCCCTTCTGCCTTGGATGCTATGGAACAAAAGATTCTATTATAATTAACTCAGCCTTGCATTCCTCATTTCATGCTGAAAACCTTCCAGTCGCTTCTTTTTCAGCCGAACCGCTATTGGAATTGCGTTTAGCCAATAGCATTTGCAATACAAATAACAAAACTAAAAAATGTTCTTTTTTTATCAGAGCAGTGCACAGCCTGTGAAGTGTTTAATATTACCGGCAAGAAGCTGTGTTTCCACTTCAAAGGATTGTTTTTTGGAAGTCATTACTTTCCAGGAAACTCCTTGTTTCACTGAATTAGTGATAGTACACCGACTGACAAGCCAATTTTTTACTTCGGTAAGCCTCAATTGCGAAAACTACCGTCAAAGTTAAAGCAATGGACGAACTAGGAATGTATTTATGGAAGTTGTTGTGAGGGCCTCTCCTGCAAGGAAGTGAAAATTTCGTTGAGTATGCAGTTCAGGTCTCAACCAAAGCAAAATTTCTTTGGTATTTCAGGAAATACATTTAATTTACTTTTTAATTAAGAATGGGAACTGAGTAGAATTCTAAGTGGGACGTTGGACCTTTGGAGCGTTGATAGAGCCAATTAGAGAGACTATTCTATTGGGGTTTATAGGAGCATAAAAAAGTGAGCCTACATAATTTTGTTCCATCGAAATTGTCAGCAATTAGCGAAATATTCATACTGCACCTTCTTGAGGTAAAAATTTGAAGAAGTTAGAACTTGCAGCGATTTGTGGAATGCGATGCTAGGAATATTAGACGTCCATAGAGTAGATTTGTCACTTAGATAAAGGGCAATACATATGTTGCCTTATATATCATAAATATCTAACTTTTTTCATAAGGAAATCCAACAAAATAATTCTTGATTAGATTAAATATAGAGATAACAACTGTGTATGTAATACCATAGTGTTGTAGGATGGCAGAATATTTCACTGCACTGGAAGAATGTAATTTTGCATCCAATAAATCTATTGTCCCACATGACTTTTTAAGAAAAGGTAATAATATTTTATATTTTGTGATTGGTTGTAAATTGTTCCAGGCGTTAGATTAGCTTTTCGTGATTACTTCACCATTCACGGCTCTATTCTCATAGAATTTCTGTTATTTGTGGCCATAAATTCATGACAAGCGTTCGTTAATGCCCATATTTTCAGTTGCTTTTTTCCTGAAACAAACTTTTAAGAAAAGTGCGACGGATCAAAATTTTCCAGTCAAAATCATTTAGTTTTCCACGAATCACCAAAGATATGTGCAGTTTCGTTCAGTTCTGTCGGGAGCTTACACTACAACTAACTACATTTCAACCCCTTAAAAACGTGGGGGCACACTGATGCACATACAATTACCGTCGTGGTCAAAGATACACAGTGATTTTTCTCCCAATAAAATTTCGCCTTGATCCAAATTTTGGCATGACAATATAATAGGTGATTGTGAAGGACATTTGTCGATAATTCATTTCCAGGGAATCTGACCGCTAATCCGCAATAATCCGCGGACTCCATAAAGACAGGTCGTGCGGTTGGTCATAGCTGTACCAGATTGTCAGAGGGGATTCTAGGCGATGTTGTTATTCGAGCCCGGTGCACCATGCCAACGAGATAGTGATTCAATTCTATATTGGCCGTTATATACTCTGACATTCATCAAGGCTGAGCGGCGCCGGCGTTCAATTAAAATTTGGTCAATGTGATTGAAAGTGGTCCCGTTTGGAGAGGCCCACCTTTCTTTGTGCACCACTTTCCGCGCAAACCAGGAATTTCCAAGAACTTTTTCGTGCGGCATTGCTAATTGAATAATCTACAGTCCATTATTGTTGGTGTCCCTACTTGGCTGCGAAAATTTCCAAGTATGATTTTTACATTATCATCAGACTTCGAGGGTTCATTCGATTACCTTGTAGAAGGGCTTCCCAGAGTCTGCAGTCTCCTATGTAGGGGCCAGAATGTTAATGCGTCTCATATTTCGGAATTTGTTTCGCAAACTCAAACTCGCTTTCGTTTATGCTTTCCAAGCCGATAACAGCAGTTTTCATTTTTTGAATGACTAATTAACCTACACCGAGCACAAGGTTTTCTGGATTACCACTATAATATACGGAGTAGCGGCTCTTCTCCAGGAAGCCGGTTCTTGTCCTGTGCATAGCTGGTCTTCTTCTTTTTCTTCAGCCTTTGTCCCGTTCACAAGCGTAGCAAGAAAGTACCACTGTTTCAATATAGAAAAAGAAAGGAAGTCCAGCAGAATGTTCAAATTACCGTCCGATCCGATTACTTTCCCATAGCATGAAGATTTTCGAACGCATTCTTTATAATCGTATTCGCGAAATCGTTGAAATAACCGTGAATCAAGCCGGGTTTGTCAAAAACTGCGGAACAACTGACGCAATACACGCTGCGCGGTCACTCATGGAGAAACATCGTGAGAAGCATCGCCCTCTTTACATTGCCTTTCTGGATCTAGAGAAAGCGTTTGACCGTGTGCCACACGAACTCATCTGGTATGCTTTACGACAAGACTTAGTGCCAGAATTGCTCTACCACGATTCGAAAAGTAAAGTTCGAAGTATGGCGGGTGGATCAAAACCGCTTCGTGTCTCTATTGGTATTCATCAAGGAAGCGCCCTCTCACCACTCCTCTTTGTACTTGCTATGGACACCGTCACACGGGATATCCAACGTCCAGGCCCTACACACTGCTTTATGCAGATGATGTTTACCTAGCATTTAATAGCAAAAATGATCTTGAGCAACTTGTCCAAAAATGGAATGATCGCCTCATGCAACACGGTCTCAGATTGAACAAAAATTTACTGCAATGTCGTCCGTCCAGTCGCTCTCTATGGTTCTGAGTGTTGGCCAACTATAAAAGCCAATGAACGGCGTCTTGCGACTAGTGGCGTGATACGTTTTGATCACATCCGATATGCGGATATCCGCGATCGTTATGGAGTTGCGCCGATCGTGGAAAAGTTGCAAGAGAGGCGTGTATTCGATGTTATGGTCACGCAATTCGTGCTAACGAGAATTCACTTACCAAGATTGATCTGAACATCGAAGTCGATGGTAAACGAATAAAAGGCAGGCCTAAACAACGATGGCTTGATACGCTGGATGGGGATTTAAAAGCCTCGAGATTGCACCCAGATCAGGCATTCGATAGAGCCAAATGGCGAAAATGATCACGATGAGCCCACCCTCTTGTGAACGGGACAAAGGCTGAAGAAAAAGACAAGCGTGGTGAGCTCGTCCCGATCGGTTTCACCATTTGGCTCTGTCGAATGCCTGAACTGGGTGCATCGCTGGTAACGCTGGAAATCAGCCTTATATTGGGAAAGGGTATCGGCTAGCAGGTTAGCATCTACTTTTCTGTACAGGGAGCGCACGTTCCATGGGAAAAACCGTTAGTCTGTTTTCGTTGTTCACTCCTCGGCTTTGTTTCTTGCTTCGTAGCAAGTTGTTTTCCATACAGGGTTGTCAGCACTACCCAAATCCCAAACCTGGAGGACCAGTTGTCCAGTTTTTAGGCTCGGGGGATTCGCCTTCATCATTATGCATCTGCTGGTTTTCGCTAAGAAGGAACTCTCAGCAATTACTACGTGGAGGCGGGGGTAGGGTTTGGTAGTTGGTGTTGGGTTAGCAGGCCTTGGGATCTATACTACTTTTTTTTGAAGAAGGACCATTATCATTGACAGAATAAAATCCTGTCAAGCTCTACTTTGAACTTAAAATTCATCAGAAATTTTATCTCGTGAATTACGTGATATTTTGCGCCATTACATTTCGCTCTGATAATAGTTATTAGTTTTTCAGTAAGGCACTTTCTGTGTAGAGCGTCCTAGATAGATTGTCTGTATCCGTATGCGACCTACTATTCCATGCCCTCAAAAGACTTGAAAAATTTACTTGGCATTTAACATTTCAGATCTAATTTTTTAATATTTCATGCCGGAATACACCCTGAAATGAAAGAATAACATTGTCACTCTGGAACCAATGCTGTTAATTTTCGGCATTTCGTTTGCCATGGTCAAGAGGTCATGTTGACTTTGTTAAGCAGAACAGAATATTAACCGCGCATAAATCCCCTGAAGAGTCAGTTGACACGCTCTTGAATGCCTCTATGCTAGCCAGTTCAAAAATGTTGGAGGGGTCGTTGAAATGTTCACCCTTCAACTTCAATATAGCAAAAGTTGACATGCCTTATAATAGTCCTTTCTCAAATGCACGACAACGTGGGCTTCGTAACTCTAGAATAACAAAAACCGCCAAATTGGTATCATCCAAATGACAGAATTGAATGAAGGTGAAAAAAATAAACGAGAATATGAAGCTGCCTGAAATATTCTGCAGCTCGTACAATGCGGTCGCAAAAAGTTCCAATCCACAGTGATTAATATTTTTGTATGAAACCCCCTTTTTCTGACAATATCGAAGATCGCGAAAAGCTCAATTCAACTCGACAAACCATTTGGTTCCACATTCAGAAATTAGAATTGGTGTGGAAACATTCGAAAAAGGCGCCGTATGAATTAACAAAAAAAAATTTAAATTATTGACTCATTACATGTACATATTTACTTACACGGAACAAAGTGGAACCTTTCGTGGACCGGATCATAACTGCATTACCAACGAAAACAACGTAAATTACGTAGTACCCTCCCAGAATTGTTTACTGGGCAAAATATTCAAAAACAAAGATGTCAGACAAGCACAGGTCAAAATTTTCGGCTTCATTGATAAGACGCTTTTTAAAAATGGGATATACAAATTGTCATTACGCTAGCAAAAAATCATAAATAATTATATTAGTTAATTCTATGTATAAGAAAATTGTTATTTTTTTTACTGTGAAAACAGACGAAACTTTCCGGAAGACCTAATATTTGAAACTGGTTACCAAAATTATATGAAAACTACTTCAGGGATCTTTTCGATTGAAAACTGGCTATTTTATAGGGCAAAACGACCGGTTTTTAGTTAAAATTGAACCATTAACTTTGAATGTCCATCATTTTAGGAAAAATGCGTATTTTTTAAATCCTTGGATCAAAAACTGGTTTTTACTGTAATTTAACCAAATTTATCGACATCTTTCGTTCGACACAATAATGGTCACCACAAAACATAAAGATAAAAAATCATATTTTTGAAAAGGAAAGAAATTTCCGAAAGTGGTTTTACCTACGCATTTTAAGGGGTCTTCTACCGTCGCGGCTTCAACAAACTGATTATTTTTTTTTGCATCTTTTAAAAGTAGATGATGTTAAAATTACGCCATAAAAAGGATTTTGTAAAAAGCACGTTCCTTCACGAGTATTTCGGAGGAGAAATACGAACACCTGCAGTCATCTCCAAGGGACTTTTACAAGTTTTCAACATGACAAAACTCCCAAGGATCCCGGATTGAACATTTGATGAAATCGGTGTACGAGAATTTGTCTTTTGATAGAGTATTAGGATGTTTGGGTACACACATTTAAAACAACGAATCTCTCACAAGCTGTAGTTGGAGTTTGGCTCTAAAACATTTACACTGGGACGAACGTCTGGTTGAAATTGCTACCTATAGACCGCTCCGAGCGTGGCGTCAGTTTCTGCAATCATGTTTTATATCTTTCTTCATCTTTAAACATCTTTTTCGAAAGTTGACCTTTTTTAATATTGGAGCATCAATACTACCAGAAGTATTTATCAAGTTCAATCAGTTTTTCTTCAGTTGTCTAGTAGGCATGTCACTATGACTTTCTGAGCCAATTTTTGGAAATTATTTTGTTCCATTGAACTGAACTGAAGTGTTGAAAAAGTGCAAATTACAACTTTTTTATAAAATGATGCATATTTTTGCCAAATTTCAAAATAATAAAAATCCGGAGCGGGAAAACGTAGCCAACGGAACATTTATTAATATGAAATATAACAAAATAAGATGGTTGCTTTTCAATTAATTGATATTAACGCTTGCAGGTAGAAAACCACCTTATGATGATATATTGATAATTTAAAAAAGTTTCGTAGCTTTCTTAAAAAATCGTCAAAGTGGCCTATTTTTACGCAACAAGGTGTTAACCCCTTAAGTCCCATATCGAAGCAAAATTCCGCCTACAGAGCCCATAAGCTCATTTTAATTTTGCCTCTATATGTTTGTATTTGGTTTTATTTGGATCTATTGGAAACGCATTTATGGGGCATTAGCTGTCAGTCAAATCAACGGCGCATTGTTTATTTCTGCACACATTTCCGAGGTTTCGATTATGTTATCTTGGAAACCAAGGAACAAAAGACGGATTCACGGGACTTTCTTCCAAATATTACGTTCAGTCAGTCTTTCCAGACATTTAAGCTAGAAGCCCTTTCCCAAGCTTCGGTATAAAGTTTGCCTTAACCTTCTGCCAACAGGTAGATACTTGGCCTAGAACTCAGAATTCACTAGAATTTTCATTTACCTTGATTATAAGGAGTAATTGCAAATTTTCAGGTTTGCTGTTTTATTGTTTGATTTAGAAGTATTATACCTATACCTATGGATGCGAATACATATATTATATGTGTTAGTCATCAAACCTTCAAATTGAACATTTGAGTAATTTTTTGGTTCCATATAAATGCCTATATACACTAGGATCACATTTTGAGAATTAGTTTCTTGCTGATGTACGGTTGGTTAACTATCTCCCATTGAAAGAGTTGAATGATTGCTAGTTTAGTTCATCTATTCCCTATTCAAAATTTTTAGGATTAAGGGTCATTTGTTTTGAACCAGTTTTTATGTATATTATTTGACGTAGCTATTCCAGCAGGAATAGAGGAGTGAGTTTTCATTAGCAAATTTGTTCTATAGAATACCAGCAGTGAGTGCTTCTCAAAGCTAATATTTGATTTCCTTACCATATATTGAATTATAGCACTTATGAATGGAACTTTGCTTGGACTGTAATACAAACCAACGAAAATAAACCCTTAATTTGCACCATGTATTTAGATGTGACTTTGCATTGTGGCTTCAGTAGGGATTAATATAATCTAGTTCTTCAATCAGCACTGTTATAACACTATAAAAGAGCAGAATTCCCTTAGAATTGACATAATAATTAACTTGAATTGAATTGGATGCAGTCCATTCCCAAAGTTCCTGCTGCTGTATGAAATTGAACCTTGAATAAAGGCGCTAGACGACACAACCCGAAGATTTTCGGAAAGGATGATTCTGTAAGAAATTTATTCAATGGAATTCCTCCACTTTTAGTTTGGACCAAGCTTGAATTAATTTGAAGAAAGAAATTATTATAAATTAAGGACACCCACTTGCGTTTTATATTTATCCAGCGAATTGTATTTGGTTTGGTTTCAATGGTCAAAGGAGTGTATCTGTGCCTATACCACTTCAGGAGTTCAGAATAATAACTCCTTTGGCGATAGTTATGCCCATTTTTTGCTGACGTAAAGAAGAAAATTTTATCTACCGATGATTAACGAAAGTCTTAAACGTTGCCTCTCCTTAAAGGAGGAAACCACATTAGAAGACGTATGTTTTGGGATTGTTTTTAGTGGAGGAAATTAATTGGATTCCAATCAAATTTGGACATTATCAGTCGTATTCTGAATAAATTTTGACATTTTTTTTTAAATTATTATTCCGAAGAAGGTCGTTACTGGAGTTCTCCAACTGGGGGATATAAAGCGACTCCAGTTTTATCCGAAGCCAAAAAAACTTTTAATTTTGAATTACTAAATTTAAATAGTTTCTAATAATATGAACCTCAATTCAGGTGAAAATAATCAAAATTAAAAATTCTGTCTCTTTTGAAGAAAAAATCTACTTTCATGCAAAAAAAAAACATTCTTCAAATATGATATTGTCCTAAATATTCATATCCTTGGTAATTTTATAGAGAATGATACCTCCAAATTTCATAATGATCACTTTATTACTTTTAAGTTAGAATTCCCGTAAATGTGAAAAACGTCGTTTTTAGGAAAGCTGGTTTGGAAAAAATAAATTGTTTGAAAAGTCGGGTTTCGGATAAAATTTACAAGTCGTGAAACCGGAAGCTGGGCGCTTCAGGTATGAAAGTTTTTTTTGCTTCTTCTGTGAGTATATTTATGTGTAGAATTATGCCATTTGTAGGTAGCCCGTTATGGATTGGCATTTAGCATGTCTGACTACCCACTTCAATGTGATATTGATATTCAGTTGCAGGAAATTTGCAGGGGAGAGTCAAATTTTGAGCCACTGTAACTTTGTTAGTAATAGTATGATTTCGATCAAACTTGGGGATAATATGCTTCATATGATATTTTATACTACTACCAACTTTTATAACTCGGGGATAAACTTATGGGAGGTTTTACTCAATTCCCCCAAAAATATGGTAATATACTATTATCAACTTAATTTGATTAGATATCGATATGGAGAGGCACCTTCATGAATTTTTTCAGATTTTTCGGTTGGGTAGTTTCTGAGAATGGGTCCGTTAAAGAAATTATCACTTTCCACTCCCCGCCTTTTTAACAAATCTCGAAACTAATATCGGCTGCGAAAAGTACTAATCGAGACCTTTCATTTGATATCCAACATGGCTACAATTGGTGAAAAAACATGTATGGGGACCCCCCCCCTAAATCGCAACCTAGAAGAATATCACTTACTGCATGTCTGGGGGTCCACAGTTCCCACCTTCTCACCAAATTTCGTGTCAATCGGTATATCCGTTTCTGAGAAAAGTGCTTGTGACAGACAGACAAACAGACAGCTCACACGAGCTAAGGTAGGCGGCATTCGCGTATTCAGCTGCTACGCTGCGCCGAGCCCCACGCTAGATGAATTCGCATTGATGTTGGAAAAATTAGCTTCCGAAGCAAGCCGCCACAACCCAATAACAATAGCTGGCGATTTAACGCTTGGGCCGAAGATTGTCGCGAAACAAATGCTAGAGGCCGCATATTGCTCGAAGTATTTTCACGTCTGAACCTTGTTCTGGCAAATACTGGCGGCGTCAATACTTTTTGGAGACGGGATATGGGATCGGTAATAGACCTCACCTTTGTTAGCGATTCATTATTTAAGGACCTCCAATGGCAGGTAAGGGAGGAATATACACACAGTGACCATCAGGCTATCATCTCCCAAATGGAGCGTACGAGAAAGCGAATCAAGAACACAGCAGTATCGGGTTGGACATCCAAAAAACTTGATGAAGAGGAAATACTTCTGCAGGAAGCGACGCCGGTGGGAAATGCACGAGAAAAGGTGGTGCAGGTCCTTGAAAAGTTACAAAAAGCTTGTGACACTTCCATACCTCGCCGCACGTTACTCAAAAAACAAATGCCCAACTTCTGGTGGAATGCTGAAATCGAAGAACTTCGTAAAGTTTGCCTTAAAGCCAGAAGATACAGCCAACGTAGCAGAATCCGGTCTGAGTCTGAAGAGATGCACAACCAATATAAGAAAGCAAGGAGAGAATTGCAAGCAGCCATCTCTAGAAGTAAAATTGAACACTTCAAAAGGGTCTGCAAAGAAGCCGACTTCAACCCAGGGGGAGGTGCATACAAGACAGTTATGGCAACAATTAAGGGAAAGCGCTCACCGCCGATCACCAACTCTGATTTGCTGCGGGAAATCATTAGCACTCTCTTCCCACAAGTTTCAAGTGAGTCGAACCTACCCACTGTCCAGGTAGATCCTGGTGAAATTCACGAGATAGCCTGGAAGCCGCGAAGAAGATTGCCGAAAATAAAGCCCCAGGTTTAGATGGCATTCCGAATAAAGCACTGACAGTGGCCGTCGAGACAGTTCCAAGGTGGTTCTCTGAAACATTTACGACATGCCTCATAGATGGGATTTTCCCGGAAGAGTGGCGGAAACAGAAGCTTGCGCTAATCCCGAAGCCAAATAAACCTTTAGGTGATCCTTCGTCTTATAGCCCTATATGCCTGCTAAATGGCATCGGCAAACTTTTCGAACGGGTCATCTTCAATAGGCTTGTACCAATCACCGAAAGGGAGGGTAGTCTCTCAGACAGGCAGTTCGGATTCCGAAAGGCAAGATCTACTGTCAATGCCATCAGCACGGTGACGGAAATTGCGGAAAAAGCAATGGAGGCCAATAAATCTTATGCGGTAGTTACTCTCGACGTGAAGAATGCCTTTAATACGTGTAAGTGGAGCAAAATAATTGCGGCTTTAGCCAAATTGGGCGCTCCTAAATATCTGGTGCACATAGTCATGAAATTTCTCCGGGAGAGGATATTGTGTTACGACAGGATTGGAGAACACATAATACAGTCGCAGCCATCGCTTAAGTACCTAGGAGTCATGGTTGACCAAAGACTGAAATTCAAGTCTCATCTTGAAAATTTAGCAATCAAGGCTTCCGGAGTGGCTACATTGTTGGCAAGAATGTTACCAAATATAGGTGGTCCTAGGCAAAGCCGTCAGCTCCTGATCTCGAGTGTTGTTAACTCCATCTTGCTTTATGCAGCTCCAGTCTGGGCATCGTCTTTGAATGTGGAAGCAAACCGAAGAAAAATCGCAGCCCCATATCGATTGAGCGCATTTCATACGTCATGCGCTTACCGTACAACTTCAGATGAAGCAGCTTGTGTGATAGCCGCCTTGATCCCCATCGATATCTTGGCGAACGAGGACCGACGCCTCTATGACCCATCATATGCAATCGGTGAATCCTATTCCAATCGTCGGCAATTGGCACGAAGTGATTCTATTTTGGAATGGTAAAAAAGGTGGGATAATTCACCTAAAGGACGCTGGACACACAGGATTATTCCAGATGTCTCTAAATGGATCAGGCGAAGGCACGGTGAGGTTAGTTACCACCTAACTCAATTCCTAAGCGGACACGGAGGGCGTGACGACTCCCCGTATTGCCCGACATGCGTGATGATTCCGGAAAATGCGGAGCATGTTGTTTTTACCTGCCCGCGATTCGCTGCACACAGAGCGGAGGCGGAAATTGACGCCGAGGCACGGTTGACACCCGAGAATATCGTGGGCCACATGCTAGCCTCTGAAACATCTTGGAAGGCGGTGGAAAATTTAATGAAGGTGATCCACAATCTGCTGAGGAGGGAGGAGCTTAGGAGGAAAGTTACAAATAACGACAGAAGCCGCAGTTCATAACTGATCCTGCCCCGCGATGTAATACCGAAATGGCACTCCCGCGGGGTAAGCGAAGAAGAAGGAGGTGGTTTTAGTGAGCAAAAGTCTCACATAACCGCATGGCAGGAGCCAACGGTAGGTTTCTCTCCATCAGACAGACAAATGGACAGACAGACATCGAACCGATTTTAATAAGGTTTTGTTTGCAAAAGATGCAACTACAAAAAAAAAACATTTATAAATACGCTATTTACATAGCCCTACAAGATTTCGTACGAGCTTGTACTCGATAATTGCTCGGTTATAGGCTCATAAAATTTAAAGAAACACGAATTTCGCTTTGAAATTTTTGCAGTGTATTCTGGGGTAGCTAAATCAACGACCATAACTAAATTAACTATCAATGCAATAAAAAAAATCGATCATAAAAACCTCTTAATGTGGTTTCCCCCTTAATGCTCTTAAAGTCTCTTGAAAATAATGTCAGCTTGAAATCATATGAAGAAATGATGGGCTAAATTATGGAAAATTTAGCAATAGTTAATATTAAATGTCATGTCAACATCATCGTTCACCGTTCACTGTCTTTTATAGTCGGCTAACACTCAGAACCATTAAGACGTTTGTTGATACGTCGATCACAAAAAACACCAGTCGTGGATCACCACTTCATCCAGGTTGCGTTAATGCGTGAAGTAATTTCACAATTACAATTTTTCATTGGCTGATAAAACCGAGATATTTAAATCGCTCAGTTCTCGGCAGGTCGCTGCCATTGACAAAGAAAGTGCCTCCTTCATGGGAATCGGTCGTCACAAATTCAGTTTTCAAATTCAATCTGCTCAAGCTGCTCGAGATCATTTTTGCTATTAGATGTTAGGAAAACATAATCTACATAAAGCAGTGTATAGGGTGCTGGACGTCCCGTGTGACAGTGTCCATAAGAAGAGCAAAGAGGAGTTTTGAGAGGGGGCTTGCTTGATGAACACCTACAGAGATACGAAACGGTTTTGATACACCCGTCACACTTCGAATTTTACTTTTCGGATCGTGGTAGTGCAATTGAACGCAGCGCATGAGTTCTTCTGGTACTAGGTGTTGTCGTAAAGTAAACCAAATGAGTTCGTGGGGGACACCGTTAAACTTTCCAGAAATGCAATGTAAAGAGGCTGACGCATCTTACGGTGTTTCTTCATGTAGTTCCGCAGTTCTTGACAAATCCGGCTTGATTCACGGTTTTTTTAACGATTCCGCGAATATGGTAATCAAGAATGCAATCAAAAATCTTCATGGCATGAGATAGTAATCGGTAATTTGAACATTCTGGTGGACTATCTTTCTTTTTCCGTATTAGAACTGTGGTACTTTCTTGCCAATCAGATGGTGTTCTTTCTTCCTGAATAATGAAGTATTCACTGAGCCACATTGTTAGGGCCCAGCTCTTCGCTTTCCAGAGATCAAATGCAATGTCGTCAAGTCCAGTTGCTTTCCTCTATTTTATTCGTTTTAGAAGTTCCTCGATTTAGGTAGCGCTGACAGTTAAGTCCTTGGGGTTTTAACGTAGGTACCTGCCGTGGAGACTTAATCCTACGGTCTTCTTAAGACATGGATTGATTTTGGGACCACAATCAGAGCCCAGCTGTGACAAGCAACAACGGTACCAGTCTATACCAAATGCATGGCTTAGCATTCGTACTGGTGGATGCAAGACCTACCTAAATCTCTACCGAACTAAGGAGTACGGCACCCGTGTTGAAACGCAACACCACGCCGAGGCCCGAAGGTCTCTTCTCGCTTGAGCATCACCAACAGCCCCCATGAAGCTCCCACTATGGGGCCAACCGCAAACAACCGAGCTGTAGTCATATACGACAGGAATTCTCCCGAAGTATATGAGTCCAGGGGTTACCCCGGTTCCCATTGTACCAGTATACCCTTGGTAAGGTTTCGTGATCGAAGCCACTTCAGATGAGTCCCTGTGCAGACTCGGGTCTGATCGCCCTAATTAAGCCTTGGAGCATTCGCCTACTGCATCACGGTCGGCAAGCCAATGCGATACAGCACTTCCCGGTGCCACCACGTGGAGGTTCTCCTCGACCACTTGGTTTTGGTTCAGCCAACAGGGTTGCCGCCCCGCCTTCCTCCCCACCACCTCAGAACACCCGGTAGCGCTGACAGTGAAGCCCATAGTGTTTTACGTAGACACCTGTCATGAGACTTAATCCTACGGTCCTCTTCAGACACGGATTGAGTTTGTGACCACAATCAGAACCCCGCTGAGACAAGCAACAACGGTACCAGTCTATACCAAGTGCATGGTTTAGCATTCATACTGGTGGATGCAAGAATTACCTAAATCTCTACCGAACTATGGAGTACGGCACCCGTGTTGATACGCAACACCACGTCGAGGCCCGAAGGTCTCTTCTCGCTTGAGCATAACCACAGCCGCCATGAAACTCCCACTAGGGGGGCCAACCGCAAATAACCGAGCTGTCCTCACATACAACAGGAGTTCACCCGAAGTATGTGAGTCCAGGGGCTTTCCCGGTTCCCATGGTGCCAGTATACTCCTGGTAAGGTTTCGTGACCAATTTGTGGAGGATAACCAAATTTTTTGGTTGAAATCTGCACAAAATTTTCTCGCCATCGCGGCTCGACGGACGGTAAGCAAAGTACCGTTTTTGTCGTTAACGCAACATAAGTGTTCGTTAACTTGCGTGTGTTGGTGTCGGTTTTTGACAAGTCGATACAGGTCTCTGCTTGTAAATTTGCCAATTGGCCAGTCTTTTTTCATTGAGAGACTTGTGCTAGAGGCGTTTCTTTTTATTTCAACATCGTCATTCCAAAGCCAATTACCTCGGTTGATGAACCGTATACCTAGCTTGATGGACACGAGTGTTGCATAGGTCGCTTTGTGGATCGTGTCTTTAACTTAGTTCCACGATGGGTGGCCTAATTCGCAAGACTATAATCAAGAGTTGGTGTTTAGGTGCGATGGTCTTATCGGGAACGGCTTTGCAACCAGTGACGGTGGTAAAATCTCGTTGTCTTATGAGAATATTGTCGATTTGAATTTGACTGTTCGCACTATAAAATGTAGATGAGACCATCTTTTGATTATCAATCAATTATAATACAAAGCCATGAGTGTTCGCAGAATCGATTATACGCTCGCCACCCGCATTACGCACTCCAAACACTTCCCCCCCTTGGCACTTGTTGCCGTCAGCCTTTCACCCACATGACCATTGAGGTTGCAATGATGATATAATCATCAGCAGGCGTTATCTTTGCATTGAGAAGTTGCCTGAAGGCATCTTTTTCAGTGCCAGGTCGACCTGTCTGTGGTGCTTCCTAGGTGAAGAAGTCATCAAATCGTTAGACTTCTTTAATGGCGCCACGCAAATCCTCTCAGATGGTAACGCTAACACCGAAAGTGTGAGGTACCAAAATGCAGAAGTATATACGCATTTTCACCACGTTTGAGTTCTATGTCGCAACTTTTAGCGCTGGACCATCGAGTTTCTGGTAGAGATGGCAGATATCAATGCGCCTTTTCCGAATTTCTCGATCTTTCCAGCCGGGTGCCAATATTTATTGTGCAGACATATTCTTGATTTGCTCGGAATAATTTACTTACGTCCTCACGCAACCTTGCCCATTTCTCGGCAAGTGAATGCTCTAGCATTTCTGCGAGGCTTCTGACCCAATCCGATCATCTTTGTCGCGGGACTTGTCACCAAGAGAGATCAGGTAGGATTTAGCATAGTGGAATAACTCCAACTACTTTATTAATTTCTTTCCCTGATCTCAGCATTTTATTCTCGTTTTATTGAGGATAGTACAAAGTACGTTGCCTAAAACCCTCCTCCTCTACCTGACCTTGGGACCAGCATGCTAAGCAAATAACAACAGTTCCTCACAACAATATCTGCTCAAATAATTATATAATTAGGACATTATATTATATTATTAGGACAAAAAGTAAAACTATTAAAAGGAAAAGTTTCCACTTTGACAATAGATTTATTTTCTTTTTTTTTTTTTAAATTGGAAGCAAGTGTTTCGGACACAACGTGTGTCCTTCTTCAATGCTGGTTTTCAGACAGCGGCTAATTTAAAAGAAGAATCAGCGTCGTTCGAAAATGGGCAAATTTCTGTGCTTTTTGCACAACATCGATTCCGAGAGAATGAACTTAATGGGCGCAGGTCTGTTAAAAAATTACAATTTCAAAGTTGGGTTTAGTGTGTTCTCCTACAATGGCGCTCTCCCAAGATTAATACCCTGATTTGATACAGGTACTCATTCACAGCTGAGTCGACTAGTATCCGACGTGAAATCACGATACAAACCTCACTGCCACCAGTACAAACCGCGACCTTCCTTACGACAGCCTTGTGCTCTAGCCACTCAGCTTTCAATATTTTTCTATCAAGTTTTATACCAATTTTTTTCCACTGGATAAAGACGGCGCTGGGATCTTTTCAACAAAATCTCATCAATTTTCTATTAACACTTGTTTGTGGTGTGGGAAAAAACCTTTAGATATAAAATCGTAACTGCGGCTCCGTTTCCTGTGTTAATGTCTACTGACAACCGAGAGGACTTTCCAAGTATTAAGATGTTTAAATTGTGGCCTTAATATTACTTTCAGACACTTGCCCGTCTTAGAGAATGCCATTGGACCATTGTATTCTCAGACCAGTTCATTAAAGCAAATAATGATGGAAAGTTGATGAGTTATGAGTTTTGAGTTTTTTTAAAGAATCACAGCTCCGGATGGCTCAGTGGTTAAGGCACTTGACTGTCGTAGCGGAAGGTTGCGGTTCAAACCTTTCTGGTGGCACAGTGATTTGTGTCGTGACGGGATGTTGGATATCACTTGACTCAGCTGTCGATGAGTACTGAATTAAATCAGAATAATAATTACGGGCGAACACCTCCTATAGGCTGTTGTAGTCCTGCAGTGTGCCGTTACGGTTTTGAATAAAGTGCTCTAAGACACTTCAAGGCTTAGATCCAATTGGATTGTTATGCCAACTATCATTATAATTATAATCACGGCTGCATTGATGGTAAAATATGGAAAAAAAGTCTGAATTTGAAATGGAAAAGTCTGAATTTGAAATGGAAAATTCTAAAATTCCAAAACCTACATACAATGTGAAAAGAAATAGCTAGCGCTCTCATATATGAAAAAGAAAAAATCAGTTTATTGAAAATTTTGAAACAGAAAATCCCCTTTATCGCCGATGATTTGATGGATATTCCGCGCTCCTTTAATGAACTCGCACAGTGGATAAAACCGGAAGTCTTTCACGTACAGCACTGATTCTCCAAGTGAAAGAGGTTTCGGTTTCATCCATTTTCTTCTCATGCTTTGCGTTAAAAATAATTGGTTCTATGCAAGGACTACCTACATTCCTTTCGAAATCCCGCGGCAAATCTTGACTACTAGTAGCCATTGTTCTCTAATGGTGGCCTCCAAAACTTGGATCTCTTCCCAAAGGGGTCCGGTTTGGATTTAATTTCCACTTCACTTCTATTTCTTGTAGCAATAGATACCTCAGTAGCCAAGTCTTCCACTGTTGAAACACTACGGTCGTTGAACGACGGTTGATAACCCGCTTGTCCACTCCCAGAAATCACTGGTACTGAGTTTCCGAAGTCTTGCACGATAAAAAAATCCACCCTTTCCTCTTCCATCTGTGTCATCTGTTCTTTAATAGTATTAATATTATGAACGTAGATCGTGGCTGTTAAAACAAGGAACAGGTTATCAAAGGAATAGACTAAGGATCACCCAACTTTAAGAGATATTGTAAGCGCGTTTTAAGTGAAACATTTTTTGTATCGAAATTCGCACTTTCCCAAAAGAACGCTAGCACGAAGAAGCTACGCTTAAAATTGTTTCTCTCCGTTAATACTTTTAATCAATAGTCGTTTTAGCTACTTTTGTGTGCTTTGTACATTATAAGGTTAGTAAAGGTTTCCCGATGTTAATATTCTTTTATATTTGGAAGATGAATTGTTTTGATAAATGCAAAGCACTAGGTGTGAATGGTATGATAGGTCCTGCTAAGCGAAGGCGGCTGCTTGATTTGCGAGGAGAGTCTGAAATTCTTGATTTTCTCCATATGGAATCAAATACCGACTTTTTAGAGCATCCTTTTTGCAACTGCTACCGTTTAATTGAGTAGAAAGATTTAATTAATTGTACTTTCACACCATCGTCAATTTCATGGTGCTCTATATCCGCTGATTGTATTTTCAAAATGATTTTCGGTGGCGCCGCAGTTACAGATAAAGCAGTTGATAGATATCAAGAGTTTTGTTCTTTTAAGAAACATTACGTGTTGTAGTTGTTCCATTATTGGCTAGAAAAACATATATGTGTGTGTATATCTGCAGGCGGGATGGAAGTTTGTTCCATTTCCTCCTCCATGGCTCCAAATAATTTCCATTTTCGGTGGAACCATGCAAAGTTGAACCGACAGCAACTAATTTGCTTTGAGTTCAAAACACCCAAATCTCACTAGGTTCAGAGAAATGAATGCCGCCGGGCATTCTCGTTCTGTAATTAGAATCACCGCACAAGGAAAGTCCAGGACAAAGTGGAAACATGCTTTAGGTATGATGCAAGGATTGGTTTAATGTGTTCAGAAGTTCACGGCGGAATTAGCAATGAACTTTTTAAATTTTACATAAAAGCATTAAAATGGAAGTGGTAAGATGGAAGACCGTATAATTTTCACGTACGGAAGAAGTTAATGGGGTTTTCTTTGGATGATGAAGTAACAACATTTAATGTGGGGCGCAAGCTTGCGTTTAATGGCTTAAAATATTATCTCATTCATATTCTAGGGACCTACATAAATATATCGTAATCAAGACTTGTGCTGCCTGAAATCATAAAATTCGGTATATAAAAATGTGACGACAATATAAACTGCATTGCCAATAACGAGTTAAACGTGTCCCATACGCTCCTTGAAAAGTGTCTGAGCAGAAGCCAGTATCCCGGCGATATCTAGCCTTGAATTAAAGATGCTGTGTACGTATGTAACTTGTTCTGTTTAAAACAAACCAAAAATAACGAAATATGATCGGAAAGAATCAGTTAAGTGGCCAACCGCAGTGAGTGGAGTGTTTGCAAGTCATTAACACGGAATACTCAAGAACTCCTGGCGACAAAAGCTTCGGATTGCCGGCCTCCATCATAACACAATTACACAGTAATGCGACAAATGTGATTGACCACCCTCCGCCAGCCCGGACATCGGATTACGGCGGCGGCGTGGGTGGCGGTGGGGTGGCAGTAGCAGCCACTACGACGAATGCCACTGTTCCGGATTACGTCACATCCACGGACCTGTTCCACCTCTCGGCTCTTTTCAACGCAACTGATTCCAATCCGCTTCCGTCCAACGCCACGGCCAGCAATCGAGATGCCTTCGACGGCGGCGAACTTCCGCAGATTCCCTCCTACATCCGTGTGACCTCCATGGTCTTCTGCATCGCGATAATGGTTCTGGGAGTGATTGGCAACATAATGGTTAGTGTCGCTCGAAAAATGAAATCTATTTGGCAGGGATATTAATGTCCGCCTAAATCACGCCATTTCGATATAACGCCTTTCCCTCTGCTTTGCTTCTAGGTGCCTCTTGTGATTATCAAAACGAAGGATATGCGGAACTCCACCAACATCTTCCTCACGAACTTGAGCATTGCCGACCTGCTCGTGTTGCTCGTCTGCACTCCCACCGTCCTTGTGGAAGTGAACACTAAGCCGGAGACTTGGGTCCTGGGACAGGAGATGTGTAAGTACAATTGCATCGTTAGCCGAGTGGTTTTTTAAAGCACGACACAATTTAACAGCGAAGTCCATGATGTTTGCGAAGCTAGGGTGAAGTCACACCGATTACAACAGAGTTTACAAAGGAGGGTGGCTTACTGAAGAGTCCTATTTGCGGTCCTTCTTTTCCACTTTTTATTCTGCCATTTGCACGAGATTTACAACCTTTTTTCGGTCAGAAATATCCCGAGCCCAATTCAGTTTTATGTTGCTTTACGCGAAATTAAATGAAAAGTATCAAATATTTGATGTGGCGTTCTGGATTGAGAGCTGGCGAAGGCATGATGTCTTCTTGGCTTGTGTAGTATCCGAAAAACATTATTTTAGATCGATTCTGGTTTCAGATCAGGCTGGAAGCGTTATGATTCATACCCACACCTCGCCGTTATATCAACAACCATTAATATCCAAAGCGTCCATCGACTTGAGTATCGGGAATGTTTGGTTTCCTCCTGTGCCAGGTCCAAAATTTTCGCCAGTTTATTTGCTTGTATTTGTTTGTTTTGCACCGGCTTTGATCTTAATTCGAATTCCACCGACACTAGCAATTAGTTACCGATTTTCCGAGTAGAAATAGCAAATAGGTGTTGTGTGTGGTACAGTAGCACTGCCTTCTGATTTTTCCCCGAAACAGATCGCATGAATATAAATTCGTCATTAAGTGGGAAAATGAGACTCATTTCGACAGCAGAAAAACGAACTTTGTAATGAGTTTATGCTTAATTTATTGCACGACCTCTTTTGGTAGTGGCAGATTTTCATTTCAAGATTTTTCCTTGAAAATGTGTTTGGCGTTCACTAGAAAATGTATTGATTTTGAGATCGATGGAAATTGTAAATTGTCTCTGGTTCTGGACTCACTCGTCGTAACCGACAATGACCCAAGCAAATTTTTATCGCTTTCGACCCCATTATCAGTTCACGGGTTGGTGCCTCCCACGACAAAATAAAACTGACACAATAATTTATTTAACATTTGCGTAGAAGGAAAGTTCGTTTTCTCTCCATGAATGCTTTCAATTTATGGAATATCTGCACGGACGGCGGAGGGATTGAACATCCGGGCGAATGTATCTATTATGTATGTAGGTATACGCCACGTATGTACGCTTATGCCAAAGATAATATTGAAAATTCTTAGGGAAACATATCTACAAAAGACGCAATATGTATAATTTAACATAGCAGATGTTGCACAGAAAAAAGCAACAGGACATTATGATAGACATGACTACCCATTGCATTGAGAACAGATACCTTCTCAATAGAGCACATTGAGGACCACTAATGAGCTTGGATGAATAAATCAATGAATTCTCAGGTAGTCTTTTTTTAAGGTTTTGTTTGTAAAACAAAACCTTATTCAAATCGGTTTACTGTCTGTCTGTCTGTCCGTCTGTCTGTCCGTCTGTCTGTCCGTCTGTCTGTCTGTCTGTCCGTCACACGCATTTTTCTCGGAGACGGTTACAGCGATTCACACAAAATTTGGTAGAAAGGTGGGAACTGTGAACGCTCACGCATATAGTAAGTTACATCCTCTTACGACGAATTTAAGGGGGGGGTCCCCATACATGCAAAAGGGGGGTGTACATTTTTTTTTTCGTCAAATATAGTCATGTGGGGTATCCAATTAAAGGTCTCGGTTAGTAATTTTCGAAGCCGGTATTAGTTTTGACTTTCGCTGAAAAGGTGGGAAGTGCGGGGGGTTGAAAGTGGTCATTTTTTAACGAACCTATTCTCAGGAACTACCAAACCGAAAAATCTGGAAAAAATCAGGGGGCTGCCACTATATGGTGCCTAGGCCCGAAATACCCTCCATATCGATACCTGTTCAAATAAAGTTAATAATAGTATATTACTATAATTTTAGTAATTGACAATAAAACCCCCTTAGGTTCACCCTAGAATCGCAAAATTTTGCAGCAATGTAGGCTACAGTATAGATCATGATCCTACCAAATTTGGTGAAAATCGCACTATTACTAACAAAGCTATACTAGGTCAAATCTGTGCTCCTCTGCAAATTCAAGACTATGAATGTCAATATCACATGAAAGTGGCTATTTTCACATAATATATGCATATTTTACGTGCTACATGCTAATGGGACAAATGCACACCCAAATTTCTTTATAAAAGAAATACACAAAACCTTTCATACCTGAAGCGTCTAGCTTCCGGTTTCCCGACTTGTTTTTTTTTTTGTGCGTACACGGAGGTGGAAAATCTTAGAAAGACACGTCCGCCGCAGCTCCGCCGCCCGAACGGCGGAACTACAGCGGGCGCGTGTGGGATTCACACCCACTAAAAACCACCCCCGGTCTCTTCAGCCCCAGCCCCGCGGGGCCACCATTGAGGTATCACTTCGCGGGGTAGGTTTGCTCTTAGGCACTCATCCTTCTCCTATTTGCAACTTTCCTCCCTCTTTGTTCCTTCAGCAACTCCTCCTGCATTTGGACGATTGCGGAGCCAACCGCAAGCCACTTCTCCTCGGACTCCAGCATCTCAGTAACCAAGCTCTCCGGGGTCCCGCTCCTGCCCAGCACCTGGTTTAAGCTCCTTCTCCTCATCGCAAATCGTGGGCAGTGAAACATCACATGCTATGGATCCTCCGGTATGCCATCGTATCTGGGACAGTTCGGAGAATCATCCAACCCAAAGCGGCGCAGATACTGCCTGTAGCAACCACCGTGCCCCGTGAGGGACTGGGTAATGTGGTAGTTGGTCTCCCCATGTTTTTGCTCAAGCCACACCCTAATGTTGGGAATGAGCCTGTGCGTCCACCGACCTTTCGCAGACTCTTCCCATCTGCGTTGCCAGAGAAGCGACTCTGACCTTGCCGCATTTCTACGCTGTGCATGCCCCTCCATATGTCTTGCATTGTACAGGACACTCATTTCTTTGGCCAGAATGTCAACCGGGATCATGCCTGCCACCACCACGTTTTTGACATGCAACGCCACCACGGCACAGCAGCCGTCAGAAATCAGTGCACCTTTTGCCAGGTTGACCACCATGCCAATTGCGTCCACCGTAGAGTGGCGCGTCGGAAACCAAACTGGCGTTCCGACAAACCATTGCTGGCTTCGACGATGGGCAGGAGTCTGTTGTAGATAACTCTCTCCATCATCTTCCCCATTGTATCCAACAGGCTGGGTTTCCAGGTGGCTTGCCAGGCTTCGGAAGCAACAACAACTTTTGCTTTTTCCACTGGGCAGGGAATATTCCTTCTTTTAGGCACGCCTCGAAGGTGTTGGCGAAAAGTTCGGGCCTAGTCTTCACTGCCAGTTTCAATGCTCGGTTGGGGATGCCATCCAAACCTGGGGCCTTGTTGTCACCGAACCTACCACATATTTCCCGCAGCTCCTCCACAGTTACAGGCGGTATTATGCCGTCATTTAGCTGGACAAAAATTTGCCTTCCCCTATTTTCGTGGTGAGGGAACAGAGTGGTATCAATCTGTTTCAGGAGGCGTGGACAGGTCACCTGGGGTGATTTCCACAGCCTTTTCATTACCACTCTGTGAGCCTCGCCCCAAGGGTTTATGTCGGCATGGTCGCACAGCTGTTTGAAGCAGTTCTTTTTGCTCCTCCGAATGGCTTCCTTTAGGCGGCCACGCAATTGCTTGTATGCCTCCTCTCTACCGTCGCCACCGGGTTTTCCCCTGAGCCCCTGGCAAAGCCTCCTTGCCCGAAAACATGCGGCTCACAAACTTGCGATTTCGTTGTTCCACCAGTAGTTGAGTTGCCTACTGGGGAGCAATCGCCTTCTGGGCATAGTAGCATCGCATGCTTCCGTCACCCATCGAGTGATCTGGGTGGCTTTCTCTCCAGGCGTACCATTCAGGGATATGTCGGATTTGAGCACCGCGGAAAACGTGTCCCCCTCGAAAGCTTTCACTGTCCAGCCAAGCATACCACCCGGCATTCTGCGAAAACTCTTTTTCGAGCTCGATCCGCCCTTGATCTCTATGCAGATTGCCTGGTGGTCGCTGTGAGTATAGTCCTCACTGACATGCCAAGCGATTCTACTGGCTAAAGTGGCACTCACGTATGTCAGGTCCACTATAGACCCTAGGCCCCTTCCCCGGAAAGTGTACGAAGACCCAACATTCGAGAGTACCACGTCCAGCTCCGCGAATGCTCCGAGGAGAACACGTCCCCTCACATTAGTTATCCGGCTGCCCACGCATTGAAATCGCCTCCTATTATGATCGGTGAACGTCCTCTTGCATCCAAAACAAGAGCAGCAAGCATCCGCTCATACTCGACGAGTGTAGCGCTGGGTGAAGCATAGCAGCTGTAGATGTGGATGCCCTTCACCTTCGCTCTGATGAAGCCCTCCTCCGGGTGCTCCATTATTTCCTGGAAGGCTTGTTCTCCAAAAGTCCACAGCGCTGCTTGGCTCGTTTGGTCTTTGACCCAAACGCTACCACCGCGGTTTCGGTATGGTTCACTTAGCATTTCTATCAACTTCATCTGCGATTTGTGCTAAGGGCTCTCCTGTATTCCGGGCACCTGCTGCTGCCCGCAATGTGCCGATGGTCCACACCCTCATTTCCTTTGCACAGTAGACAATTTGGGTCAGCTCCGCATCTCCTGCATTGCTTTGACCTGTCATTTGGGTTAGTGCATGACTTCGCAATGTGACCAAAGCCAAGGCATCTAAAGCACCGTTTTAATGCCACCTGTTCCCTAAGGCGACACATAACCCAGTCTATTCTCACTCTCCCTGCTGCTAACAGTTTGAGTGCGTTCTCCACTGGTAGGCTAATGACGGCGGTTTGTGTTCCCCCATAGGCTTTCCTTAGCGTTTCCACCACTGACTCTTGTAATCCGGCAAGATCGAACTGTTTCTCCAACGCTTCGCGAACCTACTCCTTCGTCGTGATTTCATCTATATCTTTGCAGATTATAGTGATCTCCGGCCTGCTAGCTCTTATGTCGGCTTCCTGCCTTAAAGTCTTCCCGATTTGGCTTAAGAATTTGTCCGCGGTTACATCTTTGGATTTCTTAAGTTCCAACATAAGATCTCCCTTCTGGGACCGTCTAATGCGGCTGACGTTGTCTCCCAAATTGGTGAGGTCGGGGTCTGCCTTCACTTTCCTGAGAATGTCGGCGTATGACCCTTCGCCTCGTTTGGAAATGAAAATCACCTCCGGTCTAATCTTCCGATAATTTCTTTTCCGCGGTTCTACCTTCCTCCAAGCTTCCGCATCCGCCTTTGAAGGTTCGATCCCTTTTCTCGAGGTAGCCACTGCAGTATTTTCACTGGTAGCTTCAGACGTACTTTTCATGAACTCCGCCTTTTTGGGAGTTGAGTCCTTTTTTCTTTTCGGGGTTTACTGGCCTGTTAAGTCATTCAGCTTCTCGCGCAGCCTCTTTCCCGGTTTCTCCCCTTTTGTGTTTTGAACCGGCGTTACTTGAGTTGCCTGGTTCACTTTTCCAATCGGCGACTTCCCTACTCGTTCATTCTGGGCCTTGCCATACGTCAAACGGATGCCTCTTATCATGGCCCTTATATTTTGGTGAATGTTCCTGCGCTCCTTTATAAACTTACACAGCTCCATGATCTTTTTACCGAGGGCAGTAAAGGCAGCTCCAGACTGATCCATCACTGGAGCCAGTTCAAGTTCCTCCCGTACGCTTGTAACATTAGATGCCACAGTAGCCAAGATTCCCACTACTGAGGCACTGCGGTCGTTGGATATCGACGGCCGGGAGCCCGCTTGCTCACTACCAAAAACCGCCGGTACTGGGTTTCCGAAGCCCTGCACCGTAACTTCATTCTTCTTCTGCTCCTCCATGTTTGGTTTTATTTCTGGGTATCCTTCCCATAGCCAATTTTTATCCACGGGTGGGCGTTTATTTCCCACCTACCCGGCCTGCGCATAAACATGCCCATACACGCACATCTCCGGATGCGTGCATGTGCATGGCCATGACACATTCGCCGAGCATTCCCTTATCCGCACGAAGGGACGCGCCTGATGGGAGATTTGGCAACTCCACACAGGTAGTCTAAATACTCGTTTATTATGAGTACTTCGTTTGGTTCAGAGGTACTCGAAACTGACATGAACATCAACTGTTGGAGGTTAATTCACAATTAATATTTCAGTCCTTGTCCAATTTTTTTTCAAAGTTAACCGTCGAAAGCGAAACTGGTTATATTAAAAAGTACCAGAAAAGCAGCCTCTCTTCGATTTCCATGATTCATTAACGATTGAAGATTTTACATTCAAGTATCGATTAATAGAAGCAGTTTCCTTTCATGCCTTTTAAGGTTTTGTGGAAAGTAAAGCCTTGTGTGTATGAGATGCAGGATAGCATTCAGAGCGAAGTAGTCTATTGTATTCCCTCATGCCCCTCAATCACTCGTCAGTCACCAAGGTTGCAGGCCATATTGTCCCAAAGGAAAAGCCCACTTCTCGTTTCTATTCGAAAGGTAAACTCCTGCTATAGAACCCTGTTCTGTTTTTGAGTCAACGGTGTAGAGGACCATAGTATATGGTGACACGCATTATCCTGGTTAGTCACAGTTTTCCCTACGTTTGAGGATAAAGTCATATCTTCTACGAAGCAGGTGAGTGCAGATCCGAGAATCAAAAAGCATTGCAAAAAGTGGAGCCGGTTTTCCCATTAACTCTTCCAATGCTCTGTGTCCCCCCACGCTCATTGCTTCCTCATGCATCTAATGCCTAAACGAGTTAGCCCATTATCTCTCTTCTTTCGATGCTCTGAATGTATAAAACCAAGAGCTGCAAATTCAGTAATGCATTTAGAAGACCGCCGAACGTCGTTCTTGTGGCACCAGTAATACCCGGACACAGTTCTTTGCAAAGAGGTTAGTTTACACTGAAAACTCTTTTGTTTTACCTTAACCCACCACACTACGAATGCATAACTGAACATCGGGTAATAATCAGACCCTTTTCATCTCCTCTCGTCAGACCTCCTAATGATAGGAATGTATGTACAAGTGTCCAAGTGCCCAATTCATCTCTAAAGCTGTCTGATCAGGATGGCTTACGAGGCTTCGAGAAAAGGTTTGCCGCGTCTCCTTTTTCTACCTAGACACTGCCCTTATAGATGTTCCGCTCCGAATAAGCCTGCCATCCACTCCAGCGCAAACTATTCAACCGAAATTTATCCACAACCAGACAGTCATGATATCGACCATAAATTTCGTCGCTATATAGGCCGAGGAATCGTCCACCCTCTTGTAGCGGGCCACAAATTTTTCGGAGGATTCTTCTCTCGTACGTAGTCAAGAGTTCGCAATGTTTCTTGCTAAGTACCCAAGCCAACGAAGAATACATGAGGACTGGCAAGATCATTGTCCTCTTCAGTAAAAGCTTTGACCCAATAGTGAGACGTTTCGAGCGGAACAGTTTTTTTAAGCTGAAATAGGCTCTGTTGGCAGCCAACAACCGTGCGCGGGTTTCATCGTCATCGCTGTTATCGGTTGGGACTTTCGACCCTATATAGGAGAAATTATCGACGGTCGTAAAGTTATAGTCTCCTTTCTACATTGTTCTCATTTGACCGTCATTAGTACTGTTCATTCTTTCCTTTGCTACCATGCACTCCATCTTGCATTATTAATGTTCAAGCTAAGACCCCCGCCTTTCCGATGTGGATGAAGGAAGATTCTTCATCTCGGGTTGTTCTTCCCAATAATGTCAATATCGTAACCAAGGCTAATAGTTGAGTAAACTTGCAGAAGATGATGGTTCTCGCATTTCCATCAGGATTGCCAGGCTAAAGAGGATGCAGGTGCGTAATAGGTCATCTTCTTGTCGAACTCTATCATGGACGTTTTTCTGTCTGGAAAATGGCCTCTCCATTCGACGCAGTTCGTGATAAGTCTCTGCACCGCCCGCGTTCTTTGAGAGGAGGATTCTAGGTGTTGTTATAATTCAAGCCTAGAGCACCATGGCAACGAGATAATGATCCCCCTTATATTTTCTGGCATTCGTCAAGGCTGAGAGGTGGGGACGTTCAATCAACATGTGGTCAATTCAGTTGAAAGTTGTCCCTTCTGGAGACCGCTTTCCGGTAAACCAAGTACTTCCAACAACAATTTCCTACGATACTGCTAACTCAATAATCCATTTTCCGTTATCATTGGCGTTTTTATGTGAGCTATGGGAACCAACCGGTCCGAATAGCTAAGTGGTTGGAGTACCAAGCTGTTGTACGGAAGGTCGCGGTTCAAATTTCACTGGTAGCAGTGGAATTTGTATCGTGATTTGACGTCGGATACCAGTCGACTCAGTTGTGAATGAGCACCTGAGTCAAATCAGGGTAACAACCTCGGGCGAGCGCAATGCTGACCACATTGCCTCTTACAGGTTACTGTAATCCTGTAGTGTACCATTGCTGTCTTCAATGAAGTGCTTTAACACACTTCAAGGTCATGATTCAATATGGCTTGTTGCACCAACGATTATTATTATTATTATGGGAACCGACGTATCGTCTGAATGAGGGTTCGTGAATGTTAAAATCAGCAAGTGTGATTTTGATGTCATATTTGGGACAGACTTGGTGAGCACGCTCTTATGCATCGTAGAAGTTATCTTTCTCTGACTCTGCAGTCTCTTCTGTAGAGGCCTGAACTTAAATTTCGCAAATGAAAAGTGTTTTCTGGTTGGTCACATATATGGTGTGGTGGTTTCAGGCTCCAGAAAACCGGTTCCGGTCCAGTGCATCTCTTGTAAAGCTACTACATCAACTTTATATTGAGGCAGGATATGCGCTGGCTGCTGGGTAGTATTCGCTCACGCTATAGGGAGCTCGCATTCCATGTGGAAATGCACAAATCGTTAGTCCATTTTCGTTGCCAGATTCATCCTTGTAATATCCCTACAGTCTTTTTCTACTTTAAATGTCAGTTAGCGATGAAAACCCAGAGAATTGGCATAGTATAAATTCACTTAATTAAAATATTATCGACACCACTCTATGGTAGCAACAGTTTTTGGACAATGATGATGATTAAAGGCTAAACCCCACTTGTTGCGCAGAAAATAAATGATATCCACGAATTTTTTTAAGAAAACTTTCAAACTTTTTAGAACGATCATAATATGATCTTAAAGTGCATACATTGAACATCTTTTAATATTTTTTTATTAAAAAATGTTAAACATTTATATTACACATGGCGTCAACAAAAAATATTTTGTTTTTATGTTTTGCGGTGACTTCTTTCTTCTTGCTTGAACAGTCATTTTCTCAGACGTCAGAAAAGCTGGCGAATGAATAGAGATTTACGAGTGACTTATATTCACGCAGTGAAATTCTAAATGTTAAAGCACTCTTCCTTCTTGTTGCTTATATAAGCAGAATTCAGAGGTCGCCACTTTTTACACTTCTCGTTTCCACCAGGAAACGGTTTTAACACATTTACCTCAGGTAATAGGACAAGAGTTTCCAATGAAGCTTCTATCGCCAAGGGGTCCACAGTCGTCTTATGAGCTGCACTTTTTTGCCAATCATTTTTTTGAGCTTTACTTAATTCAATCGAAGCCTGTTTCCCGCAAAAGTCAGACTAATTTACAAGTAATGTTAGTGTGACAGTCATATTTCTTGTAGCTCTCGCCAGTCTCCAATGATTTTTATCAACCTTGAAGCGCAGATTTTTAGGTCAATTACTTCATTTCCTGTTGGCCCCTACTTTGGACTAAATTTGCTATTCCTCCAACAAATTTATTAAGTATTCGCCTCATGGCCCATCAAGAGTTCATGTCTACTTGATTCTGCATACTCTACCAAATCCCGTAGCTCTTGCAGAGAACACAGCGAATCATAGGATAAGTAAGCAGATGCAACTATCACATTTTTCTTCTTGCTATTAATATAGTATTGCAAAATGACTGTAATTAGGGCCTGGTAACAGAATTGTCTTAACATGGCCTCTAATATTTTGACATCACGACGCCGAGTCTTGAGAATCTCTCATGAAGAAGGTCGTTGCTAAACCAAATCCATGGCTCTTAAAACAGAAATATAGAAGGGTAGTCCTGTAATTTTGGCAACCTTGCTGCTAGTAGAAAGGAAGGAAGGAATTTAAAAGCCACCGCTAAGTTTCTTCTATATTTGGTGGTGGCAGTATTTATTGGTGGTCTTCAGTTGGCAGGACCACCAACTCGCCGATGTTCTAGTTGTTCAGTAGTTCATCAAAGTACTCAACCCATCGCTCTAATATGCCCATTCTGTCGGAAATCAGATTTCCCTCTTTGTCTCGGCAAGATGAACATCGAGGTGTATAAGGCTTCATCCTGCTGACTTGTTGGTAAAACTTGCGCGCCTGATGCGGTTGCTTCCTGTACTTTTCTAGTTCACAGACTTGTTGGTTCTCCCAGGCTTCCTTTTTCCGTCTATGAAGTCGGTTCTCCGCTCGCCAGAGTTCGTCATAACTCTCCGAGTGTGCCCGCGTTCTTTGAGAATGCAGCTTTACTCGGTATGCGGCATTCTTCCGTTCCGTTGCTAGCTTATATTCATCGTCAAACCAGCCGTTCCGACTCTTCTTGCGGATGTGGCCAAGTATGTTTGTGGCTGTATTTATGATAACGTTCTTCAGATGATTGTGAAGATCATTTGTTGATGCATCATCTCCAGGTCCTCTGTTGACTGCGGTTATTGCGGCATCCATTTCCCTCTTATAGATGTCGCGGAGGGTTGTGTTGTGGATGGCTTCAGTGTTAACTCTGACCTGATTGTCAGAGGGGATTCTGGGTGGTGTTGTTATTGGAGCTCGGAGCACCATACCAACGAGATAGTGATTCGAATCTATATGGGCCCCCTATATGTTCTGACATTCATCTAGGCTGAGAGGTGGCGGCATTCGATCAACATGTGGTCAATTTAATTGAAAGTAGTCCCTTCTAGAGAGGCCCACCTATCTTTGTGGACCGCTTTCCACGCAAACCAGGTACTTCCAACAAGCATTTCGTGCGATACTGCTAACTGGATAATGCGCGGTCCGTTATTATTGGTATCCCTATGTAAGCTATGGGAGCCGACGTATCGTTGAAATCTCCAAGTATGATTTTGATATCATACTTGGGACAGGCCTCGAGGGTCCGCTCAACTGTTTTGTAGAAGGAATCCTTCTCCGACTCTACAGTCTCCTCTGTAGGGGCGTGAACGTTAATGAGGCTTATATTTCTAAACTTACCTCGCAAGCGCAAAATGCATAGCCGTTCGCTTATGTTTTCAAAGCCGATAACAGCAGGTTTTATTTTTTGGCTGACTAAGAAACCTACTCCGAGCACATGGTTTACTGGATGGCCACTATAATATATGGTGTAGCGACTCTTCTACAGGAAACCGGTCCCTGTCCATCGAATCTCTTGCAACGCTGTTACATCAGCCCTATATTGGGACAAGGTATCGGCTAGCTGCTTATCAGCTTCATCTCTGTACAGGGAGCGCACGTTCCATGAGAAAATGCGCAAATCGTTATTCCTTTCTCGTTGCCGGGTTCGTTGTGTTATCCGTCCAGTCCGAGGCTCCTATTGTGGCTTCGTAACAAGTTGTTTTCCGTGTAGGGTTGTCAGCCCTACCCAATCCCCAAACTGGAGGACCACTTGGAACAATTTGTGCCGTTTTTAGGCGCGGGAGAGTCGCCTTCATCCTTCTCCGTCTGCAGCTTTTCGTTAAAAAAGAGCTCTCAGCGTCATCACGTGGAGGTGGAGATAGGGTTTGGTAGTAGAGCTGTTTGTGTTGGTTCAGCGGGCGTTTCCCAGGTTTTATGCTCCACCGTGGGTACCAATCCACGTTTCCTCCTGGAACTTATACTACACTTTGACCACCTGGCATTGGCTGATGCTGCTATCAAAACTGGGAACAAGCTTCCCATAATGACAGGTGATTGAGCCTTAATGTTGTTAAACACACCAAACTTTTCCTGTCAGAACCAAACAAACATACCGCAAAGTTTATCCTGTCGAAAAGCACTAAGACTTACAGAAATATTGTGGGCATTCTGACTGGTCATAATTCATAGGAATTCTCCAAGATGATACACGTCCATCCTGTAATGAGAAAGCGGAATCCACGGAACATTTTCTATGTAAGTTGCCCGCCTATCGAGGTATCAGACATCAGATTTTTGATGCTAATGTGCTCCAACTATAACGGGTAGCATCATATCCACTAACGGAAATCCTGTGATACATAGACGAATCCGGGATATTTCGTTAGAAAGGGGGAATCAAGTACAATGGACCACTATGGTCTGAGTGCTCCGACGCTTTGCCTCTCCTCCACCTCAAATACACAAACTCACGCCTCCTATATGCTACTGTAATCTTCTAGTGTACCGTTACGGTCTTGAATGAAGCGCTCTAATATACTTCAAAGCCCTGATCCAATTGGATTGTTGCCCCAACGATTATTATTACTACTAATCATCAAGAGTCCACTTCAAATGTTATTAACTTCACTTTTTTGTCATCGTAGGGGCAAGAAGTGGTTTCTTTGTTGGAGGTCGACGTGAAGGACCTAATTCTTTTATGCGGCAACGCGCTGTCCTTATTGATATTGAAATACCGGCATTTTGGATCTGTTTCATTATACTCATGAGAGAAGCCTTTCTGTTTTGTACACAAATTCCCTTTTTTTCACTTACCTCTAGGCGAGGTTAACCCCCTACAATCCTATTTAGTGTCAATTGTAGTTTTGCAATAACTGTTCATTTCATTCTGACCGCGAAATGTGAGATATCAATCAATTTAAGTTGTCAATATTGGTTATCAACTTTTTTATCTCATAAATCAACGTCTTTATCTGCGAAATTATTGACGTGAGAGATCTTCATTTTTCTTCGTAGTAAAAACATAAAATAATGAGTGTTTATATAACTGTGTCATACATAAGCTATTTCAAATAAATAAGTAATGAATAAATAGGTACTGATCAAGTAGAGCGATGAAATCCACAAAATTAATTAAAATCAATCTAAATAATCTTAAAATGAATGCAGAACTCGTGTACATCGAAATAACTATTGTATGACAACGTATTATCGCCAGAACCTTCAAGAAAAGTATAACAAAGTATGGTATAGAACACTTCTTTCAAAGAGAATAATAATGACAAATAAATAATACATACTTAATATGAAAAAAATATCTTGTTCTTAAATTTGGATAAAAAATATGAGTGGCTGTAATAATTTGGCCACCCTCTGTAAAATCGATTTACTATCTGCCTGTCGTTTTCTTAAGGAAGGCATCTACTTGGACACGACGTCTGCCCTGTGGAATATTCATAAAGTATTACATAACGGGCTGGCTAATTCTCCTGTGTTATATATATCACGCGCTCTTTTGGTCTTCTATGCTTTCCACAGATTGTGCCAAATACATCCAATAGTGAAGTTGATCGTATTCCAATCCCTTCCTCTAGTTTTCTCCTCCCGTTTGCAACTCTCAAAAAAACAAGCTTTAGGTTCTCCGGGGCTCTATCGCGGCTTGCCTAATCTAGCGAATTGTCCTATTTGAACCTGGCATGAAAAGTCTACTCTGTGAGAAACTGAGTGAGGTTATAATTGACGTCCCCATACCGCCTCTCCAATGACTATCTGATGGCATGAACCGGCCTTTGCCTCCACCAGCCGTTTCCTGTGCGTTCCTAGCGCTATTGTCATCTATTTATAGATCCTCACGTTGTACATGTTCACTACCTGCTGTGTAGCATCTGAGACATTCCTTCAGTAGGTGACACATATTTATGGAGGTGATGATATGATTCTCAGTTTCGAAGCGAGTCCAGCACCCACTAACCATGCTTTAACAGCGTAGGTGTAACTCATCATCCTCTACCGCTTGATAACATTTGCAACGAAATCAGTGTTATTTCGTCATGGTAATCCACTATCATGGTTTACTCGAGAATCGGGAGATGGAGTACATCATTGTTTACAATGTTCCTCACCACATCCAGTGCGAAGACCTGCGGGACATCGACGGAGACAACGTATGCCTTGAGCCATCATCGAGATTATCCCGGAGCCATCTTTCTTCTAAGTAGCTATCAACAATAGCAACGAGATAAATAGAAATACTAGAAATTCCCATATAAGGAATTTCTCATGCGCGACGTCAATACCACGCAATATTTACTGGTAGTATCCCTTTCGTGAATCGTGTTGTTGATCATGGAACCCATACTGCCCATCAGGACGGTTATTTTGGTTCTTATCAACGGGAGCAACGAGTAAATAATCGGCTTTAAATTTTTGCCCAAAGACATATGGGTTTATTGGTGGATGGTCTTGAAGTTCACCAGTTTTGAGCTATAGCATTAATCGCTATCGCTTACGTAATGCACGAAGTACTCTCTTCAACATTCACGCTTCGAACAACTGAGCGAAAACGTCTGATCTAGACTTCAAGTATCAGATCCTTCCTCGGTATGCTTTTCAAGTATTGTTGTCCCCTATAATCCTACCGATCCCCAGCAGCTCATGTTTGGTTGTTGTGTTTGCATCCAGATGTCACTAGAAATCACCTACACACCTCTTTTGCTGAAAGAAAAACCTCTGTATAATTTTTAACAACTGAGTGGTACACGTGAGTTGACAGAAGCGAGATCTAAAACTTATGTTTACTTCGCCTTCGTTTACCACAAAAGCTCCTAATAATCTGCGCCTCCTTGCGTTAGTTTCTTTGCTTGCCTACTCGCCCACAGGCAATCCACCTTTGAGCTTGGGCTCCTTGCGTCGAAAGCAACGTTGCCAACTATGTCTTCAAATCCACACAGTGTGCAAATTCATGGGGCATAACAACATATACTATATGACTGCTTTCTGGTGGACCGGATGACTTGGGACTGCCTCATTTGCAGGATTCCATAGGATTTTCCTAAACTCGAAAGCTTTTACCTCCGCCCAATCGGGATATTTTCAGCAGTTCCTGATCACATTCCCGCCTATCTCCACGTATGACAGACACTTCCTTGCATTTGGTGGCGGTACAGTTAAGTGTTTTTTAAGTCGTTTGTGATGCTGTTGAGGTAGCAAATTTTGCCTGATCTTTGGGAGGTGCTTTCTCCTCCTGGAGCCTGTTATAAAACGGTACAACAGTTCTTACCATTTCTTTGGCTGCTTGTGGATGGCCGTATGTAGTGGATGACAATATGTTGCATTGAGCTTAATAGGAGGGTTTATTTTTTATTGCGTATTTTTTTACCGAATATAGTCGTTTGGGATATCAAAAAAACACAAATGAAAGTTTTGGAATTGAGTGTAAAGGGAATAGGATATGATGGTTAATATCTCCTAAACAAAGCGTAGCGCATCCACTGCGCATTACCTGTTCAACGGTATGTGCTTTACCCCTCTCCGCGAGAATCCCACGCTAGCCTTCTGCTCTTCTGCTGTTGCCGCCTTTTCTTTCTGCCATTTTAACATTTTCATCAACATATCCAATAGAAATGGGCAAATTTTGAACCTTTACTGCTACCGGAACTTCAAGACCGCCGCGGATGGGAATTGACTTTACACGGCTGTCAAAAACAGAATAGGATTTGTTATGGGTTCTGCAATGTTCGCACGCTCTTCGACGACGGTCCCGAAGGTTCCCAGAATGCTCGCTTTCTCCAACTTGAGCGGAATTCCACCGATATAAGCTGGACATTCTAGACCTGAGCAAAGTAAGATGGTGGAACTCTGGAGAATATTCTTCCCCCTCATTGAAGGCAATGTGCTTTCGTATTCTGGTTTCTGATTAGTACTAAGAGGCACGCATTTCTAAGCTGGCAGCCGGTTTCTGACAGACTTCTGACTGCAAGATTCCGGTCCAAGTTAAAGAATATCAAAATTGTACAGAGTTAAGGGAAACCTTCGATATACTGGAGAAGAATACTTTTTACGACAATTTACACGCAGTTAAGGGGAGGCTTCTTAAAGGTGACATTGTGATCGTGATGCATGGTCAGAATGCCAAGGTGAGCTCTGACAACAGCTCGGACATGTGAAGGCAAAAAAATGGTCATGGCGACAGTAACAATAATGGTGGAACGTTCATCGATTTCTGCAACTCCTATCGTTTTGCCATTGATAGTACATTACTAGTGAATAGACTGTCATAAGGTCAGTTCGTTTTCAACCGACAAACACCATATAAGCAATCAGATTGATCTCTTTGCTATCAACAGTAAATGTAAGAGTTTCTTCTGAATGTGCGAATGTGCTGGCATTTGCCTCGAAAGGAGAGCTGGAGTGAAATGCGATGAAGTTCAACGTAGTGTCTGCCTTGACAAAAGATAATTTGCTATTGAGCCAGTCAGGGAAGTGGAAGGTACCGCAGAACGCAATGATTTTAGAAGTTTTGTACCGGTCGCAAGCTTTTCGATGGTCCTGTCGACTTCTCATCCACGATGAGGAACAGTTTAGCAGGGCGTGTTAGATCCGGTGATGTTCTTCCACTTGTGATTCACCACCAGCAGTTTCTACAGATCTGTTACTTTCACTCGTACAGAAATTTCGAGAACCCGGAACCTTTCTCAGAGAGTGGAAGAAGGGGATAATAGCTAAAATTCTGAAAAGGACTCTGCGTGCTTCATGCTCTCACAAAGATAAGAGCAGAAGTAATCCCGGAACACATCAAAAAAATATCTCCGAATCCACCTGTGTTGACTATATCAGCACCCCACGGATAATTTTGAAACAGTGCGCGAAATTTAGATTTTCTCTTCACTTAATCTTCATCGAATTCGAAAAAGCTTCTGAATTTGTGAACAAAAAGTGTATCAGGCGTGCTCTACGCTGTAACAGCATTCCGGAAATGATATTTATTATCAAATCGACACATGACGGAGCAAAATGTCAAGCGCTGCACCGCGATAAAATTTTAGAGAATTTTGAATTGTGGAGGAGTTAAGCCATCTTTTTATAACAACTCGACTACACTGATGACATTTGTTTGCTATGTCGTTTGCTACGGTTCTGGATTTGGAAAGAGAGACAAGTAGAGTTGGACTGAAGATAAATACCAAGAAAACCACGGTACTCCGTCTGACGGATCATAGTACTCTCCCTATCTATGTTAATGTGCAGAGCCTCGAAAGCGTCGATCAATTTATATATCTTGGAAGTATGGTTTCCGCCGACGGCGGCACTGACTTAGATATCGAAAAACACTGCTAGATCCGGTTTCGCTACCTTATCTAAAATCTGGAAATGTAGTTATCTCAACATCAAGATCAAGTTCAAAGTGTTCTTTCTTTGTTACTATATGGGAGTAGCACATGGAAAGTAAACCCCTACTGTCACTCCCAAAGCATCAACCCTTCGTGAACAGCTGTCTGCGACGTATCATCGGAGTATGCTGGCGTGATACTATTACAAATGAAGAGCTTGATCGACAGACAAATCTGGCACGTGATGTGATCGCAAGGTGGAAGTGGATAGGTAACACATTACGAGGGGCGAGAACTCAATTGCTGGCTACACCATGCAGTGGAATCGACTCTTCCAAGTTGACCGACGAGCGGGTCGCCCCAAGGACACTTGCCGCAGAACAGTAGAGATGGAATGTGGGCATCTCGGGAAGTCGTGGGGAGAACTGAAGCACATTTCAGGTAACCGCGAGCGACAGCACTATATTCCACCAAGGGGTAGATGGCAACCATATACTATACTTTGGGAACTAACTAGGAATTCTGCCTAAGTTTATTCTAACATCATAAAATTTTGCAGCAGTGTAGTACTTAGTGGTGACTAGATAAACGTTACAATAGTGCCCTCTAGCAAATTTGAATGGAAAACATGAACATTGCTTGCTTTATTTTTTTTCATAATATTTCTACGATCACTGTTGTGAAGCTGGCTGTTTTTATTAATTGAAGCAAAGTTTGAAAAAAAATACGCGTGAAAAGTGTTATTCCGGCTCCACATGCTTGACATTTGCCGCAAACTCCAAACCTCCACAAACGATTGACTTGATTTTGGTGACCAAACTCCGCCCTCCAGATGTTTGCAAGTGTATTAGTGTTTTCTGAGTAGGCAACCAAATTCCCCGGTTTATGTTAAAAAGCCAACACTTAATGGGATCGGTTGCAAGCGCTTACGGACTTACACAAACCAAGTAAAATAGTCTATCAAACGTTTAAATTAGCGACGATTTGTTGAGGCTTGGCAATTGTATCCGGCATTAAATAGTGGAAATGACTAGTGTGGGGAAATTTGCAATTGTGAAAATAAGATACGAAAATCTGTCAGCGACCGTGATCAGGAGGAAAGTAGGATGCCGCCATGCGCAGATAAAGAGAGAGTCAATCTTTAGAGAGGGCTTCTGGGAGTGGAAAAGTGAAACGAATAACGACAGCGCAGGTTGATAGCGATTTATAGGAAATTCGCCTAAAAAACAGCTTTGAAGTTTTCAGAATAAATCTCTCCCAGTCCGATATAGTGCCGTACGTTTGCTGATGCCCGTGTGGAGGCGCTGCAGTGTGGAGTCGATTAGCGGACATTCGTCTGAGCTTCACATCAGAACGGTTTCACAAGCGAAACTCACCCACCTGAGTGGCTCGCCTACATGTTGGTAGCGGATTGACGGCCACGGGGCCGACCAAGCGATCTTGGAAAGTTAGCCTGCCGTGACACGTTCGTGACGTGACGTGCTCGTGACACAAAAATTGCTTGCGTATGTGATATAGATACCGTGCAAAGGGGATTAGAATGCAAACGAACAGTTGGTACTAATGGAAGTTCAGCTCCTGAATTCTGTGAAAAAGCAACATGCGATCAAAAGCGAGCAGAGCAAAAGGAACGGTAAGTGTAATCCAAGGAAGATTTGTGCTGCAGACTTGAACGCCCCGTACCAGACGCTGCATCTGTACTGTGTGGAATTCGAAAACGTGAACAACCTTATAGGCCACAACTTCTTATTTGGATGCGCAATTTTCCACCTCCAAACAACTTTTACCTTGACATTGCGAAGGTCTGTTGGAATTGAAGGGAAACCGATGAAGATTCACGACACCGCTGTATTGGGTTCTCCACAACATCAACTCAACTTCACAGCAGGTGTCTGTCAGCACTAAACGACAACGTGGAGTTGCCACTTTCCCCGAATCAAAGCCAAACTCACCCAAAGCCGTGGGATATTCAGGGCGTCCACCAATTGAACCCGGTTCTTTTTCCAGTGGCAATCTTCCTCCATCGTGGGCGAAACAGCACTGCAACGATCGGATGGTAAAACACTTTAACTTCATTTTTCTTATATGAAATTTTTATCAAATTATTAAAATATTAAATCAAAGGAAGTTCGGTAGGCTATGAATCTGTTGCTCCGTTGGTTCTTTTGATTCTCATTCTACTGTCGACGGTGGTGCTCGAGTGTTTCTACTTCGAGGGTGAGTTCCGCTTCGGTCGTTATTAAGTTTTTTTTTTGGGTTTCCCGTTCGCTGTGGAAATCGGACACTCTCCGTTTTCTCCGGGTATCGTTATGGCAAATGTCGTTTGATGACAGCGTGGCAAACATTAATGTGAATTGCATCGTAGGAATCCATCGAAGAGCGGAGCTCCTTGATTTCGCTGCCAGACAACAGCCTGACATAGTCTTGATTTCAGAAACCCACCTCAATCCGAGGCATTCGATAACATTCAAGGATTTTGAATTCGTGAGGAACGATAGACGAAATTGTGATGGGGGAGGTGGTACCGGAATACTTGTGGGTCGCCATTATCGTTTCAGGCATATTAATAGGCCTGAATTTGAAACCTTTGAGTGTATCGAAGTCTCATGTATTCTTTTTTCACTGCCTAGAGGAGGGAATTTATACATTCTGTCAGTCTATGCAGTGGGAAACAACCGAGCCAAGTTCAGGGAGGAATTCCATTCTCTGTTTACGATACTCGAACTGAATAGGCTGCATAATTACTATATTATAGCTGGCGACTTGAATGCTAAGCATACCTCGTGGCTAAACGAAACAAACAATACCAGAGGGGTATTCCTCAAATCTTGGATAGAGCAATACCAGATAGAGTATAAATGCGAATTATATGGGTCAGAGAGTCCAACCTGGCCCAGGGCAAATTCCTATCTGGATTTGTGCATTGCTGAGGCGCGCTTGAATTTTAATTTTAGGAATCCTCAACGGAAACTACAGACTCTTCCTTACGATAGCGACCATAACGCTATTCTTATTGAAGTTTTGTTTGATGGACGAAGAGTTCGCCTTCTGCCGATGGACAGTGGCGTCCACAGGCTGAACTTTAAACAAACAAATTGGAAGTAATTCCAAGAGAGGTTTATTCGGGGATATCGAGAGGAATGCCCACCTCTTGATGGGGAAAACGATAGTACAATTGCACCAGGTGACAGGAACTTGAGCAACGAGGAAATACTTCAGTATCTTCTCAAGCTGGAGAACTTGACGCTGGAAACAATTGAACAAGTCGTCCCTAAAATTAAACCTCGCAATAATATGGAAGGATATGAAACTGCAGCCATAAAACGGTTGAAAAAAGTGAAAAGCCTTCTGCTCACCCGCGTCAACAAAATCTATCGGAGATATGGGGACTATCATCATCCCATATTGGTTGAGTTCAAATCACTTCTAAAGATCGCGCGGGATCTTATCCGTCAACATTACGTAAATGAAGTGAACTCCCAGTGGCGGAAGAAGTTAAAGGGTATTTCACCAAGCGATCCAGATTCCATGTTTGCTAAGATAAATACGTTATTCCGGAAGAAGTCACGAATAACTGTGCCGAGAATTAAAGTCGGTGGCAGCGAGATACAACACCTTATTAACTCTGGTATAGACACGAATAGTGTAACTGCTGATGCGCAAGGCAATTACATTGTGATGGATGATGCTCTGAAACTTGAACTTATAGGGGAGCACTTTGAATCGGTGCATCGGCCCAGAACGGACTTAGAGCCAACGCGACTTTCGGAAATTGTAGAACGAGATGTCCACAATTTCAAATATAGCCTGAACGGCACCACAGTTCTCCAATTTAGCTCTGCGTTGCAGGCTGATCTCATACCGAGTGATAATCTGCTTGATTACTTTGTGTCATGTGTTGAGTTAACTTCCATATTCAGAAGAGTAAACAATAAGAGATCATCCGGTATGGATGGCATTCCCAACGTGGTCCTCAGGCATTTACCAGACATTGCCATTCGTAATTATTGCATTTTGTTCAATAATTTATTGAACAATTCCTTCTTTCCAGGACAATGGAAGAAAGCCCGAGTATTCCCGATTTTAAAGAGAGGGAAGGATTCATCCAGCCCTCAAAGCTACCGCCCAATCAGTTTGCTGCCTAACATCAGCAAGGTGTTTGAGGTTTTGGTATTGAAAGCCTTGAACGGGCATATCAAGAAGAAGGAATTATTGCCGAACGCGCAATTCGGATTTCGATCTGGACATTCGACAATACATGCAATAACGAAGGTAACGTCTGATATTTGCTGGCGGATTAACAATGGTGAGTGCGTAGGCGCTTGCCTTATAGACATGGAGAAAGCCTTTGATACCGTCTGGTTGGATGGACTGATTTTCAGGCTCCTGAAGAATGAGTTTCCCAGTCACCTCGTAGCGATGATGTGTAGTATGCTGTATGGCAAGTGCTTTGTCATTACGGACGGAAATCTCACTACTAACAGAGAATTTCATGTTCTGAATGGATTACAGCAAGGGACAGTGACTGCGCCTACACTTTTTGCGGTATTTGCCGGCGAATTGCTCAATTCTTTCGATTTTAATAAATCTCCTAAAAGGTCGTTGGTTGCCTTTGCTGACGATCTGATAGCCTACACGGCGCACAAGAAGGTAACTGAGGTGCAAGTTGAACTTCAGAAGATGTTCAATGATATTAAGTTCTTCACGAACAGTTGGCGGATGAAAATCAATGCGCAAAAGTGTGAAACGATTCTGTTTCGAAATTCCTTGGCGTATGCCAGTAGGAACTTGAAAAGGAATTGGAGAGATTTCCACATTGTCGCGAACGAGGATAGTTCTGAGCGCATTCCTCATAAGAAGTGCGTTAGATACCTGGGTGTGCGTCTTGACGAGCGTCTCCAATTTAACGAGCACGTTAAAGTCGCGCTAGAGAGCGCTCGCAAGGCATTCATGTCTCTCCGAAGACTCTTTTATGCTCCACATCTTAGCCGGAAGGTTAAGATTATTTGCTATCTTACTTTGGTTAGACCGGTGCTCACCTACGGGTGTGCTATCTGGTTTAATTTGAGTGCTAGCCAAATGGAGAAAATAAGGATCTTTGAAAGGAAATGTCTGCGTGCTTGCACGGGGCTTAATAGGACTGCTTCGTCAAACTATGAGCACTATGTAACTAATGAAGTGATGTATGCAGCTGCTGCTGTGCCAAGAATCGACACAGTTATCGTCAGATTGATTCGGAATCATATAGCGCGATCTGCTTCGCATGGTGAGAACCCTTGGGTTTCGCAGCCGTTCTACCCAAATGATGGGTATTTCGAGAAAACTCTCACGACAGGCTTCATTCCTCCCGAAGCGTTCGTGTATCTTGACAGGAATGGTCTAATTCTTGATTCTGCCGGTGATCCGGTTATGTATCATATACATAGACGGGGCACGGACAAAAGGATAGAATACCCCCCGAATTTGACAGTGGGGGCTCCGGGATTCGACTGGAGATACTCCAGAGCGAGAGCAATTGATATTAAGCGGGATGAAAAAAAGAAATCTTGGTACTGGTGGCTGCGGGATGCCGGTTAGCGGTGGCCGTGCTCAGATCTGCCATTTCTTTCTTGGTGGGGCTTAGTAAATATGTACATATTGAACGGGTGCTGATTTTGTCTCCAGTTGTAACTTATAAATACATACGTTATTATTCTTTGTTTTTTTTGTGTGGCTGTTATTGTAAAAAAAAGAAAAAATGTATTATATAAAATATATAATTATGATAGCTTTAAGAACAATAATTTAAGTTAAAAATATCTTTTGAAGCGATCAAATATTTATTATTACTTTTATATTTCTTTATTTGCCACTAAGGCCAAGTGAATTCTGTCGGGTTTTTGACCATTTCCCGACAACTTATTGTAAAATTAGATTTTCATTTCTTACTGTTTCTCTTCTCTGTCTGTAAATCGTTATTCAAAAATTTTGAGAGCCCACAGTGGCCATTAGATTTAAGTTATTTTTGTTATTTTAAAAGATTGTTTCTTATTGTTCATTTTTCCAATCTATATACTATTGTTACCTATTTCTTAAAAATAAAAATGATTTTAAAAACAAAAAACAAAACAAAACAGCGTGGCAAACGCCTCCGGCTCCTCCGCACTCGCCGATTTAATACCGCGCCGGTCGGCCTGGATGAAGAGTGGATTGGGTTCGTCGTCGACGTTCTAGATGAGTGTTCTTACTCAAAATTAAAGGGTACCCTCATCAAGCGACTATCGGTAAGTGAGTCAGTAAAGTTGAATCACTTGCTGACGGAGCTCACCTTAGGTTTAGGTCGCTGTGGTTGCAGCGTCTTCCGGAAAGCATCCAGGCCATCTTGGCTTGCGTATATATATTCCGAATACTTGCGGTATTAGCGAATAACATCTATGAGTTGGAAGCGCGCTCTGTCAGTGAAGTATCGCGAGAAGTCACAGGCCAAATTTGGGAACTGCAGCAGACGGTGGCAATCCTCTCGGCTACCGTCTCTAAGCTAGAGGTAACAGTAGGAGTTTTGCGTTCGGGTGGTGGGTCCCGAAAACGTTCGCGGTCCGCCAATCGAAATGGGTGAGCGAGTAGTCGTGCGTCGGGTACCTCAACGAGCCCTGCAATTTGTTGGTACAATCGCATCTTTATCGATAAAGCAAAGAAATGTATCAGCTCGTGCACGTTCGCGACTTCCAAAAACTAAACTCGTTGGGAGCCCCGGCATTTTCATGACGTTTTGTTGTTGCGGACATTTCTAGTCCACAATAGGTTGCTAGTGGATCTGCAGAATTGGTCTCTTATAGATCACGTAACTTCGCTCAGGTCTTCATGAAAACTTGCCAATTGCACCACTGTCAGTCTTTTAATCAGTTTTGAAGAAGTAGCCGGCCCTCGCATTCTCGCGCTTCTTTAAAAATTCAGCAACAAAACTACCGAAAGTAGTCTCTTTCAGCCAGCTAAGCGTGGTGTGGAGCACGACATCGCATTTCTGGTTCCACGCTCTTTTCTAAGGTGCGTCGATTACCACCCCAGAAGCTCGTTGTTGCTAAGAAAGAATTCGACACACTTTTAAAGTAAGGTATTTGCAGACCATCAAACAGCCGCTGGTCATTTCCACTACACATGGTCTTAAAGTCTAACGGTTTTGGTCTGTGCAATGCGGCGCAAACTCTTCAGTCTGTCCTACGAAACCTTAGGTTTTGTTTCGTGTACTTGGATGATGTTTTGGGGGCTTCCTCCTCCGAATCTGAGCATTTGAAACATCTTGAATGTATTTTTCGTCTCCGGTCTTGTTGTTAATATTGAAAAGTGCAAATTTCTTCAACGGCAGCAGGTGCAGCTTTAGGCCACACGATTTCCCCTGAGGGAATCCAACCAACCCACAATATCAAACGATCCTCAATGCCTACGTGTCTGCACTTAATACCAAAAACTCACTTGGGATTGCGTGGTCTACGGAGAGCTAGCTGAGCGACAGCTGGCAGACGCTACACTCGTGGCATTTCCTCAAACAGATGCATTCCTAGCCGTATTCACCGATGCCTCAGACATCGCAGTAGGTGCTGCCCTTCATCAAAAGGTGAACCAAATCTGGCAGCCGTCGACTTTGTTTCCATGAAATTGAATACAATTCAACTGAACTACAGTACCTATGATCATGAGCTATTAGCCGCTATTAGTTCGTTCACAGTGTTCACGGACCACGTGCCTCTTACCTTCGCTTTTAAGCAGAAGCCAGAAAAAGCGTCTCCTCGCCAACTTTGGCACCTTTAGTTCGGTCATCCAGCATGTATCCGGCAAGGTTAATGTAGTTGCAGATGCTTTGTCACGCGTTTCAGAGGTTAAAATCCTTGCTACAGTCGATTTTTCGACAATCGGCGAGGCACAGAAGAATAACGCAGTGCTTCAGAGCCTCAGCGACAACTCCAAATACAAATTTCGGGAGTTTCTCCTTTTCGGTTCAACGTTTGAAATACTTTGCGATACCTCTAAAAAGGGACCTAGGCCATATATTCCGGTTGCTTTTCGTAAGAAAGTATTCCATACAGTACTTGCGCTGCATTCGGACAACGAATCGGCTTGCCACTAACTCACCCTCAATGAATAAAGATGTTAACTCTTTGGCTAAGCAGTGCATCGCGTACCAGAAGTGCAAACTCACCAAACATGTACAGAAAGAAGTCGGGTGATCCCCTCGGTCTATAAAGCGTTTTCAGACGATCTACATCCACGTCATTGGCCCCATGCGAGGTTCACATGGCTGCAAGTATTGCCTCACAATCATCGATGACGGTCGACATTTCCGCACAATCGTGCGCCGAGACCCTTTGTCGGGAATGGATACCACACTTTGGAGCTCCGACCGAAGTCATTACTGAAAAGGGAATGCAGTTCGAGTCTACCCTGTTCTCAGAGTTGGGCAAACTCCTGGGCTTCAAACGGCCCCGGACGACTGCGTATCACCTGCATTCCAATGGGATGCTGAAACGCTGGCGTAAGACCCTGAAGGCCGCTTTAATGGCACACGATGGCTCTTCGTGATTGCAAGTCCTGGCTTTCGCTTTACTTGTCTTACGTATAGCCCGCCGTGAAGAGTTCGCCGCCAGCTCCGCAGAGTTAGCATACGGAGGAATTTGAGACCCCTCAGCAATCCTGTGTTCGATACCTGGTCAGCCCTTTCCACTACTGAACTTCTGCGTTTCCTCCGGGATACCGTTGCAAAATTAAAATCACCGCTGCTTTCCCGTCATTCTTCGACGAAGGTTAACATCCCCAAGGATCTGGATGTCTGCACACACGTCTTGGTTCGCGTGGATGTTTCCCGAAAGTCCTTGCAGCCACAATTGAGCGCCTATATGAAGTGTTGAACAGGAGAGAGAACTTTTTTAGGCTTGACGTTGCGGCAGTGAGTTTTCTTTTTCCACTCTTAAATGGGTTCTTTGACTAATTAGAGGTGGTACATTAGTGTAGGCCGCTATCCTGAAGGCGCGCCTTAACTTTTTTACGTTAAAAACAGCAAACCTATCATAGCTGAAGCTCCTAACTTTTTCTACATTTTTGCTTTTAATCAGATTTAAGTATCTTTTCGGTGATTGTTTGGGATGCGTTTGTGCTGTGAAGAAATGTTTTCTTCCGCTCTTTTTCAGTCAACGCGGTGCAAAATTTCATGTTATTCGGCTGATAAATTGGGCTTTCTTTTTGGCATTTTTTACATAGGAGGTCAACCTCGAGGCACTAGACAACCACATAATAGCTCAGGTTACACTTTCGAAGCTTCGTTTTAGGGCTCCATTAGCTCGCAATCCACTCGAGTGTTATAACTCCTTTTATGAGGTCCGCTTCTATCACCGCAAATATATGTCCATAATACATTTCGTGCAATTTCATACAAATAAATTTGAAAAAATTATGTAGATAAGATTATAATCGACTTCATCAGCTTTCAAAATACTTTATTTCAGCTTTCAATCTCTTGATAAAATTTATTGCCTGCATTTTATGGTGCTTGCATCAGCTGAATTCTCGCTTTAATATAAAATTCGCCAAGTGTAGGTTTTGTAATTTCTAACCATTTGCTCAGATTATATGAAACGATTGTAATAATAATTTAGCATTTTATTATTGTAGGTAAAGCCGTGCCATTTGTGGAGCTAACAGTTGCGCACGCCAGCGTTTTAACCATTCTAGCCATTTCGTTTGAGCGGTATTATGCAATTTGCGAGCCGTTAAAGGCGGGATACGTTTGCACTAAAACGAGGGCTCTGCTGATTTGCTTTATCTCTTGGACCATTGCAGCACTCTTCACCAGGTAATTATGATGTCTGCCAAGTAGTTGTTGTTGGAATATTTAAATTAAGACAATGTGAAGCAGTAAGTTGGGTTATATGGATTTGGAAATGAAAATAGCTGTTGCATATAAGATATTAATATGTTTAGAGTCTAGCTCGCTTTATTGTGGAGCCACGAATGAAGCTCTTCGGAACAAAGAAGAATATTCTTTCCTGGAAAGTTTGAATATTTGTGTTGCACTTTTCATACGGGTGCCCAAAAAAGGTGATAAATTTGCCAAAATTATCCAAAAAAGCATTAGTTCTTCATTTTCCGGGCCTAACTATTTAAAATGTCCGTTACAATCAACAACTAAATTCCTACAATATATTAATGGGGAGCGACTGTTTTTTTGGCACACCGTGACTGTTTAATGTGTGATCCATTCAATGATATTTTCGCTTTTAATTAGTCTATTGTGCACCAGATGTCTTTCAATCTAGTTCTTCGTCCGAAATTATATCGTTACAATTTCGCGCCACGATCGAGCCAAAAATTGAGGGGGGAGGGCACCCGTAGCTTGTAGATGTAGGCAGGCGATTGATCGTTGTTGGGGAAATTGCATGTCATATAATACAACGCAATAATGTGCAATGGCTGTTTTCGTTGAGCCGGCGTGGACTTTTAAGTTCAAGGCCGTGTTCCATAGAATCAGGATTAGCGGGACCGGGACCGGCTGATTGGATGGACAGTTGACTACTTGGACATGGGGAGTTCATTCACTTCGAGGAAGAAAGTGCCATTGGATTGGGAAAAGGAAATTGTTCTAGTTTTGGGGGGAAGAAGGTGGCATTGGAGGGAAAAAGTAGACCGATAAGTAGTCGAAGGAGAAGTTTGTTTTAAAACGGTTTTCTTGAGTGGCTCAGAGATAACAGTGGTAACAGTTAGTGTATATTAAAGTAATTTCCAGTGATTTACTTAAACTTCATATGGTACGTAATGTATGTATGTGGGCCTTAAAAATTTCACTGCAGATATTGGGTTTACGAGTTTAGGCGTTTGAAAGAGGATTTAGGAGGCATTGAGGTTAAATTACGGCGAAAAAGAAAACATAGGTACTCAACGGGAAATATAGTTAGTTCGATGTCTTGCTGCCCGGCGATAAGATACCTATCAGAAGGAGTGAATGAAAAGAAGCAAGGTAACTTGAAACATCTCTTCAAATGGAGAATATTGTGAGAAGCCAGAGTGCAACTCCAACGATCATCATAATCTTCAGTGGGTGAAGCGTGATTGGTTAAAAGTCGTGCATAACTTCTTTTTCCGAGTGTAGCGGTAGCAACTACATACTGCCGATTATGTGACTATCAACAGTAGATATAAGAGATTTTTTTATATATATATGCGACAAGGAAGGGGCGTGTACTTAATTCAAATTGCAGAGAGTTCTTAGTTTATGTGCAGTTATAAAAGAAACAAATGCATAAAAGCACATTGTAATCAAACAGAACTCTGGGTGAGGTATCTTGAATCGTTTTAAGCTACAATTTCTTTTATCATTTTTTTTAAAGTTTTGTGTAAGACAAAACCTTATTTACATCGATTCACTGTCTGTCTATTCACACCCACTTTTCTCCAAAACGGCAAAACCGATCCCAACGAAATTTGGCGGACAGATGGGAACTATGAAATTCCAAGCATACACTGAGTGACATAAATTTACGTGGAGTTTCAAAGGGGGCATCTAGAATCATAATGGCCCAACTCATTCAGAGCACGAACCGATTCACCGATTCATTTATCAATCCAAAACATGATGCCAAAACTCATGCGAAGCTAGATTGATTCTTCATAAGTTGATGAAATGTGAATGATATTCATTCTCCTGGAACGGAGTTGAATGCATTCCTCGTCAACCGTGGGACCGGCATCCTCTTGATTTCGAAGAGTCATAAATCTCGGCTGCTCGGTACCCGGCTGCTGATTCTACAATACGAAGCACCCTGATTACTAAGATCATGCAGGCCCTGGGATTCTCATTTAAAATCACATAAAGCACTATGTCATGGAACATTTTACTAAGAAATGTGCAAGTCACATCTATACGTCTAGTAAAATGCGGTGATCTTACCAAAATTTCTTCTGTGTACTGCTCTCCGGGATTCATAGTCTCTGTTTTTAAACTTTTTAATACGCTTATTTGAAGCTTTATTGTATCTGGGGACTTCAATGGCAACCACAAGTACTGGGACTCGAGACTAACCTTGACTAGGGGTAAAATCCTCCTGTCCTTATTAGCTCTGGTATAATGGGAAATACAGAAAGAAACCAATTACCTGCTCCATCTTGCGATTATTCACTGCTTCTCTCCCAAGTCTACTAACCTGACAACCTGCTCACCATGTATACGAAAAGGGGCGCAACATGGTTATGTGGGGTTTTAAACGGGGTGGACAAACCAACAAGGATTGATTAGCCAAAATGCGTATCTCGAAATATGAAACAGGTCTCACTCTCACAACCAATCCCATAATTATTATTATTATTTTCAGAATTATTACAATCTCGCCAGATACCGGATTTTACCTAATACTAGCACTAAGTGCCAAATTCGTCGAGAACTACCTGCAAAATCAAGCAGAAATTCAGAATGGTGTACTTGTCCATGGTTTAAACCACACTTTGTGAGAGTCCCAGGACATCAAGAGAAGCCGTGAGGGATTTAGGTACAACAACTGTAGCTGACAACATTTTGGGAACTACCACCACCCGCTAGAGACCCCACATTTTTTTGATTTCCCGAGCCCGCGACTCATAGTTCGACATATTTCCATTTAATGTTGCCAACTAACAGCCCGTCAGGCTTGTTGTGTGGAAGACGCCTCTCTGTATTTGGATGGGCTCTGAGATACTGCCACCCTTAGATGAACGCATTGATAAGGTGGTGTGCCACCCTTCCACGACTGTCGTCAAAAACTTCAATATCAATTAATGCGATACCGTCGTAGGACATGGATTAGCCAGGTATGCGGAACGCTGTCAAAAGCCTTGACATAATCGATATAGCAACTAAAGAGGTTTCTTTGGCCTCTAGTTGCTTGTCCTACAACTACCGAGTCGATAATGAATTGCTCTTTGCTACGAAGGAACAAATTGTTAGTAATATATTTGTTTTGTTGTTTTCTTTGATTGAATTCATGATAAAAGGTATAATGTTGTCAAGGTTTGAAAGAATCTTACTATTATAAACAACGTTGAAGCGTCAATGTTAAGGACAACACTTACTCAGGTGACCCCAGCAGGAAGTGGTATCACTGAACTACGTGAAATTTTGAACTGTGTTCAAGTGCATCAAGTATTCCCGAGCAATCTGCTGAATTCGTTTCACTACCATGTAGCAACATGAGCCATGACATAGACCTAAGTAATCTATTGATGAATGAATGAATGAATGAATTCTCCTTAACGGGAATTACGTGACCAAACCATCAAAGACCTTTCTTTCATAATTTTTCCACAATCGGTGCAACCCCATATCCATCGTGGATACCATCATTTCGGCTGTGATCAAAGTACGTCACGCCACTAATCCAATGGAACATATTCATCTTCATTACTGCAAGACGTCGCTGATTGTCTTTTATAATCGGATAACACTTAGAACCATAGCAGGCGACAGGACCCATGACATTGCGGACAATTTTAGATTTGAGGCATTAGTTCTTCTTTTTCTTTAACCTTTATCCCGTTCACAAGCGGGGTCGGGTGGAGATTTGAGGCATTCATTGATATATCGATTACAAAGAATACCAGTTATTGAACGCGACTTCATCCAGATTGCGTTAATACGTGATGCAATTTCAAAACCCAGTTCTTTATTGACTAATATCATTGACCTGGATGAAGTGGCATTCCACAACTGGTGTTCTTTGTGATCGACGTATTAACGAACGTCTCAAATCTAAAATTTATCGCAATGTCGTCCGTCCTTTCGTCCTCTACGGTTCTGAGTGCTGGCCAACTATAAAACACAATGAACGGCGTCTTGCGGTAATGGAGACAAAGATGTTGCGTTGCACTAGTGGTGTGACACGATTTGATCACATCCGAAAGGAGCATATCCGCGAATATTATGGGGTTACACCGGGCGTGGAAAAATTGCGAGAAAGGCGTCTTCGATGGTATGGTCACGCAATTCGGGCTAACGAGAATTCACTTGCCATTAACAGTGACAGTGCCTGTTTCATGGGGATCGGTCTTCAATTCAATTTTATTCAAATTAAATCTGAGACCGTGTTGCATGAGACGATCATTCCATTTTTGGACAAGTTGCTCGGAATCATTTCTGCTATGGCACGCTAGGAAAACATCATCTGCATAAAGCGTATATTAAACTGGACGTTAAATGTCCTGTGAGACAATGTCCATAACAAGAACAAAGAGGAGAGGTGAGAGGGGGCTTTTTTGATGAACACCGACAGAGACTCGAAGCGGTTTTGATACACCCGCCACACTCCGAATTTTACTTTTCGGTTCGTAGTAGAGCAATTTAACCCTGCGCACGAGTTCCTCTGCTACTAGACGTTGTTGTCAAACGCGGTTAAACACCTTGTCTGGATCCAAAAATGTAAAAAGGGCGATGTTTTTCACGGTGCTTCTATATGTGTAACCGCGCAGTGTCAGTGAAAGTGGACGATGAACAATTTCTTCCGTTGAAATCTACTCAAAATATTCTCGAAATTTGCTCGAAATATTCTCGTCATCCGTCGCAGCTCGTCGGTTGTAAGCAAAGTACCGCTCTTGTCGTTAACACAACAGAAGTATTCGATATTGTGTGTGCGTTTGTGTCGACTTTTGGCAAGTCGATACAAGTCTCTAGTGCGTTCCTAAGCTGTTTTGTTGGGGGCTTGATTCACAAGAGGGTAATCAACAGTCAATATGGAGGTGTGATGGTTTCATAGAAAACGGCTTTTCTGTCACTGCCGGTGGTAAAATATCGGCGTCTTATGAGAATATTAGCAGATTTGGGTTTTCTCACTATAAAATGTAGGAAGATGAGGCAATCGTTTGATGAACCATGGATTCATAATTGCATGGTGATAGGTGTCCTCAAAATCAACTACACCCCCGCCACCCTCATTGTACGCTCCAAATCCTTTTCCCGCATGGCACTTATTACCTTCTGCCTTTTCACCCTCATGATGATACAATCATCAGTGGGCGCGTTACAGGCATCAAGGCATCCTTCTCGGCATCAGGTCCCCCTGCCTGTGGTGCTTAGGCGATGAAGAAGTGAATAAGTGCGATCAGCTAATATAATGGTGAGTTTCATCAGCCGTTCATAGAATCATCCGACTTGTTTAATGGCGTCAGAGATGGCTATGCAAACACCTTATTGAGTGTGTGGGATATCAGAATACAGAAGTTTATAACCAGTTTTACTGCGTTCGCGTTCTATGTCGCAGCAGGGAGATCAGGTAGAATTGGGCATAGTGAAATAACTCCAGCTACACTTTATTTATCTTTTTTCCTGATCTCAGCAATTTATTTTCGTTTTGCTGAAGGTGGTATAAAGTTTGTTTCCCCAAACCCTCCTCTTTTACCTGTCTTGGGACCAACATGCTATCTAAATAACTTGGCAGAGTTGAACTCTGGGGTATTATAGCCGCGGGAATATTTATCTTTACTAGAAGCGTAAACAAACAACTTATAATTGCTTTCAGTCAAGAATAGCGATTGACTTGCTCCTTAAAGCCTGCCATCTACGAGAGCACAAGGCTGTCGTACAATCGCGGTTCAAATCTCACTAGTGGCAGTGGAATTTGTATCGTGATTTGACGTCGGATACCTGTCGACTCAAGTGTGAATGTGTACCTGGGTCAAATCAGGGTAATGATCTCGGGCGAGCGGAATGCTATCCACATTGCCTCCTACAGGGTACTGTAATCCTGTAGTGTACCGTTACGGTCTTGAATGAAGTGGTCTAATACACTTTAAGACCCTGATCCAATATGGATTGTTGCGTCAACAATTATAATTATTATTATCCACGTTCAGTTCGGCCTGTCAGTTACGCCTGAGAGTCCACAGCTGACTGGTGCCCGGTAATGTGCATGAGATGCAATTGATCTGTCAGTTTTGACTGTCCAGGTGGCCGATGATTGAATAAAAAATGATTCAGCCAACTGGCCAGACTTGTTTGTTTAGGCTCTGAGCGAAAATTCGGGCATCTTCAACGCTGGTAAACATTTTTTATAAAGGACTCTAAACCCACATTGGATGGTGTACAAGCGCACAGTTAGAATGTAAGTGATTTCACTAGTATCTAAGGCATATCCGGTAGTTAAAACTTTTAGTGCATTTCACATTTCCAAACGAACGACTTATTACTTTTCTTCTTAGTGAGGAAGCTAAAACACTACTTTAATACATTCACTTGTAGTGACTTGATATGATGTTTCACCAAATTAAGTAGAAAAACTCATTCGGCCTTCCACCGAATGAAAGCCCATTAAACAATAGATTTACATGTAATATCACCCTAGTAAGCGACATAATATCATGTCACTTTCTGAAAAAAGTGATATTACAAAGTAATATCAGAAACATTACCTAATGTGATATTACATACATCACCTAATCGTTTGTATTAAAGAACAAGCCAGTTTGGAGCAAATTGACTTTGTCAGGCAGAGAGATAGGCACACAAACACATTGAGTCGATTTTCACAAATCTTAAAGAATCATTAATGATCAAAGTGCACCTGATCTATTTTTATATTTTACCGCTCGTCATGAATATATTTCGCAGATGATAACACTAATTCTGGCTCCAAAAATATCGTAAAAGCAAATGCTTTAGCCTTTTTCTTGAATGAATCTTTTTGTGGAATTTACCAATCTACTCACGGGAGAAATCCATAAAACTTTTCATGTCTCGAACTCAATTTTCGACTTTCAATCCTCCTCCAGTATGAAGTAAATGATTGAACCCTCCCATGATTGGAAGCCAAAACGGTGGAAGTAATCTCTAAGATGGGATACCCCCGCCATTTCGAGGAACATAGTTCAAAAAAATTTTGTTAGCTCAGTTTTATGTATCACTTGAAAGGACGGACGCGTTCATAGAAAGGAAGAACCTAAAATAGAGTCCGACAATGGAAGTATCTAATGTTATCTTCTTTCAGGAGCACGGCTTGCAAATGACTGCCTAATGTGGAAGCCATATCAATCACTTGGTACATTACCCACGATGCTCCTTATTCCTTATGATGTATGATGCTGCAGAAGATGCTGCTATCCATCTGTTTTCGCACCACTCCACTGGCGGTGTCAGATTATCAAGGCTCGTGTGTAATTCTGTTAATACTTTAATTCGGCACCAGGCATTGGGTTGCTATTCAGCGGTTGCCGGTACCAATATTCGCTCAACTCGTTTTGAAAGTATAAAAACTCCCCTCTGACATCAGACCCATCACTTTTAGGGTGCTTTAATCGCACTTCGCCGAAACATTTTTCATGTAGAAAACAGCCATCTAGAGCTGCACCTATTCTGATTTTATTGCGGGAGCGTCGTAAAACGAAGCAGTTAAGCGTGGAGTATTATACAGTATAGGCGTTGGTTGCGAAATATGTACAATCGATAACCTCCCGCATGACGTATACCATTTCTTGATAGCAACTTATGGAGGGCAACGGCAGCCAAGCGAACCGTAGAAAGCAGATATGACGGAAATATGTGGAGTACGCACAAGATACACTTCATTCCTTGGATATAAAGCAAATAGGCGAATAGCGCTTCATTGTGTACTACACAATGCGATTGTACGCGATTTTGAGCAATTCAATAAGAAGTTCCCAGCCAGGCACAGACAATTGTTGAATGTTTAGATACTGTGGATAGGAGCTGCTTTGGGGATTCGTTGGATTGTTAGGCGGCGATACCTGTGCTCGTTCATTTCAAGTGTGGCTTTACGATATGCAAACGAGGCTAATGTCCCCAGTAAAAGAAAACGAGCAATTCGAGGCTTCTTATCTTACGCAACTAAAAAATTTCCATATGTGACGTATCTTTCGTTCTTCTTCCTTGTAGGCAGATACCATTTGGAAAATTTATCCGGAAACTTGACTCTAATTAAATTTTAGCCGAGGTTTCAGATATGATATATTGCTGACATAATATATGTGTTTTGGTCTATAAGTCGATATATTTTTGGGACAAATACAAAATCAGACCACAAAGGTACTTTATGCGGCTTAATTTAGTTCAGAATATGGAAACGAGTTCCTAGATACTAGCTTAAAAAAACTGGACGTATCAAAACTACATATTTTTGTAGCCTAGTAAGCAAGAAGGATCAATTCCTGTCTATAATGAACGCTTCGTAGTTTTCTGGCAGTAGATTAAACTCAAACCACATTTTCGGTAATAAATAATGAAACTGTGGCAGTTATAATTATGACTTCATAAAATGTAACTATGTTGATTAAAGTTGATGCGCTCTACCTAGACCAATGGCTAAGGAGAAGAGGAAGAGGGATGAAATACGGTTTGGGGATGGGAAGGGGATAAGTTTGGGCCGTCTTGACACTGGGTGTAGCGAACCTAAAGGACTATCCTACCTTCACCATCTAACAGACGGTTATCACTGAGAGAATAAGGACTTGCGGAACTTGTTTCCTGTGAAAGAAATTTTCCACCTCGATCCCAGAGTAGCAGTGTAATTAACACTTTTCTAAGAATTTAACCACGTCATGGCGCATCATGGCATTGATGCACGACTTTTGAGAGGAAACGTAGAAAATCTGGCTGGATATACATATACGAGGGGGGACCTATAAATTCCGGGAATTACGCTGTCGTGGGGAGGGAGAGTGGGGGAACCTATTGTTTGACCACATGTCCGTTAGTGTTACGCCACCTGCGTCAGTGTGCGAAGTTGTGTCGCTGAGAGTGTATCCGTTCGCCTGTGACATTTTTTTAGTAAAGCAACTTTTTACATTTCGGCGAAAACGTAATGGCAGATTGTCGAGAACTACGCGCGGCTGTGAAATTCTGTTTCCTGTTGCTGAAATCGGCCTCGGAAATCTATTATAATGCTTAAGACTAGTTATGGGGATGCTGCCTTAAGTAAAACCAGAGTTTACGATTGGTTTTCACGTTTTGAAAATGGAGAAATGTATATTGAAGACCAACTTCGTTCAGGACGCCCCTCAACGCCAAGAACTGATAAAAATTTCGACAAAATCAATGCCCTCGCTCGTGAAGACCGTCGCCGAACCATTGATCTACTCTGTGAGATGTCGGGAATGTCATGGAGTTCAATTCAGAGAATTTTGTCCAAAGATTTGCACATGAGAAGGGTTGCAGCCAGATTCGTCCCGCATCTTCTCACAGATGAGCAAAGGGAGCGTCGACTTCAGGCATGTTTTGAGCTTCAAAAACAGCTCGAAGAGGACTCTGAATTTTTTTCCAAGGTGATTACTGGTGATGAATCGTGGTACTATGGATACGACTCAAAAGAAATATGAAAGGAAAGCGTTTTGCCACTGTAGAAGAGGTGAAATAAAAATCGCGGGAAGGCTTAAAGGACATCCCGATGAGAGAATTTAAAAAATGTTTTCAACAACGGAAGAATCGTTTGGAGAAGTGCGTTGTAGTCAAAGGTGAATACTTTGAAGGTGATAAAAATTTGGTGTAAAAATATTGGGAAATAAAGAAGTTATGACGAAATTCCCGTTTTTTGGGTCGCCCCTCGTACTTTGTATTTAAAGCGTAGTCTCTCTATATGTCTACGGCAGATATCTGTCCAGAAGGTGAATCCGAAAGCGATCAGTTTTAATTAACCGTTTGTACCAGCAAGTTTTAATCTTTTGTGAAGTGGGTTTGTTGAAACGAAAGAATTGAATTAATGTCTATCAAGAACTGTGGAACTACTCACGTGTACTGCACGTGGTTAATCATGAAACAAAATTGGTAAGGACCGATCACAAAAACTTTCACTATCAGTGGCAGTGATTTGCCAAAAACTGACCGATTTAAATACCTCGGATCAATGCTGCCTGCCAATCGTGAACTGAGTTACGAAATTGTTTCACTGATTAGTGCAACCTGAATGAATTGGCGTTCCCCAACTAGCGTTCCTTCTGATCGACGTATCAACGAACGTGTCAAATCGAAATTTGCCGCAGTGTCGTCCTCCCTGTCGCCTTCTATGGTTCTGAGTGTTGCCCGACTACGACCAGTATCGTAACACACCATGATCACATTCGAAATGAGGATATCCGCGATCGAAAAATGAATAAATTGCAAGGGAGCGTCGACGATGGTAAAGTCATGTTGTTCGCACCAATGAAAATTCAGTTGGCAAGATTGATCTGAACATCGAAGTCGATGGGAATTGACCAACAGGACGGCTGAAATAGCGTTGTTTTGATACGCTGGATGGCGATTTGAAAGCATCACGACTGCATCCAGATTAAGCTTTTTGTTTTGTGTTATCTATTTTCTTTCATTTATGAATCTTTCATTTACAGAAAATGGAACTCACATTAAGTAATCAAATCTTAATACTAGGGTTCCAAACAACGAGGTATGTATGTCTTGGTAGAACGTTCTGTCTTCATCAAATTTTAATATTACTGGATCGTTTTTTCAAATAGTTGAAGTCTTTTGAGACGTCGAGTTTTGGACTTTCGCCACAAATCCTTTGCCAAACTGTTGGGCTGAGTTATCAGTTTGTACACACTGGTATAGGCTACAATCTCGTGCAAGACTGTGGGTATCTGAAGGTCTTTGTGAAGCTAGTTACTTTTCACAAACTAAGGCGCCCCTGTAATTGTACCCCGAATTCTGGATTATGCGCGTTACAATTGCTCTATATTAAATATTCTCAAAGAACCGCATAAGTGGATCCCATACATATGTTCAGATAAGCTGTATGATTGCATTATACAAAAAGACCTTCTACTTCAATTTAAGCATGCAGCGCTTGTTTAAAAGACAATGTAGACTCCTTGCTTTAATGGTCTTCTGTTTCTCTCTGAATCCAATATCTCTCCAATCCCGGTCATTTGGTACCACTAGATTGGAAAACTTGGGTTCCATTTAAATTGATTAGAGGACAGCTTCCCGAGAGAGCGTGATTGTTATATGAGTGCAATTAGACTCATTGACTTTCGTCAGCTGTTCCTCGATTCGGTTTAAATGCCGCTTTAGGACACAAGATGCTAATCGGGATTCGACACTGGTGACCAGAAACGAAGTATCATCCGCAAATGTAAACGTGACTATTTTACTGCGAATTTGCATGTCTGATGCGTAGATAAGCTACAACATGGGTCTTAGTACTCTTCCTTGTGGTACGTCCACATTGATGTTGTGGTTACGCGTGGTAAAACTTTTGTACCGAATTATGAACTTCCACCCAATTAGATAGGATTCAAAAATCTTGTGAAATTAGCTGGAAAGAGTTTCTTTATTTTGTACACCAGACCTTTGAGCCATACTCTATCAAATGCCAGTGATGCAGCCAGGCACACCGTAGAAAAATACTTCCTACCCTCCAATGCTCGGCTAATTTCCGTTAGAATTCTATGAACTTGGTCCGCCTTGCTATGCCTTTTCATCATCATCATCAACGGTGCAATACAGGGTATTCGGTCTAGGTTTGCTTTAGTAAGGAACTCCATACATCCCGGTTTTGCGCTGAGGTCCACTAATTCCATACCCCTAAAAGCGGTCTGGCGTCCTGACCTACTCCATAGCCCCATCTCAAGCAGGGTCTGCCTCGTCTTCTCCTACTACTTATAGACGATCCATTGATTGATAGTATTATCGATGTCGTGGCAAGTTTTCAGTTGAACTCTGAAATGGGAGGTGAGCGCTGATGCATTTCTTTTACTTCAGCTAGTTTGTCCTCTTATTTATTAGTTTGTCGGGCCTGTTTGAATTTATTCCTTGACTAGTGATAGTGATTATTGTACGGAGTGATCCGAAGATAAATCAAACTCGACGGATGTTTTTGGTAACTCCAAAATCGATAAGGTCGATACATAGGCTATTCTGAAGAAATAACATCAAGCCTTTTGGATTTGCTTATGGTGTCTGCCTTTCGGAGAAATTAGTCTTGATCTCCAACATTATTGTGATTGAAGCTAATAACGGTTCAGAGCAAAGTGTCTAACCCGGGATTCGATTCCACAGTGAGCTTTGTCGTCTAGGTGCTTGGTGTCGTAGAATGTGCATCCTTGCGTATGGAAGTGGTTCTTTTTTGTAAAGTGGGTTTCGAAGATTAGCAAAATTTCCATAGAATTGTCGATTAAAAATCTGTACAGCTCAAGTTTGTCTTGACTGATGCCATTTGCATTCCAAAGACAGATTTTCTGCTCGACCATTTGTTAGCGGTTAGGACTTGTAGAATTCACGATTGGTTTCAGATCATCTCCTGGAACAAGCTTTTGACAGAGGAAAATGACGCACCCTATAAAGACGAGCCAAGCTTCTAAACAGAACAAAGGCTGAAGAAAAAAAAGAAGTTGAAGGACAGGTTCTTGATAGCTTTGAGAATTGAGCTCTATTTTCCATTTCGTATTTCCTGGCAGGTGTGGGGATAGAAACTCGCGATGTTATTGAACTTATAGGCCAGTCAATGACTAATCAGGAGGGATGCTAATTGTAAGTGCTTTGCGATGAACCTTAAAAAAAGTATCGACGTTGAGTATTACGATGTTATGTTCAAGTATCCTGTTTATCTTGGCCCTCGAAAAAGTGATCCGCCATACTGATGTAAATGAGCGCGGCACCAGTCCCTTCAAGCCCACCTCCCTACTGGTCTATGTCGTTGGGGACGGGATGTCTGGAGTTCCTTGCTAAGTCAGGCCCAGATCGGATACCAGTTGTTGCGTCGTTGATGATGACAACGTGTTCAATCGAATTAACTGTTTGTTTGATGAACTTGAAATCTGGGACAGTATTTTTCCTATTACAGTGTCCATTGATGATTAGTTTGATGGTCCGCTCAAAGATTTTAGCAGAGGTTTAGAGGATAGAAATAGACCTGCAACTGGAGGATATTTGAATTCTTTCCGGGGATAGAAGTGATTTGACCACACTTCCAGCTCGCAGGGAAGTGGGGCGAAGAGACTAATGGTTGCATAACGTTTTGTGTAGATAATGGTTGCAACTTTGTCAAGTCTGGTTGAAATCCTGTTTTTACTCTGCTTAATAGCCTTTGCGACCATTTCGGGCTTGACGAAGTTGGTCAGATAAATCCAGTAAGCCCTAGAGGATTGAAACAGATCACTCCATGCTTTCTCTCCAGCCGCTCCCCAAAAGTAGTAGGAATCAACCAACAAACTTTTTGAGGCGATTGCATCGCTGTTGTTACCTACTTATACTGACTGGTTTGGACGTGATGAGATGGCTTGCAATTCTACAACGAACATCGCTTCCGCTTTTTTTGTACGCAAGCGTTAGTCCTGCCCTCTGTAACTAATCTTAATTGCTTCGCATAAGTACAAGTCAACATCTTCAAGATGTTTTGCGTTTTCGTGATCGTTGTAGTCACAGTGTTTCCAAATTCCCCCAACTTAAATTGTGGAACTAGTGTAGTTTGGAATTAATGGGATAGTCTGTGACATTTTTGGGGCAGCAGATTTCGTCTTTTCTTCAGGATCTTTATCTTCCTCTTTCCCCCATTATATAGGATCCTAATAGTTCAGACAATGTTTTTAACGGCTTGATACTCGTTATGCTCGTCCTTGATAAACTCGGGCTTTTCAATTATTGCTGGACGGTCAAAACTGTGTATTTCACGTGAATTTATTGCACTCTAAAGCTGGGTCCACACCGGACGCGCTACGCTGCGCCGCGCTGATCTGCGCAACTATTTCATGTACCGACATCGACTGGATCGTGTCCGTTAATGCTCGGGTTTGCACAATGTTGCGCGGATTGTCGTCTCTCTGCTCAGCGCTGCGCTTCCATTTTCTATTCGGCGAAGCGCAAACGCGTCCGATCTGGACCCGATTTAAGACGCCCGGTTATCATCATATAAAGTGAACTCATATGAACGGCGGAGTTAGAGCTTGGAAATACATATGGATGTCAAGGAATATTTTGAATTGGAGATGAGGTGAATGGAAAAACTGGTAGAGAATTTATCACAAAAGATGAACACAATCAATCTTTATATCCGAAGCGTTCAGCTTCCGGTATTCCGACTTGTTTAATATCGTAATATGCCCGCTTCTGACAACACTTATCCCACGTCTTAGCTTGGAGAGGTTTCATGAATATGATTTTATTGTTGTAATGAGAAATCTGAATACAAAATTTGGTGAATTGACATGTTGATCGAATTTTCGATCAAGTCTTCAAGGATACTATTAGCCGCACCAAGTCTTCAAGGATAGTATTATATGATTGATGATTGGATACCTTCGATTAGATTAGATTAGATATGATACCCGATCATCTCGTAAGGCTACTGAAGTCCACCGAATGGCTGAATTGAATTGTTTCTCTACATTCCCTGATTCATTGTATTTTATATAAGGGGGTACCTCGAGCATATGTTATTTTGACATCACACCACGGTCATGAACAGGGCGAGGCTTCAGTTCAAGTTCAAGTTTATTGCTGGGTTCAACAATGCCAAAATTAGGAAAGGATTGGTTGCCAAGAATACGGGTCTACTGGGGAAAATTATGAATTTAATTGGGAAAATTATCAATTTAATTGAATAAAGCTATACATTTGTATGTTCTTAAAAAATGAAAACAAAGCATGCAACCTGGCTAGTAGGCGTATTAAATGGAAGCCTTCTCTCCCAGAGCCAGCTCTTCATTATAATAAATATTGTTTAAAACTAGTTCAGAGATATATGCATAAAATATATAATATTTCAATTACCTACTGAATAAATTTGTATATGGAATAGAATCAGCGATAAACGCCAATTTCGAATTGCATAAAATATTTTTGAAGTCAATCATAGACACTGTTGCAAGCAGAAGTGAAGCAGTTTGCTTGGGCATGCGGCTTGTAATTTTGTCAAAGCCGTTTTTCCAGTTCATTAAACAACCGACAATTTGTTATGTTGATGAACATGTGCATTTTCTGCAAGACAAATTACAGCTAACTCTAAGTAGCAGATATAATTTTTAGCTATTTGTCAAACATCGGTAATTAAATTAATCATAATTTGGTTTGGCACCATACCTGGACGATTATAGCTAAATCAGACTTAATAACAGTTGTCGGCTTCTTGATGCCACTTTTATACATTCTGTCATAAAGTTGCTAATTGGGGCTATTGGTAGCGAATTGATTATTCAATTCTGTATTCATGATTAACTTTGTGAGGGTTCTTTTTAAATTCAGCTCTCAAAATATATTTTTTACAGATTGAAAACAACACTTGTAAGGATAAAAGTTTTAAAACATGTATTAGGTAGGAAGGTTATAAGTAACGTCTTTACACACTTTTCACATTTCCAAACTAATCCTTAACGCCCTAGATGACAGGTAATCCTAACAATAATGATAATAATATTGTCAAGTCTCAGTACGTCCTAAAAGGACTATTGTGCCCCTTCACTGGTGAAATATATCTATTATTAGAAGTTTTTATCTATCTAGTATCTATTTTGCACAAGTGCCAGACGCTATCCCAGAACATGTATAGAGGTTTCGTCACTCTCCTCACAGAATCTACTCGCAGTGTGCGTAGATATCCCCAGCTTCCCAGGTGGTAATTTAGCCTGCAGTGAGTATTTTCAATATGGTTCGGAAGCTCTAATTGGCGAGGTTTAAACAATCCTTCTAACGTTTGGGTTCGTATCCGCCATGAGCAGTACAGTTCCCACGCCCGTTCCTTTTCGTTTTCCAGCTCGTAGTGATGAACCAATTTCCGACTCTGTTAAGGAAGCCGGGCATAGTCAATCTTTTAAGACATTCTAATACCAGTTTGGATTTCACCTGGTTGCTCCTAAATTCCTTAACAGACGCTTGCCTCTCTTCTGTCCAAAACACTATAAACGCAGAATGCTGGATCGAGCTAATCACAAAGTTTAGCACAATGGAGGAAAGTGCAGTCCAGTTTAGTTATAGTTAGAGGAGGAGAGGCGAGAGAAAAGGGGGATTCCCTCCGGGCCCAAAATTTTACTTACTTAAACTTTAACAAAATAAGATATTTTAGGAATATAGAGGAACGTACGCATAGCAAAGAGAGATATGTCTTGCCTATGATAACGATTTGCGCATTTTCTCATGGAACGTGCGCTACCTGTACAGAGATGAAGCTGATAAGCAGCTAGCCGATACCCTGTCCCAATATAGGGCTGATGTAACAGCGTGAAAGGAGATGCGTTGGACAGGGACCGGTTTCCTGGAGAAGAGCCGATACACCATATATTATAATGGCCACCCAGTAAACCATGTGCTTGGAATAGGTTTTTTAGTCAGCCAAAAATGAAAACTGCTGTTATTGGCTTTGAAAACATAAGCGAACGGCTATGCACTCTGCGGTTGCGAGGCAAGTTTAGAAATATAAACCTCATTAACGTTCACGCCCCTACAGAAGAGACTGCAGAGTCGGAGAAGGATACCTTCTACGAGGCAGTAGAAAGAACCCTCGAAGCCTGTCCCAGATATGATATCAAAATCATACTTGGGGATTTTAACAGCCAAGTAGGGAAGGAGCCCGTATTCAGGTGATACGTTGGCTCCAATAGCTTACACGAAAATACAAATGATAACGGACTGCGGATTATTCAATTAGCAGGCTCAGACGAAATGGTTGTTGGAAGTACCTGTTTTGCGCGGAAAGTGGTCCACAAACATACGTGGGCCTCTCCAGACGGGAACACTTTCAACCAAATCGACCACGTGTTGATCGAACGCCGCCAACTCTCAGCCTTGATGAATGTCAGAACATATAAGGGGGCCAATATAGACTCGGACCACTATCTCGTTGGCATGGCGCTCCGAGCTCGAATAACAACACCACCTAGAATCCCCTATGACAATCGGGTGAGAGTTAATACTGAAGCCATCCACAACACAACCCTCCGCGACACCTATAAGAGGGAAATGGATGCCGCAATAACCGCAGTCAACAGAGGACCTGGAGATGAAGCATCAACAAATGATCTTCAAAACCACCTGAAGAACGTTATCATGGATACGGACACAAACGTACTTGGCCCCAGCCGCAAAAGGAGTCGGAACGGCTGGTTTGACGATGAATGTAAGCTAGCAACGAAACGGAAGAATGCTGCATACCGAGTAATGTTGCATTCTCAAAGAACGCGGGCACGCACAGAGACTTATCACGAAATCCGTCGAACGGAGAAGCGGCTTCACAGACGGAAAAAGGAAGCCTGGGAGAACCAACAAGTCTGTAAACTCGAAAAGTACAGGGAGCAACCGCATCAGGCGCGGAAGTTTTACCAACAAGTCAGCAGGATGAAGCCTTATACACCTCGATGTTCATCCTGCCAAGACAAAGAGGGAAATCTGATTTCCGACAGAATGGGCATATTGGAGCGTTGGGTTGAGTACTTTGATGAGCTACTGAACAACTAGAACATCGGCGACTTGGAGGTCCCACCAACTGAAGACGACATACAAATACTGCCACCACCAAGTTTAAGAGAAACAATCCGTGCAATTCATCGGCTAAAAAATCGATACGATTGCAGGAATTATAGAGGTATCACGTTGCTGAATACCATCTATAAGATATTCTTCGCTATCTTGCTAGGCTGGATAGCCCCATACGCCCAGAACATTATTAGCCCGTACCAAAGAGGCTTCACTCCAGTCAAATCAGCAACAGATCAGATTTTCTCTGTGCGGCAATCGATGGAAAAACTGTTGGAATATGGAAAACAATTGCACCATCTATTCATCGACTTTAAAGCCGCCTATGATAGCATAGCCAGGGTAAAACTGTACACGGTCATGAGGGAATTCGGTATCCCGACGAAAATAATAGGGCTGACCCTGACCAATGTGCGAGGCCAGATAAAAGCAGCAGGATCACTCTTAAGACCATTCGACATCAACAATGGTCTACGACAAGGGGATGCCCTACCATGCTTCCCCTTTAACCTGGTCCTTGAGAAAGTGATCCGTGATGCTAAGGTAAATGCAAGAGGTATGATCCTCTTTAAGCCCACCCAACTACTGGCCTATGCTGACGATATCGACATAATGGGAAAAACCACGTAGAGACGTACAAACTGCGGTGCGAGATCTTGGGCTGCACATCAATGAAGGCAAGACAAAATATATGGTGGCAACGTCAGCACCGAAAACCAACCAGCCAACAACATCAAGCCGCACTGGTCAAACGGGAAGAATAAGGATAGGAAAATACAACTTTGAAACCGTTGATAATTTCTCCTATCCAAGGTCGAAACCGAACCGATAACAACTACGATGAGGAAATCCGCGCACGGTTGTTGTCAGCCAACAGATCCTATTTCAGCTTACTGTTCCGCTCGAAACGTCTCACCATAGGGTCAAAGCTCTTACTGTACAAGACTATGATCTTGCCAGTCCTCATGTATTCCTCGGAGACTTGGGTTCTTAGCAAGAAGAATTGCGAACTTTTGGCCGCGTTGGAGAGAAGAATCCTCCAAAGAATTTTTGGCCTCCTACATGAGGATGGACGATTCCATAGCCTACATAACGGCGAAATCTATGAGCGATACCATGACCGTCCGGTTGTGGATAAAATCTGGCTCAATAGATTACGGTGGGCGGGTCACTTAAACCGTATGGATGAGGATGATCCAGCCCGGAAAGTCTATAAGAGCAATACCTATGGTAGAAAGGGAATACGAGGCAGACCCTGCCTAAGATGGAGCGGTGGGGTGGGCCAGGACGCCAGACAGGTTTTAGGGATATCGAATTGGTGGACCTCGGCGCAAAACCGGGATGTCTGGAGTTTCTTATTAAGGCAGGCCTAGACCGGATATCGGTTGTTGCGCCGTTGATGATGATGAACGCTTTAACATGATTTTTGCGCGTACCACATCCGGTGAGATTTTTTTTTGTGGCTGAAATGGTTAGTAACCATGAACTGCTCTTCCAAGCAGGACAGAAATCTTATCGGCCATCAATATACTCAAACGGAGTAAAGCCGCTAGGCTCGAAATCTCGCTACAGGAGTTACTTTTCGCTGCACCTACAGATCTGTTACTTCCACTAGTACGGAAATGCTGGGAATGGGGTAGAGGATCATTAAAATTTCAGAGAAGGGAACCCGATTTGGGTGTGACAATTGGATTGATATCTGCGTGCTCTGTCGCCGCAAAATAATCCTGAATCGCATCGTAGATTACCTAGAAAGATTAATCGAAAGAGAAAAGGCTCCGCTCTGGATCCTCTCGCATTGGTATCTACGCTTTGCTCTTCATGGATTTTGTGTAAGCTTTCAACATTGTGAACGGGGAGAAGGGCACTAGAAGCATTGCGGAAAATCTAACAGCTATTATCAGAGCGACATATGATGGCGCAAAATGTCACCGGTTGGATCGAGGTAAAATCTTAGAGAAATTTGATGTCCAAAGCGGAGTCCGCCACCGATATTATTTCGGAGGCGTTCTTCATGCTGTCTGAATGGGTTGCCCAAGAACACTCTAACACACTAACTAGAGTCGAATATCCAATAACAGCTACAAAAACGAGATCTGTACATTATCGTTGGTAACGAACAGAACCTATTTCAGCTTACAAAAGTCACTTGAAACTTTACGCCATAAGGTCAGAGCTCTTACAGTAAAAGACAATGGTCTTGCCAAGCTTGGGTTCCTAGCAAGAAAAACTATGAATTATTAGCCACGTACGAGTAAAGAAAATTCCAAAGAATTGTTAGGATATTACAAGAGACCAATGAATCTGTAGCCTATATAGCGACAAAATGTACGACCGATATCACAATTGTTGGTTTGGGGATAAAGAGTGGTTCAATAGATTGCGGTGCGCGAGCCACTTAATCCGTCTGGGCAAGGATGATCCAGCCCGAAAAGTCTGTAAAGGCAGTATCTATGATAGAAAAGGAAGACGTAGCAGACATTGCCTCAAATGCAGTGACGCCAGACAGTTTTTAAGGATATCGAATTGGTGTTTGGGGTTCCTTACTAAGAAAACTTAGACTGGATACCAGTTGTTGCACCGTTGATGATGAAAGGGTTCTTTTACCGGGGTAATATTCAATATCAATATCAAAGAGTTTGTCCCAAAAATAGCTCAATGACTCTTATAAAAATCAAAATTTTAGTTGAAAATAATCATGTCAGCAGTTACTAAATGAACATTTTTTTCTATTTTTCAGCCCCATTCTACTCTTTGCGGAATACAAGTTCGAGGAATACATCGACGGAACGTACGTAGCTGTGTGTCTTACACAAGCCTCGAGTGGATGGACAGCGGGATTCTTTCTGATGACAATTTCTATTTTTTTCGTTTTGCCCCTCATTATCTTAATAGTATTATACGCTCTAATAGCGCGTAACCTGATCTCAAAACACGACGGAATGGTAAAGATAAGACCAAACAAACCAGAACTAAGTTATAAAGCGAGGAAGCAGGTTGTTCTTATGCTCGGAGCTGTTGTTCTCTCGTTCTTCTTGTGCCTGCTTCCGTTTCGGGTCCTTACCCTCTGGATCATAATCGGGTCGCATGAAGCGTTTATGAATATAGGGATAGAAGCATATTATAATATTTTATACTTCTGCCGGATCATGCTATACATTAACTCAGCAATCAACCCGATTCTATACAATATTATGTCATCGAAGTTTCGTAAAGGCTTCTTGAAGCTGTGCTTCTGGTGGCAACCCTTCAACAGCAATCTAAAGGTGAGACCCAGGACAGCGACCTTCAATACCACAACCACTTCATCCAGTGTCCTATCTCGCAGTTTCACGAGAAGATCTAGTGAACACAAAACGGTGGATGACTTGAAGCATAAAGTCGACATGAAAATCGTTTCCCAGGAAATAATTGAGCAAGAATGTGAGCTGCGGCTGTTACGAAACGTTTCGAATTCTGTCCACTTAGTGAATAACGCGGATAATTTTCGTCGCCTGGCAATCTCGAATCGATCCAACATGCACTGCCCGCAGAGGACTTCCGATAATGCTTTCCCAGATGACGTAGAGGCTATTAAAGAAGTCAAAGTATTACAATAGTATCGAAAAGCCGAAAGGAAAATCTGGTTCGTTGAATTGCAATCTTAGATATTCACGGTTAAGCTAATTATAATATTTACACTGTTCCCAAACAGATATCACCAGTGTGGCATCTCGATCTCAAACGTTAAGTGAATAAGAACTGGCAAAAGTTCTGTATGGCAACTGTATCGAGAATGAATGCAAAAAGCGTTCCAGATTGGTAACCAAATTACGATGAATATGACAATGTATGAGGACGAGAAGATGGCACTAATCATAGACAACAATCTATTCACAAAAATTGAAAATAAAAACGTTGGTCATGTTTGTACGTCAATATATCAACAGTAGGTGAAGAACACGCTTTCAGGTTATTGTTCCCACATAAATCAATGAGATTAATTTCCGTAATATTCACTTTCTAATTTTCGGAAATTATCTCTTTCCTCCTATCAGTGGAGTCATATTTCAAGCTGCCATGTTTGCTCTAAATTACCTCCCAAAATCTGTTAAAATATGTTTTCTGACTGAGTTATTGGCTGCATATATGCATTCAACAAAGCGCCCAACACATTTCATGCATAAATTGCTAATTTATATCGTATTAATTACGTTAGGAGAACGTGCAACACCAAGGCGAACCTCTTGAAGCTACCATCGCTAGTTAGGTGCCATCTTCAAGGCTTCCGATAAATTGCGAATAATTTTCAATATTTATGTATGTAAATATATACAAATGCCCGAAAGATAAATATTGTTCAAGTTCGAAGTATCCAATGGCTTTTGAGATGATATTGTCGTAATGAGCTTTTAACGAACAATGCAGATTGTAAAAAAGTCATCTTTAAGATGAATGGCGAGGTGAAACTGAATCGGCCAAAAATGTACAAAATTATATATGAATGTGTAGACGTATAATATCTGGAAGACAATGGTTTTGCTTTTTCATTAAACAATTGTGGAATGTTTGAATGTTTGTAACGGAAATTAGAATTTGAAATAAATGGAACATAAAATCAAATTGACTTGTACATATTCTAAGGTAAACATGAGGAAGCCGTAAAAATTATGAAGTACCCAAGCGAGGATCTATAAATATGTAAAGATACAACATATACTCGTATATATACAGGGAGCTTGTCCTTATAATGTAATATCTTGGAGTGAAACGATGGCGTAAAGGACTTTCCAGCTTCTACTCTTGCACAATAACTTTTCAAGACCTTTCTTGCAGTTCCTTGCCAGGAACCCTTTTTCGGTATGCAAAAGTTGGTTATATAACCAGGAAGAAATTCAAAGAAGAACACCATTTAGGCGACATCGACATACTGATACTTCCTCCCTACCTGAAAAGTGCACAATGAGATTCGGTGCCCCTTTGCCGTTAAAATTGCTCTTCCTGCGTATAATATTCTTGCCTTGACCTAAGGGATAAGGTATTACCTATCTTCTTCAGGTAGTTTTCCACACCGAGTATATTCACTAGCACAGCGTCAACCCCCTTCAGTTATAAATGCTTGATATGCCCTCTTCACCGGAAGGGTCCTCCTTGGTTCATTCCTCCTTATCCCGTGTAGAGTTATTTTCTACGATGGGAAAGTAATACACCCAATGTATCTCTCCTCTTCAGACTTTTGACATACAGGGCACTTACATAGTCTCTTCTTCATGTTGATTTTTTTTTTCTATTTTATTTTCAATGAGAATGCGTTTCACTTTCATTACCATCTTAACGCTGTATTCGCCCAAGGCAGCAGGATAACACAAAGCCCAATGCAAATACTTGTAACTAAGCGGTATTCGAACGTAATGCGACTGGATCGAGATTCAGACTCTCAGCCAACTCCACCATTGCACCATCACTAAAACAATGTCAATAATGTAGTTCTTGCATTTATGTTTTGTCCTAGGCATTTATCTCAAATTCGGACACAAGCTCGCGGTCATAAATCACAGTCGTCGGGATCGACAGCTCCGCCTCTCGATTATCCCATCATATTCCCACAAAAGTCGTTTCTCCTTCTTGAACTGCTCACCAATCATATAGCGGACAGCTCTGACCCAACCCGCGCACAAATATACAACATCATTTTGCTATGATCTTAGACGTAAAGAAAAGGAGTACATTTTTTCACGAATATAGCTCATATCAAATAAAAGGTCTCAGTTAGTACTCTATGAAGCAGATCTCACGTTTTGAAGCTTACTCTAATTGGAGGGGAGTGGACAACAAAACTAAAATCCAAAAAAAAATCATATTGATAAAGCTCTTCTCAAGTAAAGTTGATAATTCGTGAAAATCCTTCTTCATACTACAAATATACCTGTAGAGCAACGTAATCTATAACCAAGCGCGCAATACTGGAAAGTTTGGTGCAAATCTTGTTGTAAATTGTTATGGAAGTTCAAATTCTGATGACTTTGCGCTGCCGTGACCGTACCAGAGGAGTTAATGGATAACAAACAGCGGAAATAAGGTGTTCCTCACTTGGTTTGGTTCACCATCACGTGGTACAGTACTTCAACCGCACCTACGAGCCATGGTTCACAGTCCACATAAAACCCGCTCTAACTCTCCTCAGGGCTTATCGAGGTGCTTGCATTCCTCCCCTATCTCGGCCCTATCTCGGACCCTCTCATCGACTACTTCGGAAGAGTGGACTCCACTGCACGGCGTAATAATAATAATAATAATCGTTGGCGTAACAATCCATATTGGATCAGGGCCTTGAAGTGTGTTAGAGCACTTCATTCAAGACCGTAACGGTACACTAGGAGGCAATGTGGCCAGCATTGAGCTCGCCCGAGATTATTACCCTGATTTCACTCAGGTACTCATTCACAGCTGAGTCGGCTGGTATCCGACGTCAAATCACGATACAAATCCCACTGCCACCAGGGAGATTTGAACCGCGACCTTCCGTACGACAGCCTTGTGCTCTAACCACTTAGCTATCCGGACACACGGCGTAACCAGCAATGAAATTTTCGCCCCATTTTAGCGTGTGATCTATCCACTTCCACTTCCGCCTTCTGATCACATCACCCACGAATGAAAGGACTGTGCAAACAGTATTAGGCCAACGTATTTCAACATAGTCCTCGTTGAACTGGGCCCAAAGACGACTAGAAAAAATACGTTCTGCGAAGCAGTCAAAGCTTTATTGGAAGAGAAAGCTCTTGCTTGCAGCCTAGAGCCCATGTGCTTTCAAGAAATCCTGGGATCCTGACTGCCTCACAGAAAAGGTCGAAGTTGAGGAGGCGATAAAGCGTGAATGTCCAGAGGTAACCAATGCCCGGATAGGTATCACCTCTGTAAGTGCTCCAGGCCAAAAGCTCGCCGTGATGGAAGTCTCCGAGCAATATGCGAGGAAATTGGATTGGTAGTATGCAAGGTGTGGTCAAAGGGTAGTATAGGTCCCAGGGCGATGGAGCATAAAACCTGGGAAACGCCTGCTGAACCAACACCATCAGCTCTACTACCAAATCCTATCTCCACCTCCACGTGGTGACCGCTGGGAGCTCTTTTTTAACGAAAAGCTGCAGACGGAGAAGGATGAAGGAGAGTCTCCCGTGCCTAAAAACGGGACAAATGGTACCAACTGATCATCCAGGTTGGGGGTTGGGTAGGACTGACAACCCTACATGGAAAACCGAAGTTACGAAGCCACAACAGGAGCCTCGAACTGGACGGATAACATAACGACGAACCCAAAAACGACAAAGGAATAACAATTTGCGCATTTTCTCATGGAACGTGCGCTCCCTGTTCAGAGAGAACTGCCAAGCAGCTAGTCAACACCCTGTCCCAATAACGGGATGATGTAACGGCGTTACAGGAGATGCGCTGAAGAGGGACCGATTTCCTGGAGAAAAGTCGCTACACCATATATTATAGTGGCCATCCAGTAAACCATGTGCTCGGAGTAGGTTCCTTAGTCAGCCAAAAAATAAAACCTGCTGTTATCGGCTTTGAAAATATAAGCGAAAGGCTATGCACCTTCTACGAGGCAGTTGAGCGGACCCTAGAAGCCTGTTCCAAGTATGATATAAAAATCATGTATATATGATTATAAAAATCATACTTGGAGATTTCAACAGTCAAGTAGGGACGGAGTCCATATTCAGGCGATACGTTGGCTCCCATAACTTACATCAAAATACAAATGATAACCGACTGCGGATCATTCAATTTACAGTGTCACATGAAATGGTTGTTGGAAATACCTGGTTTGCGTGGAAAGCGGTCCACAAACAAACGTGCGCCTCCAGACGGGACCACTTTCAACCAAATTGGCCACGTGTTGACCAATCCCCGCCACCTCTCAGCCTTGATGAATGTCAGAACATATAGGGGGGTCAATATAGACTCGAATCACTATCTCGTTGGCATGTTAACAACACCACCCAGAATCCCTTCTGACAAGCAGGTGAGAGTTAACACTGAAGCTATCCACAACACAACCCTCCGAAACACCTATAAGAGGGAAATGGATGCCGCAATAACCACAATCAGCAGAGATCCTGGAGATGAAGCATCAACAAATGATCTTCACAACCACCTGAAGAACGTTATCACACGTCCCAAAGATACTTGGCCCCAGCCGCAAAAAGAGTCGGAACGGTCGGTTTTAGGATGAATTTTAGCTAGCCACGGAAAGGGAGAATGCTGCATACCTCCGTAATGCTGCATTCTCAAAGGACGCGGACGCGCATGGAGACTTATCACGAACTCCTTCGAGCGGAGAAGCGACTTAATAGACGGAAAAAGGAAGCCTGGGAGAACCAACAAGTCTGTGAACTCGAAAAGTACAGGGAGCAACCGCTGGAGGCGCGGAAATTTTACCAACAAGTCAGCAGGGTGAAGCGACTTTGAGGTCCCGCCAACTGAAGACGACGGACAAATTCTACCACCACCAAATATAGAATAAACATAGGCTTAAAAATCATAAGTCGCCAGTAGCCGACGGAATTACAACCGATTTGGTTAAATATGGAGGCGACCAATTACATCAAGTGGTTCATCAACTTGTGCTCAAGGTTTGGGACAGCGAATCAATGCTTGACGACTGGCAAAGATCTGTCTCCTACAAAAAAGGGAAATATCACACAGTGCAGCAATCTATAAGATATTCTCCGCTATCTTGCTAGCCTGAATAGCCCCTTATGACCAGAACTCCTCGGCCCATACCAAAGAGGCTTCATTCCAGGCAAATCAGCAATAGATCAGATTTTCGCTCTGCGGCAAGCGATGGAAAAACTGTTGAAATATGGCCATCAGTCGCACCATCTTTTCATCGATTTTAAAGCCGCCGCAGTAAAAAACCAGGGTGAAACTGTACAACGCCATGAGAGAATTCGGTATCCCAACGAATTGATAAGACTGACTAGGCTGACCCTGACCAATGTGCGAGGCCAGATAAAAACAGCAGGATCACTCTCAAGATCATTCGACATCAACAACGGTCTACAACAAGGGGATGCCCTATAATGCGTCCTCTTTAGCCTGGCGCTGGAGAAAGTGATCCGTAATGCTGAGATAAATGCAAGAAGTACCATCCTCTTTAAGTCCACCCAACTACTTGCCTATGCTGTCGCTATCCACATCATGGGAAGAACGACCCATGACCTACAAACTGCCTTCATCCAGATCGAGCAGGAGGCTAATGGGGCGAGATCTTGGGCTGCACATCAATGTGTGCAAGACAAAATATATGCTGTCAGGATCAAAAATCAACAACATCAAATCGCAATGGTCAAACGGGAAGAATAAAGATAGGAGACTACAACTTCGAGATCGTTGATAATTTCTCCTATCTAGGGTCGAAAATGACAACCGATAATAGCTACGATGATGAAATCCGCACGGTTGTTGTCAGCCAACAGAGCCTAGTTATGCTTTCAAAAATTGTTACGCTCGAAACGTCTCACCATAGGGTCGAAGCTGTTACTGTACAAGAAAATGATCTTGCCAGTCCTCATGTATTCCTCGGAAACTTGGGTTCTTAGCAAGAAAAATTGAGAACTTTTGGCTACGTTCGAGAGAAGAATCCTCCGAAGAATTTTTGGCCCCCTACATGAGGATGGACAATTTCGTAGCCTACACAATGACGAAATCTATGAGCGATGCCATGATCAACCGGTTGTGGATAAAATCCGGTTCAATAGGTTACGGTGGGCGGGTCACTTAATCCGTATGGAGGAGGTTGATCCAGCCCGGAAAGTCTATAACGGCAATATCTATGGTAGAAAAAGAAGACGAGACAGACCCTGCTTAAGATGGAGCGATGGCGTAAGTCAGGACGCAGACAACATTTAGGAATATCGAATTGGTGGAACTCGGCACAAAACCGGGATGTTTGGAGTTCCTTATTAAGGCAGGCCTAGACAGGATACCGGTTGTGGCGCTGTTGATAATAATGAGTATGCTGGGTACGAATGCAGATAGTCTCCACCAAGTACTACAGGTGTCTGGACTATGGACACACGTCAACAGCATCAAGCGAAGACTTGTAATGAAAGCGAGAGTTTCGTTCCCTGCAGGGATAGTGCCGCGTCTGGTAAAAGTGTCGCACACACTGCGGGCTCATGCACCGGAGTGCAATTGCTCACCAGTTGCTAGCACAGTTCGCTGTGGAAGTAAATGTTGATCTAGTGCTAATTAGCGAGCAATACCGAAATAAGGACCCGGCCTCATGGCATCTCGACTTATTGAGCACCGCTGCCATCTTGGTTCGGGACCACGTTCGACTTCGTGTTCTTGCCAAAGGCCGAGGGAACGCGTTTGTCTGGAGCCGGTATTTAGGAATAACGTTTTTCAGCGTTTACTTGACACCACACGAGACGATGCCGGACTTTCGGCTCCGGCTTGACGCTCTGGAGGACGCCGTTTCGAGCATGGAGGACGAATCCTGTCGGCGCTGATTTTAATGCCAGGGCCCTTGAATTGGGCATGCTTGAGTCAAATGCCAGATTAAAACGGATTCAGGAAATGGTGGCGAAAATCGTTCTCGTAGTTTTAAACACCGGATCCACGCCAACGTTTCGGCGCCCCGGCTGTGAAGGAAGCATTCCTGACATCACTTTTGCGTCGGAATCTCTGTCATCATCAGTGGACGGGTGGCGAGTCCTGGAAAACTTCTCGGCAAGTGATCACCAAAGCATTGCGTTTGAAGTGATTAACACTATTTGCCGGCGAGCACCAGCACGACGTTCTCCCTGCCTGTGGAATGTCGCAAGGATGAACATCGGGAAGTTTGTCGAAGCTCTTGGGGCAGGCAGAGCCGCGCTGGAGGGCATTCCGGGGGTGGTAGCGTCGCAACTGACACCGCCGTAAATTCAGTGATGAACCTGATAACGACGGCGGGTGAGGCTTCCATTCCCCGGAGGGGCCCCAGCCGCGACAAGTCTTCTATATACAGGTAGACAGCAGAAATTGCTGACCTACAGAGGGAATGTCATAATCTCCGCCGTTTGGGACAACGTCTGCACGCCAACGAGGAGGCATGCGCATGAAGGTACAGTATAAATCAACAAATGAGGAGACTCCGCAGCGCTATAAATAAAAGCAAAATGCGCGGCTGGCAGAACCTTGTCAACGAGGTGACCGAGGACCCGTGGGGATTTGGCTATACCTTACCCGCCGGAAAATTGGAGCTCTGCGATCTGTACGATAAGTACCGATCTTATGGACCACATTGTACGAGTATTGATCCCCAGACATCCTGTATGGGTTGATGTCAATAGCGTGGAAAGCGTCGAGGATTGTCCCTTTTTCACAATGAGAGATCTCGGAGAAGCGGTTCTCACTATGAAAAACTGGAAGGCGCCAGGTCCTGATGGCATGCCGGCGGAAGTTTACAAACTGGTGTTCCCCAACAGCCAGAATTGCTGCTTGAGGCGTTCAACGCTTGCTTAAAAGAGGGCAATTTTCCTTGTCGCTGGAAAGCGGCCAAACTCGCGCTGATCAGCAAGGGTAAAGGAGATCCGGAGCTCCCGTCTGCATGCCGATCGCTGTGTATGCTTGCCACGGCCCGAAAAGTCCTCAAGAAGCTCATCAGGAGTAGACTCGCGCTGCCCGGGACTTATCCCGGAGGCAGTCCGGGTTCAGACCAGGGAGCTCCACAGTGGATGCTATTATGGAGGTCGTAGATACGGTTCATCGAGCCGAGGCACGCAGCCGCCGATCTCGACGGATAGTGCTGCTCATAACGCTTGATGTCAGAAATGCCTTCAATCCTGTAAGATCGACAGATATGCCAGGTACATTAGAAAACTCAGTGCACGTGCCAAGCTATCTCTTACGGATATTGAGGGATTATCTGAAAGGTCGCTTCCAGCTCTATCAGACGCTAAAGGGCCAAACGAGGATGGTATTCACGTCGGGAGTAGCACAGGGATGCATCCTAGGGCCGGAACTCTGGAATGCTTCCTATGATAGTCTGCCGATATGCCTGAAGAGTCGCGCCTGGTCGGTTATGCACTTATTGCCGAACGCACTGTTAAACAGGCGCAAAGCAGACTTGAAATATTGATGCGACGGGTAAACGGATAGATGACTGGTCACGATTTCAGCCTTGCGCTGGAAAAAATCGAAGTAGTCATCTTAACCAGAAGGAGAATCCCGACCTGCGTCCCATATCGTTCGGCGAGTTGACTATAGAGTCAAACCCAGTAGTTAAATACCTTGGTTTATTGCTCGACTCAAAGATGAGCTTTTTCGAGCAAATCAGAGCAGCAGCGGACAGAGCTGCAGCTGGAGTGGGCTAATGGCGAATATTGGGGGCCCTATATCTACTAGGAGACGTCTCCTCTTGGAAGCAACACAGTCAGTTCTGCTCTACGGCGCGAAGGTATGGGCTGATGACAATGAGGTGCATCGTAAGTGCCTTGCTCAAGTGCAGAGGCGGAGAGCTTTGCGAGTGGCGTCTGCTTATCGCACCGTCTCCGAACCGGCCATGATGGTAATCGCGGGAGGGATCCTCGTTACCCTCCTTGCCAAAGAGCGTAAAGTTATCTACCGCCATAAGGGCAAGAACTTAAGAGAGGCGGTTGCCCGTGGAGAATGTCAACACACCCCTACCGAATAGCAACTCTCTTGGCAAAATGAACGAAGGGGCAGATGGACTGCGCGGCTCATCGACAATTTTGACCCGTGTTTGAACTGAATGCCCGGTGAAATTAATTACTTCCTTACCCAACTTCTGAGCGGGCATGGAGGTTTTCAGTTTTACCTGTACAAGATTGGGAAGACGCAATCACCTGATTGTGTGTTCTGCAATGGAGTGGCGGACAACGCTGGACACATAACGCTCTTGCGAGAGGTGGGACGGCTTTCGTCAGCAGCTTTATGCAGACACAGGGGAGCTCTCTCCAGACATTGTCAGAGAAATGCTCAAGAGCGCTGGCAGTTGGAATCCTGTTGCGTATTATGTTCGGGCTCTTCTTATTGCGAAGAAGATTGATTTCGACCGGCAGAGGGATCGGATGGTAAGGGGTTCCCTGAACTAACAACCCCTTCCTTCCCCTGCCCGCCCGTTGATGAAAAGGATTCCCTGGCTTAGATGCTCCCAAAGCCGGGGAGCGGAAGTAATGTGTTAAACGGTTCCAGGCTAGTTCTCTGATGACAGGGAGGTTTTTAATTGGTAGTCCGACAGCGTACTGTTGCGGGAGTCGGACACTCTGTGCGTAAACGCATTCAGCTACCCAACTCCCAAAAAACGTATTCCGATAACACATCGCTTACAGTTGTTTATAAAAGCTTAAAGCTTTTGAAGAACATTGGGGATCACCTTTCATGTGCTACTCCAATATTAACGCACACACGCAGAAACAACTCTGCGAGGAGGTCGTCGAGCTCAGTGAATTTACTCTGTTTGAGTTTGATGACTGAAATGATTTCTCCAAATTCGGTGATTAGCATTTCAACCACAAGAGAACGAATTCGATTAATTCGGTTAGGAACTGTGGTAAAGTGCTGTATCCACTTCTGCAGCAGGTCGTCAACAGGAATGAGGAGTCGACCGGGAACGTATAACCATATGCTAATTCTTTCGTGATGCGGTATACACTTCTGAAATAGTTGCGTTCTACGGCATCTTCCGCTTCCCTGACCAGTGCAATAACAAATTCGCTTTTGTCACGAAGCACACTACGTTTACCTTCCCAGGAAATCGCACGATATCCGAGTATCGGAGTTCGAGCGCATCATGTCCGACATCGCTCACAGTGGTCAATACAGTTTCAATCCCTTCCGTTCATCGATCCGCTTCCACGATTCCCTAGTCAGCTGTATGTTATGAAACCCTTCGAAACGTGGCCGCCGACCTGGGAAGCACCCGAGAAAAGAGTATTTCATTGTTATTTTCAGGCTGGTTACTCAGTGTATCTACCGTTCTATCAGTAAGATAGTTTTCCTGCTGTCAAGCGATAGCTGGATCACACAAGCGGTCAATGTTAAACTTGGGGGTTCGCAGCTCTCCAAATCTGCGAGAAGTAGCGGACACAACACGCAAGCGCAAGTAATCAATCATCAGATAGTGATCCTTTTCGCGGCCGATGTATGCACCTCTCCATGCTCAAACAATGTGCCACTAATGACGAGACGATGGAAACTGCAGAAATCCGCAAACCTATCATAATCATTGCCACGATCACCAAGACGGTGCTTCCCTATCACATGTCCGATCAAGGTCAGAGCCCACATTGACATTCAGATCATCCATCACGATCAACTTGTTACCTTTAGGAAGCCTCCCCTGAACTGCGTGTAATTGCTTATAAGAAGCATCCTTCTTCACTATATTGGAAATCTCTATTGGTGCATAGCATTATGGAATTGTGTCTTCAATCTGGATCAGAATTTTCTAGTCAGAAACCTATCAGAAACTAGTTCCCAGGTCAAGGGAGCGCGTCTTGCGTTGACCGTCACTTAGTTTTCCGGAATAAAAAATTGTCACAAAAGGGAAAGAAGTATACTCCAGAATCCAACCATCATATTTCGCTTAGGGCCGGGAAACTCCAGTTGGAGAAGACAATCATTCTGAGAACGCTCGATTTCGTTTTCAAAAAGCGTGCACATATTCCCGAAACCAATCATCGTTTTCGATAGCCGATGTTCCTAACCGAGAGGTCAATCCCAATCCCAGGCATTGTTGACATTTCGGTAGCATTAAAGTTTCAAAATTTGCTGTTTACTAACCGACAAATTTCTATTGCTTTTAGATGGCTTTTACGACAAGCAGGGAAGACTTTGTATTCTAAACGCCAATCCACAAGGCTCTATAAGGTTCTTATTTCTCCCTAAAGGTGCATGTCGGTTAATTCCCCTGAGAATTTTCCGAGAAGCTTGCACTCTTCCTCCGCTGTTGTGCGCTACGTGTTTCTGGCGCGATCATCTAGTAGACTATCCTGGAATAGTGAGCTCCATTCAAGGGCAGCCATTGTAGCAAGAATGGACATTTCTAAAGTGGGAGATATCTCCTCTCAATAACACCTTCTCATGAAAATCCACGGGTATTTGGCTCATGCACTAACGAAGTTCCTATTTTGTTATTGTCCCAGATCAGAACACCCGATTACACGAAGCAGAGAAGCGCTACCGAAGGCTTGGAGGTTTTGGGAAACAATGGCGATTACTTTCCATGTGCTACTCCAGTATAGTACCATAAAGCATAATTGGCATGGAGCAGGGTCAACTTGATATTGCTATTGAGATTGCTGCCGCTCCACCAAACTGGAAAGAACCATTTAGAGCTGTTAATGGGTTCACTAACATCAAGTTTAATACCATTGTCAGGGCAAATCAGAGTAGACTATGACTCACTCCGCTTTGAATCTGAAATTCGTTACGTGTTGCTCTAATTATAGCTACCATTGTCTTCCAGATGCCGCCGTCGAAACTCTGCAATTGGAAAGATTGACTATCCCGAAGTTTGATGGGAAATACAGTCAGTGGCGCATGTTTAATGACATGTTCAATTCGTTAATTCACTGCAACGAGACGCTGTCTGCGGTTGAAAAGATGCAGTACTTGAAAACACATGTTCAAGGTGATGCTGCAAGAGTCATTCAACATCTCGATGTGAACAACGAAAATTACGAGGCAGCAAGGCACATACTGCGAGAACGGTATGACAACAAGCGAGCTATGGCATGGAATTACTTGCACAAGTTCCATAACTTGCCAATGGCAAAGGAAGATTCTGATTCCTCTATTAAATGAGTAATGGTCGCCACCGCAGAGTTCATCGCTAATATGAACAGTATCGGCGTCAACACTGAACATTGGGACTTATTGGTCATTTTCGAAACAACTCAGGAATTGGACCAACAATCTCCACGATTATGGGAAGCATCACTGGGTGCTAACGCAGAGTTACCCACCTTGGAATCGTTTTTTGAGTTCCTGACGAGTCGGGTCAGGACACTCGAGGCGTTGAACATTCCTCGGAAAACTTCTAAGGTTGACTCACTGACGACTACAACGACAAAGGCATACAGCATTTGCATCAAGGACCACTATGTGAATCAGTGCGACAAGTTCAGAGAGATGGACGAGCAACAACGGAAAAATGAAGCAAGGAAACAAAACTTGTGTTTTAGATAATTGCTTGAGCAAGGGACATGGCGGCAACCAATGCCCCTCGAGTAGCAGCTGCCGGACATGTTCGAAGAAGCACCATTCGTTACTAGATAACAGTGAAATCACAAGCATTTCAAAAAAATTGACAGTCGATGCTAAACTGTTCATCCCGACTACCCAAGCGTTGTTGGCTGGGGATGGAACGAATGATCAAACCGTATTACTCGGAACCGCTCGAGTTGATGTACAGAGTGTTTCGGGCGAATTTGTGACTTTGAGAGCTTTAATAGATTCTGGGTCGCAAAGGAGTTTCATCACGGAATCAGCGGTTCAATTGCTTGGTCTACGAAGGCGGTTCTCAAAAATACATATATGCGGAGTCGGAGCAGGTACAAGAATGCAGAGTAAAGGTAGTGTGGAGTTAGTGATCAAGGTAAAGTATGGAGACTTCACAACTAACGTGTCAACTTTAGTACTACCGGCCATAACGAACTTGCATTCGTCAACCGAAACCCCAGTCAAGCTGCCAGCAGGACTATCAGTAAAAAAATTAGCTGATCCCTAATACGGAACTCCAGGACGAATCGACATTCTGCTTGGAGCAGACACCTACAACGAGATCGTGTTAGCAGGATTCAAAAAGGGATCTCCTTGTGCTGTGAATACTAGATTTGGCTGGATTCTACTCGGTCGGACTTCTGCTCGAAACAATCAAGAGAGCATATTGACATTTATCGCTACTTAAGACAGCATGGATAGGCTAGTTAAGAGGTTTTCGGAAATCAACGAGATACCGAGCGAACAGCCGTTAACAAGGGACGAGCAGGCACCTATGGAATGGTATCAGCAGACGACCAGGAGGGACGAGTCTGGCAGATACATTGTTCGGCTCCCGTTTAAGCAAAATGCGGACCGCGGAAAAACCGTGTGCAACTCGCAGCAAAAGGCGTATATTCGATTCTCGCAATTGGAAAAGCAATTGAACAACGACGATGACTTAAGGAACCAATATGTAGCATTCATGGAGGAATACCTTGAGCTAGGCCACATGGTGGAAGTGCCAGTCGCAGATAAGTTTGCAAAACAGACATATTACTTGCCTCACCATGCCGTAGGCAAGGATGACAGTACCACCACGAAGCTTCGAGTCGTTTTCAATGCGTCTCAAGCAACACCGACAGGCAAGTCACTTAACGATATCTTGCTCGTCGCTCCCAACATACAGAATAGCATCACTCGTGTATTGATGAGATGGAGAACGCATCGATACGTGATAGCAGCTGACATCGAGAAGATGTACCGACAGATAAGTATGCATCCTCAGGATCAGGACTATCAACGAATCCTGTGGCGAAGTCATCCATCCGAACCGATTAAACATTTTAAGTTAACAACAGTTACATATGGCACGGCCAGCGCCCCGTACTTAGCGATGCGCACTTAGCATCAGCTATCGGACGACGAAAAGGTGCACTATCCAAATGCGTGTCGAGCCATTAAAGAAGACTTTTATGTGGATGACATCCTAACGGGCGGAGATACAATCAAGGAAGCGCAGACCTCACAGCAAGACCTTATCAAAGTACTACAAAAACGAGGGTTTAAATTACGGAAATGGGTAGCAAATCACGATAGTCTGTTGGAGTCAATTCCTGTTTCCGATTGAGAAGCGAACCCACCGTTAAGCATCGATGAGGAAGATCACATCAAGACGCTAGGACTCCGATGGCATCCAGCAAGGGATTGCTTCTTCTTCAAGGTTACCTTAGAGAAGATCACAGGTACTGTGCTCACGAAACGACAATTACTTTCTGAAGTAGCAAAATTATTCGATCCAATGGGATGGTCGCAGCCGTATATTGTTGTAGGGAAAATAATGATGCAGCAGCTGTGGTTACAGCACAGAACCTGGGATGAACCGATCACAGAAGAACTTGATGCGAAATGGCGAAACTTCCGTTCACAGTTGCCGGTTCTCCAGGAAATTACTATTCCAAGGTGGCTACACTGTAGTGATATTGCAGCTATTCAAGTCCATGGATTTTGTGACGCATCAGAAGCAGCATATGCGGCAGTCATCTACGTAAACATTAAGGAACGTGACGGTGCCACAACTGTTCAACTCATAACGTCAAAGTCCAAAGTCGCACCGTTAAAGGCCCAATCGATTCCACGGTTGGAGCTGTGCAGCGCTGCGTTCTTGTGCGGCCTGATGCCAACTACGTTAGAAGCCCATGGTTGGAAGGATGTCATTCCCTATTATTGGAAAGATTCGATGATCGCACTACAATGGCTCCAAAGTCCAGCAGCTAAATGGAAAGTGTTTATCGCCAATAGAGTCAGCCACATTCATTCCTCCTCCGATTCCAAACAATGGCGACATATAAATAGCAAAGCAAACCCGGCAGATGTCGTATCCCGTGGAATTTTCCCCAACCTTTTGAAGAATCATGTACTGTGGTGGAACGGCCCGGACTGGTTAAAGGACCATAAAGACAAATGGCCGAAATCAAGATTCATATGCAACAAAGCAGTCACCAATTTAGAAGTACGACAAAAGGTAGCATGCTTGACAACTATAAAGGCAGAAGAAAGGGAGAATTTAACGAAACGATTCTCATCATTCACGAAACTTTACGAGTCATCGCTTACTGCAGAAAATGGAGGTCTAACTCTTGCAACCCATTTTTAAAGTCAGATGAGCTCCGACAAGCGGAAACCGCTTTCATTAGGATGATTCAGCGAGAGGCATTTGCAGATGATATCAATCTACTCAACACCAACAAACCTTTGGCCAAAACTAGTTCGCTGATTAGGTTAACACCGTTCCTCGATTCAGACCAGATCTTGCGGGTTGGTGGAAGGATACAGCAGAGAGCTGTAAATTTCGATACAAAGCACCCTATACTACTACCCCGAGTACATATGGCTAATCTGGTCATAAAACATTACCACCATCTGATGCTGCATGGCCCCGCTCAGCTAGTACACTCGACGATTCGTACGAAGTACTGGAAACAATTTGGGAGGAAATGTACCCATTGTTTCAGAATGAACACCAAACCGATTCAACAACTGATGGGAATATTGCCTCAAGAACGAGTACGGCCAGGAAAACCTTTTGCTCGGACGGGCATTGATTATGCTGGGCCAATCACAATTAAATGGAGTAACGGTAGAGGGCCCAAGGCCACCAAAGCATTCATAGTTGTGTTCGTATGTCTATCTACAAAGGCTGTACATCTTGAGCTCGCTAGCAATTTAACAGCGAAAAAATGTATTGCAGCAATAAGACGGTTCAAGGTCAAGGTTCAAGGAGAGGTATATGTCACAGCTTGATAAGTGACAACGGGGGGAACATCTGTTTGAACTGCCGGACGGAAATACAGAAGACAATGTGACAAAAAAGTGGAAACTAGTACAAAGACTCAAACAAGAGTTCTGGCATCGATGGAGTTTGGAGTATTTGACATAGTTGCAGCAACGAGCAAAGTGGTTTTGTGAGAATCGAAAAATAAATGTGGATGATCTAGTCCTCATTAAATGCGAAAATCAACCGTCTGGCCGATGGCCTCTAGGAAGAATTGTGGCAGTTCATCCTGTAAACGATGGACTTACTAGAGTAGTCACCCTGGAGACAAAGGAGAGAAAATAACATAATCAAACGACTTATTTCTAAGATTTGTCCTTTGCCAAACAACGGGGAACGTACAGTAGAACCAACGATAGCTGACATTGGTATCCACCCAAATCGGCAGGAAAGGAAACAAGAATCCACGGTCCAGTGGTACGACCACGATAAATAGAAGATCCAGTGGTTCTTGGCTGGGCGGAATGTTTAGAATATAATCAGAATAAGTCTTTTTAAGAAATATAACACATTGTACATTATTTAACGCTTTATCTAAAGTATAATGTTAACTCGCAATAATTGCATGCAAGGTATTAGGCTTGATTGTAAACAACGATGGTAATGAACTCGCGGTGAAATGTATTGAACAAAATCAGCTAAAAATGCATTGCATGAGAAATTGATTGACATAGCGTTTTTTTTTTTTTGTGTAATATTCGTACCTATGGTTTTTTAGGCTACTAAGAATTTTACCTGTAAGCGAAAATTGTGTATATAATATGTGTTCAAATGCAATAAAATTTCAATATGGTTCAAGCACACAAGCCTTTAATTTGTTTAAAGCTTAGGTGAGACTGCCTGTTTGATTTTTTAGAAAAGTCAACAACACGAATACTCCTCCAAAAGGTGCATTCAAGATAGATGCTTTTTACGGAATCTTAACGATCATCCTCTTCTTCTATTCCCTGGTAAAAACCCTAGATTCCCAGTAATTCCGGAGGAGGAGGATGAAGAATCCCGCGGGCACACTTTCACGTCTGAGCGCTTTGCTCCTTTTAAGAGCATTGATGGCAGGAATGGTTTTAGTTACACACATGTTTGGAGAAGCAGTCCGTTCCCTTATGTTACGACAGACGGCCATTTAATCCATGAGTAGTGAACCTTTAGAGAATGTTCTACGATAAAGTATCGGACGATGAACTCCTTCCACTTCCCCAACTATTCATCCGCGTCAATGAAAGACTGACAGTTATCTTCCTTGTGAGACCAGCAAAAGATTTGCGACCATTTGCAAGTTTTTTCGCGATGCGGTATATGGTTCTGAAATCGTTATTATTTGATTCACATAAATTTTGAAGTGAATACTCGAATTATCTATGGACGTTTTCGGTCTGTCGAGTAGAAAAACTGATCTTCTTCACAGCTTCTGCGTGTGCAAATTGAAAACAAAATCAGTTTGGTGCAAACGAGTTCCTCTGTTGTTGCAGTGCGGAAGGCGGTGACCTCGTGGAACAGGATAACAACGCTAGTCTGAGCAGGACTTGAAAACATTTGAAATACATCAAGAACAGCTATTTTCAGGTTAGATTGCAGCAATTGGAGGAGTTAAGACCGGCGCACTAGGAACGGACCGAAGAAGTCGTTGACGATATTTCAGCGGACTCCGCAAAAAAGTTCTATCGCGAGGAGTACGTGCGACCCAAGAAACACATTTGCACCTGTTCACTCGCTTCAAATCGGGCATGGCAGAATGCCAGTCCACCGTGTAAGCCCCACACCGTAACTTTTACCCATCCCGAAGTTCGATTGGAAATACAGACAGTAGTGCAAGTTCAATGACATGTTTAACTCATTGATCCTTTGCAGTGAAAGGTATCTGTAGTGAGAAGATTCAGTACTTCGGGCCAGATGCTCAAAGTGAGGCTTTAAGAGTTGCTTAACTTAATTGAAAGTGAATAACGCAAATTACGAGACAGCAAGAATTAGGTATAGTCCTGGAAAACCTCAGCAAAGTCATTATTCACGTATGAGGCCAGCAGCCCAGTCAAGATTGCCACTTCATCAAGGGGGTATACTGATACAACGAAGCCAGTCAGAATGAGTACAGAGGGCCGAAAATCCTTCAAACAGGCGAAACAATCCGGCAACTGGCCGAGACGTAGAAACGCACGACGATGTACAGCTACGCGACCATAAGATTTTAACCGAGGATGAGGAGGAGTAGGACAAGGTCCACTGATTCTCAAAACTTCATCCTATCGTACAGCAGAGGCATTGACATTCCCTGAGAGACCTCAATAACGATGAAAGGTAAAAAAAGAAAGATTGAAGGATAGGAAAAGATACATGTTCAAAGCAGCATTTATGATAGATTGACAGTATAAACCTTCTTCCTAGTTCTATTCTAGAGAGGCCTAAAAATATATTTTTCTCTCCTCATGGAGTTAAGAGACAGTATAGCCTTTAAGCAAATACCAAGGGTCACACAAAAGTGATCTTCATTCCAAAAGCGGATAGAAAGGTTTTTTTTCAGCCTAGACCGTTCAAACCAATTTTCCCTAAAATCCTTCGCACTGAAGGCAGGGTAACTACATTAGAACTAACGTTCTACCGCGCAATCCCTTACAACCATGGCAACATGCTTACTGGACACTGCGGTAAACCAAAACTGCTCAGACTTGCCAATATATTATGCGACTAATTCAATTATCATGAACACCCCCGATATTTAACAAACTACTGTGAGAGAGGTAAGAAAGACTGGAATAAAAGTTCAGAATTAGGATGATGATATAGTATTAATCTACAAAGGTAAATATGAGGACACTCTATGCGAACTAATGCAAGAAAGCAGTAATCATCCAGCTAGGACCACCGTATTACCATCGACTACAAAATGTAAGCTTGATCACCTGAGAGCCATTAGAATACCCGGCATAGAGGTTTAACTAGAAACAATAGTGAGATATTTGGAAATTATACTAGAGCAGCAGCTACTGTGGAGGACGAACCACAGAAATCTATGTAGAAAAATTATAGGAGTTTTAATCATTTCTAGATCCATTGCAGGAAACATACTATGCTGCATATGTACTGTAATAGTAAGTCCAATAATAACCTAGTGGTCAGTAATCTGGATAGATAAAATCAAACTTGGCGCAACAGTCAAGAAACTACAAAAAACCTCAAAGACGGGCTCGTATGTATATCGTTAGGGTGATGAGAACATAACCAACGGTATCACTAGATTAACGTTCACATGCAGGCCAAGAGGGCAAGGTACAGAATGTCCAGAGTTTTGAGTAAAGCGGAGAGCTGCCTAAATTGGAAAAAAGTTGGCTATCCTGAAGTACTGACGGCGGGAGATAGCATTACAATAAAGTTTCGTTTTGATCAGAAATCAGAAAGGCGGGCTGTAAGAGGGTGGCAACGACTTACTATTTGGACCAGTAACTGATTACCTGATATACTGACCGATCCGTTGCAAAAGATGGAGCAGGAACAGAGTTATTGGCCCAAGTAAAGCGATAAGATAGATAAGTTTTCCTACTTAAATTTCGAAGGGAACTATAGGTGGTTAGCAATACGGAGTTCCGGCCTATGGGCATGGAGTAGAGAGCAATGAAGCAGCGGGTCATCTGATCAAGGAGGAACAGAAACGCTGCTATCTTCTTCTTTTTCTTCAGCCTTTGTCCCGTTCACAAGCGGGGTCGGCTCGTCGTGATCGGCTCCGCCATTTGGCTCTATCGAATGCCTGATCTGAGTGCAATATCGAGGACTCCTCATATAGCATATCAAGCCACCGTTGTTTAGGTCTACCTTTTGGTCGTTTACCATCGACTTCGATGTTCAGACCAATCTTGGCAAGTAAATTCTCGTTAGCACGAATTGCGTGACCATACCATCGAAGACGCCTCTCTCGCAACTTTTCCACGATCGGTGCAACCCCATAACGATCGCGGATATCCTTATTTCGGATGTGATCAAAACGTGTCACGCCACTACTCTAACGTAGCATCTTCGTCTCCATTACCGCAAGACGCCGTTCATTGTCTTTTATAGTCGGCCAACATTCAGAACCATAGAGAGCGACTGGACGGACGACATTGCGGTAAATTTTCGATTTGAGATGTTCGTTGATACGTCGATCACAAAGAACACCAGTTGTGGAATGCCACTTCATCCAGGTTGCGTTAATGCGTGAAACAATTTCATAACGCAGTTCTCCATTGGCTGATAGCGTTGACCCGAGGTATTTAAATCGCTCAGTTCTGGGCAGATCATTGCCGCTGACAGTGATTGTGCCTGTTTCATGGGGATCGGTCGTCAAAAATTCAGTTTTGTTTAAATCTAATCTGAGACCGTGTTGCATGAGGCCATTCCATTTTTGTACAAGTTGCTCGAGATCATTTTTGCTATCAGATGCTAGGAAAACATCATCTGCATAAAGCAGTGTGTAGGGCGCTGGACGTTGGATATCCCGTGTGACGGTGTCCATAACAAGAACAAAGAGGAGTGGTGAGAGGGCGCTTGCTTGATGAACATCAACAGAGACACGGCGCAGTTTTGATACACCCGCCATACTCGAACTTTACTTTTGGGATCGTGGTAGAGCAATTGAACCCAGCGCACGAGTTCTTCTGGCACGAAGTGTTGTCGTAAAGCATACCAGATGAGTACGTGTGGTACATGGTCAAACGCTTTCTCTAGATCCAGAAAGGCAATGTAAAGAGGGCGATGCTTCTCACGGTGTATCTCCATGGGTAACCGCGCAGCGTGTATTGCGTCAGTAGTTCCGCAGTTCTTGATAAATCCGGCTTGATTCACGGTTATTTCAACGATTTCGCGAATCCGGTTATCAAGAGTGTTTTCAAAAATCTTCTTCTGAGCCACTGTGCTGGATCCCAGCTCTTCGCTTTCCAGAACTCAGATGCGATGTCGTCAGGTCCTATTGCTTTCCCCGATTTCATTTGTTTTATTGCCTCCTCTACTTCAGTTGCGCTGACTGGTGGAACTGCTCCAAATGTCGGCAATGATTGTGGAAGTGGAGGATGAGCAAATTCTTCAGTTGAAATCTGCTCAAAGTATTCTCGCTATCTATCCGTTGCCGCTCGACGGTTGGTAAGCAAAGTACCGTCCTTGTCATTAACGCAACAGAAGTGTTCGATATCCTGTGTGCGTTCATTACGACTTTTAACAAGTCGGTACAGATCTCTCTCGCCATCCCGAGTGTCCAGTTTATCGTAAAGATTTTTGAAATGGTTCGCTCGGGTGACAGCGACCGCTCTCTTTGCTTCCCGGTTGGCATTCTTATAAATTTGCCAATTAGAAGGCGTTTTATCGTCGAGAAATTTGTGGTAGAGGCGTTTCTTTTCACGGACTTTCATTTCAATATCATCATTCCAAAGCCAAGTATCTCGGTTGATGTACCGCTTACTCGGCTTGGTGACCCCGAGGGTTGCAGAGGCCGCTTTGTGGATCGTGTCTTTCATTTGGTTCCATGATTCTTCCACATTCGTAATGGTCGACAATCGTACGAGTGAGGTCGTTTCTTCTTTTTTTTCACCAAATCGCCACCATTTAATGTGTTGCGGGCCAGTGAGTTCCTCACGCTGTTTTATCGGTGGCTTAATTCGCAGGACGGCAATCAACGGCCGATGTTGAGGTGCGATGGTCTCATAGGAAACGACTTTGCAATCTATGACAGTGGTAAAATGTTGGCGTCTTATGAGAATATAGTCGATTTGCGTTTTACTGTTCCCACTATAAAATGTAGGAAAATGAGACAATCGTTTAATGAACCATGTATCGATTATATGCTCGCCATCGAACCCCTTTCCCCCATGGCACTGTTACCGTCTGCCTTTTCACCCATATGACCATTAAGGTCGCGGGCAATGATTATATAATTGTCAGCAGGCACGTGACAAGTCTTTTCATAAAGAAGTTGTCAGAAGGCGTCTTTCTCGGCATCAGTGCGATCAGCTGATGGTGGTGAGATGGCAATGCCAACACCATATTGAGTGAATGGGCTACCAAAATAGAGAAGTTTGTAGCAATTTTTACCACGTTCGCGTTCAACGACGCAACTTTTGGCACCAGACCATCGGGTTTCTTGCAGAGTGCAGATATCAATGCGCCTTTTCCGAAGGGCTCTTGCGAGTTCCTCCGTCTTTCCAGTTAGGGTACCAACATTTAGCGAGCAGACACGTATTTGTTTTGTTCGTTGTGTGCGGACTAACTTGCTTACATCCTGACGCCGTCCATGCGTCAAGAAGCCTTGCCCATTTCTCGACAGGACCGGTGCCCGTCCTGCCGCATCGACTGAGGTGGATGCTCTAGCATTTCTCCCAGGCTTGTGACTCAATCCGATCATCATGTTTGTAATGACATTGTATGCATTTTCTTGGTCGACCTGTCGCGGGGCCTGTCACTAAGAGAGATCAGGTAGGATTTAGCATAGTAAAATAACTCCAACTATACTCTATTTATCTCTTTCCCTGATCTCAGCATTTCATTTTTGTTTTACTGAGGATAGTACAGAGTACGTTACCTCAAACTCTCCTCCTTTACCTGGGCTTGGGACCAGCATACTATGTTAATAGCATGGCGGAGTTAACAGAAACGCTGCTATGTGTGCCGAAATCTTTCTTTTGAATGAGGAAGGGGTTCATGGCCGTAACAGTAAAGAATAAAGACGAACTGTTCAGAACTATAATGGACGATTTACCAGGAATGCAACAGTCCAGGATGCTTATGGGGAAATTGGAATCAAAGTACTCGCAGGATTACTTTAATCTCAGCAATTATAGCTTTAATATTTGCGGATCACTACAGGATAAACTACGATCGGGGGAAGCTGGGGATATTTATTCGCCATCTGTGGGGAGAGTGATGAAAGCTCTACATATTCTGGGACAAAGTGCGGCTCTTGTGCAAAATAAGTGAAAGCATCTGGGAGAATACTTAAAATCAGATACTAGGCTAAACACCTACCAGTGGGGAATTTCCTGAAATTTACACGGAAAACATCAAAGGGGAATAATAGTTCTTTTAGGATTCAATGCAACTTCCCCTGACATCATTATTTTTTGCATTCGACGCTAAGCCCTTTATTCTGAGCGTAAAATGATTATTAACGGAGGGTATAAAATAGAGGCAAGCGGCACTATGAGCGGTTTCTCGAATTAACACACAAAATAGTTCAGGCAGATGCATGATGCCGAGAGCTTTGAACGATTACAAATCGAAAGCAAATTTCATTGAGGAATTAATTCAGTTCAGTTACTTGGTTTGAAGGACTGATTTGCAAAACTTGGGGTCTGCGGAGTAGATGCTGTCCTAAGAATTCAGAAGTAGGTATGTTGTTGGCTATGAGAGCGAAGTATGGAAGCTCCACAGTCAGCATGTCAGCTTTAGTGTTTCCGAATATAACAAACTTATGCCCGTTAATTAAGCTTCCCATAGGACTATCAGAGGAAAACTCTGTTAATCCCAATTGTAGAACTCAGACAATACAGACAAGCTAATTCAACAGCCTACATATAATTGGGATAGGTAGATGCTGAATGTAATATCACAATAGTGAAACTACCTACATACATAAATGATGATAATGTGATATCATATTACAACCACCACATCATTCACACATCACAACATCACTTAAGAAGTGATGTTGATGTAACTCTTGTGATAAGTAATGTTGTATACATCACATTCCATAACAATACCTTTTTTCATAATGCAAATGGCGAATCCCGAATATCGTTTGCGATTCCGTTAGTGTTAACATTCCCTGATCTCTTGACTAGCTTTGGCGTCAAAAAAATTATTTCGGGTTTGTGTGTAATAACTTTCAACAATGGAGATTTTTCAAAATGCCGAGCAGATCACTAGAAAATGTGTGTTTTTCTAAGTAAGTAATGCTCGTTCGCAAGAGTTATGACTCCCTGTTCTTCGTAAGTGAAAATATACATATTACGATAGTATGAGTCTTTTGTTTTCTTTCCTTACATGAAAGGTTCATTCATTCATTACCTATTTGGCACTGCTATTTTAGGCTGCGAATATGATAAATACAAGTCAAATATCATTCTACTGTTAAGTAATATTTGATAATACCGGCTGCCAAGTGTAATATGTATATGATGCTGGTGCTATAACAACGCATCTACGGTTGGGGTAATGGAAGGTGATATTTGTGACGCGAATTTTCTCAAGAAGTGATGTGATATCACAACACTTACTACGCTAATGTTTTGCGCATCTCTAGTCAATAGAGAGGAACGAGTACGATTTGTGTATAAAGCGGAGGAAAACTTTGGGCAACTCCCAGCAAAAGGCTTATAGTCAGTTATTAAAATTAAAGAAACGATTTAACAGCGACGAGGGCGTACTATAGCGATGCATCACGCTCGTGAAGGAATTCCTTAACCACATAGTAGAAATGTCAACAGAGGATGAATGTTCGAAACAGCCATACTGTTTTCCTCATCACGCCTTAAGGGGAGCAATATCGCATTGAAATTTCATTGTATTAAACGCAGTATATTAAGCAGCACCGGCAGGTAAATGCCTCAATGATATATTGCTTAACATGTCGAGAAATTAAAGAAAACTTCTACGTGAATGCTTTTTTTAACTTGAGGTAGGGCCTTCCCAAAGGACTGCAAAAGGGGAAACTTTTTTTGCAGTGATTTCAGATAGATCAAAGCGCTATTAAACATCGATGAATACGATCATATCAAGACGCTAGGATTAAAGTCACCGTAAATCACGAAGAGACAACTATTTTCCGAGATAGCTAAGTTACGCGATCAAATGGAATGTTTCCAGCTTTATAGCGTCATAGGCAAGATATTGATCTAGCAACTGGGTTTCACCAAACAAACCGGGATGAAGCAAAATCTCCACGATTAGAGCTGTGCAGCATTGCGCTCCTGTGTGATATGATGTCAACCACGCTAGAAATCTACGGTTGGAAGGATGTTAGTCTCTGTTATTTGGTAGATCGTCTAACAGAGGCTACATAGCCCGGCAGCAAAGTGGCAGCAGTGTGAGTGATTTAATCTTCTACATTCTAAAGTAATTGGGATCTGCCAAAGTGGGTATATGTATTATTCAAATCAAGTGAAATCCCATCATTACTCTACATAGTTCATTCTATCTTCCACTAATTATTTCTATGTATATACTATATGTAAATCGAGAAAGATATCCGATTCTGACTCAAACTTACACCCTTTCCAACCTTTAAAATATCATTTATTTTTTTTTATTTGGATGGATGGTTTTCTAGATTTAATTTTTTTATCACAAAGGCTACAGACCGCCAATGTGTCTTTGCATTTCGAAATGGTTAAATGCACCAGCCACATTGCATTAATGCTATCCAATAAACCATCGCCATTGTTGCACTCTAGTACTGCTAATTAAGTGGTTCCTGGTCTGCTTAGCAAAATGCATTAGGTGATTCTAAACAAGGCAAAAAACGTTTACTCAGAGAAGCTAATTGGTCATCAAGAGCTAGTGAACATGAATGCGATCAAGGTAAAACATTAATCTCTTCAGTAAAAAATGGTCAAAACGATCAGATTTAATCTCAGCACAACAAGTCGTAATTAGGAAAATTATCGCATTAGCTAGACACTAAAAATCACTGTGAAGGTTGGTTAGACTTCTTCAGGAAGTTCTTGTGTGCCCGACGTTTTTTGGGTGAAATAGCAATTACGTCCTCCATGGCCATTCCCAACTGCTATTCGGGAAAACGGTAAGCAAAACAAAATGGGCATTTGTATCATCATAATATACCATATTTTATTTAGGTTCATTCTATTAAGAAAATACTTGGCAGTATCTACTGAAGTGGAAATAATAAATACGGACTTTTGCTTAATCTTGGGTGGAATTTGCTACCCAAATCAACCTGAGGAAATGTTCCTAGATAGCAGAGAACTTATAATTTATATTATTAGGCCCGAGCTAATACAATCTCGCCGGGTATCGAATTTTACTTATTGCGGGCAATAAAAGACAAACGTGAGATGTGGCGCGTGATAGATAGTCATCAACCACTTATGTAGAATTGTGTACATATTTCTGCATAGTTTGAGAGTTTCAGGGTATTTAGGGAAGCGGTAAGGGATCTGGCATACCACCTGAACCTGACAACTTCTATGATCAACTGGAAGGAGGATAACGCAGCGTTTCTAAAGCAGAAATACACATTCAGTTTTTGATTGTTCTTCTGGTCCAATTTCACTGCACTTACTCGTAAATACTCGTAGAATTCAATGATCCATACTACTAATGACAATCTGGAGTAAAGACAGCCGCATGCAGATCATCCTACCTCCAATCTCGCGAGGTAATTTCGTTCGCTTTAATGCGGATTTTAGAGTAAGCGTTCAGGTTTTTTACAAAAGAGTCCTTATCCACCTTTGAGTATTTTGCCGATCAGTCTTCGTTAATTCTTTCAAGTTGCCTGTCCCATCGGCCCAACTTGACAGCTCGTCTGTTCCGCAAACAAAATCTTGTCGGTCTCCAGATGATCATTAATCCTTACGCTAATAGCGGACTTTTTGAGATAATAGAAACTTAATGAGTATTTTTATCTGTGTAAGTGATTCTACGCAATGTGCTATTTCGAGAGAAGGTAAGTAATCCCTGCAGTGAGAAAGAATACAAAATGTTGTGGTTGACTGATAACTCAATTTATACGTTGTACAAACCGACAGTGCATACTAGTGAATTTTTCGTTACAGACATCGGACCATAACGAATAAGTGGCCAATGCCTATCAAGTCGGTTCGGAAAATCAAGCGAAGCGAATATAGATTTCTGTGCACGGTAGTATCTCGTCGATTAGGATCATTAGTATATAGAGGGGAGCGATTTTACTCGTACCCAGAGGTAGATTGTAGAAACACACTTTCGCGCCAGCTTAATGTGGCTAGCGTCCAAGTTAGGGCGGATATGGACTCGCACCCACTAAACCACCCCCAGTTTCTTCAACCCCAGCCCGGTGGACCGCCATTTGGGTATTTCCTCGCGTGGTCGATTTCCCTCAGGCTCCCGTGCTCCTGCTCCTTTCTGCTCTCTTCCTTCTTTCTTCTTTCAACAACTCCTCCTGTATTTTTATAATTGCGGAGGAAACGATAAACAGCTCTTCTTCAACCTTGACAACATTGTTGCAAGTGCGGCGGTAGCTTTAGCTGCCTTTCACATGCATACTCTGGGTGTTGCCTAAAGGTCAGTTTAGCATCAATCATCATCACAGCCGGCGTCGAGATGACAATTGCAAGTCATTCCCGCCCTTTTTAGCCAGCAAGTTACCGCTCTTATTGTAGGGATAACATCCAAACCCGAAACTTTATTTTTCCCCATCCTACCACACATTTTCCGTCGTTTCTACTCGGTTACTGAATCTATAACGCCCCCATTGACCCGGACTACCTCAAAAACTTTCGCCGTCGACCCTAATATTCTATCTGGCATTCTGCGAGACCTCATTTTCGAGCTCGATTCAGCCTTGATTTCTATGCAGATTGCCTAGTAGCCCCTGTGACCTTGCACATTCGTTGTCCGGGTACCTCGTTTAGAAGCGTATGCGTTAAAGTCCCTTGCTAGGATTTTCGGTCAACGCGCACAACATCTGCTCATACTCGGCAAGCACTGTGTGGAATATAACATACGAATTCCTTCCAATTTTCCTCTAATGAATATGCAATCCGAACGTACCTTTATTTATTTGAAAGCATGTTTTCCGCAAGACCATAGCGTTGCTTGGCCCGATTGGTCTTTGACCCAAATGCACAATCATGGTTTCGATATGGCTCACTAATCACTGCAGTTTGCGTCGCCAGGCAGTGATTGAGGTTGAATTGTATCAACGTCATCTGCGATTTTCATTAGAGGTTCCTCTGCATTCCGGGCACCTGTGTGGTGTTTGAGGTGGGGGAGAGGAAAAGCCTCTGAACACTCAGACCCTAGTGGCCCATTGTACTCGCTTCCCCCTTCTAACGAAATATTCGGAATTCGTTTATATATAGCAGGATTTCCGTTAGTGAAGTTGGAGCACATCACAACAAAAATCTGATGTCTGATGAATCCACAGGCGAGACGCTCATATAGAAAATGTTCCGTGGATACCGCTTCCTCATTGCAGGATGCTATCATCTCGGAGAATTCCTATTCTGAACACATGCCCAGCTAATGAATTATGGTCAGTCAGAATGCCCACAACACTTCTGCAAGTCCTCCTGGTTTTTCATGGGATAAACTGTGCCGTATGTTTGTTCCGTTCTGATAGGAAAAATTTGGTGTGTTTTTCTAGCATTAAGGCTCTGCCACCACCCATTATGGGAAGATTATTCCCGGTTTTTGATAGCAACATTAGCCAATGCTACTGACACTCCAGTCCCTGATTCCGGTCCGAGTATAGGCGAAATTGATCCTTCTTTTGCTAAAGCATCCGATAATTCATTTCTCTCTACACCATAATGACCGGGTACTTAAAGTAGTTCCACTGTATTGAATCGAGTTCTACATTGATCAACGATTTTTTAAGTGGTCCAAAGACAACTCAACGCCCTCAATGCAGGTTGATTATCGCTACAGATTGCGATGCGCCTGCTCTTCAACCGCTCGTCAATCATGCAGAATTCCGCCCTTAGGATCGCAAGCACTTCAGCCTGCAAGACCATTGTATATTGTCCCAAAGGAAAAGCTCACTTTTTACTTTTATTACGCCTGCTCGGTGTAGAAGACATCAGTCCATCTTGACACGTATTCTTCTGGTTCGTACCAGTTTTCTCTCCGTTTCAAAATAACTTCATATCTTTTACCAAACGGATGTATGGGCTTCGAGGATCAGATGGCATCCCGAAAAGTGGACTCGGTTTTCCCAATAATTCTTCCAATGCTCTGTGTCCCCCACGTCCATTGTTTCCCCATAAATCAAATCGAATTATTCTATGATTTCACCATGGAACCGTTTTACTAGATTGGCCTCGGGAAATAGGACAAGCCTCTTCAAAGCAAAGCTGGTTTACAGATACCCTCTTAATTTCAACCGATCACGTCTACACATATGTGACCAGCATGTGGGGTTCATATCAACAAAACTACTATATAATAGTATATGGTTAACTGCATTCTAGTTATCACGGGACGCAAATATTTTCCTAATTAATCTTGTAGCTTTGTCGCCCTTCCCAATGTCTCCTCCAGGCACATCCTTTCCTTTGTAAATCTTATACTATTGAAGAAGACGTGCTCCAGGTCATCCGGGGTATCATCACAGTGTACTACAAATGTACTACCAATATCTGTGATATCTACTACACCCCGTTATAAATTTAGTGACATTTCCCTTTTTTTTGCGTACTTTCAGACATTGATGACGGGAACCAATCTCTTCCGCCCGTGCTCATTGTTGCTACCATCTGCTGAATGATTCCTCCCTTCCAACGTTTTCAGCGGGTTTTCACGTGGGTATGCAATGCAATTCCACAAGGTCTATAATGTCCCTAGTACAGGGTAGGACATTATGGAGCTCGCTAAATTAACTATAAGCAACCTACAAGTGCATTGCTACCTTCAACACTAGGCATCACTGTTGCAAGACAATGTTCGTATTGGCTGTCTAGTCCAAGTATGTTACAAATAAAACTTTAAACTCCCTTGCTTCCTAAGGACGCCTCGTGATAAGCACCGTTTCGCGAGCGTGCATGTATTTTCTCAACCCCTTTGATAGCGGCACTTGCTTGGGACCAATACAAACTACATTCACAAAATACTTTATATTTATAATTATCGCTATGTCATTGACGTAACCCTCTGTCGTGACCTCCCTAGTAACTGCGACGTTAAGGACATCGTTATATTTGATGTTCCATCCAGGGAAACAAAGTACTCTTTGCGTACATCTGCGATGTACTACCAAGGCTTCCTTTCTATCAAATAGCTGGTGGATCGGTGCAGCCAGTTAACTAGGGACACAAATCGTCGCCAGAAACTTTAGAAATTAGTCATGTTTAATAAAACCCGTGCATCAAGAAAACTCCTGTCCAATGCTTTCGATCCCTACCTTTTCCATATATTACTTTTAGGTCAGTTCGTCTGCCGAAATATCAGTCGGCACCACTCCCTAGATGACGAATACCGCATCATCTGGGAAGCTGGTGAAGACTACAATCAGTCTATGTGCGATACATTAGATACGCAGCGCTGTTCCCAAAACCGAGACTACATGCAGCAAGGTAGAATTCACCACCCTAGGTAGAAGCAACCTGCAAGTATGCCACCGAATTACATGGGGCATCATTCTTACTAGAGCCATACTTATGGTGGATGTGTTTTCGCAATCATACTCCACGTGCTGGTCTATTTTTCTGCAAATTCCTGTCCAGTACTACCCAACCAGCCACACGAGTACAACTCAATATCTCTGTATCTTGGAAATATGACAACCATTGCAATATCATCAGCGAGCATGCCCTATTTGCTACTCCTTTCAGGCCCGGAGCTTTGTTGTCGCCTATTTTACTGCAGATTTCGCCACCACCTTTAAAGGTCTCTGAAAGACGGCGGCGTCCCTTTCTTGCTGATTGCGTAGAATCTTCTAGGCACGAACATGCCACATACCTTGAGTCACATGGAGAGGTCTTTCCGTGGAGCCCACAGCCTCAGGAGGTTGTAGCCACAGTTCGATGGCATCCTACTATCTCGCTCTCTCCATATTTCGAAGATAATTTTCTGGTGATCGCTATGGGTGTAGTCCTCGCTAATGTGCCTGACCGTACAAAGCGTCAGCTGACAATTGAGGCAAACCCAATTTCCGAAAAATGTTTACATTGCCTTGGTTGGTCAGAACTGTACCTAACTGCGCAAAGGACTTCGCCCCCTTGCGTTACTCTCACTACTTTGCCATTCGACAATCCACGTCCTCATAGATGCAAACTGGTATGTAAAATTTCTTTTCATCAAATGTAGTCGTATGAGGTCTGAAATGAAAGGTCTCGATTAATATTTTCCAAAGCGGGTCCGAATTTTGAAATTTGTTGGAATGGCGGGAGAATGAAGGGGCTATAAAGCGATCATCTCTTTCTCAGGAAGTACCTCCTGGACCTATTCTCAGGAAATACCTAAACGAGAAATCTGAAAAAAAAATCCTGATTCTGCCCTAATACGGTGTTCAGGCCTAAAAATACCCTCCACACCGTTATCGATTCAAATAAAATTAATAAAATCATATTATTAAGTTTTTGGGAAATTGACTAGAAACTACCCTGAAGCTTATCCTAGATAGAAAAAAGTATAGACTATAGGACAGGAGATGATATCCCAATGTTTGGTGAAAGTTGTATAATTAGTTGCAAAGTTGTCTCTGTTTTAAATTAAGAGGTAGTTAGTTAGCCGAAATTGTAAGTGAGAGATTTGCCTTTGACAATATTTTCCTTTTTATTGGATAAAAGGATTACAAATACAAATACGTATTTCGGGGACCAACATTCCCCTTCTTCAGTGTTTTATCTCCTGAAAATTTTCTTTACAGTTTGGGTTTTTATAGCTATTCATTAATTCCATTAATATTTTAATTAAGTTTCTATTCACAAAGGAACGCAAAGGTGGAAAAATTATTGCTCATATCTGGGTTTAGCCTTTTTTCGGGGGGAATTTTCGATATATAAAGCCTAGTTTCCTAACGTCGTTCACTTTCTTCAAAATATTGGCGTTGCCCAACGACGAATGGTGTCCCTGTTCTATTATGTATCGGGCAACCGCGGACTCTATGTGTGGGTTATTCTTATTTTTAGCGGATTCGGCCTCCTGTATGTGTTCTAACACCCTGGTGCGGACTAGCCGTTTTTTGCCTACGTAAATCTTATCGCAGTCTGGGCAGGAAATCTTATAAATGCCCGCATTTTCCAGTACACTCTCTTCATCCTTGATTGATTGTAACCGGGTCCTAAGCAGGTATCCTCTGCTCGTCGAGGTGACCAGGAATCTACGTCTGCGTAACCGCCTTTTGATGTTCTGCTTCCGACCCGAGTAGGTTAATGTGATCCATTGCCTAGGTAATAGGTTTACCTCTTGAAAGTTGCTGTCTTGTGGTTCTTTTTGATCCGATTTTCGATGAGGTTCCTATTGTATCCATTTTTCTAGGCTGTTTCCAGGATGTTATTCATTTCTTTATTTCTTCTCCCCTCATTGGGTGATGTTATGACCATCGTGTGACTCATAAAGGTGTATCCAGCCTTTTATACTTGATCGAAGAATGGATCATGACACACGAAAACTCATCCGAATGGAGGAAGAAAACTAAGCTGTATAATAACCTGGCCTTCACGTGCATGAGGGAATCCTATTTCACATTCAGGAATAAATTTTATAAATCAACCTCCACCTTCCAAATTGTAAAGAAAATTTTCAGAAAAGAAAACACTGGAAAAGGGGAAAATTGGCCCCCGAAATACGTATTTGTGTATATTACCAAGCATTCTTAGTCAACAAAAAGGAAAACATCTTCAAAGGTAAATCATTCACTTGAAGCCGTCTCTTTCGTGTAAAAAAGTAACCCAAAATCCTGAATATAATGTTGTAGTGCAGTGTCAAATTTTTCGACACCTCAAATTTTGTTCATTTTCTGATTGTTGCTGCTAAGAGAGCCACGCAGATGGCAGTAGTAGTAACGAAATTGTAGAAACATGAAAAAGTATGTTTTTAAGGTTCTACCCATTTATTCAACAAACACCGAGAAGGTCGAGAGAAAGAGTGTGTAAAAGAGTTCAATTCAATTCAATTCATTTATTTAAATAGTGACTTACAACTAGACAATGGTTACTTAATGCTAGCTTAAATAATGGCTAATTGATCTTAACTCTATCAAACGGGTGACTATTACATTGTTTGGCCAACCCGACCTTCTCTGTAATTTACTTTACTTAGTATATAATTTTTTACATACATGGATCTTGACAATTTGTTGTACAATCTTGACTTTTCAATACTGCGCCTGCACTAAGACGCGAGAAGGTTGAAATTTACTTACTTAACCTAACTTATTTTAACTTAACCTAGCTTAATCTAATATATACAATAAGCACTTACAAATGACTGTGCTTAGCCTCTATCCACTCCTACCAGGCAGGGAGTTTCAAAAAGGGTGCGGATTTTCGGTCTGTGGGATGAACTCACGATTTGGCAGGGCCTTAAGAATGTGGCCAATGGGGAGGTTTTACCCTGTTGGTAGAGATGCCGAATTAATGGGTTGGGGTGGTCCTCCGTTCTTTCGAAGAACCTTTCCATTATTGTGAGAACGTGTTCTCGAAGTGGTTTGACTTTGGCTCGCCTATACACTTCGGCGTTTTTGCCGATCTTTCTGGTTTTCCAGTTGTAAGACAAGCCTGTGCAATGTCTAAGGATTCGGCGTTCGAATGACTCGCATTTTGCCATGGCTTGGTTGGAGCATGAGATCCAAGTTGGTGCTCCGTAACAGATAACGGGTCTAATCAGGGTCTTATACAGTGTCAGTTTGGTTTTGGTGCTGAGACCTACTGTTTTGCGAAGAAGAGAGTAGATGCCACTGACTGCACCGCGTGCCTTGCTGATAGCGAGCTGGAGGTGGGGTTTGAACTTGAGGAGTTCATGCAGGGTTACTCCCAAGTATTTGATCGAAGTAGATCTGCTCACTGTGGTGTTCCCGATTCTCATTTTCAAGCGTTTAGCTTTCCTGTGGATGCTTCTAGAACCTAAGTATCTAGATTTTCTCCTAAAAGTGCAGATTTGCGTTTTTCCCTCGTTTATCTTGATTCCCCAACTACGGTAGTACCTGCAGAGGACTACAATGTAGTTCTCAACCGCTTTGGCTGCCCTGTTGGGGTGGAGGTTTGAAGCGAAGATAAGCGTATCATCGGCGAATTGGATGAGGTCAACGCCATCATCGGCGATCGGAATGTCAGCCGTGAAGATGTTATAGAATGTTGGCCCTGAAATGGATCCTTGCGGTACACCCGATGTTACCGAAAAGAGATCGGAGAATTCATTCCCCACGCTGACATAAAAGTGCCTATCTTCGAAGAAACTTAACGCAAGTCTAATTATCGGAACTGGGAATTCATTGTCTATTAATTTGTATATAAGTCCGTTTACCCACACGGAGTCGAAGGCCTTTTCTAAATCTAACGCACATGCTACTGTGGGTTTGTTGTTGACGTTAAGTCTTGAGACAACAGTGTCGTGAAGGTAGCTCAGTGCGTGCTGGGTTCCGTGTTTGGAGCGGAATCCGAACTGGTGGTCAGGGATAATTTTGTTGAGGTTGCAGTGCTGGACTAGCCCAACTGTCCATGCTTTCTCAAACAGTTTGCCAAGGTTGGATAATAGAGAAATGGGCCTGAAATTGCTTGGCTCGTTGGAAATGCCTTTTTTACGGATCGCAATTATTTTTGCAACTTTCCACGTGGATGGAAAGTAGCCATTATTAATACAGTTGTTGAAAACTGCTAATAGGAATTTCAATGAGGCTCTGGGTAGATTCTTTATTACAAAGTTCGGGATTTCATCAGGTCCGGCTGACCTTTTACCGTTGAGGTTTTGGGTTAAGTCGGTGAGTTGTGGTAAACTCAGAAAATGTTGCGATTCCGTTGGTTTGACTGAGGTGTTGGTTGTGGTGAATTTAGTGAGTTTCCGGGAGTTCTCAGAGACGAAGGCCTTGATTGTTGAATCGACAATCGATGATATAGCCGGGTTGTTTTGAGGCGGAGGGGAATTGAGCTGAGTCTCAAAAGATTCCGCGAGAACTTGCGCTTTCCTAGCGTCACTGCAGATGTGCTCCCCGTTCTTGGAGAGAGCGATATTACGAGATTTGTGTCTGCCGGTTAGCCTGTTGATATGCTGAAACATATCTGGGCCGGGCTTAATATCTGCTAGTTTCCTTGTTAGTTCTTTGTTGCGGAAAATCGCCACTCTTTGCCGAATTATTGTACTCAGACAATTAATCCGGGAAAGTAATGCATTATACTCAGCATTAACTTTATTTCCGTGTTTGTGGAAAATCCGTTTGAGTTGCCTACGCCATATTTGCCTGACTTTCAAGTGGAGCATGATATCGTGAGGGACTGAGTTATATTGCAACTCGTCGACTTTGATAATCCTTGTGTTTCTGCGTGTAGCAGTATTAATGGCATCAGTGGCCAAGGTGACGGCTTCGTCGATCTCTATGTCCGATAGATTGCGGTCAGTTGCGAGTTTTTTCAAGTTCAGCCTTGGTGCAAGGTCTGACTTGAATTTGTCCCAGTCAGTGTGGGCGAAAGACCTTACGGTAGTCATCACTCGCTTTCGCAGTTGGGAGGACGAGGAAAGTTTAAGTAGTACTGCGAGATGGTCAGACATGCCTGGTAAAGTAGTGCACGATATCACTTGAAAGTTTAGTGAAGTTTCCTCCGAAAGGAGGAAGTAGTCAATGGTTGATTGACTACTGGATCTTGTCGGAGTATCTGGCAAGACCAAATCGACATAGGCTGGCGAGCAAGGGTCTTGGGTCCATTTAAGCAGGGTTTCCCCATTTTTATTTACTGCCGTATCGCCCCAGGAGGTGTGCCTAGAGTTGAAGTCGCCACCGAAAATGAGGTACTTGTACTTTAACTGGAGATTGCCCAAGATCTTAAGATCTTGTCCCAGTTGCTCGTTCCGAGAGTTGCATTTGATGTAGACAGAAACTACCAAAATCCGTCTACCATCAGTGGTTTTTACTATTGCCGCCGCGGCGGAAGAGGTCAGCAGGTTTTCAATGACGACTTCCTCAAATTCATAGTCTTTCCTGACTAAAAGGGCAGCGCCAGTGTTGTTGTCATTCCGGATAATATTATACCCGGTGAATTGCACGTTATGCCTGCTGTTTAGTTTCGTTTCTGAAACGCAATAGAAGTCTGCTTTCAGACTGTTAATCAACACTTGGGCTGTGGCACGTTGGGCGTGTGAGATCAGGGACGCGGAGTTAAAGGTGACGATTTTTAACTCCATAAATTCATAATGAGTTTTATAGCGGCGAATTGCCGCTGCTCATTAGTTGAGGCCGACGCGAGAGATTGCACCAATTCGCGGAAGGCATTTGGTGCGGGGATGGGAGCAGGTTGTGCTGCCACTCTTGGTTGAGTGTTTCTGGCAGCTTGAGCGTATGATACGCTGGGATTGACCAAGCTTTGCGACAGTTGTGTCACTGTGCGCTTGACTTGGGAGCTTTCATTGGCTCGCTTTTGTTTGGCAGCTTCCTTCCTGGCTACCATTTCTTTATAGGCTGGGCACCCGCGATAGCTCGCTGGGTGGCCAGCTTGGCCGCAGTTGCAGCAAAGAGGCCCTTCGGTCGCCTGTCTTCCGCATTCCCCGCGAGGATGGGATTTTGTGCACCTGACACATCTGTGCACAATTGAACAATTTTGGGCGATGTGCCCAAAATTCTGGCAGTTGAAACACTGCACTTCCTCGAAACTTTTGACCTTTTCCAAGGTTACCTTTTGATGAAGGATATATTTTACCTTCATCACCTCGCTGAGCTCTTGAGAGGGCTCGAAAGTCGCGATGAACAATCCCGATTGCGATTTCATCGGGAGGGCCGGATTTTCGCTATGCAGAAACTTGTCTCTGCGCGTAACCAGGTTCGCAACTGTCTTCAGTTGGAAATCTGGGTGCTCTGTTTTAAGTTCTTCCAGGATGTCCACGGGGTCCGTTTCCCTGTGGAGTCCGCGGATAACTACAGACTGGGTGCGAAGGGAGGGAGGCGTCCTAGTGGTAGCATTAAGCCCCTGTTCTTTTAAAAGCGCGAAGACCTTCCCGTGATCTTCTGCCGTTTCTGTAAATATGAGGGTCCTGTCAGCCCTCGTATTTTTAAGGGACGCTTTTAGCCCCTTATTTTTCAGGAGTCTTAAAAAAGATGGTACGTTTAAACCGTACCCAATTATAGCGGGGATTCTCATTTTCTTGGACTTGGTAGGTTGGGGAGCTTGTGGGGGGGTAGCCTGTTTAGGAGCGGTTACAGTTTTTACACTAACCTTTATCTTGTTACTTTTCCTCCTCCGCACGAAGTTGAACGGGTCACCTTCGTCGTTGACTTCGGGGTTTGGTGATGGTCCCACGCTGTCCATCTCGCACTCTTCGTTGGCTCTTGTTGAGTCCTCTATTGCTGCTGGTGCTCCCCCGCTGTCGATGACGATCGGTTCACTACTGTTTCTTGCTACACTATTTTTTGCTACACTGGTTCGCACCGCCTCTTGTAGCGCTGCTACCTCCTGTTTTAGCTGAATTATCAGCTGTTGTTGGCACTCCAGTTGCTGTGCGAGGGCTGCTTTCTCGCCTCTGAGCTCTTCAAGCTCCTTCCTCAGCGGGTAGTCATAATTTTCTGAGGGGCCCGTGCTCCCCTCCTCCTCAGACGATAGCTCACCAGGGAGTGCCATTTTAGACCTCTTGGCGGACATTATTGTCCCCAAGCCCGTCCTCAGCTCTCCTCCGAATCTTCACCAGTATTCACTGAAATTAAAGAAAAACAATTAACAATAATTGCACTTTGGTATACAGTGTCTCAATAATATTGAGATGCACTGCATACTTTAATCAACTGTACTTCCTTTTGAGAGTACTACACTTAACACTTCACCACTTTTTTTTTTTTTATTATTTACGTTACTTGTTTCGTTTCACCGTGCTCCGTGCCACGTCTGTCCGCTTGGATGTCTCGGAGCGAACTGTGTAAAAGAGTCGGATGGCGTCGAATTTATATCCTTGCCGATCCATATAGTGACGTCACTTTGTTGAGCATATCAGCTGTTGAAAGGCGTTGTCATGTTGGTGCTGTCATGTCATTACCATGTCGCTACACTGCTCCCTCCTGAGTAGTTTTGACGGTTAACGGCTGGAAAACTACGTATCGAATATTACTCGCCTCTCACTCGCTGGTTTCGCTCTTGGTCCTACATACGTTTTGGGAGCCAAACTTATTGGTCGTTGGGCTGCTTCCGTTGGATCAGATGTTACTTCGAAATAGGCAGGTTTTAGTCGCTCGACGCTGATATTTGTTGCTTTGCCCTGAATTTCCATTTTAAAAACGTTGTCGGAAAGCCTTTCTAACACCTTATATGATCCTTCGTATGGATGCTCTAGCGGCTTCTTCACTCGATCAATCCGCACGAACACGTGTGAGCATGTAGAAAGATCCTTGTGGACGAACACCTTCCTTCTATCATGTCGAGAGATTGGCGTTGCACGAACTTGCGTCATATGGTGACGAAATTTCTCAACGAAAAATTTCGGATCGGGAGGCATTTCCTCGTCAAGAAAGAACTCTCCAGGAATGCAAATCGTTGTCCCATAGACTAGCTCAGCAGCTGTTGCGCCAATATCCTCCTTAATGCTTGTACGAAGACCGAGCAAAACCGTTGGCAAAACTTCGACCCATTCACGGTTGTTGTGGCACATAATAGCTGCTTTCATCGATCGGTGCCATCGCTCAATCAATCCGTTAGAAGCAGGATGGTATGCAGTGGTTCGAATCTTTTTGCAACCCACTAAGTGCGTCAGCGACTGGAAGATCAAGGATTCGAACTGGGATCCTTGGTCCGATGTTAATATAGTAGGTGCTCCAAATCGTGAAATCCAGTTGGTGTAGAATGCGTCTGCGATAACATCTGCCGTAATTAATCGTATCGGAACCGCTTCAGGCCATCTCGTAAATCTATCGATCATAGTCAATACATACGAGTGACCTTGTGATTGCGTTAGCGGTCCGACAATATCGATATATACGTGACTGAATCTCGTGTCCGGCATATCGATTTTGCCATGCGATGGTTTTGCATGTCGTCCAATCTTACTTCGTTGACACGCTAGGCATGTTCGTGCCCACTCGAGAATGTCCTTGGACATACTAGGCCAGACATATTTTCGGCAAATCAGCTTCTTCGTGACGCGTCCGCTTGGATGAGATAGTCGGTGAGTAATCTCAAATATTCTCCTCCTGAGAAGTATTGGGATATACAGCCGTATTTGGGAAGTTGACACGTCGCAGTACAACATTGTATCCTTGTCGTCAACTCGCAACTTTTTCAAATCCAAGGTCGTTTCAGAACGCAGTAGATGTTGGAGTTCCTTATCGTTTCGTTGCGCTGTAGCTAATTCTTCGGGCGTTATGGCAACCGGCAATGTAACAGCACTAATTCGGGACAAGGCGTCTGCTGTAACGTTTTCCTCACCAGTGACGTATATGATATTGGTCGAGAATTGGCCGATATAGTCCAGTTGCCTTAATTGCCGTGGACTAGCTTTATTGGCTTTCTGTTGGAAGGCAAACGTTATCGGCTTATGATCGGTTTTGATTAATAACGGACGACCTTCGACCATGTAGCGAAAAAACTTGACTGCACTGTAGATTGCTTGGAGTTCTCGATCGTAAGTGCTGTACCTACGTTGTGTATCGGAGAACTTCTTCGAAAAGAACCCGAGCGGTTCCCAAACATCGTTGTCCCACTGTTCGAGAACTGCTCCCATAGCCGTGTCCGATGCGTCCGATTTGATGGCCAATGGTGCATTCTCAATGGGATGTCGTAGTAACGCAGCGTTGGCAATTTGCTGTTTGCACTTTTCAAATGAGACATCTGCTCGTGGATTCCATTCGATTTTGCGTTTATCCCGTTTCCTTGCACCAATGAGATACTCGTGGAGAGGTGCTTGAATTTCGGCTGCATTCTGCAACGATTTTCTATAGAAATTAACAGCTCCTAGAAATCGTCGCAAATCGGAAATTGTTGACGGGTTTCCGAAATTCAAAATGGTTTCCACTCGTCCTGGAAGGGGCTTGATGCCATTTTCGCTCACCAAATATCCTAAATATTCGGCAGAAGATGTTCCGAAGCTGCATTTATCGACATTGATGGATAATCCGTATTCACGGAGTCGATTAAATATCGTCAATAAGTGCTTCCGATGCTCCTCGTTCGATTTAGAAGCGATAAGAATGTCATCGATGTATGCATAGCAAAAGTCCAATCCGCGGAGTGCATGATCAATGTACCGCTGGAAAGTTTGTGCGGCATTACGTAGACCGAACGTCATTACTCGGAACTCAAAAAGCCCAAAAGGAGTAATGACAGCTGTTTTGGGAATGTCCTCGGGTGCTACAGGAATCTGGTGGTATGCTCTCGTCAGATCAATCGTGGAAAATACCTTGCATCCACTCAGTTTGTGCGCAAAGTCACTAATGTGAGCGATGGGGTACTTATCTGGGACGGTGATAGCGTTCAAACGCCGATAATCTCCACATGGTCTCCATTGTCCGTTTTTCTTCCGTACCAAGTGTAACGGGCTCGCCCATGGGCTACTCGATGGTTGGCAAACTCCCTGTTGTAGCATGTAGTCAAATTCGGCCTTTGCTTCACGCAGTTTTTCGGGCGTTAATCGTCTGGGTCGGTCAAAAACAGGCGGTCCTTTAGTCAGGATATGGTGGTAGATAACATGAGCCATCACTTTCGCTCCGTCAGATGGAATTGTGATGTCGACAAAATCTCTCAGCATGTCATGATAACTTTCGCTAGACTTCAGTGTTGTCATACCACAAGTTATGGTGCCGGTGAGCTTTGCGATGCAGGATAAGTTGGTCATTTCGTCGATTATCTTCCTCCTGCGTAGGTCCACTAATAAGCCATAATGGTGCAGCAAATCGACACCGATTATTGGTTGTCGAACATCCGCTAAAACGAACCTCCAGGTAAACGGTCGTCGTAAGCCGAGGTCGAGCGTTATGATGCGATGTCCATATGTTTTGATCGGCGTATTGTTGGCGGCATAAAGCTGAAATTGCATTGGCGTGTGCTGATTTTTGTCTTTAGGCAAAATTGAAATATCAGCACCGGTATCCACCAGTAAATGCATGCCGCTTTTCCGATCGAGTACTAATAATCGGCTGGGTTTACTGTGAGAGGGGTCGTCCTCGACCGCCGAAATTCGGGACGACGAATTAAGTTTTCCGAAGTCGCGGAATTATTTTGCCACTTACATGGCGGTCGGCAATTACGCGCTTGTTTCCCAAACCGTTGATGAAAGAAGCAAAACCCTCGATTCCGTGAACCTGATCTTTGCCTTCTGGTGCTCCGTTGTTTGGATCGGGACCGGTTGCGTGTCGTGATTTCCAGTCGGTCAATTCGGCTCAATATTTGCTCCAAGACATTATTTTCCGTGGATGCCTTCTGAACGGTGGAAATGCAGGGCAGTTGTTGTATCTCGATCATTAAATCCGCCATTTTCGCCAATTTATCGACGTCTGCTTCGTTAGAAATCGCTAACACCATTCGAATATTTTCGGGCAATTGCTCAAGTAGCAATGATCTTAGCATGGCGTCAGTTACCTGCTCTCCGCCAGTGTTTCGCAAGTCCTGCAGGTAATGCGATGGTCTCTTTCCTTCCAAATTCTTCCCTTGGAAAAGTCGTCGCAGCTTGGATTCGGCGGACTCTGCAAATGCTGCCAATATCCTCTCCTTCACGGCTTCGTACTTATTTGTTGCCGGAGGATTGCGTGCTATCGAGATCACATGCGGAAGGATTTCCGGCTCGGCAAATTGTATCACGTACTTAAATCTTGTTTCATCCGACGTGATGTGATTAGTGTGGAACGCAGCCTCTACCTGCTCAAACCAAAATGCCGGGTCGGGTCGATAAAATGACGGAAATTTTTGTATGCGTGCCGCTTCCACGAATACGCCTGCTGGTCGATTAGCTATCGGCGGCCGGAAATCACTCTGAAGGGATGTTTTCGGCGTCTCTGGCGATTTGGATTCGGTGGCCATTTTGAAACTCGCGCTTGGTGTCGATTAAACGTATGGAAATTTAAGATCACTGCACTTTTTATTTTAACTCTAGTCGTCGGGGTCACCAATGTAGAAACATGAAAAAGTATGTTTTTAAGGTTCTACCCATTTATTCAACAAACACCGAGAAGGTCGAGAGAAAGAGTGTGTAAGAGTCAGATGGCGTCGAATTTATATCCTTGCCGATCCATATAGTGACGTCACTTTGTTGAGCATATCAGCTGTTGAAAGGCGTTGCCATATTGGTGCTGTCATGTCATTACCATGTCGCTACAAAATTTGTTTTAAAAGGTTTAGATATTAGATTAGGACGATTTATTATATCGTAAATTGTGAGAAGAAAGTTTTATAAAAACCGAACTAGATAGCTAATGTCCTTATAATCGTCGGCACAATCCAATTGGATCAGGGCCTTGAAGTGTGTTAGAGCCCTTAAATCAAGACAGTAACGGTATACTATAGGATTACAGCACACTATAGAAGGTAAAGTGGTCAGCATTGCGTTCGCCCGAGATTACTAGCCCGATTTCACAACTGATACTTAAAAGATCGGTTTTCGATCTTTCGTTTTGAAAGAAAAGATTTGGTTGAGTACAATTTTAATACTAAATCAGATACAAATTTCTTCTTAGGTTTACACTTTCGTTTCTAATGGACATTTTTATCTTTTGTGGGATTTTCCACATCCTACGGATTTCGTATTTCAACGAACTTCGTACATTTTATTATCTTATACCCTAATTACCTACGGATTTCGCATGTCTTAATGACCGTCTTGTATTTTTCCGACAAACACCCTAATTATATTTTACAACCCATTTGCCATGTATTGATGACGCATTATGATATTGCGGTGTGTCATCGAGTTGTATTGATGACGTAACTGTATCCCACGTCAAATCACGATAACAATTCTACTGCCACCGGTGAGATTTGAACCGCGACCTTCCGTACGACAGCCTTGTGCTCTAACCATTCACCTATCCAGACACATAATGTCCTTAGATAGACAAATCCGCCGTCAACTCGGCGGACATTTAGTCATGGTTTGGTCATACACTTTAATCGGTTGAGTTAATAGCGAAGAAAAACGATGGTGTGCATGAAAGTTTCATTAAGCTGAAAGGAATGAAAGACATGGGCACCAAAAAGATAATGCTAGAACTTATGTTCCTAAGTTTACTTGATATGGATGAAAATGATTGATTGAATATGTTGGTCGTATATTTACCTGGCTAACTAGAAGTCCAGACTTGGATTTAGTCTAGAAATTAGTCTCCGATATTGTTTGTTATAAAAAACATTTGAAGGACACAGAAGGAAATGGAAAACCGCTTAAAAAGCATAACAAAATTAATCATGGAAAATTATAAAAATCGCAAAAATTTGGTATTATCAATGTCTGATTGATGTAATGTAACGAGCAACTATTTGATAAGTAAATAAAAAAAAAAGCGTCGTTAATTTTTTAAATAAATTTAAATTTAAAGCTTTTGTCGAAAATTTTCGATCCGCTATAATTTATTGAAAAAGACTCTGAACCCTCCATTTCTTATTATAATTACATATTTTCTCCATTTTGTTTAAAATTACCCGTCTATACTCATTACACTACACCCACCAAAGATGAATACGTTGTTATTTCAAATAAAAAACTGGGGTGTCGTAAAATTTTGCACGGTACTATACATTGCCAACTAAGTACAAACGGAACAGTTATGTGTTCGAATATACTTACACAAGAAACACACAAAACCTTTCATATCTGAAGCCTGTATTGAAAGCTCAATTTCGACTTGTTTGATCTTCCAAAAAGTAATACTTTCCGAAAACAAGTAGTCTATGCATTTAAATGTGGGAGTTGCTTGTCAGAAATCATTGCAGTCTGTGGTCAAGTAAAATGGGACTCAAGGCCAATTCATATCCACACACAAAATATTTTCCCATGATACTCTTTGACCCCTAAACTTAAATGAGGACCAAAAAAGAGGACCATTTTAACATTCAAAGTATTTTTGTCCTGACTAAAAGCACCATTTGGTCGAATAACAATAGCAAATCAGATCGACAGGCGAGGTGAGATTTTCCATTGTATTTCTGTTCTGTTAATCATATACTCGTATATATGTTAGCGTTTAGAAACTAAGCCAATCAACTCAAACTCATTCACTCTACACGACAAACTTCCTAAATAACCAATCATTTCGCAACCACCTAAACCAACTAACATTCAAACCAGACCTTCTTATCTTATTCGCACTACAACCCAACCGCGCCGATTAACAATTAAAGGTTTATTTATCGTGACAAAAGATTTAATAGGTCCAATAAACACTTCTGTTTATATCTTAAATAACAAGAATTTAACCGCGAACTATCCTTAACTTCCCCCCTAGCTAAACCCTCTAATTTCCCAATTTATACCGAAGTACCGGCTTCATTTATAAATGCCCAAATCATCAATTCAAAAATTGAATCTGACCCATAACAATTGCTGAAGCTATTAATTAACAGGTTGGCTGAAGATAAACCACAAATTTGCAGGTTTCGAGAAAATTCAATCAATTCGGTCAATTAAGATTCCTATTGTTTAGATTTGTGGATAAAATCCGGCTCAATAGGTTACAGTGGGCGGGTCACTTAATCTGTATGGATGAGGGTGATTCAGCCCGGAAAGTCTATAAGGGCAATATCTATGGTAGGAAAAGAAGACGCGGCAGACTCTGCCTAAGATGGAGCGATGACGTAGGTCAGGACGCCAGACAGCTTTTAGGGATATCGAATTGGTGGACCTCGGCGCAAAACCGGGATGTCTAGAGTTGCTTATTAAGGCAAGCCTAGACCGGACACCGGTTGTTGCGCCGTTGATAATGATGATGATTGTATAGATTCCGTGGCTATTTTGATCGTCTTCTAGAAAAGTCGAAATTGTTAATGAAAGGGTTAGTGGATGCTCGTAATCACGGAGATGACAAATACAATCTATTGAAATTTAACGAGAATCGATTTCTCCACTTCTTCATATATTAGGTTGTTTTACCATATCGGGATCTGAATAGTAAAATATAATAATCATGAAAGTGTATTAGCAAACGGATTGGGAAAAGTCCAATGAGTTTCTTGTAAAAAAGTGGAGCTCTCTAGGCGACTAAGGACTCGTTTGGCTATGAAGGCTCTACTGGAAACTCTGAACTGAACATTTTTAGAGTGTTTGGAAGAAATTTGTGCTATTATCCAAGGCAAGGGCGGTAAAGTGTCCGGATAGCTGAGGGATTAGAGCACAAGGCTGCTGTACGGAAGGTCGCGGCTCAACTCTCACTGGTGGCAGTGGGATTTTTATTCTGAGCTGTGAATGAATACCTGAGTCATATCACGGTAATAATCTCGGGCGAGGGCAATGCTGACCACATTGCCTCCTAAGGGTACTGTAATCCTGTAGTGTACCGTTGCTGTCTTGAATGAAGTGCTCTAGCACACTTCAAGGCCCTGATCCAATATGAATTGTTGAGCCCACGATTATTATAAGGGCGGTAAAACCTGATGGAATCGCGAGTGCAGAAATCCCGCAATGAATGCTGAATCAATGATTGAAGATTGATTAAACTACAGGAAATTTCAGTTTGAATATGAGAGGGTTGTAAGAATGAGAAACCGAAAGGCAAAAAGAGAATTTCAAAGCTGTACAAAGTAGTTGGACGGAATGATTTGGCCAAATGGGACTCTCTGAAAAAAACGGGGAGGAACTTGCATGCACTCAAGAGTTGAAACAGTGCAAATTCTCTTGCAAATACATCATCCAAGAGAACATTTTCAATGCACCGATATTTCAGTACTAGCTGCACCCGATAAGGTCCTTTCAATTTTTTACTCCGGTATATGTTGCCTGCAGTATTCCTAAGTACTAAGTAGATTTCCCAAGAAGATTGTACTTCATCTGTACTGTTCCGAGAGACGAGTGGGGTAACCTACTCATTGGCCACGCTGATATATTCTGTTCCATTGTATGACATAACATAATGAACGAGTCGAACTGCTTTAATGTATGACCTATCCACTGGCACTTCTACATTCTCATCAACATGTCTGCGGACATCTAGCCCGTAAGCCGACGAAGTGCTACATCCAGTTACCATCTTAAACCAGAACATCTCAATGAGCTTTTAGAGTAACAAAGGCAGTCAATTTCCATGCATTATACTTATTATACTACTCCCATATAGTAGCACAGAATAGTCTCAATTGATGTTACATTTCCACATACTGAACAAAAGGGCAAAGCGGAATAGGTGCTTTGAAGGGGTCCGCTGATATCAAGTTTAGTGTTGTCGTCGGTAAAAGCAATTCCTGCTTCTTCTTTTCTGATTCTTTTTCGTTAGCCTTTGTCCCATTCACAAGCGGGGTCGGCTGGTCGTGATTGCTTCCACGATTTTGTTCTATCGAAAGCTTGATCTGGATCCAGTCGCGACGCTTTCAAATCTCCGTCCAACGTATAAAACCACCGTTGTTTCTGCTGGCCTTTTGGTTACTTACCATCGACTTCGATGTTCAGACCAATCTTGGCAAGTGAATTCTCGTTAGCGCGAATTAAATATAATTATAATTAAATAATAATAAATTTCTCTAGGATCGGTGATGCCCCATATCGATCGCTAATATCCTCATTTCGGATGTGATCAACGCGTGTGACGCCATTGTCTAGTTGGGCGGCACTCAGAACCATAGAGGTCGACAGGGTGAACGACATTGCAGTAAATTTTAGATTTGAGACGTTCGTTGATACGTCGATTACTAAGAACACCATTCGCGGAACGCCACTTTATCCAAGGGCTGATAGCATTGACCCGAGATATTTAAATCGCTCAGCTCTGGACAGGTCACTAGGTCACTGCCACTGACACTGATTATGCCTGTTTCATGGGAATTGGTTGTCGGAAATTCAGCAGTGTTTAGAGCGCTGGACGTTGGATGTACCCCCCACCCCTCCGCCACTGTGTGATATCTCTCTTTTGATGTATGGGGCAGATAACGCATGTTTGCCAGTCGTCCGGCATTGATTCGCTGTTCCACATCTCGAGCAAGTTGGGGAACCGCTTGGTGTAATTGGTCGCCCCATATTTAACCTGTAATTTCATCGACTCCTGGCGACTTATGATTTTTTAGCCGATGAATTGCACGGACCGTTTCTTCTATACTTGGTAGTATTTGTCCGTCCTCTTCAGTTGGCGGGACCTCTAGCTCGCCGATGTTCTGGTTGTTCAGTAGTTCATCAAAGTACTCAACCCATCGCTCCAATATGCCTATTCTGTAGGAAATCAGATTTCCCCCTTTGTCTCGGCAGGATGAGCATCGAGGTGTATAAGGCTTCCCTGTACTTGTCTAGTTCACAGACTTGTTGGTTCTCCCAGGCTTCCGTTTTCTGTCTGTGAAGTCGCTTCTCCGCTCGACGGAGTTCGTGATAAGTCTCTGCGCGAGCCCGCGTCCTTTGAGGATGCGATATTACTCGGTATGCGGCATTCTTCCGTTCCGTTGGTTTCCGCGCAAATCAGGTACTTCCAACAACCATTTCGTGTGACCCTGCTAATTAAATAATCCGCAGTCCGTTATCATTTGAATTTGATATAAGCTATGGAGGCCCAACGTATCGCCTGAATACGGGCTGCTTCCCTACTTGTCTGTTAAAATCCCCAAGTATGATTTTGAGATCATATCTGGGACAGGCTTCGAGGGTTCGTTCTACTGCCTTGTAGAAGGTGCCATTCTGCGATTCGCTTATGTTGTCAAAGCCGATAACAGCGGCTTGTGGATCGTGTCTTTAAATTGATAGCAATTTTTAATAATCGCGTAATTTTGATATTTTTTTCTCATTCTCTCTCGTGAAATTGACACTATTTAATGCGCATCGGACCAGTGCATTCCTTGTCCTGCTTTATCGGAGGTTTGATTATTGGTGGTATCTTAGGGAACGAATTTACAGTCCGTGACGGTGGCAAAATGTCGGCATCTTATGAGAATATAATTGATTTGCGCTTTACTGGTCCCACTATAAAATGTAGGAAAATAAGACAATCGTGTGATGGACCTTGTATTCATAATAACAAGGTCATGGGTGTTCATAAAATCGACTATACGCTGTTTCTCCATGGCACCTGTTGTCATCTCCTTTTTCACCCACATGACCATTAAAGTTCCCTGCAATGATAATGTAGTCACCAGCGGGCGCGTTGCAGGTTTTTGCGTCGAGAAGTTTCCAGAAGGCATCCTTATCGACATCAGATCGACCTATCTGTGGTGTAATCAACTGATATAATGGTGAGTTTCATCAACCGGTCGTCAAATCGTTCGACTTCTTTAATGGCTTCACGGGAACCTTCAAAGGTGGCAATGCCAAAACCGTATTGAGTGTGTAGGCTACCAAAATAGAGAAGTTTGTAGCCATTTCTACCGCGTTCGTGTTCTATATCCCAACTTTCTGCCCTAGACCATCGAGTTTCTTGTAGAGCGTAGATATCAATGCACCTTTTCCGAAGGGGTCTTGCCAGTTCTTTGGTCTTTCCAGTGAAGGTGCCAATATTTAGCATTCAGAAACAAATTTGATTTGCTCGGACTACTTACGTTTTCACGCCGTTTATACGTCAAGAACCGTTGTCCTTTTCTCGATAGGACCGGGGCCTGCCTTGCCGCGTCGATTGAAGTGGTCATTGCTGGAGATACTAGAACGGAAACCAAAATGATCACTGGCAACCAACTTTTACAGGTGTCATTTGAAGCATTGCAGGATAATAACAACTATAAATCTTTTTGACGGTAGGGAACCGCCAATATCTCTCCCACGGTCGCGCTTAAAACGGTTGCCCTAATTCGGAATCTTAACGATCATCCCCCGCCCCCTCCTCTCTTTGAAAGGTCTCGGATTTCCGTACGAGTGGAAGTAGCTGCTCTGCAGAAATTGCAGGAGCGGTGTTCAATACTTTGCGCGGGGAACGAATTAAGAACGATATAATCTATACGAGTTTACCTATGTATTTAATATTAATAAAACGTACAATAGTTTGTTAGAGACAGGTTATAGATTCTTAATTGAATAAGGTTCCACTATTTCAGTGGTGAAACTTGTTCAGCTTATTAACGAACATATTGTGGCACATTTCAATAAAGAAAACTTATTTAATGCCTTAATAAGAATTATTAATAGCTGTACACCTGTAAAACATAATATTATATTTATAAATTAAAAACCCGGAGGAAGATAACTGACGTGTCACGAAAAGAATTTGACTGCATTATAGGATTAACATTTTGGTCAGGAAAGATTAATGTTAATCAACCATATGTCGAATTAGGGGAGGAAACCACATTTCAAAATCGGCTTTCTCTTTATTACACAGATCTTTAACTTAGCTATCCCAGAATATCCTCCAAAAAGTTCGAAGCGAAGTTCGTGTTTCTTTAGAATTTATGAACGAGCGCTTATCGGTTTCAGGCTCGGGCGTTTCAGGATGTTCTTCGAACATACGGCAACTTCAAAAGGCATTAAACTATACAAGATCAAATTCCAAAAACGACAAAACAAATAAAATATTATTAGGTTTAACGGCATATTACGGGAAATCTATTAAAAAATATGGGCAGATCGACTTACCAAATGTTTAAAGAAAATTAACATCAAAGATTCTGAATACGTAAGGGTATTTGAGAAGTTAAAAATTTTTTAAAATTAACCATATCATTCTAAAATTTACAGACTTAAGTAAGTAAGACTTAAGTAAAATTAGTACCTTTTTCTTCTTTTTCTTTAGCCTTTCTGCGGCTCACAAGTTCCATCGACACGAATACACATTAGTAACTGATGCTACTAATCATGCAATTTTAGCTGTATTAGAGCAATCAGTGCATCCAATTAATTTTGCAAGTAAAACCTTGAATGAACACGAAAGCAACTACTCAACGGCTTAAAAAATATTTTCGGCAATAGTGTGGGTAGTTACTTATTATAAGATCATTCATTTCATATAACCACTAAAATGGCTTCATAAAAAATATGAAGCGAAAAATGTTCATGCCAACTTACAAAGATGGATTATTAAACTAGGAAACTACAACAAATTATTATATTGAAAAGTTTGAGCCCCATTACAACTAAAGAAAAAAATAGGAAAAGAATTTACATAAATAATTTGACAGAAAGGGAAACAACAAAACAAGTTGGGAAACCGGAAGCTGGACTCTGCAGGTATGAAAGGTTTTGTGAATATCTTTTATATTACATGAGAGTATCCACTTTCGGGTGATATTGGCATTCATAGTCTTGAATTTGCAAAGAAGCGACAACTTTGATCTATTAAAAGTTTATTGGATTTTACAGCCAATTACCAAAAATTATAGTAACATCCTGTTATTAACTTTATTGGAAAGGATATCTGTATGGAGGGTATTTCGGAGCCAAGGCACCATATAGCAGACTCTTGATTTTTTTTCAGATTTTTCGGTTGTGTCGTTTCTGAGAAAGGGATCGTTAAAGAAATCATTTTCAACCCCCGCACTAACCGCCTTTCCAACAAATGCCACAACTAAAACCGACTTCGGAAAGTAATTACCGGGACCTTTCATTTTATACCCCACATGACTATATTTGGTAAAAAAAAATGTACACGCTACTTTTGCATGTATGAGGACCCCCTTTAAATTCGATTACACAAAGCCTTAAAATGAAACGCTTTGCTGAGCAATCACAAGTTTCTTAGATGTAGTTATTTAGCCGAAAAAATTGAAAACAAAGAAGAAATATTGTCTATAATTAGAGGTCATATTAATGAATCCAGACACAGAAGAAAAGTATGGTTGAAATTTAGGTCCATGTTTCTTTTTATACAGTAAATATATAAATTAAGAAAAGAACTAGACATTGTTCCTTATACTGTAAATTTTCTTATTTTCCTTCCGCATACAATTGTTTCGGAGACCACGTGCCTCCTTCATCAGTGCTAGTACCTAACTAGAAATTAGGAAGGAAAATAAAAGAATTTACAGTATGAGGAACAATACCTAGTTCTTTTCTTAAGAATATGACACCCGAAATTTACAGAAATGATTCATAGGTATGTTAATAATTGTGACATATGTGAAATGAAAATTAGAAATAGACACGGATATTTTTTCGTACCGGTAGTCGCAAATTTATAACATTCATAGATAAATTTTCAAAGAAAAGAACAGCATTAAATATTTCAACACCAGATGCGGTTAATATGAAAGAAGCAATTCAATTATACATTTCTTTACACGGAAATGAAGAGGCTTAATCAAAGGGTTTCTTTATGTGACCCTCAATATTTTAACCTTTCTTTAGAATTTTCTTTTCCCCATAAAAATACATGTTTTTTTCAATCGTTTTGTACGTTATTATTAGAATCTTGAATTATATATAAAATTTTCAATTAACAAATTTGATAATGGTTTGAATGTTTTGTTTTTTACAGTGAAAGTGGAGTCCTATGAAAAAAGGTGGGTGACTGATGAGAGGCATATCTCTATTTTAGTAATCTGAGGCCAACCAATCGTTCTCTGAGGATGAGCTGTCTCTCCTCTGGGGCGGTGCGTGGTTTTTCAGGGGCCAAGCCTCTCGTCTACCAAGACCGTTAGTGAGTTGTGATAGCCACACCCCGTACGAGGTGACCCTACCATTAACAAAACGTTACGGATCTATACTGGGGAATCAAAAAACACCTCCCAGGGTGTTATGCGAACCGTACCCATTGGATAATTTGAAGTCGGGGGTAACTAACTGTATTCGAACGGAATCTCACTGATACCTGGTCGCCTCAGTGAGTAAGTTAGACCTTACCGTGCTACGGGGGGCTATGGCACAGCGAACTTCCTAACCCCCATACTCGTGGGAATCAAATGAGTACAAGCAACAAAGAAAAAAAACGAAAACCAACAAAGTGGGGCCCCGTACCGCACAAAAACTGGTTAATCAGCCGGAGGCACATCTCCGAAATACTGAGAGCCAGGTAATTACACCCAAGAAGGGAGAAGTTGGGACGTCAGGCAGTGGTTCCAAGGCTAACATTGGTATACTGCGTGGACAACAACCAACGAACGCCACTGCTCAAAAAGCAGGAACCAGCAAGAGGACGTCTGAGATAAATATATCAGACGTCAGGAGGGAGACTGATCTCAGTGGCGCAAGTGCTACATGGTACCTGTGCTATCCGAAGGAAGGCCTGAAACCAAAAGAGGCCCTTAAGAAAGCTCAGGACAGACCTAAGCCATCTCTACCGAAGGCCAGAAAGCGGGGAGCAGCAATTTGGCAACATAGCCAAATTAGACACCGGGTCAAAAGCATACCAAGGTCCCCGAAGAAGTCTGGAAAGCCATAGAGGCGGAAAGCACTGGATCAACCAGGCAAGTAGACCTGCTGCCCAGTGAAGAGCAGAAGCTAAACGACCTAGACCTAAGACTCCTAGGGATCAGGGTGGACTGGGATGCGCAGGAAAATGCCATGTCGGAGGCGGAGGGCGATACCCCGTCAGTGGAGAAGAGCTCCAATGGCCAGCACTAAGATAGCCCAGATAAACCTCCACCATTCGAAAGCTGCATCTGCGGCAATTGAAAGGGCAAGTTCCAAGGAGAACATTGGAATAGAGCTGGCTCGGGAGCACTGGTTTAACCGGGCGCAGATTCGCGGAGGAGGAAGGAGGAAGCGCGCAGGTAATTTGGGACTCCTCTTGTGAAAAACCAAGAGCTTGCATAATCCTTAAACGTAATTTAAAATACATATGTCTTTCAGAGTTCCTGACCGGGGACCTTGTGGTTATCCAAGTTTCATTGGAAGCCGGAAGCAGCACTCGAGAGGCAATCGTGGCATCGCGATTCTTCCCAGGAGACGAAATCCGGGCTCCACCGGAACAAGTCGCAAAACTGGTGAAGTATTGTGAGAAGAGGGCGCTACCACTTCTCCTCGACTGCGATGCCAACGCCCACCACGAAGTCTGAGAAAGCTGCGACACCAATCGAAGAGGTGAGTACCTTTTTGAATTTATTCTTAGGAATAAGTTAGAAATACATAACGTAGAGAACACTCCAACATTCGTGACCAGCACTAGACAGGAGATACTAGACATAACTCTAGGAAATACTCTAATAAACGGAATGGTCAGGAATTGATTGAATTGATGAACCCTCTATTTCTGATCACAGGATAATCAGATTCGATATTGAGGGTAACTCCGAAATGAAAAGAATAATAAGGAATCCCAGGAGAATGGATTCGGAATCCTACGCAACGCACGTCAGCAACAACATTGCCCACCTCCAAGGGGGCGGTCACATCAAGAGCGAACTGGGACTAGAAACAGTCGTCACTGGCGCATATGAGGCCAGCTGTCCGGCTAAGACAGTTAAGTCATCAACGGATGTACCATAGTGGAACAGGAACCTGGCCAGAATGAGAACAGAGACACAAAAACTCTTCAACCGGGCAAAACAAACCGGGAACTGGCAGAGGTATAAAAATGCACTGACTGCGTATAGCAGCGCGATCAGAGAAGCGAAACGGAACAGCTTCAGAGAATTCTGTGAAGGGATCGAACACATTACAGAAGCAACTAGGCTTTACAAGGCTGTAGCCAAAAACGGGGGAATATCGTCTGTCTGCTTGAAAAAGGAAGATGGAACATTTACCGAGACTGAGGAGGACAGGGTACACCTGCTTCTCAGAACTCATTTCCCGGGTTCCTATCCCATGGTAATAGGCGACAACATTCTGCCTGACACCCTAACAACGAAAAAAGGGGAAGGAGGGAGAACTGGAAACTAGCAAAAGAGGTATGCTCAGAAGCTACGCTAAGATGGGCAGTGGGAACTTTTGAACCACTGAAATCTCCCGGAGTAGATGGTATTTTCCCAGCACTTATCAAGAGAGGCCTAGGAATTATGTCAGAGTCTCTTCTGAGGGTGGTAAGGGGGAGCATAGCACTGGTACACATACCAAGAGCATGGAGATAGGCAAAAGCGGTCTTTATTCCGAAAGCGGGTAAAAAGGATCCTTTTCACCGTAAATCTTTCAGACCAATTTGCCTAACATCGTTCGTACTCAAAACGGTGGAGAAGATCATAGACAACTATATTGAAACTAACGTTTTTCACTGTCAACACGCTTACCGGGCAGGACGGTCAGCTGAAAACTGCTCTGTATCAGCTGACAGAAGGAGTACGGGATGCCATAGAAACAAAAGAAATTGCACTGTGCGCGTTTTTGCATATCGAAGGAGCATTCGAAGATTCAACGCACACAGAGGTTCAAGATGCTCTGAGACACAAGGAAGAGGGAAATACCCTGGCATTCTGGATGGGCAAAATGCTAGAAAGCAGGCAAATAACAAAACCACCATTGTACCATTCACTAGAAGGCGTACGCTTGATCACCTGAGAGCCATAAGGTTACATGATATGGAGGTGAAACGAGAAATAGAAGTCAAATGTTTGGGAATTACGCTAGACCAAAAATTACTCTGGAAGCCACATGTCGGAAACACTTGTCGGAAAGCCACGAGGGCTCTGATGACTTGTTGGTTCATAGCAGGAAAAAATGGGGTTGTAGCCCGAAGATACTACTATGAATATATACTGCAATAGTAAGGCTAATGATTACCTATGGAGCGGTAATCTGGACAGAAAGAACCGAACTCAGCACACAAGCCAGGGAATTATATAAGCTCCAAGGACTGGCTTGCGTGTGTATCAGTGGGGCAATGAGGACATGCCCAACGACATCCCTGAAGATCCTTCTGGGATTAACCCCTCTCCACCTGCACATACAGATGCAGGCAAAGAGGACAATATTCAAGATGGCCGGGAGTATCAGTTAGGCTGCCTAAATCGAAGGAAGATTCATATTCTTTCATCCCGAATTACTGATACCAAGGGATAATATGACAACGAGATTTCACTTCGATAAGAAGTTTGAAACACTTTGGAGTAACAAGGCAAACTGGGAGAGTGTGGCAGCGACACATGGTTTAAACCAGCAACTGATTACTTGGTACACTGGTGGATCCCTCACTGCAGAGGGAGCGGGTGCCGGTGTCATTGGTCCAGGGAAAATGTATTTTGAGGTATTGGGCAGGTACACTAGCATATTCCTTCCACCAGCGGAAATATACGCCATAGACAGATGTGCCTCCTTTAATCTTCAAAGGAACTACAGCCGGCAGAACATTGCTATTCTCGCCGATAGCGTAGCAGCGATCAAGGCACTTAGGTCCAACCAGGTAAACTCTAAACTGGTATGGGAATGCCTTGAGAGACTGAATACACTCGGCTCGTCCAAGAAGGTCTGGATACTTTAGGTTCCAGGCCATGCTGGGTTGGAAGGCAACGAGGCAGCGGATGAACTAGCCAAGAAGGGAGCAGGACGCTTTTACACGGCCAGAGACCTTCTGTGGAATCGAAGACGGTTTCATGGCTATGAATCTAAGAAATGAAGGGAAACCGTTGAGGGAACTATACTGGGCGGGCCTATCAGGGACGGAGCAGTCCAGGGTGGTAATTGGGGGATACGAACCCATGCGCACAAAGGATTGTTTAAACCTCACCAAAAAGAACCTCCGAATCATAGTAGGAATTCTCACTGGTCATTGTCGGCTGAACTATCACCTAGGGAAGCTAGGGATATCTACGGACACTGCCTGCAGGTTTTGTGAGGAGCAAGAAACCTCTATACACGTCCTGGGACAGTGTCCGGCACTTGTGATAAGTAGGTCGAGACATCTGGGAGAACACTTAATACCAGATGCAAAGCTGAAAGATCTGGAAGTGGGGAACATACCAAAGTTCCTAACGGTTACAGGCCTGCTTGAGATACTATGATCAATAGGTACACTATAACCAGTAAAAGGGGCACAATAGTTCTTCAAGGACGCGGTGCGACTTTCCCTTAACAGAATAATAATAATAATTATAATTTCCGCATCTTATTTACATGGCTTAGGAGGTAGTAAATTCGGACGAAATTGATAAATTTCAACTGCTATAACTTTGACACTAATAACCGGATTTCCATGAAACTTGGCATACCTCTATGCGACTATTTAGTACTCCTATAATGAACTTAAGGCGGGTTTGTCAGTCAATTTCTAAAGGCAGATATCGGAATGGGACTTATTTTGAGGCCTACATTTCTTATAAGCGCACCACTCTGTTTTTTTTTTCAGATTTATGGGTTGGGTAGTTTCCGAAAATGAGTCCTGTCTCACTTTAATGGTGCACATTGTAATTTCTTATTCGTGCACTTTATGATCCACGTCAAAGCTAATATCAGTTTCGGACAATACTAATGAAGGCCTTTCATTTGCACCTTTGCATGTATAAGGGGGCTCCCCATACTGCACGTAATTTATGTCACTCACTGTATGCCTGGGATTTCATAGTTCTCTTCTGTCTAATAAAATTTCATTCTGATCAGTTTAGCCGTTTTCGACAAAAGTGCGCGTGACAGACAGAGAGATCGTGAATCGATTTTAATGACGTTTTGTTTTTCACAAAACCTTAAAAAGGCAGAAATCTTATTTCATTCGAATTAAAGCAATTTACTGGAATAGTGAGTATTTTTTTGGATAATATCACATTGACGCGAATAATTTACAAAATTATATAACTACGGGTTAGACATGAAATAATGCTATCCAACATAGTAATATTAGTAGTGATCCATTTGATAGTAAATGTAAGTCGAAAATGAATATGCAAAATTTAATTCAAGAAATTGACACTGGACTATTATTTATTATAAATGCCAATAACACACACACAACAGAACAACAAGGATCGAAAATTACGTATTGATAACATTCAATTCTTGCGAAGTGTCGATATATAAATCAGAATTAAAAAAATCTCGAAAAAAAACATATCAATAGCATATCAGTTCATAGTATTCCTCAAATAACTTTCGAAGAAATTATTTTAAAAAATATTGTTATTCTTTATCAGACGAATGAATGAATAAATGAATATAACCGAACGACTGGGCAACAATGATAAGGACTTCCAGTGGAACCCCTTGTCAACCCATAGAACTTCACTTTTGCCAGAGAAAAGAGGACTTTTGATGGAGGGCCCAATGCCCATCAATATTTTCCTGCGAGCTGTTCAGCGTGTTTACCGTTCAGCCAGCAATATAGTTTTCATACTGCCGAATGGCGAACCCTGTTGGCGCTGCATCCCGCGTTTAGTTTGGAGTTCAGATATTTCACGTTCATTGCTACACGCCGTACACACTCATACATTATTCCTAGAAAATGGTCCAGAATTGGAATCTACAAAATATTAAAACCTAGAATCAAGCTTCTTTCCTTCCCTTTCTTTCTCTAAATGAAAAGTGACTTTAGATAAAAATAAGACAAAATAATAAATCACTTAATCCAGACTGTAACAAAAAATACGAATTACCGTTTGCATGAAAACAGTCACTCCAAGGCCTTCAATTAAAAATACAATTCTAATGGCGCATTCCAGATATTATTTCCTGAAATTAATCCCGCTGTAAATCTAAGCGATTTCCAATTTCCTCAAATAGACATTCCTTCAGCTTAAAGCAACTTAAGTTGCACCAGCACACCTTCGATTTTGTGTGGACTATAAATTATATTAATTTTTTACAGATACATATCTACGGTACAGGTATCTTTGATGAAATTTGTGATTGAAAACAATATCTGGTCGGAGACTCATATCGACCATGCTGCATCAGAATGCACACCTATGATTCAATATTGCGGTAATTGTTCTACAGTGTAACCCCATTAAGATGAAATTAAAAATCTTAGGTGCCACGACTTGTTCACAATAATTATCATTCCCGTTCCCCAATATCTAACCTTCTGAGCATAAGAAGCTTGGAGGAAAATTCCTCTCTTTTAACCGCATTCAAAGATTACTCATATATGTTGACTAATGTACTTAGAATAGGAATAGGCGGAAAATTCAACCCAACTAAGTGCAGCTTAGTATCTGCAATTAGTGTCGACGCCAATTAATATTTTTCTAAGTCACCAATAAAATCCATAAATCCCATTTTAAGGCAAATATGAGTGTGGTACTACATGGCCGTGCTTGTACTTAACATAAAACACGAAAATCAAAGGAAAACTCGAAGCTGATGGATTGTTTACGATATGTGGTCAACAGTGAATAACAGGTTAGTTAAGAAATCAAGGGCCATTATCAAAGTGAATCAGATTACGATTAGCTAGGGTAACAATACAAAGCTAATAGGCATTACGAGTGTGCAAAGCAACAATGTGTTACAACCTTAATTATCAACAAATTAAGTACATCGGAGGCACTTCACTATTGTAAAACCGGAATGAGACTCGATCAATCTCAAGGTATTTGGATTTTAATTGGACATGACACTAGTGACAGATACTACATTTATGCGCTCTTTTTATCTTCACTCTACATCTATTCTAATAAAATTACTGTCTTCCACTCCTTGGGAACGAAAATCACTATGAGAGTATTTATTGAAGCACCTTACTGCGGAATGTGACCTCTCTGGCAAACAAACTGACATGGATCGCTACATCACAATTACTGAAACAGGGGGCAATCCAGAATCGTCAATATCAGCAACGCTAAAAAATCCCAAAATTTAACGCAGAAGAGAAATACAGTGAAAGCAGATTACAATTTTTGGCAACAACCGTTTATAGAGAATCTAGAACAACAACTCAAACAACAAAATCTTTTCTGATTTGCCCTCGTGAGAAGATTATAAAAAGCTTCTTGGATGACGTTTCGGCAAGTATTGCCAAAAATAATTGCTTTATTGTTCCCAGGCGAAAAAGTAATAAAACAAAAATTTTAATCTACTCGGAGGACGGTTTTAAGGATCAAGGATTTTGTGATGCAAAAAGGCAATTTTTCCTTTCTGTTCCCGAGTTGTTTTCAAATTGCTTTCATATTGCGAATCGGTAGTTAAAGTACCGAAGATAATTTTAGAAAACTGATGAGGAAGAGCTGGAAAACGAAACAAAATGGACCAAAGTAACAAATAGAAAGCCTGCTAAAAACCGTAAAGCTAAAAGAAGTTTTGATACTCTTTCTGATAATTGTGGCAAATCGGCAAGCAATTCTGCACTCTTCCGACAAACTAGCCTCACTAAAATAAACTGAATGATAACATCGCTTCTTCGAGTACCGTCTCCTATAATGGTTTCTAGAGTTAAAACTTTTGCTGAAATAGACGGACTAATCGAACCGCTAGAAACTTAGTATAAATATAAAATATTTCGTATGATATGATGTGGAGAATGAACGTGTCTAGGGGTAATCCTTGTCGATTATTACCGAAACAACTGACAGGTAAAATAATTTAATAGCACCCTTATGAGAATAAACCCACTAGGTCAATTAAGGTCATTGCGAGAAACTTTCATATCTCCTGTGGTGAAATAGTGGAAGATTCTAAAATTGAAGGGTCCTTAGGTTATGCCAAACACTTAGTAAAAAAGTAGCTAAAACAAATGGCCAACAAGTATTAGAAAAACGAAAAGTACTAACCTTCAGGAGAACATTGAAAGAATCTAGAAAATCGACAGAATTTTGAAAGTTATTGTCAGAACTGAAGTTGTGCGAAAAATCTCTGAATATGATGCCGAAAGGAACGAGGTGCCAGACCATCGGCCATACGCGAAACTTTTGCAAGAGATTTCGTTTCCGTGAAGTGTGCAGAGAGCACTACACAAATAGCTGCACCTTGACTAAGGCTAAAAAAACTAAATGCATCAATTGTAGAAACCATCATCCAGCAGGCTAGAGGCCGCCGTATTGCGATGGATCTACCAAAATGCAAAAATAATCAACGTTATACGCACCGAACCAACCATAGTGGTCTTACCAATTAAAGACAATTGGCCAATGCAACAACCAACAATAGCCAGCGAAACCCCCAACAATAACTAAGGAACTAGATACGCCCAAGTTGTATTCTCATATAACACCCGGGAAAAAGAAACAGAATTCTAAGGCCGTGCGGAAATTGAGACTCATTGTGAGGCAGAATGGCGTAGGTTGACACAGGAAAGCAGGAATTGAAAGCGAAAGTTGGAGCGCAGTTCTATCGCCATTGTACCGATAATGTACGGGATGCCTGTTACATATCCACATATCATGAATGTGTATTAAGAAAGAACAGATTGAACCACAGTATTGAAACTTCTGCGAGAATATCTTCTAGAATATCGAAAACCATTAATTGTCGGGGCCCTGCAACTGACGTCGCATCGAATGGAACAAAAATTGTGCAGACAGGCCCGGAAAACAAAACAAAATATACGCAGACCAAACTTTAAAATATCGACGATCAACGAAAAACCCAAATTGCCTCCACATAATTTCACACAGCAGCTGATTAGGGTGGAACTGCATCCTGCATACACGCATAAGATAACCATTCAAACAAATTGACCTTTTGAATATTTTGCCCGGTGAGTTGGGGCTTAAGAATACACTCAAAGTCTTCCCTGCTTGTCGAACCGAAACGTCAACGACGCCTCGGATAAAGACTGACCTTTGGCTATCAAACACGGACTATGATTGGTTTCTGGTGCACACGCTCGTCGATAACGGTAGCGAGGGTCCTCACAATGCTCGCTTTCTCCAACTTGAGCGGAAATTCCATCGATATAAACTGTACATTCTGGGTCTATACGAAGTAAGACGGTGGGATTCTGGAGACTCCTCCTCTTTCTTTTGTGGTCATGTACTTTTGTACTTATGCTCTAGAAAGTTCAATGGTAGCAGAAGTGAATCCGATGTCAGGTTGCTTTTGACTTCTACCGCAGCGCGCTCTCTTGACCTGGGACCCAAGAATATCTTCTACGAGACTAGTTGAGCCAACCCTCGAAGTTTGTCCTAAATATGATATCAGAATCATACCTGGAGATTTCAACAGTCAAGTAGGGACGAAGCCCCTTGTCTAAGACAAGGGAAGGCCCTATCATGCGTATTTTTCAACCTGGGACTCGAGAAAGTAATCCGTGATGCAGATATTAATGCGAGAGGCACGATCCTCTTCAAGCCCACCCAACTACTGGCATACGCTGACGATATTGCCATTATGGGACGAACAACCCGAGATGTGCAGTCTACCTTTATCCAGATCGAACAGTCGGCGCGAGATCTTGGGCTGCACATCAATGAAGGCAAGACAAAATATATGGTGGCAACGTCAGCATCAAAACTCAACAACATCACCGCTCAAACCGGTGACAACGTCACCATTAAAAACCAAAGAACTAGCAACATGAAATCGCACTCGTCAAACGAAAACAACAGCGATAGGGGACTACAACTTTGAAACAGGTGATAATTTCTCGTATCTACGGTCAAAAATCACGACCGATAACAGCTATAATGATGAAATTCACGCACGGTTGTTGACAGCCAACAGAGTCTATTTCAGCTTACAGAAACTGTTCCGCTCGAAACGTCTCACCATAGGGTCAAAACTCTTACAGTACAAGACTATGATCTTGCCAGTCCTTATGTATAATATTTCTCGGAGACTTTGGTTCTTAACATCGCGAACTCTTGGCAGAGAGAAGAATCCTACGAAGAATTGTTGGCTCCCTATGTCGAAATATATGAGCGATACCATGACCGTCCCGTTGTGGATAAAATCCACCTCAATAGGTTGCGGTAGGCGGGTCACCTAATCCGAATGGATGAAGATAATCCAGCCCGGAAAGTCTATAAGGGCAATACCTATGGTAGAAAAAGAAGACGGGGCAAACATTGCGATTGGATAGGTCAGGACGGTAAACAGCTTTTAAAGATATCAAATAGGTTTGCCTTGGCGCAAAACCGGGGTGTCTGGAGTTTCTTACCAAGGCAGGCCTAGACCGGATACCGGTTGTTGCGTCGTTGATGATGATGATGATATATGCACAAATAAAGTTAATAATGGTCTATTTCCTTATTAAAGAAATTTACCCGGCAACCCCTCTTTAAGTTCATCCTAGAAGTATAAAATTTGGCACTTGTGTAAAGGATAACATAAGGCTCAAGAAATTTTAAGAAAATCCAATTATTATTAACACAGTTATTTTGGGCGAATTTATATTCTACAACGTGTATGATGTCATCATCACATATCAATTCATCAATACCACAGCAAAATGAGCTCACATCAATGGGGGCCGCAAAGAAACATTTTGTTTCTGTTTTTTAGTTATTTGTATAACAATATCAATTACTCCAGACAGACATCAACGCAAAACATTTAGACTAGAAGCGCAAGGTTCCGGTATTCTGACTTGTTATTATATCATCTTGCCAAGATTTAATTTTTGAGCCCTACATCGTAAGGGAAATAGGGTGGATAGTTTGCGTCTTAGGAAATCAAAAGTCCCTCTCTCTAATCCCGTCAGGTGGTCGCCGCCGTATTTTAGAAAAAGAGGTTTGAAACCCTACCTTCATGACATGAAAATAGTTCCACTTTGAGATGCCACAACTTCTTAAGGGGGATGGCCGCTGTAAGCGGGAAGCACCGTTCCTTCTGAATATCCTCCTTATGTTCTCGTCTCACGAGATAGAGCTGAAAATTGTAATTTTACACGTAGGAATACAGAAAGCTCCACACTTCGGGTATAAAGGTTTTGTGTCTTCCGTAAGAAACTTTCTATGCACGTTTTTCTATTCATACATCGCTAAAAATTCGAAATAGTCGTTCATATATTTCTAAACTGCAAAATATACACATGTACATATTACAGTCAGAAATATGGCCCTTACGCTGGTGCTATACATATGTATTTCTATTTGATTTGAGCACTACTCGGACTTCTGCTAATATGTACACACCTGCCTCGACTAGTTGATGCTGATACACAAATAACTAAAAAAAATTAAACAATTCAGGAAACCGGAAGCTGGGCGCTTCAGGTATGAAAGGTTTTGTTTGCTTCTTCTGTAAGTATATTTGAGTGTACAACTATGGCATTTGTATATGTATTTGCATTTAGCATGTCAGAATTGGTACTTCGGGCTGGAAATTTATACGGTAAAGACAGCTTTGAGCTACTGTAACTTTGTTACTAATAGCGTGATTTTCATCAAACTTGGAGATCATATGCTTCATATTATATTTTATACTACTACCAAGCTCCATAACTTTGGGATAAACCTAAGGGGGGTTTTACTTAATTTTCCCAAAAATATTGTAATATACTATTATTAACTTAATTTGAACAGATATCGATATGGAGAGTATTTTGGGGCCTGGGCACCACATAGAGGCAACTTCATGATTTTTTTCAGATTTTTTGGTTGGGTAGTTTCCGAGAATGGGTCCGTTAAAGAAATCATCACTTTCCACCCCTCCCACTCCCCGCTTTTCTAACAAATCTCAAAACTAAGATCGGCTTCGAAAAATACTAATCGAGACCTTTCATTTGATATCCCACATAACTACATTCGGTAAAAAAAAATGTTCACACCCCCCTTTTACATGTATGGGAACCCCCCCTAAATTCAACCTAGAAATATCACTTACTGCATGTCTGGGGGTCCACAGTTCCCTCACCTTCTCACCAAATTTCGTGTCAACCGGTATAACAGTTTCTGAGAAAAGTGCTTGTGACAGACAGACAGACAGACAGACGGACAGACAAGCAAACATTGAACCGATTTTAATAAGGTTTTGTTTTGCAAACAAAACCTTAAAAAGGTAAAAATAAGATGTTGGAGCCAATTGGCATATAGGAAACTGATTTCAACAGTTGCTAATGTAATGGAATGATTTGTGGTGTTCTAGTATGTGCACCCCCAATTGGTAATGAGTCTATAGTAATTCTCTCATGAAAGTAGTAAATTGATGTACTATAACTTTCTTGATTTCAATACGATTACCGTGAAGTATCATGCGATATATAATCAACTATGTTACTGCAAACACAAGGCTGTCGTACGGAAGGTCGCGGTTCACTAGTGGCAGTGAGATTGGTATCGTGAGTTGACGTCGGATATCAGTCGACTCAGCTATGAGTGGTACCTGAGTCAAATCAGGGTAATAATCTCAGGCGAGCGCAATGCTGACCACATTGCCTCCTAAAGGGTACTGTAATCCTGTGTACACTACATTACGGTCTTCAATGATATAAACTATTCTAACACACTTCGAGGCCCTGATCCAAATGGATTGTTGTGCCAAAGATTGTTATTATTATGTTTCTACAAAGTTGTGTGTATCTACAATCAACTTTGGGCCGGTTTTCGATTAGTTCTAAAATATGTATAGCAATATGCTATTATTACCTGTTGCTAAATGTCGGAATGAGGCTTAGATTTTCTATAGGTGTAATTTTTTTCAGATATTTCGCTGGGATAAGCTTTGAGAACGAGACCCGTTTCACTTTTTGGGGTACACATTTTGGGTTCTCCCTGTGCTTGACCCAATGTCAGAAATAAGATCAACACGAACAGTACAAATGGCCCTTCATTTAATACCCCACATGACCATATTCTGTGAAAAAAAATGTTGCTCCCCTTTCGCATATATGACTCCCTTAAGGCCAACAGAAAATGACGCAACTTGTTGCACGTGTAGCGGTTCACAAACGACGTATTCTTACCAAATTTCCTGGAATAGATATTCTCGGACTTCGTCAATAAAATAGGACTTTTGCCACACTGTTGATTCCCAACAGAAGAAGAATTATCATTCTGCACCATATTTGTACAATATATACATACGTAGGGGTGTTTGTTCATTCAAAGCAAAAGTTGAGATTTGTCCTTGTGGTTTATTACTCTAAAATTCTTGTGAACTCCCCGTAAACTCATTTTCAATAATTGGAAAAAACTATATGCATAGGTGTCAAATGCCCTTGAATATGAGGCTAAAGACATTATTTAGAATGTCATGATAACACCGCGGCGCAAATCTAGAAATTAATAGTTGTTTTCTCTACGAAATCAACGCAAAACTTGCCGCAGCCGTTTCAAAATTCACCCGATGAGAACGGCAAGTAGCACGTGCTTGCAAGCCCAGTTGACGAAGCGCCAAACCGCCAAACACCTCACAGTGGAAATCCCACATTCCGAATCCCATGAATCAAAATGCTGTCGTACTCATATCAATGAAATCGGAGCGAAAACAAAATTGAGATCAAAACACAAACAACGTCTCTTCCAAGAAAGCCGTGCTCATTTCAGTAGATTCTGTATCTGGTTCTGTACACTATCAACTGTTGCGAATGCTGCATGCCCGGGGCCTAAAAAGGGGGTTTTCCGAATCGGATTATTGAATTCTCATGAATGCAACATTATTACGTCCAGAATGCTTAATGTCCCCAAAAACCACCAATCTGCTGGAAACGCAACATTTCTGGTCAACATGTGAGTCAACTTTGTTGTGGAGCGTTCTTGGTTCGGTGTCGCTCCGACATACATAAGTATGTTGTTTGCTTGCTTTTTGTCTCTGGAAGTGCCCAAACCGGTATTGAAAGAAAGTGTTAGCGGCTTTATTTGTAAACTCATCTCAGGGGAAACACGGCGTCATCAATTCATGGTTTTCGCATGAGCAATTATTTTCTCTTGGTCTCGAGGGAATACCTGCCTGCGGTTGTCGCACGTGCTGGTATCACAAATATCACATCATATCATATCAGTAATTCCACATAATAAGCTTTACACTACGCGCGATTTGGTAACCCATATGAGACATTGGAGTGTGGATTACATGCTGCGAATGTATTCTGAGAAGCTATGTAACTTGCATATCTCAATCTCTTTGATCAAATAGCAATAAAATTAACTAAAACCTAAAAAAGAATTGGAAAAATAACAAAAAATGTGAATTGTTGAGTGAAAGGTAATAGGCCAAGAAATAACATCAATAAGGACGGAACCGTCTGCCCTTTAATGGCAAAAAGCTCCAAAGCAAAATTACCTATTTTTTTATGAAACGATCTTTCGAATTCTTCTATCATATATGTGGGTGATATCAGTAAAAATCCTGCAGCTTCATTCCATTCGCTTTTGGTTTTTAGTGTTATTTATTTTCCGAGTTATCACAATCTCAGCTATGCCGGCTTTTACCTATTACTAGCACTAAATTCTAAGCAGTTAGGCTGGGACAATCTTAACAAGTTGAAACAACCGGAAGCTCGGCGTCTCATGAATGGCCTCGTAGGCTTATTATGTAAGAATAATGACCTGCACAAAGGTTGCATTTGTACATAGCTCGCAGGGTATGAATATCCATTTCGTACGTTCGATAATTCACTTCAATGTGGTATTGAAATTTTGTTTCTTAACATAGGAGGCAGTAATTTAACGCCAAATAAGCAACTATGATCCATTATAGCTTTGTTAATAATAGTATGACTTCTACCAAAGCAGTATGAATCTCCATATTAAGGTCTATATCATCGCAACATTTTATGTTTTTTGCGAGAAACTTAAAGGGACTCAAAAATGAATTTTGTTTTGGGGTTAGCTTAGCCCACCATCTACTTGATGGCGGGCTGCACATATTTGAGAAGCAACTTACTTCTTCTATTCAGTGCGCGGACTGCTCTTTCGTGGGCGAGCGCCCAATACTTTTAAAATTTTTTTTTTTTTAATATTGGCTGTACGGTAGGGTAGAGGCACTGAGGCAGCGTCTGATGAGATCGCCTCTGCCCTGCGATCGAAACTGTATAGCCAATATTTAAAAAAATTTTTAAAGGGACTTACTATACAAGAATTTGTAAAATATCGTAACATACTTTTATTAACTTTATTAGGCAAATATGGGGGGGAGAGTATTTTGGGGCCTAAATGTCGTACAAAAGACCGACCATGGATTTTTTTCATATTTTTCGGCCGACTAGTTTCTTTTGAACACTTCAGTCCATCTCGCGTTACTGACAAAATATCGTATGAGGTGCAAACTCCCTGTTATCACGGGAACATAGCGAAAGAAAACACATACGAAGATAGACAAATTAGAAACCGCAAGTTCGGAGCTTCAAGTATGAAAGATTTTGTCTATCCCATATGTGAAAATATTTGGTTATGCGACGATTCAATTTGGTCATAGCTAGTAGGTCAGAATGTAGATGAGTATATGTATGTATCTGACTTTAATATGATGCAACGGACACCTCCATTTACCGGAACCCTCTTAATACTGGACTATATGTTGCACGGACACAGAGACATGTTTTTCAACACAACAGTTCCTCTATTTAGCGCGTCCTCGGAATAACGGACGGGGACACCAAAAATTATCAGGAACATTTATTATTTCACGTATTTTCACCTCTCAATAACAGAGAGTAGGGGCTGAGTTTTCTAGCTCTCTCGGAAATACATAATCGTTGGTTTGAATTTCAGAAAATCCTTCATCTAAGACTGTTTACTTTTTCCGGACAACATCCTGTTTCGTTTCTATGGAAATAATATTGTTTCTTTTGGGTTTATACTTTCTTAAGCTTGGTTCAGTTCTGCCCTTCTCGACACAATGAGGACGTCATGCAAAATGCCTCCTCCTTTTTAAGGTTTTGTGTAAACACAAAACCTTTTTAAAATCGGTTTACTATCTGTCTGTCTATCTGTCTGTCTTTCTGTCTGTCTGTCTGTCCGTCACACGCATTTTTCTCGGAGACGGTTGTAGTGATTGACACAAAATTTGTTAGAAAGATGGGAACTGTGAACGTTCACGCATATAGTGAATTATATCCTTTTACGACGAATTTAAGGGGGGGTCCCCATACATGCAAAAGGGGGGTGTAAATTTTTTTTTCATCAAATATAGTCATGTGGAGTATCAAATTAAATGTCTCGATTAGTACTTTGCGAAGCCAGTCTTAGTTTGGACATTTGTTGGAAAGGTGAGGAGTACGGGGGGTTCAAATTGATAATTTTTTTAACGAACCCATTCTCAGAAACTATTCAACCGAAAAATCTGAAAAAAATCAGGAGGCTGCCACTATATGGTGCCTAGGCTCCGAAATACCTTCCATACCGATACCTGTTCAAATAAAGTTAATAATTGTACTTTACTATAATTTTTAGTAATTGGCAGGAAAACCCCCCTTAAGTTCACCCTAGAATCACAGAATTTCGTAATAATGTAAGCTGTATCATGGAGCATGATCCTACCAAAATGTGAAAATCTAACTATTACTAACAAAGTTATAATAGATCAAAGCTGTCGCTTCAGTGCAAATTCAAGACTTTGAATGTCAATATCACTTGAAAGTGGGTATATGCACATATTACGTACGTCTCTATATAAAAGAAATACACAAAACCTTTCATACCTGAAGCGTCTAGGTTCCGGTTTTCTGACTTGTTATTACATCGTATATGTAGCACCTTCATTTAACGAACAAAATGACGGGCACCGAGAAGTGTCCGGTAAATAGAGGTTCCGCTCTATTGACATTCTGCTGCCTTAGAGTAGGGTAAATTCAGATGAAATGGACAAATACGACCGACTATAACTTTGGCAATGATAGTAGGACCCTCTTCAAATTTTTCAGTGTTATGTTTTATTTTATGCTTTTTGCACAATTTTATAATCCTAGAATGAAGTTAGGTTTTTTGGTAAAATGCTAAAATATACTACTATTATTAACTTTAACGAGCCAAGAGGTTTTCTATGTGGTTCGGTGCAAGAGTATCTCCATTTTTTAATAAACAAGGGACATATAAAGCACATTCAGTCAGTTTGATCGTTACTGGTTGTGGTATTTTTAAAATTAATAAACTCTATCTACCCAGAGGTACAGGTCGCGGATCAAATCTCACTGGTGGCGGTGGGATTTGTATCGTGATTTGACATCGGATACCAGTCGAATCAGCTGTGAATGAGTACCTGAGTCAAATCAGGGTAATAATCTCGGGTGAGCGCAATGCTGACCACATTGCCTCTAATAGGGTAGTATAATCCTGTAGTGTACCGTGACGGTCTTGAATGAAGTGCTCTAACACACTTCAACTAATACTAGCACTAAGTGCCAAGCATTTAGGCTCGGACGACCCTACCTACTTAAAGACTAAAGGGGCACTGGTGGTGGTGGCCGGTGGTAGGTCAGTGGGCGAATCCGTCGAGTACCCCCCGCAACATCGAGCACGTATGCAGAATGGTGTACTTCTGCATGGTTTGAACCAGACTGTGCGAAAGTCCCAGGACATCAAGGGAAGCCGTCAGGGATTTAGGTACAATACCTGTAGCTGACAATATTATGGGAACTACAACCACCCGCTCGAGACGCCAAATTTCTTTGATTTCACGAGCCAATGGCTCATAGTTCACCTTCTTCTCCACGTATTTCCGTTCAATGTTGCTATTATGGGGGATAGCAACATCAATAATATACGCGGAGCGACCCGTCTTGTCAACTAGCAGTACGTCAGGCTTGTTGTGTGCGGTATGGCGATCAGTCAGAACTTGCCGGTCCCAATACATGCTGTAAGCAGAACTATCAAGTACTGCTTGCGGCTCATATCGGTAAACCGGACATGTCCCCGTGATCAGCCCATGCTTATATGCAAGGTTTTGATGGATAACCTTACATACAGCATTATGCCTGGTGATGTACTGCACCGGTGCCATAACAGTACAGCCAGAAATGAGATGGTCCAACGTCTCTAACGCCGAACCACACATTCTGCACTGGTCGTTCTCCACCCGTTCTTTCATGATGAGCTTTTTATAAGCTCGGGTGGCGACCACGCCATCCTGAATGGCACACATGAACCCCTCCGTCTCAGCAAAGAGCTCCCCAGCACACAGCCATCTGTTCGACAGATGCAAATCGACAAATGGCTGCCAAAGACAATTCACGTGTTTACCGTGCATTGCCTTCGACTTCCATTCCTCGATCCGCTCCTGGTCCGACTTCACCCCACTCAGAGGATTGAAAGATCGATCCTTCAAGTTAAGTGGAGTCAGTCCACAGTCTGCCTTACAGACAGCCGCATGCAAGGGGCTCGCCTGCTCTTTACTGTAAAAATAAGCGCGCAGCGAGTCGACTTGGCGATGATGTTGTGCCGCCACGTCAACCACGCCCCTACCTCCGATGTCACGAGGCAGGTTCATCCGCTCCACGGCAGACTTTGGGTGATGCATTCGGAATTTGGACATAGTTGTCCGTATCCGCCGCTGGACGTTTTCCAGGTCGGTCTTCGTCCACGGCAATATTCCGAATGCATAAGCCAGTGAAGGGATAGCGAATACATTCAACGCGCTTATTTTATTCTTCCCCGAGAGATGCGATTTCAGCACCAGCTTTACACGTCGCAGGAATTCGGACAGCAGAGCATCCTTCAGATCACCAACTCGAGCATGGGTTCCTTGCAGAATTCCTAGGTACTTGTAGAAGTCTGTCTCGGTCATAGCTTCGATGTGGAGGTCACCAATGCTATGTCCGGCATGCGGCTCGTGATGACCTTTGCGGATGGCTTGGATTCGACATTTGTCTAATCCAAACTCCATCCGAATATCACGGCTGAACATGTCTCTTATTCGCAACAGACTTCTAAGATGGTTGTCAGTACCAGCATACAGCTTGATGTCATCTAGGTACATCAAGTGTGTCAGTTCGCACTTAGCACGTAGGCCATATTTTATTGCAAAACCATGCCCTCTAGCATCATTCAGTAGCCATGAAAGGGGGTTCAGTGCCATACAAAACCAAAGAGGACTCAATGAATCCCCCTGGAAGATGCCCCTCCGAATACGGATTGGTTCTGAGGTATTAGCACCCTCAGATGTACGGACTGACAAGGTGGTATGCCACCCTTCCATGACTGTCGCCAAAAACTTTATTTGTTTCGGATCAATGTGATACAGATGTAGGACGTCGATTAGCCAGGTATGCGGAACGCTATCGAAAGCCTTGGCATAATCGATATAGCAACTGAAGAGGTTTCTTTGGCCTCTAGTTGCTTGTCCTACAACTACCGAGTCGATAATAAGTTGCTCTTTGCAACCCCTTGACCCAACTCGGCAGCCCTTCTGCTCCTCGGACAGAATGTTGTTGGTCTCGAGGTGCGCATTGATCCTTCCACTAATAATGGACGTGATGAATTTGTAGAGGGTTGGTAAGCAAGTGATCGGTCTTGTGTCTGCGGGGTCCTGCGCCGTGTCTTTCTTAGGGATAAGGTAGGTAATCCCCGCAGTGAGGAAAGGTGGAAATTCCTCCGGCCGACTCATGACCTCATTTATACTGCGTGCCAACCGACTGTGTACGCTGGTAAATTTCTTATACCAGAAATTCTGCACCCGATCCAGACCTGGGCCCCTCCAGTTCTTCGAGATGTTTATAGCTCGTCGAACTTCCTCTTCGGTAACATCCGCGAAATTCATGCCAGGTGTATTGGCATGGCGGGTGCCTTCGGCGGTGATCCACTCAGCATGCTCAGCATGCTGGGCAGGTAACCCCCAAAGTCCACCCCAATACTCTTTCGCTTCCGTCACCGAGAACTGTATTGTCTGGGCGCTCTGTTGGGATTCGTTGAGAGATCTGAAAAAGCTCCGCTGGTTCCTCGCGTATGTTGCATTCTGGACACGTCTGGAATAACTTTCGCCATACCGTCGTAACCGACTGCATATGACAGAAAGTTTCTGTTTTAGTGTGTCCAGAATTTCAACTACGGGTGTCTCACAGGGGATGGCATAGTTCCGGTAAACCCTCTGCACTTTATTTCTCACCCGTCGGCTGGCATTGCCAGTGCTGATCTGAATCAGTCTAGCAATGTCCTGCCTTAGTGAGTCCCGCCGACGTTCCAGACGAATTTTCCATGGTGGATCTCTTTTGTCACTCAAACCAATAACGCGAAAGCGAATCTTCTGACCGTGCAATCTGATAGCCGCAACTGCACCACAATACACAAGTGATTGTAGTTGCAGCAGCGACATATCAGCACACAGTCGAGACGCAATCTCATCATTGATTTGAGATAGAATTCCCGGAGTTGCTGGAGATGCATAGAGCCTGGGAATACCTGGTCTATGCAAAGGATCCATATCCGAGAATTCTATACACGCTCTTTGGAATTCGTCCCGAACTTCAGCGGAAACCTCAGCTGGACGGTGGAGAAGAGTGCTTCGGCGAGTACTGAACCTGTTGCCTGCAGTGCGGCGTGGTGTTGTTGATGCCGCCGCCTCTGCCCCCATCGACTCTCGGTCACCAGTTTCCCCGATGACTTCAAGTCGAACACGTTCCCTGATGGTGGCCGGGATTGTGTCACTGCGAGTGATGAAGCGGTACTGGTCTGCGACTCGCTGCACAGTCACGTGCGCGAATTGCGGGAAACGCTCGACGAATCTCTGGTGCAACAAGGGGCGGTAAGATGTTGTACCCGCCCCCGCCGTTATTTCGTAGTAGGAGCGGATGATGAAGAGGTTCATTTCTTCAGTCCATTTCATCCGCTTCCTACGCGAACCTGCTGAAGTGGTCGCCACAGATTGTGGCGAAACAGCTGCAGCAGGCGGAGCTGTGTTCCTGGTCGTCGTGGCGCCTAGACGTCGAACCGCCCCACGACTAGCGGTTTCGACGCCGTGCTGTCCATTACGAGAGCCCGACCCAGTCACCAAGTCAGACGACTCCCGCCGGTTATCCGTACCGGACCTTAAATTTCTCCTTCTTCTCATTTTTTGGTGGTGCATTTTATCCCTAGCTGCCAGGTGTGTAGATAGCTTCCTTAGTGAGTAATCTGCAAGACTGCAAAGTTCCTGCACTTTCCTCACCTACCCCCTGAGACGCTGCGGTGGCGTACAGCCATTCAGACTGAAGCTATCTATCCCTCCTCCTTTCACAACCGGGCTTGGGACCGGCTTCGGCGGAGTTTGGCGATCCTGCCAGGATTATTATTATTATTATTATCTACCCAGAGACCAGACACATTTTCATTCGGTGGGGAGGACGCCATAAGATTATATAAAGGAAGGACAATATGGTCTGCAAAAATATCAAATCACGCCAACAGGCAAAGTGGTTTGAAGTTAAACTGGTTGCGGTACCGGTCAGGATCACAGCGGTAACTAGCGGATCAACCAAAACCGTTTTTGCATTAGACGATGGTGACCCAACTGAAACGGTAAGTACAGGGTGCGGCAGATTAACTTCCTTTTTTAAAATGCGCGCCACTCAGTTAGTTGATGTCATAGCGGAGCGCTAGTGGTCTCGTTCAAGAGGGGATACTGTAAAGTTTTGTCCCGACACGATTCAGTCGCCATCATGCGTTGGAATAGTGAGGAGCGTGCCTTTGCTGTTGAGGTTTACTTTTCAAGCGGATGTTCGGTTATTGCAACACAGCGTGCATTTCGGAATCGCTTTAATTTAGCCCCGTTGGCTCCCGTCCCAGACTGCAAATCAATTGTTACATGGGTCACTACATTCAGACAAACTGCAAGTGCGACAAAAGGAAGAACTGGAGTCCCTCAGCCCGTTAAATCACCTGAGAACATTGAAGCAGTGAGAGCGTCAATGTTGCGATCGCCACGGCGTTCTGCGCGCAAACTCGCATCTGCCCTGGGACTATCTGATCGTTCTGTGAGAAGAATTCTTCGTGATGATCTTCATTTTCATCCCTATAAGATGGCGATAGTGCAGGAACTTTCAGAACGTGACTTCAATTTTCGGATGAACGCGTGTGAGCTTCTTCTTGATGTCGTTCCCGAGGGTGCTATTGTTTTTTTTTTAGCAATGATGCCCATTTTCATTTGTGTGGGTCGGTTAACAAACAAAACATGCGCTACTGGGCTGACACCAACCCTCGAGAATTGCATCAAAAGCCTTTGCATTCACCCAAAGTCACAGTGCGGTGTGCAATTTCCTCAGCTGGAACTATTGGTCCCTGGTTTTTTGAGGAAAATGAGGTTACAGTGACAGTGAATTCGGACCGGTATGTAAACATGCTACAGAATTTTTTTTTCCCACGGCTAGAAAATTAGGATTTGGGGGACACTTGGTTCCAACAAGACAGTGCAACAGCACACACTTCAAGAGCATCGATGGCTGTTTTGAGGGAACACTTTCCAGAGCGCCTTATCTCAATTAGAGGCGATTTGGAATGGCCGGCACGCTCTCCCAATCTGTCCCCTTGTGATTTTTTTCTATGGGGTTTTTGGAAATCCCGTGTTTATGTGAACCGTCCAAGAACCCTACAAGATTTGAAGACCAACATCCAAGAAGAAATTGCCAACATAACACCTGCTATGCTAACAACAGTCATGACAAACCCCAGAGATCGGTTTACGCAATGTATGGAGAATGGGGGACGTCACTTAACAGATTTGATCTTCGAAACAATGTAAATAAAAACTTTAGACATGTACATACATTGTAAAAAATAAATAAATATTTTCCGATGCATACAATAGTTTTTCTTGAGTTTTGAAAAAAGGAAGTTATGCTGCCGCACCCTGTAGTATAACATCTCCAAGCGGTAAGAAGTCACAGACTTCGAATCCTCCTGCGACCATGAGCAATAATGGCGCCGCGGCCGAGACGCGGAGTTTGGAGGCCTCACCACATTCATACTCGCCTATAGATAAACCTGTAGAAGGTATGCTTTTCGACTTAGTGGAAAGCTTGCATTTCGTGCCTACGGTAAAGTTAGCCAGAAGGGAAAGTACGACTACGGCCGGCCCACCCGCGGTACTACAGCCCAAATCCGTAAACGGAAGAGGAGGGCCCGGCAGAAGGGAACTTCAGTCACTAAGGAGGGGAGACTACAGACTGAATCGTGCCTGTCAAAACCTTCTCCTTCACCTTTACCGGGAAGTGCGGAAGAACGGGAAGCTGTGCGCGTGAACGCTACTGGTTTAACGTCAGTATGTGGAAATGGATCCAAGCAGCCCGGACACCGTGAACCTGGAAAGGCCCCAAGCCGGCGGCAGAAGAGAGCACTGCGAAGAAAGATGAAGCACCTTGGGAATGAGGACATGGACGTGGTTGTACCATTAGGCGCGGTAACGTCCAGAGAAATCGGACGCAAGGAAGCGGAACCTCCGGCGGAAGGTGAGGATAAACTGGAAACCCTGAAAAGATCCACCCTAGACGCACCAGACTCTTCTGTCAGCGGTAATGCACGCAAGAAGCGAAAGACCAACACATCTGCTGTGGCCAACGCTTTATTATGCTCTGCACCAGGGCTTACATCCACGCGTCTCGCGGAGATTAGGACCGGTGTGCCGGAAGGTGATCAAATCAGCGAGAGAGATCTCAATGAAGCTGGTCCCTTCCACAGGAATACGAACATGAAAGTGGGTGGGAAAGAGAGGACGTATGCGCAAACTACAGTCTCTGTTCTGACTGCTGCCGGGGGAGTTTCCTCCAAGGATGACAAAATGTCAGAGGGACAATTTACCATCCTCCGGGAATGCCTGTGGAAAAAAATGCCGTAGCCTGGAAGGAAACCTTGATTGTTAAATCAAGGTTTTCGTGATGGGCTTCTCCATTTGGAGTGCACTGACGACGAGACGAAAACATCAAGGTTGCCTCCGCTTATCTACCCTATGATCCTTTGTATCCTCCACCGACGCAAGAGCTTAGGGATCTAGTGGCGTATGCAGAATCAAGTGGTCTCTTAATAGGTTGTGATGCGAATGCTCAACATATTTGTTGGGGCAGTAGCAAATGCAATCCAAGAGGAGAGAAGCTATTTGATTTCATCACTTCAGCTAGTCTTATGACTGCAAACGTAGGGTGCGCCCCTACGTTCGTGGGACCGAGAAGAAGCGAAGTAATTGACCTAACAATCTGTACCTCAAAAATGTTAGAGTTGATTACACACTGGCGAGTGCTAAACGAGGTCTCACTGTCAGATCACCGATATCTATTATAGAAGTCAATCTGGCTATTGCGGGCGAACAGTCTGCAGCACAAAGACGGAACCCTAGGAAAATGGATTAGACAAAGTTCAATGAACTTCTTGACAATAAAGTACAGTTCTCTAGGCGACTAAAGACTCCTTTGGCGCTGGAAGATGAATTGAAAACTCTGAACTGCATACTGCTATGAAGAGGCTTCTCCTATTTCCCGAAGCCAAAGCGGTAAACTGCAATAACTCAGGAAATTAACCAGGCGACTTCTAAACCGTGCTTGTAAAATTAACAAGAACGAAGACTGATTAAATTTCAGGAACCCACAGCGTGAACATAAGAGGCTCGTTAGGTGTTCGAAACGAGACTCCTTTAGAGCATACTGTGAGGAACTGGAAGGCGAAAGAGAGACTTCAAGGCTATGCGGAGTCCTCAAAAGGGATAAGTCGGCCAAGTTGGATTCTCTTAGAAAACCCGACGGTACTTTCAAGAGCTCCAGACTGGATTCAGTACAGACCCTTCTGGAAGTATACCAACCGGGAGAACGGGTGAGAGAAGTGGCAGGGGGAGAGTTGACGGTTCTTGCAACCCCTTCAACACGAAAGTGTTGCAAGGGGAACTGGAACACTGCGAAAGCAGTTGTTACCCATGAAAAGGTGAGAGCTGCCATACTGTCCTTTGAACATTTCAAAGCACCTGACATGGATGGCAGGTGAGAGCTGCCATACTGTCCTTTGAACATTTCAAAGCACCTGGCATGGATGGCATCTATCCAGCAATGCTAAAGGAAAGGAAAAAGGCTAAGGTAGCCTTCATACCGAAACAAGGGAAAGATGATTATTCTAATCCAAAGGACTTCAGACAGATCAGCTTGACTTTATTCTTGCTGAAAGGTTTGGAGAGACCGGTGGAGCGTCACATTCGTGGAAATGCACTTAGGTCACACCCACTTAGTGAAAACCAACATGCTTACCAGCGTGGAAAGTCCTGTGAGTCTGCTGTTTGGTCACAAAGATAGAGAATGCAACTTTGAATGGTGAGTATGCGATGGGGGTGTTCGTGGACATTAAAGGGGCTTTTGACTGTGCGCCTTTTCAAAAACTTTGTAATGCCGCCAGAGCGCATGGTGTTGATAATGCTTTAATTAAGTGGATCTATGCTATGCTAACGCAAAGACTGCTGTACGCTGAGGTAGGGGTCGATCGCTACATGACTACAGAAGCAACGAAGGGCTGCCCCCAAGGAAGTGTGCTTTCGCCACTTCTGTGGAGTATGCTGATCGACTCACTACTGTGCGCACTGCAAAATTTGTCAATACACGATCAAGCTTATGCTGATGACGTGGCTTACTGTTGATCGGGATCTTGGAACGGTGTGTAGGAATATACTACGTGCCTTTGATTTGATAGACAGCTGGTGCCTCAGGCATGGTCTGTCAGTTAATCTAAATAAAACCACAATGGTTTTATTCACAAAAAGGAGAAAACTGCATGATTTTTGCCTCCCTGAGATGAGGGGTACTACCCTTCAACTCTCCGAAGAAGTGAAATATCTGGGAGTCATTCTAGATAAAAAACTTCTTTGGAATAAACATGTAGAGGTAAAGATGAAACGCGCTCTCACAGCTTATGGGCTGTGCAGACGGACCATTGCCTCGACATGGGGACTCAGGCCTCATGTAGTAATGTGGATATACGTTGCCATCATTAGGCCGATGTTCGTATATGCATCCGTATTGTGGTGGGTTAAGGTGAGACAAAAAGGTTTTCATCGTAAACTAGCCGCACTGCAAAGAACTGTGTGTCTGGGTATCACTGGTGCCATGAGCACGACATCCAGCGCAGCTTTGAAGGCACTACTCAGTTTGCAGCCCCTGGATATATTTATCCAAAGCACTGCAACGAGAACAGCTCATAGACTAATTCGATTAGATCTATGGGGAAACAATGGATATGGGGGGCACAGAGCATTCGAAGAGCTATTGGGAGGACTGAACCCAGTTCTTACAATGCCTTCCGATTCTCGTGTCCCCATACATCTGTTTGGTAGAAGATATGAAGTTACCCTGAAGCGTAGAGAGGACTGGGAAGACCCAGAGGAATGCGTGGCGGGATATACGGAAAATCCTTTACAGCGATAGCCCAAAAACAGAAGAGGGTTCTGGAGCCGGAGTTTACCTCGCGAATAAAAACGAGAAGAGGACTTTCCCTTTGGGGCAATATGTAACGGTTTTCAACCCGAAGTTTATGCGATCCTAAGGGCGGCAAACTAAGTGATTAACGAGCGATTGAAGGGCAAACGCAACGCAATCTGCAGTGATAGCCAAGCTGCATTAAGGGCATTGAGTAATCCCTTGATCACCTCGAAGTCATTCAGGAATGCAGAAACCGCTCAATGCGGTGGAACTACTCTGGGTGCCTGGTCACTGTGGCGTAGAGGAAAATGAAGTGTCGGATGCTTTAGTGAAAGAGAGGTCAATCTCCCCTATGCCGGGACCGGAGCCTGCAACTGGAGTATCAGTAGCATTGGCTAGGTCTATTTTCAAAAACTGGGAACAAGCTTCGCACAAAGACAAGTGGCAGAACCTAAATGCTGCTCGACACACCAAACTTTTCCTGCCAGAACCGAATATGCGCAAAGTTTATCCTGTCGAAAAGCAGGTGTATTTTGGGCGTTCTGACAGACCATAACTCGCTGGTTGGGCATATGTTCAGAATAGGAATTACCGAAGATGATACGTGTCCCTCCTGTAATGAGGAAGCGGAATCCACGGAGCATTTCCTAGGTGAATGCCCCGCCTATGGACACATCAGGCATCAGATCTTTGGTGCTGATGTTCTCCAGTTGCGACGGGTAGCATCACATCCACTAACGGAAATCCTGCGATACGTTAACGAATCCGAAATATTCCGTTAGACGGGTGTGGCGAATACAATGAGCCAACACGGCTTGAGTACTCAGAAGCTGTAGCTTCTCCCCCACCACACACACACACACACACACAGTGTAACGTCATCAAATATAACCCAGAAAATAGAAACTGAACTTCTCTTAGTTGTTCTAAGGACAACCCAAAATATTATTGACAGCATCATAAATAAATCCAAAATATTGAAGAATTAATGAAAATTTTGCTAAATTCTGCAGATGATCGTGCAAAATTCATAGTCGAACTTAAAGAAAATAAGTTGGAATACCTTTCGCACCCTGCAGAAAATGAGAAGCCAACAAAAATAGTTTTATGAGGATTGCCTACTTGAAGAACTCAAAATTACCAACATTTTCCTTCGTGACATTAAAACTGTCCGGAAAGAAACTATTACATAGAGTTCAAAAGAAAATTAACAAATCCACAAAAATATCCCAAATGGCACCAACAATAAATCAAAACAACTTTCCTTAACGTAAATCAACAATAACAGTTTCGCGAAATTTCGTGCTCCTAATACGCCAGCATCAAATCAACATGGTGAATTTTTTACTCATCAGGAATAACTCTAGTAGTATTACGAAAGAAATAATTACTAAATTGAAATCTTATAGATCCAAAAAGGATCAGTTTTCAGTAATAACTGAGCCTGCTATTGAACACGCTTGTAAATAAAAATATATGTAAAGTACCCAAATTAAAACGCAGAATTAATAAGTAACAAAATCGACAAATTCTCATACTTTCTAAACACCCTTGCAACTTGCCGCAAACTCCAAACTTCACAAATACTTACCTTGGTTTTGCGTATAAACATCGCCATCGTGTGCAAGTGCATTGCACTAGACACAGACGTGCAACAAAGTTGTTGGTTGTCACGAGATAGTGCATCTGTAGGGAAATTGCGCTTTCCCAACCTGATCGCTGATTGCTACTTGTCCACAAACGTGCAATCTAGCTGTAAGGGCAACTTACCCGCAAACGTAGTGCAATCAACAACTTGGTTAGCAACTTGGTTGCACGTCTGTGGCTAGTATTAAGCCAGCTCAAAACGTTTGCCACTTGCCGCAACCAAAGGCAGAGCTTCCTTAAAAATGCATTTAGGATTAATGGCAATTGATCTTAATGTAATCTGTGAGCGAATGATGCTTCAAAATACCTGTATAGTAAGCTTTGGAAAATTATTGATTGATCTAAACCACCAAATGAAGGGTTATAAATATAGACTTAAAAAAAACATATGCAAGTTTCATTCTTGAAGCAAATAAGCAAATTGTTGTTTTTTAAATAATTTTAAAAGCAAACACTTTTGCTACGTTGCTAGCGATCTATTATATTATGCACTAGCATTACAAAGCTTTCATATTGCTTCTTCCTCTATTTGTGGGTAGTAGTCCGGTAGACATAATTCCAGGAGCAAATAAGTAAAATCATCAAAGATCAATATTTCGAAATCTACATAGTAGAAAGCAATATGAAAGCTCTTTACTACTCCCGTGCAAAGACATGCAATGTTAAAATGAAATGAGGTGGCATTGGAAAGGGAATGCATCCATACCTCTCGGGGCAATCATTAGTTTTTGACGCGTTCGTTTCTAGCTAGGAAACTCCAAATTCTCAGAAACGTGCTAGGTGAGTTGTTACTCGTGTGCAACTGCAATGTATAATGGGTGTTGCGCGTCGGCGAAGGTATTTCCAAATCGGCAAAGTTCGTATATAAATATCATCATCATCAACGGCGCAACAACCGGTATCCGGTCTAGGCCTGCCTTAATAAGGAACTCCAGACATCCCGGTTTTGCGCCGAGGTCCACCAATTCGATATCCCTAAAAGCTGTCTGGCGTCCTGGCCCACGCCATCGCTCCATCTGAGGCAGGGTCTGCCTCGTCTTCTTTTCCTACCATAGATATTGCCCTTATAGACTTTCCGGGTGGGATCATCTTCATCCATACGGATTAAGTGACCCGCCCACCGTAACCTATTGAGCCGGATTTTATCCACAACCGGACGGTCATGGTATCGCTCATAGATTTCGTCATTGTGTAGGCTACGGAATCGTCCATCCTCATGTAGGGGGCCAAAAATTCTTCGGAGGATTCTTCTCTCGAACGCGGCCAAGAGTTCGCAATTTTTCTTGCTAAGAACCCAAGTTTCCGAGGAATACATGAGGACTGGCAAGATCATAGTCTTGTACAGTAAGAGCTTTGACCCTATGGTGAGACGTTTCGAGCGGAACAGTCTTTGTAAGCTGAAGTAGGCTCTGTTGGCTGACAACAACCGTGCGCGGATTTCATCATCGTAGTTGTTATCGGTTGTGATTTTCGACCCTAGATAGGAGAAATTGTCAACGGTCTCAAAGTTGTATTCCCCTATCCTTATTCTTGTTCGTGTTTGTGTTTGACCAGTGCGGTTTGATGTTGTTGGTTGATTCGTCTTCGGTGCTGACGTTGCCACCATGTATTTTGTCTTGCCTTCATTGATGTGCAGCCCAAGATCTTGCGCCGCCTGCTCGATCTGGATGAAGGCAGTTTGTACGTCTCGGGTGGTTCTTCCCATGATGTCGATATCGTCAGCATAGGCCAGTAGTTGGGTGGACTTGAAGAGGATCGTACCTCTTGCATTCACCTCAGCATCACGGATCACCTTCTCGAGGGCCAGGTTAAAGAGGACGCATGATAGCGCATCCCCTTGTCGTAGACCGTTGTTGATGTCGAATGGTCTTGAGAGTGATCCTGCTGCTTTTATCTGGCCTCGCACATTGGTCAGGGTCAGCCTAGTCAGTCTTATTAATTTCGTCGGGATACCGAATTCCCTCATGGCCGTGTACAGTTTTACCCTGGCTATGCTATCATAGGCGGCTTTAAAGTCGATGAACAGATGGTGCAACTGTTGTCCATATTCCAACAGTTTTTCCATCGCCTGCCGCAGAGAGAAAATCTGATCTGTTGCTGATTTGCCTGGAGTGAAGCCTCTTTGGTATGGGCCAATGATGTTCTGGGCGTATGGGGCTATCCGGCCTAGCAAGATAGTGGAGAATATCTTATAGATGGTACTCAGCAACGTGATACCTCTATAATTGCTGCACTGTGTGATATCTCCCTTTTTATGTATGAGACAGATTATGCCTCGCTGCCAATCGTCAGGCATTGATTCGCTGTCCCATACCTTGAGCACAAGTTGATGAACCATTTTTTGTAACTGGTCGCCTCCATATTTAACCAATTCGGCTGTAATTCCATCGGCTCCTGGCGACTTATGATTTTTTAGCCGATGAATTGCACGGACTGTTTCTCCTAAACTTGGTGGTGGCAGTATTTGTCCGTCGTCTTCAGTTGGCGGGACCTCCAACTCGCCGATGTTCTGGTTGTTCAGTAGCTCATCAAAGTACTCAACCCATCGCTCTAATATGCCCATTCTGTCGGAAATCAGATTTCCCTCTTTGTCTCGGCAGGATGAACATCGAGGTGTATAAGGCTTCATCCTGCTGACTTGTTGGTAAAACTTCCGCGCCTGGTGCGGTTGCTCCCTGTACTTTTCTAGTTCACAGACTTGTTGGTTCTCCCACGCTTCCTTTTTCCGTCTGTGAAGTCGCTTCTCCGCTCGACGGAGTTCGTGATAAGTCTCTGCGCGTGCCCGCGTTCTTTGAGAATGCAACATTACTCGGTATGCGGCATTCTTCCGTTCCGTTGCTAGCTTACATTCATCGTCAAACCAGCCGTTCCGACTCCTTTTGCGGCTGGGGCCAAGTATATTTGTGGCCGTATCCATGATAACGTTCTTCAGGTGGTTGTGAAGATCATTAGTTGTTGCTTCATCTCCAGGTCCTCTATTGACTGCGGTTATTGCGGCATCCATTTCCCTCTTATAGGTGTCGCGGAGGGTTGTGTTGTGGATGGCTTCAGTGTTCACTCTCACCTGATTGTCAGAGGGGATTCTAGGTGGTATTGTTATTCGAGCTCGGAGCACCATGCCAACGAGATAGTGATCCGAGTCTATATTGGCCCCCCTATATGTTCTGACATTCATCAAGGCTGAGAGGTGGCGGCGTTCGATCAACACGTGGTCAATTTGGTTGAAAGTGGTCCCGTCTGGAGAGGCCCACGTATGTTTGTGGACCGCTTTCCGCGCAAACCAGGTACTTCTAACAACCATTTCGTGTGACCCTGCTAATTGAATAGTCCGCAGTCCGTTATCATTTGTTTTTTCGTGTAAGCTATGGGAGCCAACGTATCGCCTGAATACGGGCTCCTTCCCTACTTGGCTGTTAAAATCCCCAAGTATGATTTTGATATCATATCTGGGACAGGCTTCGAGGGTTCTTTCTACTGCCTCGTAGAAGGTATCCTTCTCCGACTCTGCAGTCTCCTCTGTAGGGGCGTGAACGTTTATGAGGCTTATATTTCTAAACTTGCCTCGCAAGCGCAGAGTGCATAGCCGTTCGCTTATACTTTCAAAGCCGATAACAGCAGGTTTCATTCAGGAAACCTACTCCGAGCACATGGTTTACTGGATGGCCGCTATAATATATGGTGTAGTGGCTCTTCTCCAGGAAACCGGTCCCTGTCCATCGCATCTCTTGCAACGCAGTTACATCAGCCCTATATTGGGACAGGGTATCGGCTAGCTGCTTATCAGCTTCATCTCTGTACAGGGAGCGCACGTTCCATGAGAAAATGCGCAAATCGTTGTTCCTTTGTCGTTGCCGGGTCCGTCGTTTTAACATCTGTCCTATCCGAGGCTCCTGTTGTGGCTTCGTAACGGTTGTTTTCCGTGTAGGGTTGTCAGCCCTACCCAACCCCCAACCTGGAGGACCAGTTGGTACAATTTGTCCCGTTTTTAGGCGCGGGAGGCTCGCCTTCATCCTTCTCCGTCTGCAGCTTTTCGTCAAGAAAGAGCTCCCAGCGGTCACCACGTGGAGGTGGAGAAAGGGTTTGGTAGTAGAGCTGTTGGTGTTGGTTCAGCAGGCATTTCCCAGGTTTTATGCTCCATCGTGGGTACCAATCCACGTTTCGCCCCGGGACCTATACTACCCTTTGACCACTTTGATATAATATATCTATCTGAGACCTAGTTGAAACCTGATAAATATTCTTTTTAATCGCATATTATAAGGTTGGTATAGGTTGGTAGGTTGGGTACCGATTGTGGAGGACTGGCAATTCAAATGAAAAATTCGATACACCACCAATTTACAAAACCTCTAAAAACAATTTAGTTGAAAATGTTATTATTCACATAATTGGCGACAACAAATATTCAGTTAAGCTTACTGCAGTATATTTTTTTGGTGGTCGATCGAACAAAGAGAGAAACAGAAATTTCAAATAACACATAAATTTATTAACTAATAATAAAGGGTCCCTATATGGTCGCGGGGGGTTTCGTTGTGCACTATCCCTCTTGGCGTCGTAAAACGGCAAATTTTTACAAATCAGAAAAAAATTCTCTAAACTTTTCACATTAAAGCCAACCTATGTATAATATTTACAGCTGCAAAGAGGAACCCATCATTTATAGACCTCATGTTTACCAACAGTCCACACAAAACGCTTAAATCAGAAGTTATCAATGATCTTTCATCTGACCACCTTCCGGTCCCTTTTTATATTAGTCATTAACCTCAGTACATTCTCGCCTATAATGTCGTAGAGTAGTTCGAATCCTGGTCATTGGTTCGGTGACGCTTCGAACGTACGGACATTTGAAAGGTGACTGTGATTTAACAGTTTATTTAGAAATGGGTGAAATTTATTTTACAGTCATTTATCCCAAGGATCTTCCGTGCAAAGTCGCACATGAAGTTTCATAATGCGAAAGGAAACTGTGCGGGCCATAATTTTGGTAACATGTTTCATTATTTGGGAAAAATTCTCTCCGATTTATGTTTCGGAACCGCATAGTGCAGGATTCGAAGAAATATTATAGAAGCTACGTTCTGGAACAAGTGGAATATGTCAAATTGTATCGGCGCAATAGATAGGAAGTACATTGCCATTCAGCGCCCAGCCGATCTGGAAGCCAATAATACAATTACAAAAAATTTTATAGCATCGTGCTCCTCGCCGCGGCAGATACTAATTAACTTTTACTAAGTTGGAATTAATCTCCATGTTTTTTTACGGTTGGTATATAAGTTGAAAAAAGATCTAGGTGTTTTTCCTTATCCTGTAAATATTTTTATTTTTTCCCGCATACACTGAGGAGGGAGGCACGTGGTCTCCGAAACGATTGATTGATTGATTGATTGATAGTTCTTTTTTGAACTTATACATTTTTACGCACATAGACGTTCGTGCTTATGGAAGCAATGGGGGATTAAGGACCAAATTAAAAATTAAATTTCCAATGCATTTCATAGGCATTTTCCAGAATAGTAGCTTCAGTAAACGGATCCTGGCGAAAACACTAGATAATCTACCACCGAAAGTATTCCCGCAAGAGTGATAAAGCACTACTTAGTCACAGATGCAGCATTTCCGTTGAAAAAAAATTGAACACATCCGTATCCTCAGTGGAATTTGCCAAAAGACGCGGAAATCTTCAATAAGCGTCTATCCAGAGCTAGACGTGTGATACATAGTGGTACTCTAGTTGTTTAATGGCGGATATTGTCAACAACAATTAATATGATGCCAGAGAATGCCGAATCAATCATGCTTGCATGCGTCACGCTACATAACTTTTTAAAGTTAAATTCATTATCTGCAAGTCTATATTTTCCTCCAACATTTGCAGACTGGGAAGATGCAAGCACTATCACACAGCCCAGGATTTGGAAGAACGAACTACAGACAGCTTTGTCATCAGTTAAGCCTTCGGCAAACCAACATTATTATGGTAGACAAGCAACTGCAACGAGAAAGGAATTAAAGTTTTAAGTTTAAGTTTTCAATAAAAGCCTGTTGTATCTCAAAACATTTGGTTTTAATGATAACAACTTTCAAAAAATTCTATTAATCTTGAAAATAATCGCTATTGATGTGGCCACCATGTGGAAAAGTTTTTGTTACAAATGTACGATCACTGTATCTGTGAATCAGACAAACGTGTGTCAAATTTTTACTTCCTAGTATTGTGTTGAATTGAACAGTACATTTTTGCCAATTAAGAGACTGGAAAATAATCTGGCATAACACCATATAAACAAATACCACCAACAGGTTCAGGAAACAATATATTTTTGTGCCGTTGCGAGAAGTAGCTTGTATATTCATCATTCCACTCAACTGTCATACAGATTTTGAAATGCAATTATGCACACAAAACTGTTTGTCTACCTTAGGAGGACATTTTAATATATACTATAAGAATATTTTATTAATATCCCTACCAATAATCACTCCACGGGCTTCACACATTCCGAAAAACTGTAACTTAAAAAAATATGTTATATACTTCGAAAATTTTATTACAAATGTATATTTATAAAATTAATAGATATTATTTTATAAACCATTAGTTAATCAACGTGTTTATGAAGAAAGGAAACAATACTTAAGTCTATAAGCATTCGTCAACGAAAATATCTTCGCCCGTTACTAGTCCTGGGCTAGCTCCGGCAAATCTTGTATCAATTTGCTCCACGCCTTCAGGAATATAATGTTTGCACCCAAAATTTCGGTCATGGTTCCTAATCTACTTTCTAGGGCGGCGGAGAGTGAATCGAAGGAATCGCTTTTAATTTTTCAGGTTTTGTTTGCAAAACAAAACCTTATTAAAATCGGTTCAATGTCTGCCTGAACGTCTGTCTGTGTTTTTTTTTTCTTTTTTTTATGGATGGAGGTGGAAATCTTACAAAGACACTGACGCGCCAGATTGCAGCAGCGTGTGGGATTCTCACCCACTAACCACCCCCACTTTCTCCTTTTTCCTTCCCCGCGGGACCGCTGCAAAGCATTACTTCGCGGGGTGGACTGCGCTTTAAGCCACCACGCCTTCCGTTCTTCGCGTCCTCCTTACGCGCTCGGTATTTTGCATCCTTTTCAGGAGGATTCATTTTCCTTGTCTCGTACAGCAAGCGTGTCTCACTTGCCAGAATGTCTATCGGGATCATTCCCGCAATAACACACGCTGCCTCGTCTGATATTGTTCTGAAGGCGCTGCACACCCTTAGCGCCACTAAGCGGTAAGTCATATTCACTCTCCTACGATTACTCTCGCACACTAGTGCTTCCACCCAAACTGGTGCCGCGTATAATAGTGTGAAGTGAACCACTCCGGCCACAAGTAATTTGCGACTGTATCTTGGGCCTCCAATGTTAGGCATCATCCGCGCTAATGATACGCTGGTATTTGCCGCTTCATAGGCATAGTCCAGATGTCCCTTGAAATTAATTTTAATGTCAATCATCACCCATAGGTATTTGATAACCGGTTTCGAAGTGATGAAGTGACCACCAACACGAATATTAACCGTATTTCTCTTCCTACAATTGGTAATCAAGACCGCCTCCGTCCTTTGTTCCGCAAGATCAAGCTGAACCATCTCCAGCCACGCTTTTATGGCGCTAATGGTTTCGTTAGTGTACATTTCAACGTCTCCAGGATGTTTCGCGACGGAAACCACAGCTAAATCATCTGCGAAACCGATTATCGTGGCCTCCTTTGGCATGGGAAGAACAGGGACCCTATTGTACATGACGTTCCACAGGAGAGGACCCAACACTGAGCCCTGTGGTACTCCTGCGGTGACGGTGTACTGCTCGGATCCTTCATCCGTGTCGTACCAAAGTGTCCTCTCCGAAAGGTAACTGTTGAGGAACTTAGTCAAATAACTAAAGATACCCGTTTTAGCCAGTGAGCTTTTTATCCACTCCCAGCTTGCGCATTTCTTATGCCCAATGTCACCACGGCACATGATTTTTTAGACGACATCGCGTCTCGAGCCAGCTTCAAAACCACGTCTACGGCGTCGATCGTTGAGTGGGCTTCACGAAATCCAAATTGTCGCTCCGATAGTCCATCCTCATATTCGATGATAGGGAGCAGTCTATTGTAGATGACCCTTTCGAGTATCTTCGGCAAATCGGTCGGTATGATGATGGGTGTCCTGGGTGCTTATTCGGCGTCGGAAGCAAAACTAGTTTTTACCTCTTCCACCGGTCGGGGAAAACTCCTTCTATCATGCATGTTTCAAACACGCTGATAAACCAATCGGGTCTCGTCTTAACAGCGAATTTAAGAGCTCTATTGGGAACAGCATCCAGATCGGGTGTTTTGTTATCACCAATTCTCCCGCAAATTTGTGTAAGTTCCTCCTCAGTTACCGTGTAGACGTCCAATGGTTGCTAGTGTTGTTTGCGCTCCCCTTTATCCGGGTGGAAGAGCGCCGTCACGATATCGAGCAGAAGATGCGGGCAGGTCAGTTGTGGTGATCGCCCTCTCATCTTCTTCATAACTATCCGGTACGCTATTCCCCAGGGGCTTTGGTCTGCCTCAGTGCGAGTTTTCTTGAAGCATTCTCGAAGGTTCAAATATACTAATCGTTTCTCGTCTGTCTGGTCTTCCTCTAGATAGTTGGCAGATCCTTCTAGCACGAAAACATGCATTCCGTAACACCGCGATCTTTCCATTCCACCAATAGTTTGAGCACCTTTTTGCGAGAACTCATCGCCTCGGCATAGCAGCGTGGCATGCTATTGTTATGCGTCTCGTCATTTGCTCTACTTTTTCTGTAATCGCACCACCGGGATTTTGGCCTCCCAATAGCATCTCAATAAATACATCCTCCTCAAGCCCATTCACGGGCCAGCCTCGGTTTCCAGCCTCACGGGAACGCACATCGACGCATGGCCCATATTCGATCTAGAGGAAAATCGCCTGGTGGTCGCTGTGAGTATAATGCTCCTCGCCAATGTGATACTCACATATGTCAGATCGACTATTGAGCCCGACCCTGTCCCACGAAAAGTGGAAACGTTTCCCGCGTTGGCAAGCACCAAGTCCAGCTCCGCGAAAGCCTCGAGCAGGATACGGCCCCTGGTGTTCGTAGTGCGACTGCCCGAATCCACGGCCCACGCAAATCACCAGCTATGATCTTGGGGTTTCGACTTCTTGCATCCGAGACAAGCATAGCTAGCATTTCTTCGAATTCTGTTATCGTCGCGCTTGGTGGAGCATAGCAACTATATATATAGATACCAGCTATTTTTGCTCTGACGAATCCAACTTCTGGAAACTCCATCACTTCTTGAATGGCTTGATTTCCACACGCCCATATTGCCACCTTGCGAGTTACAGCTGCAGTCCAGGCACCGCCCTTATTGTTGCGATAGGGCTCGCTGATTATGGCAGCTTCGTTTCCTTTCTCATAGATGGTCTGCGAGAGAAGGTCTTGCGCTGCCTCGAAGTGGTTGAGGTTGATTTGTATCAATATCATTTCTTTACTGAATTCAAGGCTCTCCTAAACACTGGGCATCTGCTGCTGCCTGCAACGTGCCGACAGTCGACGCCCTTTTTTCCTTACAAAGCATACATTCAGACACTGCCTTGCACTCCCTGAACATATAGCCTTCACCCTCACATTTTCGGCAACTTTTTGACCTGTCGCAGTCACCGGTGCATTTCGGCGCTACGTGGCCAAATTCGAGGCATCTAAAGCAGCGCTTAAGGGACACCTGCTCCCTGAGTCGGCAAACGACCCAATCTATTTTTACTTTTCCAGCCGCCAGCAGTTTGAACGCTGTTTCAGCTGGTAAGCTTATGATTGCCATTTGCGTGCCTCCGTATGCCTTCCTCAGTCCCCTGATTGCGGAATCTTGCAAGCCAAGTGGTCCGAACTGCTTTTCTAAGGTGTCACGGATATCTTCTTTGGTCGTGATTTCGTCTATGTCCTTACATTGTATGACAATCTCCTGCTTTCTGGCCCGTACTTGAGCTTCTTCTCCTAAGAACTTCTCCACCTTGCCAAGGAAATTTTCCGCCGTTTCGCCCGGAGACTTCTTCAGCTCCAGCATCAAATCTCCTTTTTGGGAGCGTCTGATTCGGCAGACGTTTTCTCCTAGGTCCATCAGCTCAAGCCATATCCCCTTTTTTGGAGATGATTAATTCGGGCCCTAATCTTCTTTTCTGTGTTCTATTTTTCCTTCCGCCAACCTCGGTCCATGCTTCCTTGGTTTCTTTTTGAGGCTTTGCCTCTCTTCCGTCTGTCTGTCTGTCTGTCTGTCTATCACAGGCACTTTTCTCAGAAACGGCTATCCCGATTGACACGAAATTTGGTGATAAGGTGGGAACTGTGGACCCCCAGACATGCAGTGAATGATATCCTTCTACGTTGAGATTTTGGGGGGTCCCCATACATGTAAAAGGGGGTGTAAACATTTTTTTCACTAAATATAGTCATGTGGGATATCAAACGAAAGGCCTCGATTAGTACTTTTCGAAGCCGGTATTAGTTTTGAGAGTTGTTAGAAAGGCGGGGAGTGGAAGGGGTGGAAAGTGATGATTTCTTTAAAGAAACTATTCTCGGAAACTACCAAACCGAAAAATCTGAAAAAAATCACGAAGCTGCTTCTGTATGGTGCCGAGGCCTCAAAATACTCTCCATATTGATATCTATTCAAATTAAGTTAATAATACAGGGTGCGACAGCATAACTTCCTTTTTTCACAACTCAATAAAAACTATTGTATGCATCGGAAAATATTTATTTATTTTTTATAATGTAGGAACATGTCTAAAGTTTTTATTTACATTGTTTTGAAGATCAAATCTGTTAGGTGACATCCCACATTCTCCATACATTGCGTAAACCGATTTCTGGCGTTTGTCATGACTCTTGTTAGCATAGCAGGTGTTATGTTGGCAATTTCTTCTTGGATGTTGGTCTTCAAATCTTGTAGGGTTCTTGGACGGTTCACATAAACACGGGATTTCCAAAAACCCCATAGAAAAAAATCACAAGGGGACAGATTGGGAGAGCGTGCCGGCCATTCCAAATCGCCTCTAATTGAGATAAGGCGCTCTGGAAAGTGTTCCCTCCAAACAGCCATCGATGCTCTTGAAGTGTGTACTGTTGCGCAGTCTGGTTGGAACCAAGTGTCCCCCAAATCCAAATTTTCTAGCCGTGGGAAAAAAAAATTCTGTAGCATGTTTACATACCGGTCCGAATTCACTGTCACTGTAACCTCATTTTCCTCAAAAAACCAGGGACCAATAATTCCAACTGAGGAAATTGCACACCACACTGTGACTTTGGGTGAATGCAAAGGCTTTTGATGCAATTCTCGAGGGTTGGTGTCAGCCCAGTAGCGCATGTTTTGTTTGTTAACCGACCCACACGACGAAATGCACGCTGTGTTGCAATAACCGAACATCCGCTTGAAAAGTAAACCTCAACGGCAAAGGCACGCTCCTCACTATGCCAACGCATGATGGCGACTGGACCGTGTCGGGACAAAACTTTACAGTATCCATTCTTGAACGAGACCACTAGCGCTCCGCTATGACATCAACTGAGTGGCGCGCATTTTAAAAAAGGAAGGTATGCTGCCGCACCCTGTAGTATATTATCATGTTTTTAGGGAAATCGAGTAAAACCCCCCTTAAGTTTATCTCAGAGTTATAAAGGTTGGTAGTAGTATAAAATATTATATGAAGCATATTATCTCCAAGTTTGATCAAAATCATATTATTAGTAACAAAGTTACAGTAGCTCAAATTTGTCTTTAGCGTGTAAATTTACAACCCGAAGTACTAAATCTGACATGCTAAATACAGATTCTTAACGGGCTACGTACAAATAGGATAGTTCTACACCCAAATATACTCACAAAAGAAGCAAACAAAACCCTTCATACCTAAAGCGCCCAGCTTCCGGTTTCCCGACTTGTTTTGGGTTGCGGAGAACATGATGAGGATGAATATTTGATCCCATGTAATTTTCCCCGCAGTTGTCGATTGAACTGGAAAAACACATAAACAAAATTATATATATTCACATTTAATGTTAAGGAATTTCATTCCGCCTGAACTGAATATGTTTCTCAAAATGAGCATTCGCTGAAAATGCGGCCGACTCGTATCATTAACATAGCCGCTGCCCGATTGCGTACCGAATTTCCGCGCTTCCCGTATGAAGCGTTCCCGTAAAGATTTCCATCTTGTTAGGCATTCTCCTGCTACAATAAACTATGTTACACTGGACGTTTTTAAGGTTCTGTATAAAACAAAAAACGGTTTACTATCTGGCTGTTCATCACACGCATTTTTGCTCGGAAACGGTTACAGCAATTGATACCAAATTTGGTGAAAAGGTGGGAACTGTAAACGTTCACGCATACAGCGAGTTACATAATTCTACGTCGAATTTAAGGGGAAGTCCCCATACATGCAAAAGAAGGGAGTAAGTTTTTTTTTCATCAAATATAATCATGTGGGATATCAAATGAAAGGCCTCGGTTAGTACTTTCCGAAGCCGGTCTTAGTTTTGACATTTGTTGGAAAGGTAGGGAGTACGGGAGATTGAACATTATCATTTCTATAACGGGCCCATTCTCAGAAACTACCTAACCGAAAAATCTGAAAAAATCAAAAGGATGCCACTATGTAGTGCCTAGCCTCCGAAATACCTTCCATACCGATACCTGTTCAAATAAAGTTAATAATAATATATTACTATATTTTTTTAGTAATTGACTACAAAACCCCTCTTGAGTTCATTCAAGTACAAATTTTGCAGCAACTTAGGCTATAATATAGAGCATGATCCCAGCATGGTGGAGATCGCACCATTACTAACAAAGTTATAATCGGTGAAAGTTGTGGCTTCTTTGCAAATTCAAGACTTTTAAATATAAATATGACTTGAAAGTGTATGCTTATTTTACGTGCTAGGTTATAATGGAACAAATGCACACTCAAATATATTTTCAAAAAAAAATACACAAAAACTTTCATACCATAAGCGTCTAGCTTCCGATTTCCCGACTCATTTAATATTAATTTTGGAAACTTACCACTTTCGCCAACGTTTTTCGTTTTTCATCTCACAGGGGCATTTTCGCGGCTTTATCCCTAACACCTATGCAAGCCCTCTCTCTTCAGAAAAACTCTTCAAACTTTGTTTCGTCGCTTATGTAATTGATTAACTCCATATCATTCTCTAAAATAATACTGTTGTATACTAAGAGAAATATCAGTGAAGAACAAAAAGATCGCCATAAAACGATTTCAACGTTAAAATTTGGCCACTATTACAGTATCGATAACAATTATTAACACGAGCTGCCGCAGAAACATAATTTTCAATTTGAATTTAAACTTCTGTAAATGCTTCTAACTCAACTCGATTCATCTTATGCATCAGTAAAATATGTACAAATATGTAGGGCTCAACCGTTTTTCTCAGAAGCCGGTTTCTTGAAACTCCACCAAAAAAACAATTTGAAACTTTTAAATTGCCTTAATTTAACACGAAAAAACCAAAAATATACGAACAATTAAAGGATGGAAGGATATGCTGAATTTGGTTGTTACCGAATGTTCTGTGTTTAACGGTTTAACGAAACTATCGGAGGGGAACACTTTTCGATATACGTCAAATATCGCATTCAATTCACATGGACGGATTTCAAGTACGACACCGCATACCCTTCGTTTCAAACTGTCGTTAAGTGAGGCGGTTAAAGCAGAACAGGCAGGTTAGTATAATACAACTTATCCAAAACGTTATCATGGATACGGCCACAAATATACTTGGCCCCAGCCGCAAAAGGAGTCGGAACGGCAGGTTTGACGATGAATGTAAGCTAGCAACGGAACGGAAGAATGCCGCATACCGAGTAATGTTGCATTCTCAAAGAACGCGGGCACGCGCAGAGACTTATCACGAACTCCGTCGAGCGGAGAAGCGACTTCACAGACGGAAAAAGGAAGCCTGGGAGAACCAACAAGTCTGTGAACTAGAAAAGTACAGGGAGCAACCGCACCAGGCGCGGAAGTTTTACCAACAAGTCAGCAGGATGAAGCCTTATACACCTCGATGCTCATCCTGCCGAGACAAAGAGGGAAATCTGATTTCCGACAGAATGGGCATATTAGAGCGATGGGTTGAGTACTTTGATGAGCTACTGAACAACCAGAACATCGGCGAGTTGGAGGTCCCGCCAACTGAAAACGACGGACAAATACTGCCACCACCAAGTTTAGGAGAAACAGTCCGTGCAATTCATCGGCTAAAAAATCATAAGTCGCCAGGAGCCGATGGAATTACAGCCGAATTGGTTAAATATGGAGGCGACCAGTTACACCAAGTGGTTCATCAACTTGTGCTCAAGGTATGGGACAGCGAATCAATGCCTGACGATTGGCAGCGAGGCATAATCTGTCTCATACATAAAAAGGGAGATATCACACAGTGCAGCAATTATAGAGGTATCACGTTGCTGAGTACCATCTATAAGATATTCTCCACTATCTTGCTAGGCCGGATAGCCCCATACGCCCAGAACATCATTGGCCCATACCAAAGAGGCTTCACTCCAGGCAAATCAGCAACATATCAGATTTTCTCTCTGCGGCAGGCGATGGAAAAACTGTTGGAATATGGACAACAGTTGCACCATCTGTTCATCGACTTTAAAGCCGCCTATGATAGCATAGCCAGGGTAAAACTGTACACGGCCATGAGAGAATTCGGTATCCCGACGAAATTAATAAGACTGACTAGGCTGACCCTGACCAATGTGCGAGGCCAGATAAAAGCAGCAGGATCACTCTCAAGACCATTCGACATCAACAACGGTCTACGACAAGGGGATGCGCTATCATGCGTCCTCTTTAACCAGGCCCTCGAGAAGGTGATCCGTGATGCTGAGGTGAATGCAAGAGGTACGATCCTCTTCAAGTCCACCCAACTACTGGCCTATGCTGACGATATCGACATCATGGGAAGAACCACCCGAGACGTTCAAACTGCCTTCATCCAGATCGAGCAGGCGGCGCGAGATCTTGGGCTGCACATCAATGAAGGCAAGACAAAATACATGGTGGCAACGTCAGCACCGAAGACGAATCAACCAACAACATCAAACCGCACTGGTCAAACACAAGCACGAACAAGAATAAGGATAGGGGAATACAACTTTGAGACCGTTGACAATTTCTCCTATCTAGGGTCGAAAATCACAACCGATAACAACTACGATGATGAAATCCGCGCACGGTTGTTGTCAGCCAACAGAGCCTACTTCAGCTTACAAAGACTGTTCCGCTCGAAACGTCTCACCATAGGGTCAAAGCTCTTACTGTACAAGACTATGATCTTGCCAGTCCTCATGTATTCCTCGGAAACTTGGGTTCTTAGCAAGAAAAATTGCGAACTCTTGGCCGCGTTCGAGAGAAGAATCCTCAGAAGAATTTTTGGCCCCCTACATGAGGATGGACGATTCCGTAGCCTACACAATGACGAAATCTATGAGCGATACCATGACCGTCCGGTTGTGGATAAAATCCGGCTCAATAGGTTACGGTGGGCGGGTCACTTAATCCGTATGGATGAAGATGATCCCACCCGGAAAGTCTATAAGGGCAATATCTATGGTAGGAAAAGAAGACGAGGCAGACCCTGCCTAAGATGGAGCGATGGCGTGGGCCAGGACGCCAGACAACTTTTAGGGATATCGAATTGGTGGACCTCGGCGCAAAACCGGGATGTCTGGAGTTCCTTATTAAGGCAGGCCTAGACCGGATACCGGTTGTTGCGCCGTTGATGATGATGATGATCCAAAAATGGAATGATCGCCTCATGCAACACTGTCTCAGATTGAATATAAACAAAACTGAATCTTTGACGACCCATCCCCATGAAACAGGCACAATCACTGTCAGCTACAGTGATCTGCCCAGAACTGAGCGATTGAAACGCTATCAGCCGATGGAGAACTGCGTTATGTAATTGCTTCACGCATTAACGCAACCTGGATGAAGTGACATTCCACAACTGGTGTTCTTTGTGATCGACGTATCAACGAACGTCTCAAATCGAAAATATACCTCAGTGTCGTCCGTGCAGTCGCTCTCTATAGTTCTGAGTGTTGGCCTATTAAAAAAACAATGAACGGCGTCTTGCGGTAATGGAGACGAATATACTACGTTGGACTAGTTGCGTCACCCGTTTAGATCACATCCGAAATGAGGATATCCCCAATCGTTATGGGGTTGCACCGATCGTGGAAAAGTTGCGAGAGAGGCGTCTTCGATGGTATGGTCACGCAATTCGTGCAAACGAGAATGCACTTGCCAAGATTGGTATGAACATCGAAGTCGATGGTAAACGACCAAAAGGCAGACCTAAACAACGGTGGCTTGATATGCTAGATGGGGATTTGGAAGCCTCAAGATTGCACCCAGATCAGGCATTTGTTAGAACCAAATGGCGAAACCGATCACGACGAGCTGACCCCGCTTGTAAACGGGACAAAGACTGAAGAAAAACAATAACAAGGTGAATGAGATAAAAGAATAGTCATACTTATTATGGAAAGAAAACTAAGCCTAGTACTTTTCGAATCTGGTCCCATATTTGATATCGGGTGAAACATTGGGGAGCGAGGCCTCAAAATATGCCCATCATAAAGTGTAACAGGTCTCGTCCTCAGAACCTATCCAACCCAAAAATCTGAAAAAAAATTACAGTAATGCATCTCTACGAAATCTAGGCCTCGAAATAAATCTGGTTCCAATATCTACACAAATGATAATGGTATATTTCCACATTTAGAAATTTACCCGGTAACCCACCTTATGTGCATCCCAGAAGTACAAAATTTGGCACAGATCTAAGGGATAACATAATGCACGATTTGCATATATATGTACAGTATTCGGAAATAGGCAGTTTGTTTGTTTAGGGTGAGGATAATATCTATGGTTGTAAAATGTACGTATGTCTTGTAATTTGGAAAAATATGGAGGAATGTTAGATTTTTAGCTATATACGGATAGAAAAATGTGCGTTGAAGTTTTTTGCATAAGATGAACAGAAAACCTTTATACCCGAAGCGCGAGCTTCCTGTATTCCGACTTGTTCTCTTCTTAAGTTAGTCGATGAATATTATACTATGCTCATCCGAAAATGATGCGATAGCCTTGTTAGTCTACTGTTACGTCCTTCCAAGCTTTGGAGTCGGTTCATCACGGGCAATCCACTCAGATGACGATCTTTTTGATTCTGATGTAAAATAGTGGATCAACTTCACTTTGCGGTTTTCATCGGTAACAGCCTCTTTAGAGAGTTTACTATGTGCATCGTCCTCGGTGCTCATTTCACATCGTTCAAACCACTTCTCAACGGATGACTTTCCTGGGGCAAAACCCGAATAACATTTATCAAGCCCGGCTTTGGCTTCAACAGTATTTTTTTCGCCAAAAAGTAATGCTTTATTAACACACGAAATTCCTTTCTATCAATTTTATTCAAACTAACAAAGGTTGTTTCACTCAAAATGCCCTATCCCGCAAACTAATAGTTCGACAGCTGTCAAATTTGTACACAAATCCCGCGACATATTTTTCTCGCGCAAACGTAGCTAAATATTTCTAGCGAAAAGCAATCTTTAAATAATGTTCTGTAATTTTTATTCTGAAACTTATTCTATTGTACATATATATATATAGAAATGTGTTCTATTTTGAACCTCTGCAAAAGAATTTTAACATAGACTTTTTGTTTGATGCGCCACTAATTATATTCGGAAAAAAAAGTGTACCCTTCTCTTCGTTTGTATGGAGATCTCCCTTAAACTCGGCTCAAAATCATGCCCAACGATTTCAGTCCAGTAGGAGCAACCGTTTCGTAGAAAAGTATGTGTGACAAACAGACAGACAAGCATTAAAACGAATTCAATAGGGTTTCAGTGAAGTGAGGAAATGGATCAATTAAAGGACAACTAAAAGCTATACAAATTCATGCACTTACCTAATAACAAAAAATAAAGAAAGTATTATCAGGAAAAAATAATAACTCTACCGTAACCGATCACAAGTTCGAGGGGGAAGTGTAGGAACTTCGCAGTTTTGTAGATTACTCACTGAGGAAGCTGCCACTAAAGCTGACAATTCGATATAACATGTAAATGTATTGAATGAAGAGAAGGAAAAATTTGAAGCCCGGTATGGATAACTGGTAGGAGTCGTCTAACTGGGTGACTGGGTCGGGCTCTCCGGGCACCGACTACTGCGACTGTTTCGCCACAATCTGTCGGATGAAGTGAGTGGAATGAGGCTATGAGCCTCTTTATCAACCGCTCTTGCTACGAAATAACGGCGGGGGCAAGTACAACATCCTAACGCGCCTTGTTGCACCGGAGATTCGTCGAGCGCAATACGTGCAGTCATTTGCCGATTTGCATTTGTCGAACAGATGGCTGTGTGTTGGGGGACTCTTTGCTGAGAAAGAGGGATTCATTTGTACAATTTAGGACGGCGTCATCACCATTTGCTTAAAAAAAGATCATAATCAAAGAACGGGTGGAGAACGAGCAGAGAATATGAGGTCCGGCGTTAGAGACGTTGTACCATCACATTTCTGGCTGTTCTGCTATAGCGCCGATGCAATACACGAGCAGGAATAATACTGCGTGATAGGTGATTCATCAAAACCCTCCATACGAGCATGGGCGGATCACGGCAACTTATCCGGTTTCCCGATATGAGCCGCAGACAGTACTTGATGGTTTTGCGCACAGCATATATCGGGACCGGCAAGATCTAACTGATCGTCACATACCGCATAACAAACCTGGGAATCCCCCTTCAAATTCAACGTAAAATGGCGCTACTCGCTGCATATTAAGGGGCACACAGACTACATGTTCTCAAGAAATTTCGAGATAATCAGCTCAGCCGCTTCGTAGTAAATCTGGTGATAAACTGATAGACGGAGAAACCGACAGACAGACAGACAGACAGACGATTCTAGTAAGGTTTTGTTTTACACAGAACTGTTAAAAGGGCTGGGGGAAAGCAGACTTTTCATGAATGGAATTTTAATATTTCACTCGAATGTAAATAATTATGAAGTCAGCATCTTATTTGCATGGCTTAGGATGCAGTAAATGAGTAGTTGTTGAGTAAAAGAGTTGATAATATTCAAGTTGAAAAAATTAACTGACGCGATGATGCATGTTAGTGTTTTTTAGTCGTTATTGTAGTTGAGGATACATTATAAGTTTCAGTATACAAAAAGTTTAATTCCGGGAAAAACAGAATGCCTTCTAGAATCGAGGGTGCTTAAGGTCCGGACAACCAAGATTCAGAATTCCTTCGGGTGAAATAAAAGGTGGTCTGCATCCTCCATCCGAAAGGCCTTTAGCCCAGACCATAAAGCCGGTAGCAACTCGACGCACGAACATATAAAGGCTGATCGGTAGTTTAAGAGTATCTGACACTGTGTGGATCAGCTACTTCTTCGCAACTCTACTAACTATTGGGAACCATTGGAGCATTTGCATGTATATATATATGGTCTATAATAATAATAATAATCGTTGGCGCAACAATCATATTGGATCAGGGCCTTGAAGTGTGTTAGAGCACTTCATTCAAGACCGCAACAGTACACTAGGAGGCAATGTGGTCAGGGAGCGAATAATCGATATTATCAATTTCTGTATTGTATCCCATATAAGCACAAACCATACGAAAGTAAGGGATTTGAGTTTGACTTTGATTATACTCAAACAAATCCCCAAAAGGTTCCCGTCTTTGGTCGTACGCTCAATTTGCTAATACCCTGCTTGGGTATTTATATGGCCAACCCTTCTGGAACCCCTTTTCTGGAAAAACAATAACAAAAAGGTTAATGGTATTTTTTGATATTTGAGAATTTCTATATTATAATTGAACAATATTTAAATAAGTTTTAGCGTTTCTGGGAATTTATAGTTCAAGGGTTATGCCATAAATTTTAAAAAGGAATTATGATTTATAAATTTGACTGAATCCGTTGGTGTTGTACCATAGGGGGGGGCACTTTGTCATTACAGGATGTCCACACAGTGAATTATGTTCAGTGAGGAACCCTAGAATACTTTCGTTCCTGCTTTTCAGCAGACTACATTTTGCAGAAGGTCTGTTTGGTTCTGACAACAGAAGTGTGCTGTGACCAGCGGCATTTAAGCCAACTGTCCTTATGGGAATCTGGGATCCAATTTTTGATGGCAAGAGGGAAATTGAATGGTTTTTTGCTAAGGTATCTGAGATCCTTCTACGCTACAGTGAATAAGTCCCTAAAATAGTTCCACTGTTTTGAATCCAGAAATAATATAATTATCGCTTCAGATTTGCATGCGTCTGTCCCACGTTATTTCCCTTAGGATCCCATAAAGTTCAGCCTGAATGACATTGCATATTGCCCCAAGGAAAACATCCATCTCTCGTTTTTATCTGGAAGGGAGGCTGTTGCTTCAGAACCCTATTTTATTTTTGCGCAAACGATATCAAAGGCTTTACGATACACTGACTCTTTCGGTTCGTTTCAGTTTTCCCTACGTTTGAGTATAACTGCATATCTTCATAAGAGTATCGAAAGGCATTCAGTTCTCCCAATACTCTGAGGAGGGCGACAGATAGTCGCCGAAATATGCATATTTGCTAAAAATAAAATGTATAGTAGAAACGATTTGGATTTTTTATTTGTATTTGTATTTCTTTTCTAGAACTTTACTAAAACGCTCTAAATTCAGGTTTTCTTAAAAAAAGGGACTTTCAAGTTGGTGGCTGTTGGAAGGTTATTCAGAAAGCACGCCAAACAACTCTTGCGAAATCAAGTAGGTTTACTTCGTTTGAACCAGACTGTACGAGAGTCCCGGGACGTCTAAGGAAATCATAGGTGCTTTGTGTACAACACCTGTAGCTGACAATATTATGAGAAGTACAAAACCCCCTTCAGATACCAAATTCGTTTGCTTTCCCGAGTCAATGCCGCAAAGTTTACTTCCTTTCCATTTATTCGCAACTCTATGTATATTGCTATTCTGAAAAATATAATGCCAAATCACCCATTCTACAGTACCAGTTCTCCATAATCAGGTTTCTATTAACATGATCACGCCATCCTAGCTGGAACAAAGAAATCCCAGATACAGAGCAATCTATCTAGATCGACGCGAGGCTGCCAGAGAATTCATGTGTTTATCTTAATTTCCTTCTGCTCAGCGAACAGCTGTTGGAGATATGTGTTTACCATACATTACGTTCGATTTCCACTCACCAATCCGCTCCTGGTAAGATTTCACCCCAAAGGCCGATCTTTCAAATAAAGTGGAGTCAGTCCGCAATCTACCCTGGAAAAGGATGTAAAATTAAGCACGTTCTATGATATTCTTTCGCCATACCATACTTCTGCCTTGAGTGTCACGAGGCATCCGTTCCACTGCAGCATTTCGGTGATCCATTCGTACATAATTTAAATATAGCAGTTCATATGCGCTGCTAAATGTTTTTCGAATCAGCCTTCGTCCCGAGCAATATCCAAAATATTGATATCAATGTAGCAACTAAGCAAGTTTCTTTGACCTCTAGTTACCATCCCATAACTACGGGAGTAGGTAGGTATCAGTGGCCGCTCCGAGGAGCCCAATTAGCGCTTTGGTGCGCCGTTTTGATGCCACAAACTCCTAAGACCGTGACTGTTGTTATGGGAGCAGGGAAGCAGAGTTCAGCTGGCTCGGATCTTCAGAGCCAGCCCGTAGTATTCACGAAAGAAAGCAGCTCTCCCGCCCTGCATCTAGAAATCTCTCTGAGGTCCCCAAAGAATGGTTTACCCAGTGTCCGCAGCCTGACTCTAGCCAGAGCTGGGCAATCGCAGAGAAAGTGCATGAGGGTTTCCCTTCCTTCTCCGCAGCTTCGGCAATGCGAGTTGTAGGGTATGCCGAGCCTAGCGGCATGGTCCCCTATGGGCCAGTGCCCCGTGTAGACCGCCATAATCTTGAAACCATAACTACATAACGAGTTGTTTTGAATAGACCGCTTCGGCTCGGCAGATTTTCTACTCCACGGACAGAGTCTCGCCCCATGGTTATAAAATCAAAGCAGATTGGCCTCGGTATCGTTCCCTTTTAGGGTGGAAATTGTCCATTAATCATTAATGACCTCATCAGACGCTGCCTCACCCCTGCCCTGGGAGCAGCATGACCGAATGGTTACAAGGTGATATTTGCTCCCTTATATTATTTGAAAAATACGACATGTGTATGAATTATATTGAGCACAAAACCGCCTTGCGAAATTTTTAACGCCTAAACCGATCGAGGCTAAACTAAAATTTTCGTTTAAGAATTGACGAAACCGCAAGTCACATATTTGGCAACTTGGGTGCTTGCCCAATGATGAGTATTCCGTGGACCACAACCGTGAAAGCATGTTGCTTTCCAACTGATCCGGTCCGCCATTAAGTGGGTAGCGGACTTAGGAATCTCTCAATTCTTAAACAAATAATTGTGAACATCGTGTACCAGAATTCTGCACCTGATCTAGGCCAGAGTTCACCAGTTCCTCGAACTACATAGTTATAGTTCAACACTATCTTCAGGATAGCGGCATAACAAGTTTCTCCGATGTAAATCTACTTAGCGTCTTCAGCATGGTAAGCGGGTAGCCCCCAAAATCCACATCAATATTCTTTTACTTCCAGTACCAAAACCTGCTCCGAAGGGGTTCTATGAGCGATCGGAATCTAATTCTGAATACTTCAAGACTGAATTTCGAAATGCCATCGTAACCGGCTGTATACAATGGATAGTTCCTGATTGAGGGTGCCCACAATTTGGGAGGGTATACTCTCCGCACTCTACTGTTCACCCGTCAGCTGGCATTGCCCATACTGATTTGAATCAGTCCAGTAACAATAATAATAATCGTTGGCGCAAGGATCCATATTGGATCAGGCCTTAAAGTGTGTTAGAGTACTTCATTCAAAACTACCCACAGGATTACAGCACCCTGTAGGAGACAATGTGGTCAGCATTGCACTCGCCCGAGATTAACATGATTTTACTCAAGTACTTATTCACAGCTGGGTCAACTGGTGTCCGCCGTCAAATCACAATACAAATTCCACTGCCACTAGTGAGATTTGAACCGCGACTGCCATACGACAGCCTTGTGCTCTAACCACTGAGCTATCTGGACACAGTCTAGTAATATCCTGCGTCAATGAGTCGGGCAGATGTTCCTATCAATCCTAAGGAATTTTCCACGTCGGATCTTTCAACTGCTCAAACCAGTGATGCAAAAGGGATCTTCATGCCGTACAACTTGAAATCCGAACTATTAACAAGTCGGGAAACCGGAAGCTAGACGCTTCAGGTATGAAAGGTTTTGTGTATTTCTTTTTGGGTGTGCATTTGTCCCATTAGCATTTAGCATGTAAAATATGCATATATTATGTGAAAATAGCCACTTTCAAGTGATATTGGCATTCATAGTCTTGAATTTGCAGAGGAGCGATTTTCACCAGATTTGGCAAGATTATGCTCTATACTGTAGCCTCCATTGCTGCAAAATTTTGTGATTCTAGGGTGAACTTAAGGGGGGTTTTCCTGTCAATTACTAAAAATTATAGTAATATACTGTTATTAACTTTATATGGTATCGATATGGAGGGTATTTCGGAGCCTAGGCACCATATAGTGGCAGCCCCCTGATTTTTTCCAGATTTTTCGGTTCGGTAGTTCCTGAGAATGGGTTCGTTAAAAAATGACCACTTTCAACCCCCCGCACTCCCTACCTTTTCAACAAAAGTCAAAACTAAGACCGGCTTCGAAAAGTACTAACCGAGATTTGATACCCCATATGACTATATTTGATGAAAAAAAAATGTACATTCCCCTTTTGCATGTATTGGGACCCCCCTTAAATTCATCGTAAAAGGATGTAACTCACTATATGCGTGAGCGTTCATAGTTCCCACCTTTCTGCCAAATTTGGTGTCAATCGCTATAAGCGTCTCCGAGAAAAATGCGTGTGACGGACAGACAGACAGACAGATAGACAGTAAACCGATTTTAATAAGGTTTTGTGTTTACGCAAAACCTTAAAAAGAGAGCATATCCCTGTGTACAAAATTAGTATCAAAATAAAAATTGTAGAGCATTTTCATGGTCAATATTATAACATACACACTTTAATTGAATCAATTAAATTCTTAATATGCGTTCCTATGCTAAATCTGTTTTATTAGCACCTATCAACATGGCGCATTTTAATTACAGCAGTAATATTCGGCCAGTTTATGACGTGTAAAATTTTCAACTTTAAGGTAAATTTGTTGTGCAAACGTAACTAACCTGATATATTTATTAGTAGCTTACTTTTAGTTTTGTTATGAGAATGCAACTTTCTTTAGATCGAATTGTGACATCTTTACTATCGTATAAATCTTGTAGTTAATACTAAGAAAGGGCAATGAAAAATAAAGCGTCATCAAAATACGATGAGAAGTATCCGGTTATCCCTTGGATTCCACCAATCCCGATTTAGAACCATTCTTAGTTAACGTCACACCTGCCCTAACAAAACACCCTCTCTGACTGAAACCCTCAGACAAAAAGTTTTTCCTACAATTGACCCATTGACCCGGATTCCTTTGCAACCCCAAAGTCTTATACCTAAATCTCCTAAAGATTCAAAGTCTACCATAAACGTGACAAGCAAACCATGGCAGAAACCAGAAACTATTCTAACAGAACAAGGACACATTATGATGGACGAAAAATACTTGAAAAAGGATGTACCTGCAATATAATCTGCATACTATTTGAAAAAAAACTAGTAAACTAAACAACTAAGTTGGAAGTATTTGTGGTCAATTACGGGACAGGAGGAGATGGAGACGATATTCGGTGCGGCAAGAACCATGATTGAAAGAGGTCAGGCCAAAACCGTAACGAAAAAAGCATCCTCACGAGTTGCCAAAGCTTCGACATTCTATTCTTCATTAAGTTGCATTTACCAGGATACTTCTATCTAATCACAACTGTAAGTGTGCGCTATATATACTTGAGGAACGATTCTCCTACAACCGCCAAAAAGCGAGTGAATATTTGGACACAAGAATGGACATGATGATGGGCATAGAGGCCAAAGGTGGTCTGAATGATTATGTGCAAGAGGTACCACGAGATACTTCGCTAGGTGAAATGATACCTACCATAGACAAGCTCCCTTCTACTGAAAAGGTACAAGTTGCTGTTAACAATACGACGTAAGCCTGCGGCCGCTCAGCCTCCCAGGAAGAAATATTTTACTGCATCAATAAACACTAGTTGCGTATACTGCAAGAAAAGCCTGGAATGACTTCAAACATTGTTTCGTGGATTAAAGATGTCAATTTATGAAACAAACAAAAAAAAATGTGCAGGTTTTGTCCCGTCTTCATTTCGCGAGGCGCCGTTCTTTTTTTTTATAGTGGGCCAACGCTCAGAACCGCATAGGATGACAAGGCGGACGACACTGCGCTTAATTTCGGATTTGAGACGTCGATCACAAGAATGGCAGTTTTATTCAAGCTGCGCAAATGCGTGAAGAGATGATTTTTTGGCTCAGTTCACCATTCAATAACAGCATTGATCCAAGGTATTAGAATCATTCAATTCTGCGCAAGACCCTGACAGTGGAAGTGTATGATCGGTTTGCAAAACCTCTGTTTTATTTATTTTGGACAAAAGTTCCAGGATAATTTGGTCTCAATTATGTTGAGATGACGAGAATATAAATACAGATTCTCATCGGATATCGAGAAGGGATATAGGTCAATGAAGGATATACCGGTTCACGAACCGGGCCACACTTTTCAGCCAACCATTGATGAAGTTCTCTATTGCGGGGCACAAATTGAGAAAGAGTAGGCCAACAATTAGAAAAAGCAGGAGACGATAGTAGCGGTAACGTAGAAAATCGCAGCTATAACTGCGAAGGTTATATTGTCCTTCGCAGTTATAGCTGCGATTTTCTGGTAATCAATCCCTATCTCCACCTCCACTATGTGACCGCTGGAAGCTCTTTCTTAACGAAAAGCTGCAGACGGAAAAGGAGGATGGCGAATCCCTCGCGCCTAAAAATGGGACCAATTTTACCATTTCTTTGAGAAGAGTTGCTACACTATATATTATAGTGGCCATCCAGTAAAACATGTGCTCGGAGTAGGTTTCTTAGTCAGCCAAAAAATGAAACCTGCTGTTATCAGTTTTGAAAACATAAGGAAACGGCTCCTCATTCCATTTCACGCCTCATTCATTTTCACACCCCTATAGAGGAGGCTGCAGAGTCGGAGAAGGATACTTTCCACGAAGCAATAGAACGAACCCTCGAAGCCTGTCTCAGGTATGGTATCAAAATCATACTTTTCGGTTTTAACAGCTAAGTAGGGGCGAAACCCGTATTCAGGCGATACGTTGGCTCCCAAAGCTTATTCAAATTGCAGTGTCATACGAAATGGTTGTTGGAAGTACCTGATTTGCACGGAAAACGGTCCACAAACATACGAGGGCCTCTCCAGACGGTACAACTTTCAACCAAATTGACCACGTGTTGATTGAACGCCGTCACCTCTCAGCCTTGATGAAGGGGAGCCAATGTAGACTCGGATCACTACCTCATTGGCATGAAGCTCCCAGCTCGAATAGCAACACCGCCCAGAATCCCCTCTGACAATCAGGGGAGAGTTAACACTGAAGCCATCCACACTATAGCGCTCCGCAACACCTATAAGGGGAAATGGATGCCGCAATAACCACAGCCAACAGATATCCTGGAGATGAAGCATCGACAAATGATCTTTGCAACCACCTGAAGATCATTATTATGGATACGGCCACAAACACACTTGGCCCCAGCCACAGAAAGAGTCGGAACAGCTGGTTTGAGGGTGCATGTAAGCTAGCAACGGAGCGGAAGAATGCTGCATTCCGAGTAATGTTGTATTCTCAAAGAGCGCAGAAGACTTATCACGAACTTCGTCGAGAGGAGAAGCGACTTCACAAACGGAAAAAGGAAGCCTGGGAGGACCAACAGGTCTGTGAACCTGAAAATTACAGGGAACAACTGCACCAGGCGCGCAACTTTTACCAAGAAATCAGGAGGATGAAGCCTTACGCACCTTGATGCTCATCCTGCCAAGACAAAAAGGAAAATCTGATTTCCGACAGAATGTGCATACTGGGGCGATGGGTTGAGTCTTTTGATGATCTGCTGAATAACAAGAACAACGGCGAGGTAGAGGTCCCGACAACTGAAAACGACCGACAAATACTGCCACCACCAAGTATAGAAGAAACAATCCGCGCAATTAATTCATCGGCTTAAGAATAATAAATCGCGAGGAGCCGATGGAATTGCAACCGAATTGGTTAAATGAAGTGGTGGTCAACTAGACCAAGCTGTTTATCAACTTGTGCTGTAGGTGTGGAACAGTGAATCAATTCTTGACGATTGACAACGTGGCATTATCTGCCCCATACATAAAAAGAGTGATATCACGCAGTGCAGCAATTTTAGAGGTATCACATTGTTGAGTACCATCTACAAATTATTCTCCGCTATGTTGACGGGTCCGATAGCCCCATACGCCCAGAACATCATTGGCCCATACCAAAGAGGCTTCACTCCAGGCAAATCAGCAGCAGATCAGATTTTCTCTCTGCGGTAAGCGATGGAAAAATATGGACATTGATTGACCGTTGATAATTTTTCCTATTTAGGGTCGAAACTCACAACCGATAACAGCTATGACGACGAAATCCGCGCACGGTTGTTGGCAGCCAACAAAGCTTTCAGCTTTCAGCAAAAACTGTCTCACCATAGGGTCAAAGCTCTTACTGTACAAGACTATGATCTTGCCAGTCCTAAAGTATTCCTCGGAAACTTGGGTTCTTAGCAAGAAGCAAGAAAAATTGCGAACTCTTGGCCGCGTTCGAGAGAAGAATCCTCCGAGGAATTTTTGGGCCCCTATATGAGGATGGACGATTCCGTAGCCTACACAATGACAAAATCTATGAGCGGTACCATGACCGTCCGGTTGTGGATAAAATCCGGCTCAATAGGTTACGGTGGGCGGGTCACTTAATCCGTATGGATGAGGATGATCCCACCCGGAAAGTCTATAAGGGCAATATCTATGGTAGAAAAAGAAGACGAGGCAGACCCTGCCTAAGATGGTACGAGGGCGTAGACCAGGACGGGGATATCGAATTGGTGGACCCCGGCGCAAAACCGGAATCTCTAGAGTTCCTTATTAAGGCAGGCCTAGACCAGATACAGGTTGTTGGACTCATTGTCGTTCATAATAATGATGAATTAATTCCTGTAGGCACGCCATACTTGGGAGCGTTCTGGAAGACGGCAATGAAGTTTGCTAAAAGGCAACTGAAACGTTGAGGTTTGTCTGAACTCGAGATCTCTAGGTCTAATCTCGAATAAATCTGACCATCTGGAAGCATTGTCGGCAGAACATTTTTAGTGCAACGACCATTGATTGCATTTCCTCAGGTTGATAGAACTCAACGAAGTCTATACACGCAACGACAACAACTGAGGGTAAGACACTAGACTTTCTAGCACGCAGAGTAGAGAATAAGGACTGCTGGATAGGGATCCTGTTTCTATAATAACAGCTACTATACAATATGTCCTAGCGGTTTTCTTCTTAGCCGAAAAATTGTTATCGGGTTTAAAAACATAAGCTACCGGCAATGATTTCTGCATTAGGAATTTTCCAAATGGAAGACCCATTTACATTCACGCGCCAACGGAGGAGACAGCAGAGTGAGGATACCTTCTACGGGAGAACGAAACGACTCCTCTAAGTTTACCCAAGGTATAAAATCAGAATCACGTTTGGAAACCTGAATAGCCAAGTAGAGATAAAGCCCATACTCAGGCAATACTGCTTATTCAACTAGAAGCGTCATAAAAAATTATCGTAGGAAGTAGCTGATTTGCGAAGAAAGCGACCAGCGATAAAATATTATAACATGAATTTCCTCTGATAGGACTATTTTAAAACCAAATTGACCACTTGCTAATGGAACGCCGATACCCTTTAGCCTTGATGAATGTCAAAACATATAGGGAGGGAATATAGACTCGAATCTCTCGTTGGTATGGTGCTGCGGGCTCGAATTTCAACATCACCTTGCATCCCCGCTGACAATCAGGTAAGAGAGAACAGTAAAGCCATTCGAGGCTAAACGGATGTCATAATAACCGCAGGTACTAGATAAAACATCGACAAATTGTCTTCACAACCACCTGGTTCCACGATGATTGTAACTCAGCAATCTTAAAGGAAACTGCCGAATTAAAAAGCCAGACGAATAGAAAAGGCAAGTCTGGAAATGGAAATGAACAAGTATGTAAACTCGAGGAGGACAGAGCACCAATCGGGTAAGTTTCACCAATAAGCCCGCAGGATAAAACCACATACATCATCATCATCCTGTCGAGACAAAGAGGGAAATCTAATTTCCGAACGTATGAAGAAAGATGGACAGAATATTCTAATCAACCAGAATATCTCCCAGATAGGGATCTTGCCAACTAAAGACGACGAACAAATTCTGCACCACCAGTCATGGAAGAAACATTCCGTGCAATTCAGCGGCTTGACAATCATAAATCGGCTGGAGCCAATGGGAATACAACCCAACTGATTAAATATGGACACGACTAACTATACTAAGCGTTTCATCAACTATGCTTAAAGTGTGAGACTGCAAATCAATATCTGATGACTGGCAACGAGACAATATCTGCCCCATACCTAAAAAAGCTTAAGGTGCAATACAGACCGCTATCATCACTCTATCAGTGGAGGCAGCACTCAAATGGTTCGTAGCAGGGAGAGTAATAATAGGCTAGGTTATGTGTCAACTTAGGGAGCAGGCGGCACTAAAGCAGTGCTTTAGATACCTTGGCTTTGATCACATTGCGAAGGCATGCACCAATTCGATTGACAGATCGAAGCAATACAGGAGATGCGGAGTGGGCTATATAAGCAAGTACAGTGGAACTGACCCATATTGCTTACTGTGCAAATGGAATGATAGTGTGGGCCATCAACTCATTGTAGGTAACAGCAAGTGCCCGCAATAGAGAAGAGCTCTCTACTTAAATGGCACATGAGGTTGAGACAAGTCAACCCAGCGTAGGACCTACTCTAGGAAATCATCTGCGGGAAAGACATTAATGCGGGCATAATTAGTGAGCCATATCGAAATCACAATAATTTTTGTTTGGGGAATAGGGTAGGTGAATACGTTTACGCACAGAGTATTGGACCCGCAACAGTACGCCGGGTTTGAGAACTTTCAAGTCTGGAAATACCTTTCACCAACGGGAGAAGAGGGTACTGAGGGTGCTGTTAGTTCAGGGAACCTCTTGCCATCCGGCCTCTCTGCGGGTCGAGCTCAATCTTCTTCACAATAAGAAGAACCCGAAAATAATGCGCAACATGGCTCCATTTGTCAGCGCTACTCAGTATCTCTCTGAAAATGTTGTCACGAAATAGTATAGTAGTAGTAACGATAGTAGCATTTGGGTCAAACACCAAACAAGCCGAGCAGGACAATGAGAGGGCTCGAAGTGTTCTCCGAGCTAGAAGTAGTACATGCGAATGCGGGTAACTCATACACTTTCAGAGGAAAGAGCTTGGGGTCAAAAGACCAGACATACATATGTGAACGCCTCTTTAGCTAGCAAAATTGATTGGCAAGTTAGTGAAGACTATACTCACAATGACCGCCAAGCAATATGCATGGAAGTCAAGGTTGAATGGACACAAAATGCCCGGTGAATTATCCAGGTGAACCATGAAAGCCTTTGAGGAAGACATGTTCCTCGCGGCGCCCAAGCCCGCCATATACCTGGATTGTATAGACAGAGAAAAAGTGACCCAAATTTTCTAGTATGTGACGAAAACACGCGGTGGTCCCCGGAAAGGAACTGGTCTACACTTGGTAACTCAATTACTGACGGAAAAACGAAATCGAGACTTTCCAAGTAGCGAGAGAAGGAAGCATCGCCAGGGACTCAGGAAAAACCCTATAGTGATAATCGAGACCGGTTGAAAGAGGCCATTCAGAAAAAGAAAAAGTGCTTCACACAGTTGTGGGACAATATAAACACTTGGGGTGGAGCCTACAGTTTGGTAATGAAAGCGCTGCGAAGGCTACTGTAGGTAACCTGCCTCGACTTCTGAAAAGAATTGTTGACAATCTGTTTTCTCACCACCACAAAACCGAAATGTGCACACGTGTTTGATACTTCTAGTAAGCGAATTGGAGTTGCGGAAAATATGTGGTAAGATCGGCGATAGTAATGCCCAGGTTCAGATATCATCCCTAACGGAGCTTTGAATCTGACAGGGAAAAAAGAAACATTCCCAGCTGATGGAAAAAAATCAAAAGTCGATTTTGCTTCCCAAGCTCAATAAGTCACCTGGAGAACCATCATGTTGCCCGATCTCCCTGTTAGATCTTTATCATCTACAACAGACTGCTACCCATCATCGAAAGCAGCAAGGGCTTATCGGAGCGCCAGTGTACGTTTGCATTTACGCATTTAATGCATTTAACTCCGCCAACTGGAACTGAATTAAAGGGCCTGGAACATAGATGCTCCAGGATATTTTCCGGTTCTGTTCGAGAATTACCTCTCAGTTATAGATCCTTGGTACGAACGGATAAGGGCCTCAAACAGCACGTCATCACATCGGGGCTACCACACAATTCAACATTGGGTCCTCTGCTATGGAATTTCATATTGAGTCAATCTTCTCGTCCCCAATCACCCGGGGGGATGTGGGAATCTAGGCGCCATAAACAGAAAGAGCGATAAAGTCCTGGATAAAAAGATCCGGGTTGACCTTGGTGGATACGAAAAGGGAAACGGTCTTAATAATGACCAGTAGAACGAAGAATGCAACGAAGGTGGAAGCCGGTAGACATACGGTCTTAACGCTGGCTATAAAATACCTGGAGATATGTGAAGATGCTGGGATGGCTTGAAGTTTCCTCCGCAATTATCAAAATAAACAAGCAAGGTTTTTAGTGGGTGCACATCCCATGTGCCTGCTCTAACTCTGACATACGCGACAAACAAACATTGATTCGATTTTACAAGGTTTCTGAGTACTATCTATAAGATATCCTCCGCTATCTTCCTGCGCCAGATAACCCCATACGATCATCAGTCGATATATATGGTTACCAGTTGTACATCTCTTCGAGGCCACCTATGGCAAGATAAATGGTAAAATTGTACACGCTGAGGGGAGAGTTCGGTACCCCGACTAAATAAATAAGGTTGAATAGGCTAACCATGACCAATAGCCGAGGCTAGATAAAAGCAACGGGATAATCTTAAAGAACAGTCACCATGAATAACGTCCTAAGAAAAGGGGATGTCCTAGCAGAAAAAATGATATGTGATGTTGTAAGACGAAATGGTGGCAACGTCAACACCACAAAGGAAAGAAACATCAGTTAGCAACAATCAACAGAGAACAATAAAGGTAAGAAACCATAACTTTGAAACCGTTGGTAATTTCTCCCATCTAGGGTAGCATCAAGCTTCAATAAAAACCAAATGAAGGCCTTTCGTCTTTAAAAATAATTTCCGAAACTTAACTATTTTCTCTCAAATACATCTTAGGGAAATATAGTAGTAAATGTCACTTATGGGTAATTACGATTACTCTGATATTTAATCAGAATGAAAAGGTTTTAGAAAGAAGAGAAGTTATTCTCAAACCGAAATAAAATATCAACTTTTTCAGTAAAGTATAGGAGAAAGAAAAGATAATTAGATAACAGCGTATTCAACTACATCTACCGGAAAAAGGAAATGTGATTGAACTGGTATTTTGAAGTTTTGATGTCTTTCCAAAACAGCAGGTTTTCAAACTTCCTTGTCCACCATCAAAACTGGCATAACCACCAAATTTGTTTCAAAATAAATCAATCTAAACGGAAATATCCCGTCAAGGAAAATTAGCTTTTCACAAGACTAACCGCAAGATATGGCGATGACATAACAATAAACGATTCATCAAGAGAATTGCTGCAGTACACACTTCGGTTCATGCCTAATTTTCATTCAGATTAATTCAAATTGCATGTGTTAGTCGAAATGCGTGACAAATATCCAATGTCAAAGAGAAAAATAATAAAACTGGAAAATGAAGCAATTGAATTCGAAACTTAAATCACCAAACAGGAGTTTCTTTAGAATTATTTTATCGAGAACAACTTTGCTGATGAATTTGTCGAAGCTGTTCTAGCAGACAAGACAAGATGTTTTATTTATTTTCTTTAACGAGATACTGTTTATTAATAGATTTAGTAACGCTTGCTTTATTGTATTTTTTTTTGTTTTGAAACAAGACCTGTACAAGTTCAACACATTATAATAAGTGGAGTTTTATTGTTGTTGCCCACAGTCCTTGTACAGTCCATGAGTTCGTAAACTTCTTTAGCCTAACAACAGCCGAGGAAATCCACCCACAACTCAAGAATGTTATTAACGACAACTCAAATGTATTCTTTCTGCGATTAATAACCCACTATGAAGGTGGAATTTTGTCATAAAATAAAATAAATATAATCAATCTAAATCATATCTAGCGAAAAATAAAGCCAATAAAGCCCCACTTGTAAAGTTCATGCAGATTTTCTGCAGCTATTTGAGAAACAAATCGGAAACTTAGCACTCCATGTTTTTTTAAAATTTTAAGTAAATCCTACTTATTTTTAAGAGACAGAACGCTTTAAAAGCCGTATTGGAGGCATTTCACTCGCTAAAGCTAACCCCTTCACGGAACTGGCCAGCAAGAGCACAAAGCCTTTTATCTCCATGACAGGTCGGACAAATTCATTAGCTGTCCAGTGTACATCCTCCATGTACTTTCGGGAATTCCAACGCTATGTGGGTCACATATAGCACATGGTCACCATCCCATGAAGTCACAGTTACGTCACTGTGCTTTACGTGGGTACCTGTCTCCCACGGTCTTCTTAAGACAAGCATTGATTTTGTGACCACAATTAGACCCCCGCCGCAGCAAGCTACAATGGTACCAGTTTATACCGAGTGCATGAGTCAGCATTCATACTGGTGGATGCAAGACCTACCTAAATCTCTACCGGACTAAGGAGTACGGCACACGAGTTGAAACGCAACACCACGCTGAGGTCCGAAGGTCTCTATTCGCTTGAACGTAACCACAACACCCATGAAGCTCCCACTAGGGGGCCAACTAAAAAACTACCTCGGTTTTATGCTCCGCTAGTGTCAGACCAGCCTCCTCTAGCTAAGACCTGATTTAAAAAATTGCCTTGTTTGTGAGTACCTCGATCTCATCAATATCTTGTACCACGATAGTCACTCCAATATCGCCTGCGAAGCCAATGATTGTCACTCCTTTGGGTAGTTGGAACTGAAAAATTCCGTCATACATTATCATCCACAGGAGAAGACCGGGGACTGATCCTCGTGGAACCCCGCAGGTTGTTGTATACGCCTTAGGTCCATGGTCCGAATGGTAACACAATATCCTCTCCCGGAGAAATTCAATGACTATGTGCACCAGGTATTTAGGAGCGCCCAATTTCGATGAAGCGGCAATTATTTTACTCCATTTTGCCGTATTAAAGGCATTCTGCACGTCGAGAGGCTGCACTATATGGTGCCTAGGCTTCGAAATACCCTCCATATCGACATCTGTCCAAATAAAGTTAATAATAATATATTACTATAATTTTTAGTAGTTGTCTGCAAAACCCCCATTAAGTTCATCTTATCATCACCAAATTTTGCTGTAATGTAGGGTATAACTTTGAGCGTGATCCTACCTACTATCTATTATTAAAAAGTTATAATAGTTATAATAGGTCAAACTTGTCACTTCTTCGCATATTCAAGACTATGAATGTCAATATCATCCGAAAGTGGATATTCTCACATAATATATGCGTATATTACGTGCTACGTACTAAAGGAGCAAATGGATACTCATATGTTATTATATAAGAAATACACAAAACCTTTCCTGTACCTGAATTTGAAGCATTCAGCTTCTGGTTTCCCGACTTGCTTTTTCTATCTTTTGTACACCTCCTTTTGCTTACATGCAGCCACCAAATTTTCGTTCAATCGTTACAAAAGCTTCTGAGAAAAGTGCGCGCGATAGACAAACAGACAGCCAGCGATAGACAAACGGACAGACAGACAGCTTGAAAAGGAAGCCCAATCCGGTATCCTCATTATTATTCCAAGATCGATAGTGTCTTACCCTAATACATTATTAATTACATTCTAGCCTAAATATTTAGCTTAACTAACTTAACTTATTATTATTTCCAAACTGCGCTTGCACTAAAAGCGAAGAAGAAGAAGAAGGTATTACTTACTTACTTAAAAACTAAATTAAATCTAACTAAATCTAAACTTAACCTACCAATAAATAATTAAACCTACTATTTACAATAGGACATTACATCTTTTGTGCTTAGCCTCGGTGTACCCTTACCAGGCAGGGGGAATCAAAGAGGGAAAGGATGGTGGGTTTATGGGATTCATTCACTATTTGGCAGGCCTTAGGAAGTTGGCCAATGGGAAGGTGCTACCCTGTTGGTAGAGTTGCCGGATTAGTGGATTTGGGTGCTTCTCCGTTGTTTCTAAGAACCGTTCCACCAAGTTGAGAACGAAGAGTCAGTTTTGCTTTGGTGCTGAGTCCTACCTTCTTTCGAAGAAGAAAATAGGTCCTACTGAGTGCACCGCGTGCCTTACCGATAGCGAGCTCAAGGTGTGGCTTGAACTTAAGGATTTCGTGAAGTTAAACTCCTAAGTACTTTATGGTCTGAGAATTGCTCACTATAGTGTTTCCGATCTTCATTTTTAAGCGATTAGCTTTTCTGTGGATTCCTCTAGAACCTAGGTATCTAGATTTCCTCCGAAAGGTGCAGAATTGCGTTTTGGCCTCATTAATTTTAATGCTCCATTGCAGGTAATATTTGCAGAAGTCTTTCACATATTTCTCGACCGCTTTCGCTGCCCTGTTGGTGTGGAGGCTCGAAGGGAACATGAGAGTATCATCGGCATATCGAATAAGGTCTCGGGAATTGGGACGTCAGCCGTGAAGATATTGTAAAATGTGGGTCCAGAAATGGATCCTTGCGATACTCCCGATGTTACCGACAAGAGATTGGAGAATTCATTTCCCACGCTGAAATAGGAATAACTATCTTCGAAGAAGCTTAGTGCAATTCTAATTATCGGAATTGGGAATTCAATATCTATTAGCTTATAGATTAGTCCGTTTACCCATACGGAGTCGAAGGCCTTTTCTAAGTCTAATGTACATGCTACGGTCGGCTTATTATTGACGTTAAGTCTTGCTACGACAGTGTCGTCAAAGTAGCTAGGTGCATGTTGTGTTCCGTGTTTGCTGCGGAACCTAAATTGGTGATTGGCTATAATCTCTTTGAGATTGCGCTCTCTCAAAGAGTTTGCCTAGATTGGACAATAATGATATCGGTCGAAAGTTGTTAGGCTCACTAGAGCTGCCTTTTTTTCAGATCGCAATTATTTTAGCTACTTTCCAGGTGATGGGGAAGTAGCCATTATTTATGCAGTTATTAAATACTGCCAGCAAAAATTTTATGGAGACTCGGGAAAGTTGCCTAATGACGTAATTAGGAATTTTGTTAGGTCCGGCTGACTTTTCACCGTTTAGATTTGAGGTCAAGGCGGTGAGTTGTGATAAACTCAGGAGATGTTACGAATCCGTTGGTTTGGTTCGTTTAGGAGAATATCGCTAGCTTGTTTGAATGCCTAGAGATGAAGTCGGCGATAGTTGTTTCAACCATCGTCACTATTGCCGGATCATTTTGCGGCAAAGGGGTATTGAGCTGAGACTCAAATGATGGAAATCGTTCTAAAGAGATCTGAGTGAAATTATGCGGTGTTTCCAACGATTAATTAATTGAAATAATAAAAACTTGTTGTTTCTTTTTCGTTGGTGTGAATATTTATTCTTGCAAATACCGATATTTCAGGAACCACTTGTTCATCAGTGCTAACAAGGGAAGGGGGGAAAGGAGCAAGTGGTTCCCGAAATATCGGTATTTGCAAGAATAAATATTCACACCAACGAAAAAGAAACAAAAAGTTTTTATTATTTCAGTTCTAAATAGGTTCGAGCAAAGATCATCATCATCATCATCAACGGCGCAACAACCGGTATCCGGTCTAGGCCTGCCTTAATAAGGAACTCCAGACATCCCGGTTTTGTGCCGAGGTCCACCAATTCGATATCCCTAAAAGCTGTCTGGCGTCCTGACCCACGCCATCGCTCCATCTTAGGCAGGGTCTGCCTCGTCTTCTTTTTCTACCATAGATATTGCCCTTATAGACTTTCCGGGCGGGATCATCCTCATCCATACGGATTAAGTGACCCGCCCACCGTAACCTATTGAGCCGGATTTTATGCACAACCGAACGGTCATGGTATCGCTCATAGATTTCGTCGAGCAAAGATAACAGGGATATATATCTAATTGCTACATTGCGCCAAGCCCCACGGGAGATGAGTACAAATCGTTGATCGAAAGATTGGTCAGAGATGCAGAATCGCAGAAACAGGCCAGAATATGAGGAGGTAAACGAACTTCACAAAGTTGCCAGAGAAAAACTTCGATTATCGCAAAGGGCAAAACCATGTATTACAAGCAGCTCTGCAAGGAAACTCACTCTGATCCTTGGAATGGCCCATACAACACCATTATGGCATCAATCAAGGCAAAGCGATTACCTGTCCCAAGTTGGTAAACGACATAATTAACATCATATTTCCTAAAAATATTAACGACCACGTTCCGAGCGCTCAAATCAATCCCGATGAAGTACTGGGGATAAGCGACCAAGAACATCAAAGTCAACAAGGTATCTGCCCTACACAATGGGAGAAACAAAAATTTATGCTCATCCTGAAGTCGAACAAACCGCTGGGCAAACCTTCGTGGTATAAACTAATATGCCCCTTAAATACCATTGGCAAACTTTTCGAGCGAGTAACCTATAACTAATTATAAGCAATCGCGAAAAGGGAGGGTGGTCTATTACCCAGGTAGTTTGGATTCCGGAAAGTGAAATCAACGATCGATGCGGTCAATTTATTGAGGAATCTTGCTAAATTGGCTATTAAAGGAAAAAACGTTATGCGATGGTAACCCTCGATGTAAAAACACGCCTTGAAATCGGCGAGGAAGGAAAAATCATTGAGGCACTTACCTTAAGTTTTTGATAAAAAGTGGTTTTGTAGCAACTCAAATGAGGCCTCTAAAGAATATTGAATAACCTTTGGTGTGTAACAAGATCAGTCCTCGGCCTTTTGTTGTGGAATATAATGTAGAACGGAGTGCTAACATTGCATCTCCCTAGCGGGGTCACCTCCTCTAAAGTGGAGTTGGAAACTGCTGGACTATCGCTCGCAGAACACAACACAGAATAAATACTGATCACTGAGCACAGGAAGAATACCTCTATAAACATTAGCGACGGAAACCAAATCACATATATATTCCTAGCCTGTCCTCAAATATTTGGGGTTCAACGTTCGACAGCATTCGGCAAAAAATCTGTCACTGGTAGAATGGCTAAAACCATGGGACGAGAGCGAAAAAACGACAATGGACTCATAGGCTGATACCGAGCGGCGAGAGCTGGATTAAATGCAGGCATAGTAAGTGACGGAGTATGCCGAGGATGTACTCTTCCATTGACAAGGTTCGCATCATACAGAATGGAAATGGAAGCGCTAGCCAATACCCCCTTCTAAGCGGAAAGCATTTTGGCGAATATATGTTGAGTTCGACTAAAATAAAAAGCATTAAAGAATATCCATGGAATATTACGGAAGAGAAATTTAAAAGGAAAAAGATCACGAATAACAAGTAAGTAGTGATCCAGCTCTACGGCATAATACCACATGACAGTCCATCAGGGAGAGTGGATGGAAAAAGAGGTGGCTTTAGCAGATAAAGTCCTACTTAAAAGTCTAATAGAAATCAAAAGTACCTTTTGAAGCTTTCGAACAGACATGTTCTACACACCAATTTTGGGACGTTGCTACGGCGTCAGTCTTTGCATGAAGATTTGCCACTTCTGAATAAAAGTGGTATGGCAAATACGAATCATGCGCGATCGTTAAAGAAACCCTACTCCAAAAAAAACGTCCAAGCGGATCACTCTTTTTGAAAAATTATCCAAATATAAAATAAAACACAGAGAAAATCGAGTAATCTATACAATTCTGTGTAATAATCTCCGCCTTAATAAAATTAAGTTACATATGCGTATCTAAGGGTAAAACAGTGTAACTATACACATTTCCTGTTTATATGTAAAGCATCCATATGCAGGGGAAATAAGGATGAGCCTTGCCTGCCGTTATACTGTATATCTTCATCCCTTCGTCCAAATTGTAAAGCAGTCTCGTTTGTGCTGCGATGAATGTTTCAATGATACAGTTCAATCTGACAGAATTGAACACATTCTTTATGTCACCAGTGCCCAGTATTTCCTTTCGTCAAAGGCTTTGCTGGCTAACGCAATAATCACACTGGTAGTTACACTACCTATCTGATTTTATATTTTACCTGCTACAAGGTACGGTAACCTTGACGTGACGTGACGGTCACAGTGGTGGATAAGGTGCTCTTACACATTTCAAAGGCCTGATCCAATTGGATTGTTGCGCCAACGGTTATTATTATTATTTGATTTTATTATTTATCTGCGTAGAATATCAGCATAGGACATGCCCCTTTTGGAGTTATGCTATGCTATGCTAAATCCTACCTGATCTCTTTTTGTGACGGGGCCCACGACAGGCCGTCCAATCATCCAATGTCGTTAAAAACAAAATGATCGTGTTGTGTCATAAGGCTCGAAAAAAATGCTAGGGCGTTCACCTCAGCCGACGGGACGGAACGGGCCCCCGTCCCGTTTAGAACTGAGCAAGGGTTCTTAACGCACGGACGGCGTCAGGACGTAATTAAATTACTCCGAGCAAATCAACTATGTGTCTAGACACTCAATATTAACATCCCCACTGGAACTCGCAAGATCATTGATATTTGCACTCTACACAAACCCGATGGTCTAATACCAAAAACTGGAATATAAAATGTGAACGCGGTAAAAATGGCTATAAATTTCCCCATTTTGGTAGCCCACACACTCAATATGGTGTTAGAATTGTCATCTCAGAGGGCTTCCGTGAAGCCATAAAAGAAGTCGAACGATTTGACGACCGATTGATAAAGCTCACCATTATATCACTTGATCGCACCACAGACAGGTTGACATAAAAACCTGTAACGTGCCTGCTTTTGACTATGTGGGGTGGTGAGCATATAGTCGATTTTGCACCCATGACCTTCTAATTATGAATACATTTTATTGTGGGAACAGTAAAACGCAAATCGACTATACTCTCGTTACTGACTGCAAAGTCGTTTCCTATGAGACCATCGCACCTGATCATCGACCGTTGATTCTCGTCTTGCGAATCAAACCACCAATAAAACAGTGTGACGAACGCACTGGTCCGGCGCACATTAAATGGTACTTTACGCCACTTACGCAATTACCAACCATTACGAATGTGGAAGAATTGTGGAACCAAATTAAAGACACGATCCACAAAGCGGCCAACATTTGAAGTCACCAAGCCAGGTAAGCGGTTCATCAACCAAGATACCTAGTTTTGGAAAGACGATGTCCGTGAAAATAAACGATAAAACGCTAGCCACTTATCAAATTTACAACAATGTCAACTTGGAACTTGGACACTCGGGATGGCGAAAGAGATCTGTATCGACTTGCCAAAAACCGACACCACCTCGGACAGGATATCGAACACTACATCGTACAGACTTCAACTGAGGAATTTGTTCATCCTCCACTTCCACAAGCATTGCCGACATTTGGAGCAGTTTCACCTGTGAACGCCGCTGAAGTCAAGGAAGCAATAAAACGATTGAAATCGAGGATAGCAACACGACCTGACGACATCACATCTGAGCTCTGGAAAGCGAAGAAGTGGGACCCAACACTGTGACTCTGTGACTTCTCCAATTGAGTTATTCAGAAAAGTAGAACACCATCCGGTTGGCAAGAAAGTACCACTGTTCCAATATGGAAAAAGAAAGGTAGTCCAGTAGAATGTTCGAATTACAATCCGATCCGGTTGCTGTCCCACATCATGAAGATTTTTGACAACCGTATTCGCGAAATCGTTGAAATAACCGCGAATCAAGCCGGGTTTGTCAAGAACTTCGGATCTACTGACGCAATACACGCTGCGCGTTACTCGTGGATATACACCATGAGAAACATTGCTCAGACCTTTGACAAAATAAAGTGGCGAAACCGATCACGATGAACTGACCCCACTTTTGAACAGGACAAATTATGAAGAAAAAGAAGAAAGAAGAACCCCAGGGTTCGATTCAGCGAGAGACAATATTAAGAAAAAGTAAACTTAATCGTTCAATGACCGATAATATAATAAAATCCATCTAGATATCACGAAAAATGAAAATATAAATATGGATCTAACATTTTAAGAAGCCACCCTGGTTACAGATCTAAGTACAGATCGAGAATCTGTGGTAACGTACTCCTTAGTATCCTGAGTACAGTAACATAAAATTGTTGAAGTTAGGGAAGATGATAAGGAAAGGTGCGCCCAGGAGAAATGGAATGAATTCATCTTGCTAAATTCTACTTGACCATCTCAAGGCTGGCCGATCAGAAAGTAAATTTAAGGTTGGGGACGTTGGGTAAATACAATTCAAATGATGCGAAAATTTAAGACAAAAGGAGATTGTGGATTTGCTTGAATACGCGTGGTAAATGAGAAGCTAACAGGTATTTAAAGTTATGCATATTTTCATCGTTCGTAGAAGTAATCCCAAGCTTCCCGATCCTCACTAAGTACCCTGTTCAGATAATGTACTTTTTTGGATAAATCTTAAGTGATTGCATTACTCTGCGAAATTGTGGCGAAATGCGAATGCGAATGCGAGTGGCGTCAACCGCATTCTTTTTGAGGCTACATATTAAATCACCGATCCCATAAAAAAAGTCTTTATTCTGGTCGTTCTGTTGATCCATTCCAAAATGTCGTACTAGCTAAGTTCGAAAGAAACGTAAAATTTACTGCTTCAGGACAGAAAACTGGACGAAATTTTGTTTGCAGGTAGAAACCGTAAAATGTTTATATCCATGCTTCTGGAATAATATCACTGCTTGGTGGTAGTTCATCAAAAGGAACATTACAAGCCACAAACATGGCAATTTACATTTCGTTTGTAACATGCCACGATTCTAAAGGTTATTCTTGTTATACCGGGCATGCATCACACGTCAACAGTCCATTCAATTTGCTATAAAAAATCATCTACACCAATTCCAAACGAGAATTACATCATGCACAAAGAAGCCACTTTCCTTTTTCTTTTAGCTCTTGTATCTGATAGGCTTTTGTAATTTCAATTGAAAAATGCAATTTCGATCCGTCTAGACACATAAATGCGTCGTATCTATTATAATTTAGTATTCACTTATAAATGGCCAATGGTACAAAACCTATTTAAAAATAACAAAACTAGCAATGTATTACATATTTATGTTTGTTAGAGATATAATCAAACAAATATCTCAAAATCTTTTATCACGCATAAATGCCTGCGTTTACAACAAAACATTTTCTATCCGAGGTAATATGAAACCACGATGAAAAATAATTGTATGTCGAATGGGGGTTAATTATTTGAAGAGTTGGATAATTGTGATAAGAACGTTAAAGCATACTTCAGCAGAAGAAAAATGATCAAAATCTTCCATGAAGAAGTTGATCCGAATTTTAATTTCATCATCATCAACGGCGCAACAACCGGTATCCGGTCTAAGCCTGCTTAATAGTAAACTCCAGGCATCCCGGCTTTGCGCCGAGGTCCACCAATTCGATATCCTTAAAAGCCTTAGGCAAGGTCTGCGTCATCTTTTTTTTCTGCCATAGATATTGCCCTTATAGACCTTTCCGGGCTGGATCATCCTCATCCATACGGATTAAGTGACCCGCCCACCGTAACCTATTGAGCCAGATTTTATCCACAACCGGACGGTCATAGTATCGCTCATAGATTTCGTCGTTATTTAGGCTACGGAATCGTCCACCCTCATGTAGGGGGCCAAAAATTCTTCGAAAAATTCTTCTCTCGAACGCGGCCAAGAGTTCGCAATTTTTCTTGCTTCTTGCTAAGAACCCAAGTTTCCGAGGAATACATGAGGACTGGCAGATCATTGTCTTGTACAGTAAGAGCTTTTACCCTATTCTGATTTTCGACCCTAGATGCTGTATTCTCCTACCTTTATTCATCCCGTTTGATCAGTGCGGTTCGATGTTGTTGATTGGTTGGTTTTCGGTGCTGACGTTGCCACCATATATTTTGTCTTGCCTTCATTCTATTTTGCCAATCACTGATGATCAAAAGGTACTACAGGTACCAGGGCGAAACGTGGATTGGTACCCACGATGGAGCATAAAACCTGGGAAATGCCTGCTAAACCAGCACCAACAGCTCTACTACCAAACCCTATCTCCACCTCCACGTGGTGACCGCTGGGAGCTCTTTCTTAACGAAAAGCTGCAGACGGAGAAGGATGAAGGCGAGTCTCTCGCTCCTAAAAACGGGACAAATTGTACCAACTGGTCCTCCAGATTGGGGGTTGGGTAGGGCTGACAACCCTACACGGAAAACAACTTGTTACGAAGCCACAACAGAAGCCTCGGACTGGACGGATTACACAACGACGAACCCGGCAACGACAACAGAACAACGATTTGCGCATTTTCTCAAGGAACGTGCGCTCCTTGTACAGAGATAAAGCTGATAAGCAGCTAGCCGATACCCTGTCCCGGGGTATTCAGGCCCGTATTCAGGCGATACGTTGGCTCCCATAGATTACACGAAACTACAAATGATAGCGGACTGCGGGTTATTAAATTAGCAGGGTCACACGAAATGGTTGTTGGAAGTACCTGGTTTGGGCGGAAAGCGGTCCACAAACATACATGGGCCTCTCCAGACGGGACCACTTTCAACCAAATTGACCACGTGTTGATCGAACGCCGCCACCTCTCAGCCTTGATGAATGTTAGAACATATAGGGGGGCCAATATAGACTCGGATCACTATCTCGTTGGCATGGTGGTCCGAGCTCGAATAACAATACCACCTAGAATCCCCTCTGACAATCAGGTGAGCGTGAACACTGAAGCCATCCACAACACAACCCTCCGCGACACCTATAAGAGGGAAATGGATGCCGCAATAACTGCAGTCAACAGAGGACCTGGAGATGAAGTATCAACAAATGATCTTCACAATTACCTGAAGAACGTCACAAACATACTTGGCCCCAGCCGCAAAAGGAGTCGGAACGGCTGGTTTGACGATGAACGTAAGCTAGCAACGGAACGGAAGAATGCTGCATACCGAGTAATGTTGCATTCTCAATGAACGCGGGAAAGCGCAGAGAATTATCACGAACTCCGTCGAGCGGAAAAATGACTTCACAGACGGAAAAAGGAAGCCTGGGAGAACCAACAAGTCTGTGAACTAGAAAAGTACAGGGGCAACCGCACCAGGCGCGCAAGTTTTACCAACAAGTCAGCAGGATGAAGCCTTATACACCTCGATGCTCATCGTGCCGAGACTAGGAGGGAAATCTGATTTACGAAAGAATGGGCATATTGAAGCCATGGGTTGAGTACTTTGATGAGCAACTGAACAACCAGAACATCGGCGAGTTGGAGGTCCCGCCAACTGAAGACGACGGACAAATACTGCCACCACCAAGTATAGGAAAAACAGTCCATGCAATTCATCGGCTTAAAAACCATAAGTCACTAGGAGCAGACGGAATTACAGCCGAACTAATTAAATATGGAGGCGACCAGTTACACCAAGTGATTCATCAACTTGTGCTCAAGGTATGAACAGCGAATCAATGCCTGACAATTGGCAACGAGGCATTATCTGTCTCATACATAAAAAGGGAGATATCAGACAATGCAGCAATTATAGAGGTATAAGAGAGTATATGATATTCTCCTCTATCTTGCTAGGCCGGATAGCCCCATACGCCCACAACATCATTGGCCCATACCAAAGAGGCTTCACTCCAAGCAAATCAGCAATAGATCAGATTTTCTCTCTGCGGCAAGCGATGGAAAAACTGTTGGAATATGGACAACAGTTGCACCATCTATTCATCGACTTTAAAGCCGCCTATGATAGCATAGCCAGTGTAAAACTGTACACGGCCATGAGAGAATTCGGTATCCCGACGAAATTAATAAGACTGACTAGGCTGACCCTGACCAATGTGCGAGGCCAGATAAAAGCAGCGGGATCACTCTCAAGACCATTCGACGTCAACAACGGTCTACGACAAGGGGATGCCCTATCATGCGTCCTCTTTAACCTGGCCCTCGAGAAAGTGATCCGTGATGCTGAGGTAAATGCAAGAGGTACGATCCTCTTCAAGTCCACCCAACTACTGGCCTATGCTGACGATATCGACATCATGGGAAGAACCACCCGAGACGTACAAACTGCCTTCATCCAGATCGAGCAGGCAGCGCAAGATATTGGGCTGCACATCAATGAAGGCAAGACAAAATATATGGTGGCAACGTCAGCACCGAAAACCAACCAACCAACAACATCAAACCGCACTGGTCAAACGGGAAGAATAAAAATAGGAGAAACTTTGAGACCGTTGATAATTTCTCCTATCTAGGGTCGAAAATCACAACCGATAATAGGTACGATGATGAAATCCGCGCACGGTTGTTGTCAGCCAACAGAGCCTATTTCAGCTTACAAAAACTGTTCCGCTCAAAACTTCTCACCATAGAGTCAAACCTCTTACTATACAAGACTATGATCTTGCCAATCCTCATGTATTCCTCGGAAACTTGGGTTCCTAGCAAGAAAAATTGCGAACCATTGGCCGTGTTCGAGAGAAGAATCCTCCGAAGAATATTTGGCCCCCTACATGAGGATGGACGATTCCGTAGCCTACACAATAACGAAATCTATGAGCAAAACCGGGATGTCTAGAGTTCCTTATTAACATGTTGTATACGTATGCGTATACGTATATCGTATACGTAACATGCCGGAATACCGAAAGCTGATCACTTCGGATATAAAGGTTTGTTGTTCATTTTGTGCGAGAAATTTCCTATTCACGTCTTCCCATTTACATGTACCTCCAATTCAAAATATTCCTTGATATACCCCGTCTTAGGGTGCGATAGACACAGAGGGCGAATTCAGGGGAAATACACAAATTTAACCTTCTTTAACTTTTTTAATAATAGTTGGATTTTTGTCGAACTTCCCAAAATTATGCATTATGCTACTACTTATAACCGTACTTTGCACTTCCAGGATGATGTGAAAAGAAAATTTCCACCCTCCATTCACATGTATGGGGAGCCCCAATTTCAAAAAGTTAGTAATATACTATTAGTAACCTTATCTAAGCAGATATCATAATAGGATACCCTGAGTTTCTTCAGATTTGTGAATTGGGTACTTTCCGAAAATAAGTCCTGTCTCACTGAGGGAGTGTGCATTTTGGCTCCTTACTATCATATTTTACGATTTACGTCAAAACTAGTATCAGCTTCGGAAATTACTAATGGGGACCTTTCAGTTGATACCACACACGGATACATTGGGTAAAAAAAATGTATACCGTCACTTGAATGTATGGGGAACCCCCTCCCTCAAATTCCACCTACATATATGCCACTAACTGGTTGCGTGGGCTTTCATAGCTCCCATGTGTTCACGAAATCTCGTTTGAATCGGTGCAGCCATTTTGGGGAAAAATACATGTGATACACAGACAGATAATTCAAGATTCGTAAAAAGAAATATTCAGGCATGGCACATCTTACCGGGTGGACCAAGAATAAAACCAAAGAAAGGTGAGTTTAGAGCATATCGCTGGTCTACAAAGCCAGTAAAAACACCCACCGTGTTTGTTCAAGAGGGGCGAGAGCAGGAGATACTTTAGAACCAGGAAAAGGACCTATTTAGGAGAAGTTCGTTAACTTTGAGATCTCTGCCAATGACAAAGAAACAGTAAAGGAAAGGTTTATACAAGCCAAAGGTGAAAGAACGTATATATAATCCCATTGGGCTCATAGAGAACAGAGCCCTGATTCGGAGGAATTACCCCTCAACCAGTTCGGGGAAAAAATAGTTGAACTATCTGAATTTATCAAAGACAAGCACAACGTGCACCAAACAATAAAAAATATGGTAAGGGCTATCATAGTCCTCTATAACGTGTCCCAACAGTATCACACTCAAGTGACGCCTAACCGCACTGCTATCAAAATACGGCCAAATAAGAGAGTACGGGAGAAGAACGAGGACCACCTAGGAAATCAACAGTCCTCTAAGCGAAAAAAGGAACACAGACAATAAAGTTTAGGAGGGGAAAAATACATGGCCTAAGTGTCATCGTCGGCGAGAAGCCCAAGGGTAAAGAAAAGCCTGAATGGATCAATGTTACCAACAAAAAGGCGCAAAGGAAAATAAAAGTGTCGAAGTAGCAAGGGCAATCTGTCCTGTGCGGAGATTCTCAAAAGGTCAAAGTTGATCCCGGCGCAAAGGATCTGCGTGGAAATGTCAACAGAATCCGCAGAACCCAGAAATAGGATCTCATCTTCGAACTAAAATGGTCCATCCTAAGGGTTCATTATTAACTTTCTCGAAGGCAAGAAATAGATTTACACTTTTGAAAGATGTTACAAAATAAACATTTTATTTATGACGAAATGACTTTAAAAACAATTAATTTCATCTGATGCATCTCCAAAGCTTTACTCAAACGTGTGATCTTCATTTGGTTACAGGGTCAGCTCATTCAGATCGGATTCACCATATTTCCCGCATTCAATGGCACCTAATGGATACTTTGATTAGGTTTCTTTTCACATTTTTAGAAAATAATAATAATAACTCCGCGGCAGTCGGTCCCAAGCCCGATTGTGAATGGACGAGGGATGGATAGCTTCAGTCTAAATGGCTGTACGCCACCGGACCGTCTCATAGGGTAGATGATGAAAGTGCAGATTACTCATTGAGGAAGCTATCACCACACCTAGCAATTAGGTATAAAATGTAAATCCAGCTAATGAGAAGAAGAAGAAAGTTGAGGTCCAGTACGGATAACAGGTGGGAGTCGTCTGGGTCAGACTCCCGTAATGGAGAGTATGATGTCAAAACCGCTAATCGTGGGGCGGTTCTACGTCTAGGGCGGCACTTGCTCCCTCTGCCGTAAGGGGTCCCCCAGTGCACCAAGTAATCAAGTCTAAGCCGAAGGCAGTGGGTCCACCTCCCTGCTCGCCCTTTCAGCCTCGATAGAATTTCTACCCAATGTGTCCTCCGAAGTACCCTTTCTTTGTTGCTGAGCATGCACGTGAATAGGTATGCCACCAAATCTAGATTGATGAGAAAATTACGACGTCGAATTGCCTCCAGGGATCGGTTGCTTACCCCGACTGTGAGGAGTTTGTCTTTGCCCTCCTCCTTGCTTCTAAAAGCTCTCTATAACCTGGTGTGGAGATTCATGTTTCAAATGATACACTAGTTATTCCATCCTTCACACATCTCCATGATGATGAAGTCCTCAATTATATCCTGCTCCTCACAAGTGAGTATTTGCTCCAGAAATTCTGTCGGCGGTATGGCCAGTCGAATGCTCTTTACCGCATTAGCATAGCTAACGGCTGACCTCCTGGTTCCTGGTGATTGATACTTGATCTTCCCAAGATTCCCCTTTCTTTTGCTAGGATTTAGATTTATTGAGAGCATTTCCCTTTTACGGGCTGATTTCCGCTGCTCCCCGCTTTCCTGGCTCTGATACTGAAGGCTAAAGTGTGTCCTGGGACTTCTTAAGGGTCCCTTCTAATTTTAGGTCTTTCTTAAGATAGCGCAGATACCACCTGTGTCACTAAGGCCTGTTCTTTTCCTGACGTCTGATATCCTAACCTCAGACGTATCAGACGTATTTTTGCTCGTTTGGGTTTAGTTTCTCTCAAATATGCAAATTGAAAACCCGTTTTTTATTTTTACGTTTATTTAAATCTTCTGCCACGACTGTCTCCTCGAGAGTCTCTCTTGTTATTCTGGCCGGACGCAGCTCCTTGAAAACCTTCAGCCTCAAGGACACCCACTTGGGCCCGCCCCGGACGTCGAGTTTGAACAAGCGCTCGTATGGTAGTTACAGCGGCCTCAGAAGAGCGTCCACTCGAATGAGAACCTGTGAACATATCTCGTGGTCCCTGGAAGGGTTGACCTCCGCTGTCGCATATTAGGAAGGTGGAGTCGGTCGCAGCTTCGAAACCGCGTCCCTAAGAAGACGCAGCATTCCAGGGTCGCCTAACCCTGCTCTGATGTCCAGCACAGGGTCGGCCGGGGAGGCGCAGATTCTCTCCGTACACCATCTCCGCGGGGCTGTTCATGAACTCCTATCGTTGGACCGTACGAAGGCCGCGAAGGACGAAAGGCAAGGACCGCACCACGACGGGTCATCGCAAGCCATTAAAGCGTCCTTCAGCGTCCGGTGTCAACGTCCCAGCATATAATTGAGCTGTGGATGTTATGTAGTAATCCTAAGTCATTTGAAGCCACGGAGCTTTCCTAACGACTACCCGAACGCTCATTGGGGGAAGCGCAAAGAGCTTGACCTAGGAAAGACACCTACTTCCTTTCGAATGTGCTTGTTTACCTTACACTTCTGGCACGCGATGCACTGTCTAGTCCAAGAGTTCATGGACGGCCAGAAGTATTTATCAGTAACTACCGGTTCGTCGTCCGGATGCCTGGATGCGCAAGATCGTGTATTGTTTTACATACTTTGCTGAGAAAATTGACCGTGATTCCGATTGAGATCTACCTTCCGAACGCAAAGTACCAACCGTCGCTGCAAGCGTTGTGACCGCGTCGGTTAGTGTTGTCGCCATCGACTTGAGCTCGTCAACTCCCCGAGTTGTGTCTCGGGAGACTTCCGCGACCACGAGACATGCGTACACCTCGTATACTTTGTCGGCCATGGTGGCCAACACCTCCAGCGATCCCGAATCCGCGTAGGCCAAGATGACACGGTTTCTCTCCGGGAGTCGTTGCAATCAGAGAGACTTTAGCAGCTCAGAGCCCACCTTAACCCCACTCAGCTGTTTCATTTCCCGAAACAACTGGTTGGGGGTACGGTCGCTTAGCATCAGCTAATTCAGCAGGTGATTGAGCTTTGCTTCCTAACTCACTGAAAGGCGCCGAATCAGCTGCTCCTTCAAGGGGGCGGAACGAGCACTCCTCCAGCAACTCCACGACAAGTCCAATGGTCTCCTCGTCGAAACCGATGAGTGCGTGGTTGAACCTGGTGGCGTTCGCCATGACGCCCGCCAGCGCAAATTGCGCTTCCAGTTGGCGGAACTACACAGCCGGATTACGTCCCCAAAAGAGAAGCACCCTAACCGCCTTCCGCGGATTTTTCGTCGCGCGACATATTTCCGCAGAATCAGGGAACCCCCCAACGACTTCACGTCCGCCGACACAATAAACTCCGCAGCCACGCAGAAAACGGTCTGAAAGGACCGGAGGGAGCAAACGTCAAAAAACTGAAAAAAACTCCCGCCTACCGTAGCAAAAAATAAATACAAATGCTAACAATAATAAATGAAAATGAAATGAAATGAAATGAAATTATAAATTGAAATGAAATTGATAAATAAAAAGAAATAGTAAAACATATAATCAATCGTAGAAAATAAAAAAAAATGAAATGAGAAAATTAAATGAAGAAAATGAAGTCGCCTGCTTCGTCTTGGCATAAACTGCATCCAGCGGTCCTAGGCGATTGCGATCCACAAAATGTAAGTGATTGGCTGACTCGGCAGCTTTGTCCGCTGGAATTTCCTTTGTCCAACCGATTCGTTGATAAAGACTTGGATACTTGCTCCTGGAGTGCTTTCCCGTTGCATTTTCTAACGGCTTTTCGGCGCAACTCCGAATGGATCACGAATATAATGTTGTAAAAGTAAAAGTAGACGTGAGGCTTGGCTCCTGCGAAGGCGCATATCAATTCCAGAGAGAGATAGGTTAGTTCCAAGAAGGCTATATTGCGCATCACTCTATCCTGCAGTCCACTGTTTGGCCCCCAAGTTCCTACTAATTAAAATACAGAAGGAATGTAACTTGCTCTGTTCAAAATGATAATCGCTCGTTTTCCACCCTTTTTTCCGATTCATGGAAACATTGGAAACTACACTATTGCTTATTAGCTTAATTATCTGATTATTCTGACTCACTTGATTAACATAGCCTTCTTGTACCACATTCTGCTACATACGAGGGGAATTCGAATGCGATTCAGAAACTGATAATTGGTATATAATTGCTAAACTTTACCAACAAAACATCCATTACATATTGCATACCTGATTGATTAATACTTTATTATGTGCGACATTAATAAACAAGAGGCACCTGTCTTATTCACAGGTTTTATAGTACATTTCAGGCTGGGTGTCACCTCTGTTGATTAGATGCATAAGTATCAACTTGCATTCATTAGCAAAAACTGACGCTATCGGAAGCAATGACTGCGGGCAAACTAGCTAAATTTCAGACCTATAGCATCACCTGCAGTCGTTTGCTATGACTTAAGAGTTTTGACTGCACCAAGAAGAAATCAGGTTTGTATACTTATGGCCTTTGCAGACAGACCTGTTCATTACCGAGTATAAACTAGATTGACGTGGTAATGCGGTTCAAGTTCAATCAAATTTAACATCCACCAACAAATGCCCAGAACCAAAAACTTGCTACAATACTCGGGAAAGCCCAGCCTTTTTCATCAGGGCAGTCTTATTTCACAAATTTCTTGCGAAAACTTGTTGACGGCTATCATTAAGAACGTTCCTCAGTACATGTTCGAAAGCATTCAGAATTTATAAAAGAAATTAATTCCTAGAAAGAAAGTGAGAATTTTTGGTAATTTCACGTGAATCATAGAATTGATTCGTTGACTATAATCTAAGCAAATACGAATTACTCCCTTACATTGGTCAGACTAAATCACCTAAACGGTTAATGAATAGATACCATAAATTAATTGGATGTCTTTGCAAAGTAATCTGGAGTCAAAACAAGTTTTATGAGAAAGATATGTGCATTCATTGAATTTAATTGCTGGTTACATGCAACTAATTCAATCCAGGTTTTAACTCTTGTTAATGCTTGGCTTAGGCATGCATATGTATGTATACATAGCGAGTAGTTTATTATCCAATCGTATAATACAAGTCTTAATTTTCCTGCAATATAATATTTGAATAATTCCATCTGAAAGTTAGATTTCAATCGCATTTAAAATCTAACCGCTTTCTGGGGATATGCTACGAACAGCTGCTTGCAATTATTATCTACAAATATGATTTTTCGGATGCAGAACTATAAAGCAACACCGAAAGCAGCAGTGTGTGGATTCAAGACTCATTAACATCATCCCCATTGCCTTCTTCCCTTATCCTCACGAAACCATAGTGAAGTTAGAAAAGAATTTCAATCTAAGTCAACAATATTTCGACACATACAATTCTGACACCTCAACGGTTTTTCAGGGTACTCAGATTTAAATACTTCGTGTCAATGTTAGTCGGTAAAATCCATTATAAAATTATTTCACGCATTAGTCTAGTTTGAGTGAAGTGGCGTTTTTTGTAATCGAAGTATCAAATGACGTCTGAAATACAAAATTTATCGCAGTGCCCTCCGCTCTGGCGCCCTCTATAGTTCTGAGTGTCACCCAACTATCAAAGACTGTGAATGGTGTCTCGCGGTAATGGTGACATTGAACCAGTAGCGCGCGCCATGCATGATCACCTCTGAAATGAGGACATTAACGAACAATGCTGCCAAAATTGCGAAAGAAGCGTATTCGATGACACGGACATGTAAGTCACGGTGATGAAAACTATTAGGTTGTTGCATATGAAATGGTCGATTTGGCAATCAAGTGAAGTTAGTTGCGATTTTGCCGCATCAAACCACCACCAGTTGGCGCTGTTGGTATTGGATAATGGAGTATAAAGATTCCTGCATTTAATCAAGGAGTCATTTCAGTTTAGGCCATCGTTGTGCTAACAGTGAATAAAAAGGAAGAAAGGATGGGAGGAGGGACATTGCAAAGAAACTGGGCGGACACTATTCGACAGTTTCCCGGCACTTGCAATAACTTGGAAAGGTGAAAAACTTGACAAATGGGTTCCGCAAGTCCTTACGAAGCAAAACATGGCGCTTCGAATGGAAATTTACAGTTCTTTACTCTCCCGCAACAGAAACGATCCTCTTTTTGTACAGAACATGACATGTGATGAAAAATGGATATTATACGACAATTGTCGCCGATCAGCACAATGGCTAGATGCTGATGAGCCACTGAAGCATATACCGAAACCGAGCCTCCATCCGAAGAAAGTAATGGTGACCGTTTGGTGGGCTACAACTGGAGTTATCCACTATTCTTTCTTGGCACCTGGAGAAACGATAAATGTACAGAAATACTGTGTCAAACTCGAGGAAATGCACCAAAAAATGAGTATTCAACGGCCGAGATTAGTCAACAGGAGTGATCTGATACCCCTTCACGACAATGCACGATTTCGTGAACCCAGAACAACAGTTCAAAAGCTGAACGAATTGCAGTATGAGACTGTGCCTCATCCACCATATTCACCGGACCTTTCGCCAACCGACCACCACTTTTTTAAGCATTTGGATCATTTTTTGGCGGAATAACAATTGAGGAATGAAGAGGTCATCAAAATTGCCTTCGACGAGTTTATCAACCCCTGAAAATTGGACTTCTACGAAACTGGCATACATCCTCTAGTATCTCGCCGGGAGAAGTGTTTTGAATTAAATTTTTGTAAGCTTTACAGTCGTTTCAAATTCCAAATCGGCCATTTCATGTGCAACAACCTAATAACTTGCTAAAATTGATCTGAACATTGGTTTGGTCTACCACGTGAGGAGTTGGTCATCAACATAAAAAACAAGTCTGGCTCATCGATTGGCATTCCACCCGCCCCCTTAATACACCAGTCCCCATTCGCTTCTATGCAGAAAGGGAACTTTGTTCAAATATCTAGCATACAGCGTGATCTTGTAAGGCTTGGTCACCGGTTGGGGTTGCATCAATGTTTTGAAAGAGGTCGGTGGATAGTAAGAAGTCTAAACGAGACATAGGCGATATCAACCGTGTTACGAGCCATACAGATGATTTCTCCAATTTATTCCCTAAGACAATGTCTTTTCACATTTTTCTCTTTTTAGGACTTTCGGCATTGATGGCGCAAAAGTTTTGTGTTCGGTTCCAATACAAATTTCCCTTTATCTAATGAAATAAATTTTATTTCATTGGATAGTTGGGCATTTATTATTATATTTTTGACTGACATTTATTATTATGATTTGACCTCCAGGACGTTATCGAAATCTCAAAAAGCGCTCTGTTTTTATTATTAACAGAAGGGCTGATCCATCTCGAAACCTGAAAAATTGATTCAAATGATCAGGAAGTGGAGCCACACATAACACGGAAAACTGCTTCTTCGTTAACCAATTCATTAACAAGAAAAAATTCTGTGTTAATTGCTTGCTAGTTGCTCAATTTTGTACACAAAACATCGTAGCTGAAGTGGAACCTTAAGAAAATTAATAAATTAACTAGCAAATAAGAGATAAATCAGGTATGAATGTTACGAGACAAAATACCACTGAAATTATGGTTTGGGAATTTTTTTTTCATTTCATTTATTTACTGATAGTGACTTACAACTAAACAATGATTACTTAATGCTAGCTTAATAACGGCTAATAGATCTTAACGCTATCAAACGGGTGACTATTACATAGTTTGGCCAACCCGACCTTCTCTGTAATCTACTTTACTGTGTATATTTTTATTTATACATCGATCTTGACAATTTATAAAGCACTTGGCATTTTCAAACTGCGCCCGCACTAAAGGCGCGAGAAGGTGAAATTTTACTTACTTAACCTAGTTACATATAACTTAACCTAACTTATTTTAACTTAACCTAATTTAATCTAACTTAATCTAACATAATTATCCTTAACTAATATTTACAATAAGCACATTACAATTTCTTGTGCTTATCCTCTATCCACCCCTACCAGGCAAGGAGTTTCAAAAAGGGTTAGGATTTTGGGTCTTAGAGATGAACTCACGATTTGGCAGGGCCTTAAGAATGTGGCCAATGGGGAGGTTTTACCCTGTTGGTAGAGTTGCCGAATTAATGGGTTGGGGTGGTCCTCCGTTCTTTCGAAGAACCTTTCCATTATTGTGAGAACGTGTTCTCGAAGTGGTTTGACTTTGGCTCGCCTATACACTTCGGCGTTTTTGCCGATCTTTTTTGTTTTCCAGTTGTAAGACAAGTCTGTGCAATGTCTAAGGATTCGGCGTTCGAATGACTCGCATTTTGCCATTGCTTGGTTGGAGCAAGAGATCCAAGTTGGTGCTCCGTAACAGATAACGGGTCTTATAAGGGCCTTATACAGGGTCAGTTTGGTTTTGGTGCTGAGACCTACTGTCTTGCGAAGAAGATAGTAGATGCTACTGACTGCACCGCGTGCCTTGCTGATAGCGAGCTGAAGGTGGGGTTTGAACTTGAGGAGTTCGTGCAGGGTTACTCCCAAGTATTTGATCGAAGTAGATCCGCTCACTGTGGTGTTCCCGATTCTCATTTTCAAGCGTTTAGCTTTCCTATGGATGCCTCTAGAACCTAAGTATCTAGATTTTCTCCTAAAGGTGCAGATTTGCGTTTTTCCCTCATTAATCTTGATTCCCCAACTACGGTAGTACCTGCAGAGATTTACAATGTATTTCTCAACCGCTTTGGCTGCCCTGTTGGGGTGGAGGGTTTGGGAATTGAGAATTATTATAATATATGGGGCTCTCCCCCTTTCTCTCGTTTCTTAGCTTCGTTATATGGAAACCTATATATAATAGAAGGTAAGGGTGTGGTAAAGTTAGTGGTTGGTATGTACATGTAGTGTCCACTGTTTTTAAGGTATTTTTTTTGTTCGAGTGATTCTTCGAAGTGCCGTTTTGAATCGTCTCAACGTTTGTATTGTTGGGTGCCGGGCTGGTGAGCGAATTTATTTAATTGTTTATAGTTTTCCTCTCGACAATCCTAATCCCTGCCACCTGTATCCCTTCCTCAGTCAGTAGAATCAAAATTAACTTCCCTTATAAGGTTTTGTGTAAAACAGAACCTTATTAAAATCGATTCACTGTCTGTCACAAACACTTTTCTGCAAACAGCTACACCGATTCAAACGAAATCTAGTGGATACATGGAAACTATAAAATCCCACGTATACAGTAATCGACGTGAATTGGGGGAAGTGGTACTAACGCTCTTAGTAGACGCGAGGCTTGGCTCCTGGGCTCCAGAGAAGGATATGTTTTCTCCAAGAAGGCTGTATTTCGCATCAGTCTATCCTGCAGTCCACTGCTTGACCGCCATATTGCTACTTATTACTTATTAGTACAGAAGGAATCTATCCATTATGAACTATCATATAAAATCCCACGCATACAGTAAACGACATAAATTTACATGGAGTAAAAATGGAGCTCCCTATACATGCAAAGGGGATGTAATTTTTTTTTCATCGAATGTAGTCATGTGGGGTTACAAATGCAATACTCCTTATCCAGGCTGAAGCTTGTTTGTGTCCGAAATCAACGTCGCGCTCCCTTCGCCGTATGATGGGGAATGCAGTTCCGAGTTCAGTCGCTGAAACCCCTAGGTTTCATCTGGGGGCGGAGTGATATGGCGCAGCGGGGTTAACAGCATTCGAAATTTATTTAGGGTTTAGTTTGTTCCTACGTAATTCCTTTCTCAATATTATAGAGCCTGTATTCATTTTATCGGGTTCATCCCTATTCGTATTAAATGTGCTAATATTTTTAATTGTCCGATTTTTTAGATTTTCCTTGATTTTTAGAAATAGTTCTGATTGAAAGGAGTTAAACTTGAGTAAATATTCGTGCACACTATTTTATTGCAGTTGATTATTAAACTTATATGTCCGTCCATAGAATACTTCAAAGGGTGTCAAATTCGTAGCGGAATGAATAGCACCGTTATATGTAATCAGAGTTTCGTCAAGTATTGTATTTGTCGTGTATAATTGGGTAGGTTTCGGTTAGACTTGAATGCAATCTTTCGACGGAAAGATTGTTGTGAATTATATTCTGTTTCTTAGTTTGTAATAATTTTCTTGGGAATGCACTAATGAAATTTTTAAGAGCTTTAATTATGAGAATGCTAGTTCTAGAAACAAGTGTATAGGTGGCACCGAATTTAGAAAACTTATCAACTATTGTCAGAGTTTGTTTCCCATTAATAGTGTAAGTATCTAGATGAAATATATCAAGAGGTTTGTTTGGAGTTTCCGAAACTTGAAATCTTATTCGAGAAGGATTTATCGCAATTGTTAATGACTTCGGTTACCTCCTGTTTCAAAAAGGAAAAGTAATCGTCTTTTCAGATGTAAAATGCTTTCGTTGATGCCACGGTGATTGTCAATGTGGTAGTCTCTAATAATTTTGTCCCACTGATCGTCCTCAGTTATATCCTGGAGTATCTCTGTTTTTGGAGTACATCTCCTGGACTATTTTAAAGGTTTCACCGTCTGTATGGATTGCGTTTAGTTTATTAGGTGGCAAATGTTTTTTAAAAATTGCGAGTAGATTATTTTCGGTGAACTTTGAGATACGAATGATGCACTTTTGTTTATTTCTAAAAAATTGGAGTTGTTAGGAAATTGGTGGTTTTTCTGTAGTTGCTAATATTATTTGAATGCTGAATTCATTGAGCGGCTTTTCTGAAATTCGGATTCCTTTAAAATTATGTTCATTTACAAAGTGAATTGTTGAACGGGAAGTACCCTGTATAGACATGCGAGATGTACCTTGTATATCTACTTGACTTTCATTAACGTGGACCTCATAAAAATTGTTTTGAGAAAGGGGTTTAATGCGACTAATTACGTCGGCATTACTGGTCAATCGACCTCTCTTATACACGATTTCGTAATCGTACTCCTCTAATTTTAATCTCCATCGAATTAGTTTCGAGATAGGATCCTTGAAACTCATAATCCCCAATAGGGGTTTCTGATCAGTATCTATCTTAAATCTTCTGCCAAACAAATACGGTCTAAAGTATTTAGTTGCCCATACTATCGCCAGGAATTCCTTCTTGATGGTTGAGTAATTAATTTCTGAACTGGTCAGAGTTCTACTAGCATAGCGTATGGGTCTATCACTCCGTATAGGTCCCTGTGATAGTACTGCACCTATAGCTAAGTTGCTGGCGTTCATCAAGCGCTTTTTACAAATTTTGACAGTTCTGATATAGTTTTCATCTAACACAACCCCTCCTTTTTTAGGCATTCAGTTAATGGATTAGTTAACTTGGCCAAATCCTTAATGAACTTCCTATAATACTCGAGAAGTCCTAAGAAAGATTTTATTTCTTTCTTTGTTCTTGTAATAGAAAAATCCCTGATAGCTTTTATCTTATCGGGGTTAGGTTTAACACCGTCTCTCGATACGATATGTCCGAGGGAAGCCACTTCCTTGTGAAGGAATTCCAACTTATCTGGTTGGATTTTAAAATTTGCTTCTCGAAGTCTTTTTTAAAGTTTTCGATATGTTCTTGGAGCCAAGTTGAGTAAATGATTATATCGTCCAGGTAAACATGACAGACTGTCCCAATTAGATCACCTAGTATGTTGTCCAGCAGCAGCATTTTCAAGTCCAAAAAGCATACGAATGCCCCTACAGTAAAAGCCTTTTTCTGGATGTCGACTGGACCATCTCAATTTGGTGGAAACCACTGGCCAAATCAAGTGTGGAAAAGTACATACATTTTCCTAACTTGTCCAAGGTGTCAATAATATTGGGTAATGGATATTTGTCTCCGATCGTTTTTTCGTTTAGTTTGCGAAAGTCTATTACTAAACGCCACTTTTGTTTCCGGTTGACATCCGACTTCTTCAGTGCGTTCCAGACGGGTGAACTCCATGAAGAAAAGCTTGGTCTGATGATCCCTTGTTGTTTAATTTGGTTCTTTACTTCCTCCTTATGAATATAGGCATATCTGTAGGATTTTGTAGACAGTGGCATTTCATCAAATGTTCTAAACATATTTTTGATTTTATTAGTAAATGTGAGCTCTCCACACTCTTTGAAGAAGAAATCGTTATACTTATGAAGGACTTATGTAATGCCATTGTTTCCTCAGGGTTAAGATGTAAGATTCGGAAATTTTGAAAGTTTTGTTTTGAATTCGCTTCTAAGTCTGAATCTGCCTCGTGATTTATTATGTCAGAGCTACTCACTTCTGCATATGTATTTGAAGAGAATTTTATAGCTTTGATAGATTGTTCGATTAGAATGGTTTTCTCGGCGCCCGAGAGATTGATAACTTCCATTAAACTAAACCAATTCTTTGATGAATAGATTCCTTCTAGAATTACTATCTCTGGTTTGATTTCAGTAGTTCTGATATATATGTATGTCACTGGCACCTTTATTATTAATTTTGACCTTGCAGGAATAACTTATTTTCCTGCCGGCTTACATTGAGTGGTTTGAAACTGAGGAGGTATCCAATGGTTCAGGTCTGTTTATTGCTGGGTTAAGAGGCCGCTGAAATTATTTGGTCTTTTACGCTCGCCATCGTCATAGCATGCTGCAAACTCTTTTCCCCCGTGGCGCCTGTTGTCTGCCTTTCCACCCACATGACCACCCGAAACAAACAAACTGCCTATTAGCGAATACTGTACACATACACATATGTCTGACTGAAGTAATTGATATTGAAGTACAAATGACTAAAAAACTAAAACAAAATATTTCTTTACGACCTCCATTCATATGAGCTCACTTTGTTGTGGTATTCCCCAATTGTAGAATGCATAACTATTTATAAAACTTTGTTAATAATAGTTAGATTTTCTTCAAACTTGGCCAAATTGTGTCTTATCCCTTGCACCAATCCCAAATTCTGTACTTCAAGGATGAACTTAAGGGAGCTTACCGGGAAAATTTCCAAAATATGGAAATAAACTATTATTAACTTTTTATATGCAGTGATATATATATGCAGATATATATTTTGAGGCCTTTCAGATTTTTTGGTTTGGTTTTATAGGTTCTGAGAACGAGGCCTGCTTCAGTTTTTGGGCCATCACTCCTCCATGTTTCACCTAATCCACATATTTGGCCATATTTGGTGAAAAAAATGTACACTCTCCTTTCACAAATGTGGGGAGACCCCCTTATGCCTCAAGCTCAACACAAAATGGTGCCATTAGCTATATGTAAGGGGATTCACTTACCAAAGTTCGTGACAATAGGTTCTGCCATTTTCGTGACAAATTGCCTTGTGTTTTGTGGTTATTTGAAAGGTTAGACTTTCGCGAAAATCTGCTGAAAGATGGAACGCCCGGGACAGGAGACGAAAAACATACTGCAAGTAGGTGGGATAATGGTAATTAAAACAGGAAAAGGGAACATATCTACGCGTTGGCAGACGGTCCCAAGTGATTTACTGGCTTGAGCATTAAACCTTCGCCATAGGTAAGTAGTAGTAAGTGAACGTCGGATATCAGTTGGCTCAGCATGAATTAAGTCCCTCAGCTATGGAATCAGGTTTATAACTCTATGAGAGCCAAATTATGGCTACATTGTAGTCTACTCTTCCCGTTTAGAAACTGCCTTTCCGGTAAAGAAAGGCTCTGTCGGTTGTCACCATTTTTACCCCTTACGTTTGTTTGTTAGAATGAGTTCTGAGAAACGAGTCCCACAACTCTTATTAGTATCAATTCCATAGTCGTTTATATAATCCACCTTTACGTCAATTAACTTCAGAAAACATTTTGTTAGGAGAGACATTAACTACGCCTCCAATGACGCTGCAATAAGCAACCCTTAACGCGTCAATTAATTTGACAGCAAGATCGTGATAAAAACCAGAAAACATACTTAATTCTAAAATTTCAGCTCGCACCATATACCGTTGAATTACGTCTTGAATTGAATATTTATACCTGCTAATCAAACTATCAGGAAAATATTAAATGGAACAATTGGGCCAGCTACATAAGTACAGGATGCGGCAGCATAACTTCCTTTTTTAAAATGCACGCCACTCAGTTAGTTGATGTCATAGCGGAGCGCTAGTGGTCTCGTTCAAGAGGGGATACTGTAAAGTTTTGTCCCGACACGGTTCAGTCGCCATCCTGCGTTGGAATAGTGAGGAGCGTGCCTTTGCCGTTGAGGTTTACTTTTCAAGCGGATGTTCGGTTATTGCAACACAGCGTGCATTTCAGAATCGCTTTAATTTAGCCCCGTTGGCTCCCGTCCCAGACCGCAAATCAATTGTTACATGGGTCACTACATTCAGACAAACTGCAAGTGCGACAAAAGGAAAAACTGGAATCCCTCGGCCCGTTAGATCACCTGAGAACATTGAAGCAGTGAGAGCGTCAATGTTGCGGTCGCCACGGCGTTCTGCGCGCAAACACGCATCTGCCCTTGGACTATCCGATCGTTCTGTGAGAAGAATTCTTCGTGATGATCTTCATTTTCATCCCTATAAGATGGCGATAGTGCAGGAACTTTCAGAACGTGACTTCAATTCTCGGATGAACGCGTGTGAGCTTCTTCTTGATGTCGTTCCCGAGGGTGCTATTGTTTTTTTTAGCGACGAAGCCCATTTTCATTTGTGTGAGTCGGTTAACAAACAAAACATGCGCTACTGGGCTGACACCAACCCTCGAGAATTGCATCAAAAGCCTTTGCATTCACCGAAAGTCACAGTGTGGTATGCAATTTCCTCAGCTGGAATTATTGGTCCCTGGTTTTTTGAGGAAAATGAGGTTACAGTGATAGTGAATTCGGACCGGTATGTAAACATGCTACAGAATTTTTTTTCCCCACGGCTAGAAAATTAGGATTTGGGGGACACTTGGTTCCAACAAGACCGTGCAACAGCACACACTTCAAGAGCATCGATGGCTGTTTTAAAGGAACACTTTCCAGAGCGCCTTATCTCAATTAGAGGCGATTTGGACTGGCCAGCACGCTCTCCCGATCTGTCCCCTTGTGATTTTTTTCTATGGGGTTTTTTGAAATCCCGTGTTTATGTGAACCGTCCACGAACCATACAGGATTTGAAGACCAACATCCAAGAAGAAATTGCCAACATAACACCTGCTATGCTAACAAGAGTCATGACAAACGCCAGAAATCGGTTTACGCAATGTATGGAGAATGGGGGACGTCACCTAACAGATTTGATCTTCAAAACAATGTAAATAAAACTTTAGACATGTACCTACATTATAAAAAATAAATAAATATTTTCCGATGCATACAATAGTTTTTATTGAGTTTTGAAGAAAGGAAGTTATGCTGCCGCACCCTGTAATTATCGATAGCGTAACGTGAATTAGAGATTATAATCGATCCAAGTGTGTGTGTGTGTATGGTGGGGAGAAGCCACAGCTTCTGAGCACTCAGGCCATGTTGGCCCATTGTACTCGCGTCCCCCGTCTAACGGAATATTCCGGATTCGTTCACGTATCGCAGGATGTGATGCTACCCGTCGCAATTGGAGAACATCGGCACCAAAGATCTGATGCCTGATGGGTCCATAGGCGGGGCATTCACATAGAAAATGCTCCGTGGATTCCGTTTCCTCATTACAGGAGGGACACGTATCATCTTGAGTAATTCCTATTCTGAACATATGCCCAGCAAGTGAATTATAGCCTGTCAGAATGCCCACAATACACCTGCAATTCCTCCTGCTTTTCGACAGAATAAACTTTGCGGTACGTATGTTGGGTTCTGGCAGGAAAAGTTTGGTGTGTCGAGCAGCATTTAGGCTCTGCCACCTGTCATTATGGGAAATTTGTTCCCAGTTTTTAAAAACATATTTAGCCAATGCCACTGATACCCCAATTGCTGGCTCCGGTCCCGGCATAGGGGAGATTGACCCCTCTTTCGCTAAAGCGTCCGAGATTTCATTTCCCTCTATGCCGCAGTGACCAGGTACCGAGAGTAGTTCCACCGTATTGAATCTAGATATAGAGTTCAAACGGTTTCTGCATTCCTGAACAATTTTCGAGGTGATCAAAGGACTACTCAATGCCCTCAGTGCAGCTTGACTGTCACTGCAGATTGCGATGCGCCTGCCCTTCAACCGCTCGTTAATCACCCAGTTTGCCACCCTTAGGATCGCATAAACTTCGGCTTGAAAAACCGTTACATATTGTCCCAAAGGAAAAGCCCACTTCTCGTTTTTATTCGAGAGGTAGACTCCGGCTCCAGAACCCTCTTCTGTTTTTCAGCCATCGGTGTAGAAGACTTCCGTATATCCCGCCACGCATTCCTCTGGGTCTTCCCAGTCCTCTCTACGCTTCAGGGTAACTTCATATCTTCTACCAAACAGATGTATGGGGACACGAGAATCGGAAAGCATTGTAAGAACTGGATTCAGTCCTCCCAGTAACTCTTCCAATGCTCTGTGCCCCCCACATCCGTTGTTTTCCCATAGATCTAATCGAATTAGTCTATGAGCTGTTCTCATTGCAGTGCTTTGGATAAATATATCCAGGGGCTGCAAACTGAGTAGTGCATTCAGAGCTGCGCCGGATGTCGTGCTCATGGCACCAGTGATACCCAGACACACAGTTCTTTGCAGTGCGGCTAGTTTACGGTGAAAACCTTTTTGTCTCACCTTAACCCACCACACTACAGATGCATATACGAACATCGGCCTAATGATGGCGACGTATATCCACATGTTGAGGCAAAGGTCCGTCTGCACAGCCCATAAGCTGTGAGAGCTCGTTTCATCTTTACCTCTACATGTTTGTTCCAAAGAAGTTTTCTATCTAGAGTGACCCCCAGATATTTCACTTCTTCGGAGAGTTGAAGGGTAGTACCCCTCATCTCAGGGAGACAAAGTCCATCCAGTTTTCTCTTTTCTGTGAATAAAACCATTGTGGTTTTATTTGGAATAACTGACAAACCATGTCTAAGGCACCAGCTGTCTATCAAATCAACGGCACGCTGTATACTCCTACACACCGTTCCAAGATCCCGATCAACAACAAGTACAGCCACGTCATCAGCATAAGCTTGAGCGTGTATTGGCAAATTTTGCAGTTCGCATAGCAGTGAGTCGATCAGCATACTCCACAGAAGCGGCGAAAGCACACCTCCTTGGGGGCAGCCCTTCGTTGCCTCCGTAGCCAGGTAGCGATCGACCCCTACCTCAGCGCACAGCAGTCTTTGCGTTAGCATAGCATGGATCCACTTAATTAAAGCATCATCAACACCATGCGCTCTGGCGGCATCACAAAGTTTTTGAAAAGGCGCACAGTCAAAAGCCCCTTCAATGTCCACGAACACCCCCATCGCGTACTCACCATTCAAAGTTGCATCCTCTATTTTTGTGACCAAAGAATGAAGAGCAGACTCACAGGACTTTCCACGTTAGTAAGCATGTTGGTTTTCACTAAGTGGGTGTGACCTAAGTGCTTTTCCACGAACGTGACGCTCCACCGGTCTCTCCAAAACTTTCAGCAAGAATGAAGTCAAACTGATCTGTCTGAAGTTCTTTGGATTAGAATAGTCATCTTTCCCAGGTTTCGGTATGAAAACTACCTTAACCTGTTGCCAAGAAGAAGGCACGCAGCCCAGAGCAAAATATTTCTTAGAGGTCGCTCTAAATGCTCCATACCCTCCTTTAGCATTGCCGGATAGATGCCATCCATGCCAGGTGCTTTGAAATGTTCAAAGGACAGTATGGCAGCTCTCACCTTTTCATGGGTAACAACCGCTTTCGCAGTGTTCCAGTTCCTCTTGCAACACTTGCATGTTGAAGGGGTTGCAAGAACCGTCAACTCTCCCCCTACCACTTCTCTCACCCGTTCCCCCGGGTGGTGTACTTCCAGGAGGGCCCGTACTGAGTCCAGTCTGGAGCTCGTGAAAGTACCGTCGGGTTTTCTAAAAGAATCCAACTTGGCCGACTCATCCCTATTGAGGACTCTGCACAGCCTTGAAGTCTCCCTTTCGCCTTCCAGTTCCTCACAATACGCTCTAAAGGAGTCTCGTTTCGAGCACCTCACGAGCCTCTTATATTCACGTTGTTAGTTCCTGAAATTTAACCAGTCTTTGTTCTTGTTACTTTTGCAAGCACGATTTAGAAGTCGCCTGGTTGATTTCCTGAGTTTTTGCAGTTCTCAGTTCCACCAAGGTACCGTTTTACCGCTTTGGCCTCGGGAAATAGGACAAGCCTCTTCATAGCACTCTAGAAGTGTGTAGTTCAGAGTTTTCAATTCATCTTCCAGCACCAAAGGAGTCCTTAGTCGCCTAGAGAACTGTACTTTATTGCCAAGAAGTTCATTGAACTTTGCCTAATCCGTTTTCCTAGGGTTCCGTCTTTGTACTGCAGACTGTTCGCCCGCAATAGTCAGATTGAATTCTAGATATCGGTGATCTGACAGTGAGACCTCGTCTAGCACTCGCCAGTGTGTAATCAACTCTAAAAATTTTGGGGTACAGATTGTTAGGTCAATTACTTCGCTTCTTCTCGGTCCCACGAACGTAGGGGCGCACCCCACGTTTGCAGTCATAAGACCAGCTGAAGTGATGAAATCAAATAGCTTCTCTCCTCTTGGATTGCATTTGCTACTGCCCCAACAAATATGTTGAGCATTCGCATCACAACCTATTAAGAGTTCGAGACCACTTGATTCTGCATACGCCACCAGATCCCTAAGTTCTTGCGTCGGTGGAGGATACAAAGAATCATAGGGTAAATAAGCGGAGGCAACTATGATGTTTTTCCTCTCGCCATTTAGCTGGTATTGTATGATGACCGTAGCTAAGTCCTGGGAACAATATTGTCTCAGCATAGTTGCCTCTAACCGTCTTGACATTAGCACGCAAGCTCTCGGTCTTATGGATCTTTCATCGTGGAAGATCCTAGCCCCCTTTACTGATCCAATGCCACAGACTCTGTTAAATCGAACCCACGGTTCTTGCACCAAAAAGATATAGGGGAAATCCTGTAGCTTTGTCATTCTTGCTGCCAACAGGTAGGAGGGAGCTTTGGCATGCTGCAGGTTGATTTGATCAATCTTTATGTTTTTCGACATATACTTAGTCTATTGTCTTATGGAAAACAGTTAGAAGCGTATGCGGCAGTCCGCGTATGACGGGGTTTTCCCCACACCGTACCGCCAGAGACTCGCTCCCCTCGTGATTGATTTCTCTGAGAAAAGCCGTACTTGGGAGTACCGCAATTCCCATGTTCTCATCCACGAAAGATCTCATCTCGTCCCGCAGAGCATTCGTCTGTTTTCTACTTAGCACCTTACTTGGTTTGCGGTGTCCGGGTTGCATAGATTCGATCACTTGAACTGGCATCAAGTCAGTTTCGTTCACATCTCTGGCTTCCCTTCCTTCCGCCTGTTCCTTGGAAGGTGTAGGAGAAGTTACTAGCAGGTAGAATTCATTCTGTAGTCCCTTCCCCAGTGCGAGCCCCCATACGGGGGTTCCGCCCCTGTATGCACTATCCTCCGCGCACGTCTCCATTGTGGGAGAGCGCACCGAAGATGCTGCAATTTGCTCTATGTTGTGTGAATCGAAGACCATCATTGTTCTTCGCTCTCAAAATGGAGATGCTGCCCTACAGTTTCCTGATATGACTGAATTTCAGTCTATATAGGAAAAAGTGGAGCACCATATGGTGACTTCTCCTGAGCACATTCAGACTCTGTTGGTCCAGTTCGAATACCAAGTTGAAGCCCTCCACGTTTGTAGATTGGTCCTTCCTGGCATTCATGAACTTTACCCTCCAGTGCCCAAAGTCCATGCCCGGGTTCTGTTCACCCAGCAAGCGGTGATGTCCTCTGCCTTCCTTCGAGAGCCCGGTAGCCAACATCCGACATGTTCTGTCCTGCGTAGCTCAGTGTTCACAATAGTGAACTTGGGCCGACCGCCGGAACTCAAAGTTGGGATTACCTGCTGGAGCCACTTTAAGGCAGCCTCGTCAGCGCACTCCAAATGGAGAAGCCCATCACGAAAACCTTGATCGTTAAATCGTGGCTTCGTTCCAGGCTCCATCATTTTCTTCCACAGGCATTCCTGGAGGATGGTAAATTGTCCCTCTAACATATTGCCATCCTCCCACGGCAGCAGTCAGAACAGAGGCCGCAGCTTGCGCATACGTCCTCTTCCTTCCCGCCTTCGTGTTCGTATTCCTGTGGGAAGGGCCAGCTTCATTGAGATCATCGTCCATCCAAGTACTACCCAATTACGCCGCTTAACGATTTGCTGGTGAAAATTCAAGTGAATAAATTTACGATAAAGGCGGTATTATTATACGCTAGGTAAATTTCGAAGTTTCTCAGAAAACGCCTATTTGGTTTTTCTTCGTTAGCATGAAATTACGGTTTCCATGGGCCAAGTGCATGCCTCTGCAGGTTTAAAATAACACATGGGTAATGAAGAAGTCACATTCATTCCTGTATAACTGCTTACAATCCAGGAAACAGGAAACATTTTAGTGAAATAACTGGGATACTAAAAACCTGCTAATCTCGAAATTCTGATCGATTAAAATTTAATGATTATATTTGAGATGTGTAGTAAATAATATCTTTAATTTATTATAGAACTTGTTTCAATTTGTTCAGATTTGGGTTACATGTCTTTTCCCTGGAACGAAGTACCGCTTACCCTCATTTTACCATCCCAAATTCTAGAGTAGAATTTCTTGTATTTTTCTTGGTAATGTACCTTAAAAGCTTTTTTGTTCCTTGTTCCTGGTGTTTGCTTAGACCTTAACATTTCTTAGGTGATTGCCTTCCAGAAGTACGTACTGGAAGGTATCGGCGCCCGGGCTTTTGAGGAGTATCTTTCTTTTCTTTGTACTGTGAAACTCGTCCTTCTTGCCCTGACCACCAGAGAATGCGGACGCCGGCTACAAGGGAAATGGAATCATCCTACGGCAAAAGTTTTAAGTAAAGAAGAGTTAGGGAGTAGAAAGTGTGAAGTTGGATTTAGTATATTTAAAAATAAAAGACAATAAAGTGAATATTCCTAAACTTTGATAGAACGCAAAGGCAATTGGCTGTCTTCAATGTTTCTTCGAATTCCAAATGAGGAAAATTCATTTTTCGCTTTAATTGATTTATCACCTTGATGTTTCTCCATTTATGATAACTTATGCACTGAGTGCAGGAGTGTCTGGCATACATGTTGTTATCAAATTTGGGGGCTGAGCTAACATTTTAGCCATTAGTGAGTGCTACGAGATATGTGTGGAGTTATTGAATTTGGGGAGGGAGAAGTCTTGAGTATACCTAATATCGCGTATTTCTTTTATTTCTTTTCCTCTTCATGTTGAACTCTAAGAAGTTTTACGCTTCCTTTGCAGATGTATTAATATTGATTTACATTGACGTCGAATCGATCATTCCTTTGTTCACCTTAACTCTACAGTTATTCTCATTTTCTTTATGGGGTTTAAGTTGCCAGTTCTCTATTCTCTATTCAGTCGTCTTTATTCTCACAAGGAGGCGCGTCCGAAACGGTGTTAAACCACCAATACGAACGACAATTCGGCCTACCCTCAAATCGAAAACATTCAACAAGAGTTCCCTACACTTACGACGTTACACCTGAATCGCCATCAATTTCTTATTTGAAGAGTGGGCTTATGCCCATGCTAAGCTTAATTACCAACGGTCGTTCACACGCCAGTGATGGAAAGACCTCTAACTGCTGTTTCGCTGTACCTCCTCCAATGACTCTTCCAACCAATTCAGCAGCACCTACTCGAGGTATGCTATCCTCTAGCAAGGCGAATCATATTTTCAACTCCTGAAGACTTAATATAATCGATCCGAGGAGCCACCGCCAGCTGCTCGCAAGATCACTGGAACGCTCCGAAACAACAGCTATGGAAGCTAGGCACTAACCGGACGGCCTCTATTACGGATGTAGTATACCTAACGTCCTCAAGCCAGGACATCCTTTGCCCTGTCAAACAACTAGGAGGCAGGATCATGTGAAACACGGGCCATAGATTAAGAAGAAGCGATTCTCCTAACATCGCTATAGCTCACAATAATAAGGAGAACCCCAACTTTTTATGTGTGTTTCCGTTAGGTTTCCGCGATATTCTTTTTTTTTTTGTATTTGCGTAATTTAGCACTTTTATTGTTTCGGCTTACGGTAAGCTTGGTACCACTACCTCAGAAACAAGGCTAACAAGGTAGACAATTAGTCGACATCCTCGAGGATCGATATACTTTGAACCTTGGTTTTATTGGTATTTATATTCAGTTCGATACCGCTCGCTTCTCTTTCCGAACCCAGAGCCTTTTGTCCAAGGTCTATAACTCGGTGAGGGAGCAATGTCATGAACCATTGAAATCCTTCATGTTCTCCGGACAAGGCAGCATTGAAGAACATCACCGGTAACAAGAAGAAATAGTAACGGTGACGGAATGCAATCTTGTAGGACTCCTCTTCGAATTTTACTCAATGCAGCACATAAATGTCCCTCCTACGTAAAGCATTCAAGATATTCACGCTGTCGGGAGCCTTCTCGAAACTAATGAAGAGGAGGTGAAACGGACATTTGGACTCAGGACATTATCCCAAAATGATTGCAAAGGGTTTCATACGGTTAGTGCAGGAGGGTCCAGAGCAGAAACTAGCCTACTCTCTGTCGATCGAACTTTTGAGATGCTCTTTAACGCATTTCCAAATTAATTTAAGCTATTATCCTCGTGGCACACAAAAACGGGTGCCCTTCTTTCGATTATAGACGATCATCCGCTCCTTTCACTGGAGGGGAAAGATCTCAGTTTACCAAAATTTAGGAATAAGCGAATAAGAAAAAGTTAAACCTGTTAGAGCAGCAATGAGCGGTCCGTCAAGCAGATCGTCAAACCCAGCGACTTCATACACAAGGGGATGATATTCCGTTGAGAACCGTGGTGAAATGTTCCGTCTCCCTCTACAGCTGCACGTCATCGCAATGAGGAGTTGATCGTTCGCTTCCCTTATAGGACCGTCGAACGACGTGATGCGATATACAATAGCGTTATTATTTGTGGCAGCTTCTGCCTTCCTGGCCAATGCAATAACAAATCCCCTTTCAGCAGGACGCACTCTACGCTTCACTTCCCGAGTTTTCTCGTGGTAGTGGAATTCAATCGCAGCACGTCCGCCCCCACTCGCAGCGGCAATTAGAGCCTTCATGAGCCTTCCAGGAAAATAGGATTCAATAGGGTCTAGGCAGGCCAGTGTTACAGCGCTAGTCGCAAAACATGAAGTCGAGATATAGTTTTTTAGCTTCTCACCCTGCTCTATTTCTCCCAGCCTTGAGACAGCGCTCCTCCAATTTATTCCGAAACGGCTGAACCTGTTGTCACGAAATTTGATGTGGACATGTTACATATATATGTCACTTTCTGATGAATTTAAGGGGAGCTCCCCATACTTGTGAAAGGAGCGTGTAAATTTTTTTAAGGATTTGTTTGCAACTTTGCACTTTTCTTAGAAACGACTATACCGATTGGTGAGCAGGTGGGACCTGTAAGCGCCCAGACATGCAGTGAGTGATATCCTTCTACGTTGAGAATTAGGGGGGAACCTCATACATGTAAAAAGGGAGGGTAAAAATTTTTTTCACCGAATATGGTCATGTGGGCTATCAAATGAAAATTGAGTAAAACCCCCCTTAAGTTTATCTCAGAGTTATAAGAGGTAGTAGTATAAAATATAATATGAAGCATATTATCCCCAAGTTTGATCAAAATCATAGTATTAGTAACAAAGTTACAGTAGCTCAAAGTTGTCTTCACCTTGTAAATTTACAACCCGAAGTACTAAATTTGACATGTTAAATGCATATACATAATAGGCTACGTACGAATGGGATAGTTCTATACTCAAATATACTCACACAAGAAGCAAACAAAACCTTTCATACCTGAAGGGCCCAGCTTCCGGTTTCCCGACTTGTTTTCAGATAATATGGTCTAGTACTTTTCGAAACTAAAAATTGTTTGACATCGTCACCACATAAAGTGAACTCATATGAACGGTGGAGTTGGATATATCAAGGAATAGTTTGAATTTTTAATTATATACGAATGGAAAAACTAGCATAAGAAACTCCGCCATGCTGTAAACATAGTATGCTGGTCCCAAGCCCAGGTAAAGGAGGAGGGTTTGAAGCAACGTACTCTGTACTATCCTCAGTAAAAAAATAAAAATAAAATGCTGAGATCAGGGAAAGAGATAAATACAGAGTTATTCCACTATGCTAAAACCTACCTGATCTCACTTGGTGACAGGTCCCGCGACAGGCCGACCAAGAAAATGCATACAATGTCGTTACAAACATGATGATCGTGTTGAGTCACAAAGCCGACCCCGCTTGTGAACGGGACAAAGGCTGAAGAAAAAGAAGAAGAAAAAACGAGCATAAGAAATTTCCCATACAAAATGTACACAAAACATTTATACCAGAAACGACCAGCTTCCGGTATTCTGGCTGGTTTTATTACGGAAATCAAAACTTACCTAAGCGTTTTAATATTCAATAGTTTTGAAGTGGAACCGAAGACCAAAAATTCCATCTTTTTATAAAGACATCAGAATATTGGCTTCTGTAATTAAAATACCTACTCTTGATCCTCCCATTCTGCCTGTGATTGGACAGCGCATTTTCTCTAGCCAGTTCCATTAAGCACCTTAATTAACCCGACGTACGTTTCACATCGAGTTGGATCAATTCAATTGAACCAGTTTTCGCAGATTTCTGAACTACTTACTAACGACTCTCTAGTGTCAACCAGAAGACTTTATCGAATGTGAAAAACCTTACATCACACTCAAACCTGACTGCAAAAAGACATGTTGATCGATTATAAATTTTTCAACCAAATCAGCATGACTTCACACTGCTCGTATATTACGACGTGATGTAGTCTTACATCTTGTATTATTTATGGCTATACGATTATTATTAACACTAAAAACGCGTTTTTCACATCCGATAGCTTGCAGTTAACACTTCGATATATGCTTGACATCTGGCCAGATGCTTCAGAATCCAGCCGATCTCACAACCTTTTGACGACTCGTGCAGGCCACTTGTCGATCATTATCAATGGAGCTCATAATTACAAGAGTCAAAATACACTTCTCTAATTTAAATGTTCGGCATTTGGAAAGTGATTGGAACTTTCAATCATTTTTTGCACCTATGGAATGGTAACCAGAAATTATGGCTGCATTTCAGGTGAGTACCGCGACGTCCAAATTTTGAACTTTCCCTTGTCGTAAACTGAAAGGAATTCAGTTCTTTAATTTATTTAAACTCTAAAACTAAGTGCCACCACATAGAGAAATTAGAGAGCTTATCAGATACTATGATGCTGATTCATCCGTTATTCCTGATTAAAGGCTTATCAAAAGTTATAAAAACTACCAGTGACAATTTTTTTTGCTAAGGAGATGAAAAGCTTTCATATAAAAATGCAATCTCCCATAGACTAAAATATCCCCCTGTTGCGTTTCAGATATTAACCTATTCAATGAAGGAGGAGAATCCCGTGCTCCAGTGAGCCTCAGCTACCCCGCTGTCTATCCTACCCATCTTGCTCAACGACAGTGGCAACCGTGTGTTTCAATCAATCCCACCGTTCAGACTATTTCCTCAGTCGCATGTTTTGGTGGCAAACCACCCGCATCACGCATTGGGTTAGTCAGTCTTGGCTTTATGGGCGACGGAATGCTTTTAGGGCCTCGAGGTTACCTCGCAACCTCTAGCAAGAGGGAAAAACAACCTTTGTCGAATATGCGTCGAATGCGTTAAATAGCAAGTCCGGCTTATACTTGAATGCAAGATTCAGCACTTCTCTAGCAATATCATCCGGTCCTGCCGTTTTTAAGGTTTTGTGTGAAACAAAACCTTATTAGAATCGAGACGGTGTCTGTCTGTCCGTCTGTCCGTCTTTTTTTTTTTTTTTTCCCGATGGAAGGTGGAAAGCTTCAAAAGCTACCGCAGGCTCCTGCCACACTCTCCCCGCGGGACTCCCATTTGGTATTACGTCGCGGGGCTGGATCAGAATTTATTCTGCGCTCATGTCAACATTCGTGTTCCTCTCGCGTTCATTCTTTCGGATGACTTCCTCCTGCCTAAGCTTCTTTCCGATGGCTGTAGTAACTTTTTCAACTTCGGTCCATATCCCTGGCTTTCACCATAAGCTGCATGATATTTTCGGGTGTAAAGTGCTCCCCAGTTGTAGCTTCTAATGTAGCCCTTTGGGTTTCGAATCTGGGGCAGTGAAAAAAGACGTGTTCTGCGTCCTCTGGAATGTTTGCACACTGTGGGCAATATGGCGAATCATCACGCCCAAATCGATACAGATATGCTCGATAGCCTCCGTGTCCGCTCAAGAATTGAGTTAGGTCGAAACCTACTTCGCCGTGAGGTCGTTCGATCCATTTCCGGATATCCCATATGATTTTGTGAGTCCAACGGCCTTTTTCTGACTCGTCCCACTTCTCTTGCCATTCCGCGACAGTTTCACCTCGTGCGAACTGTCGCCGACGGGCAGGAGATTCTCCGGTGAGGTACGTTCGATCGTAAAGTCGTTGTGTTTCTTTCGCCAGAATCTCAATCGGGATCATTCCTGCTATCACGCAAGCTGCTTCATTAGAAATTGTTCTGTAAGCGCAACATGTTCGGAGTACACTTATGCGATACGCAGCTCCAATCTTTTTCTTATTTATTGTATTTTCCAGTGCATCTGCCCATACTGGGGCTGCATACAGTAGGATCGAACTGACCACCCTTGAAATAAGGAGTCGACGGCTCGGCCTTGGGCCACCTATATTTGGTAGCATTCTCGTAACCAGCGCTCCGATGTTATATGCCTTGGTTGCTGCACCCTCCACATGCAATCTGAAATTCAACTTCTGGTCAATCATTACACCTAAGTACTTAAGTGCAGGCTTGGAATAAATTGTTTGCGTTCCAACTTTGATCTTCATGGAAGTGCACTTTCTCCGCTTGGTAATAAGTACTACTTCCGTCTTATGCTCTGCGAGCTGTAGACCAGCATTCTTTAACCAGGATTTAATCTCATAGACTGCTTCATTTGCATAGAGCTCGGCTTCCTCGAGAAGGCGTGCAACAACCGTCACACCAATATCGTCCGCGAAACCAATGGAAGCCACACCAGTAGGAAGGTCTAGGGTCAGTACCCCGTTATACATAATAATCCACAAGAGTGGTCCTAGGACAGACCCTTGTGGAACTCCGCATGTCGTTTGGTAGGATTTCATTCCTTCATCTGACTCGCAGCACAGAGTCCTATCGATTAGGAAGTCGGCAACAATACGCACCAGGTACTTCGCCACGCCTAAGTTCATTAGGGACTCAAGTATCTTGCTCCATCTAGCGGAATTGAAGGCATTCTTCACATCAAGTGTAATCACTGCACAACATTTGCCCTCGTCAAGTGCGGTCTTAGCTGTGTTAGCTACTAGGACAAGTGCATCGGTTGTAGACCTCCCCTTTCGAAAACCGAACTGATTTTCGGAGAGACCGCCATCATTTTCGGCAATTCGAATTAATCTGTTATAGATTACTCGTTCGAATAGTTTACCAGTATTATTAAGAAGGCATATCGGCCTGTAGGACGAAGCTTCACCCAAAGGTTTGTTTGGCTTGGGGACTAGAATTAATTTCTGCTTCTTCCATTGTGTAGGAAATACTCCTTCTTTAAGGCATGTGGTGAACGCCTCGGCAAACATATTTGGAGCTATTTTTACTGCTGCCTTCAGAGCTTTATTGGGGACGCTATCCAAGCCAGGTGCTTTGTTTCCAACAATTTTATCCGCAGCTTCGAGGACCTCCTTTTCGCTTACCATTGGAACTTCGGCGGTGTCTATCTCGACAGTGAAGGTCAGCGGTACTCACATTCTGCGGGAAAAGATCCGTTACTATCTCATCAAGCAGAGTAGGGGAAGAGATCGGTGGGGAGCGTTTGCCTTTAACTTTCGATATTACGGTTTTATAGGCGCCACCCCAGGGGTTCGTATCAGCTTCATTACACAGTCGCTTAAAGTGTTCGCTTTTACTTTTCATGATGGCCACATGTAGTTTCTTCCGAGCGTTTTTATATTCTTCATGTAATTGCTCGTATCCAGATCGGTTTCTATTTCGCTGACTGCGCCTTCTGGCCTTGAGGCAGGCCTTGCGGCATTCTCCGATTTCAGAATTCCACCAAAAGTTCGGAGCTCGCTTCTGTGATACAACATACCTTGGCATGGATGCGTCACATGCTCGTCGCAACTTCTCGCCAATCTGCAGAGCTTTATTTTCTGCGCTTCCTTCAAGCGCTGTATTTTGCTGCAGAACCTCTACGAAAATCTCCTCGTCAAACCTATTAGCTGCCCACCTTTCAGCTCTCGTCCGAGACCGTTTCAATCGTTTTCCATGTCTGATTTCAAAAATGATGGCCTGGTGGTCGCTATGTGTATATTCGTCACTGACATACCACTGCAGATCCTTAGCTAAAACATCGCTAACAAAAGTGACATCTATCACGGACCCCATTTCTCTCTTACGAAAAGTGTTCACGCATCCAGTGTTAGCCACTACAAGATTCAGACGAGAAAGAGCTTCGAGTAATATTCGTCCTCTTGCGTTCGTTTCTCGGCTGCCCCATTCGTCAGCCCATGCGTTGAAATCTCCAGCCACTATCTTAGGACTATGGTTTTGTGCGTTTGTTACTAGCCTCTCCACCAAAGAATGGAACTCCTCTGTCGTAAGGCTTGGAGCCGCATAACAGCTGTAAATAGATATTCCGCCTATTTTTGCTCTAGTGAAGCCATTCTCGAGGATCTTGGTGGTTCCTTCTATGGCCCGATTACCGCATGTCCATATCGCTGCCTTTCCGCTCTTATCCGCGACCCATACTCCACTGTCTAGGTTTTTGTACTGCTCGCAGATAATAGCAACGTCGATTTTGTTTTCGAATATCGTCTGGGAGAGCAGGTCCTGAGCCGCTTGGCAATGGTTCAGGTTTAGCTGTAGGAACCTCATTTGCGCATAGTGTTGATCGCCTTCCTATACACCGGACATGTGCTGCTGCCTGTTACATGGGCCCTGTCAATGTCGTTTATTTGCCTGCAGAACAGACAATTGGGTTTTTCTTCGCAGGCTTTTGCAATGTGGCCTTTATTTCCGCATTTACGACACAGGTCGGACCTATCGTGAACGCTAGCACATTTCTTCGCCACGTGCCCAAATTCCAAACACCTGAAGCATCTTTTTAGAGTTATCTGCTCTCGTAGTCGGCAGACGACCCAGCCAATCCGAACTTTACTGGCTGTGATAGCCTTTTTGGCCGCTTCAAGTGTTAGGCTTATGGACGCAGTTTGTGTGCCGCCATATGCCTTCCTCAGCCGTAGAATATCTCGCTCCTGGACCGACTGTATTCCCAACTGGGATCGTAGCGCTTGACAAATTTCGTCCTTCGTTGTGATCTCGTCCAAGTCTTTACACTCAATGACCACACGATTTTGACTGAGCTTCACTTCTGCTGCCTCACCCAGTGACGACTCGATTTTTTTCTGGAAGTCTTCTGACTTGTTTTCGCCTGGTTTGAATTCCAGCAATAGGTCGCCCTTCTGTGTTCGCCTTATGCGGTTCACACTTTCACCTAGCTCCATTAACGAGGTGTCTGTTTTGACCTTGCACAGAATATCAGCGTACGTAAGCTCACTTGTTTTTGTTATTATTAGCGCATCGGGCCTGCTTCTCTTCTGCAGCTTTTTCTTCTTTTCCACCTTAGTCCAAGTGGAACCTTGATTGGAGTTACCGTCTTTCGCCGTAGGTTCTGGTAGTCTTTCGCGAATTTGCCGTGGAGGCGTTTTCTCCATTTTGCGTTTTTGGCTACGTCGAGGAGATTCCGGTTCCCCATTAGCCTCTCTCGGTCTTTTACGGAGCTCCGGGGTTTCCTTAATAGTGAAGGGGCTGCCCCTAGATGGAAGCAGCACTCTAGGCGTTGACTGCAGTGCTGCAGTTTCTCCCTGTTTCTTCCCTTCACTACTTTGTTTTAGTTCTTCTCGTACTTCAAGATACGCAGCTCTAATAGCACGCACTTGGTCTTTAATCGCGTGATGGACATTATGCCGAGCGTTTACATACTCCATGAGGTTTTTTATCATTGCCCCTAGCTTAGTTATCGCCTCCGGCTCACTACTCGCATCCTTAATCGAGGCGCGTTGGCTAATTTTGTCAGCATTATCGGGCTTTGCTGCCGGGGATCGCATGACTCTACTGCTCCTCTTAAATGGGTCGCCTCCAATATTTACCGGTGGCGTCTTCTCGCCGACGCCCTTACTAGTGGGGACCAGGCTGGATGTTGTGTTAACATCCAACGTCCGGGCAGATGTCTCTTCTCCGGGTTGTTTATATTCTCCTTCCATTTTTTTTTAAATAATCTACTAATCAAAACAAATCAAGCAAGTTACCTACCGTAGCACTGTAGCGTAGCACTGCATTCCATAGTGTTTGTGAAGATAATAAGCTGTAATTCTTGACGAATAGAAAATTCAAATTTCGTTTTTAGTGGGATTCAAACCCAGGGTGGAAATGGAATTCTGGTGAATGAGTATCAATAAGTTATACGCAGCACTATACGAACAGAATTCAAGGTTTAAAATGTTGATAAAAAATGCGCCGTCCTTGCGCGGGCTCGAACCCGAGTCCTCGTGATCGACGGGCAGACAAGCTCGCACCGCACCACGTATATCACTATCGTCAGTTTCCTTTTTAAGGTTTTGTGTGAAACAAAACCTTATTAGAATCGATTCGACGTCTGTCTGTCCGTCTGTCTGTCTGTCTGTCTGTCTGTCTGTCTGTCCGTCTGTCTGTCTGTCTGTCTGTCTGTCTGTCACAGCCGATTTATTCGGAAACGGCTGAACCGATTGTCACGAAAATTGGTGGGAGTATGTGATCTGCCGTTCCCTTTACATACAGCAACTGCCGCCATTTTGTGTTAAGTTTAAGGGGGGCTCCCCATACATGTGAAAGGAGGGTGCAAAATTTTTTTTCATAAAATGTGGCCATGTGGAGTATCAAATGAAAGGTCTCAATTAGTACTTTTCGAAACTGGTTCAATATTTAATATTGGGTGAAACATAGGGGAGTGAGGGCTCAAAATATGACCCCCAAAAAGTGTAACACGTCTCGTTCTCAGAACCTATCTAACCGAAAAATCTGAAAAAAATCTCAATAGTGCATCTCTACGAAATCTAGGCCTCAAAATATATCCGGTTCCGATATCTGCACAAATAAAGTTAATAATAGTATATTTCCACATTTTAGAAATTTACCCGGCACCCCCCTTATGTTCGTCCCAGAAGTACAAAATTTGGCATGGGTATAATGAAGAATATAGTGCACAATTTGGTCAAGTTTGAGGAAAATCCAACCATTATTAACAAAGTTATAGGAGGTAAAACTTTACAATTTTTTGTGAATTTCGTGCACTCTACAACCTGATGACGTCATCATCACATATCAATTCGTCAATACCATACGAAGTAAGTTCGTATGAATTGGGTGGAAAAGAATTATTTTGTTTTAGTTCTTTAATCATTTGTATATGAATATCAATTATTCCAACGAAACATGTGTATATGTAGGTATATAGTATATGCGTGCTAATGAACTTTGCGGGTAGAGCCTAATTCAGATAGATATAAGAAGTAAATCGGAAATATGGGTACGATCAATTTATATACGTGCCTATATGTGTACAGTATTCGGAAATAGGCAGTTTGTTTGTTTAGGGTGAGCGTAACATCTACGGCTGTAATATGTAGTATGTCTCGTAGTTTTGTAGCTGTATACGGATAGAAAAATGTGCGTTGAAATTTCTTAGATAAGATGAACACAAAACCTTTATACCCGAAGCACGAGCTTCCGGTATTCCGACTTGTTTATTCACTAGTCTGTCCGTCTGTCTGTCTGTCTGTCTGTCTGTCTGTCTGTCACACCCGATTTATTCAGAAACAGCTGGACCGATTATCACGAAAATTGGTGAGAGTATGTAATCTGGTGTTCCCTTTACATGCAGCAAGTGGGGCCATCTTGTGTTAAGTTTAAGGGGGGGCTCCCCATACATGTGAATAGAGGGTGAAAATTTTTTTTTCACAGAATGTAGCCATGTGGGGTATCAAATGAAAGGTCTCAATTAGTACTTTTCGAAACTGGTTCAATATTTGATATTATGTGAAACATAGAGGAGTGAGGGCTCAAAATATGACCCCTAAAAAGTGTAACAGGTCTCGTTCTCAGAACTTATCCAACCGAAAAATCTGAAAAAAATCACAGTGGTGCATCTCTACGAAATCTAGGCCTCAAAATATATCCGGTTCCGATATCTGCACAAATAAAGTTAATAATAGTATATTTCCACATTTTAGAAATTTACCCGGCACCCCCCTTATGTTCATCCCAGAAGTACAGAATTTGTCATGTGTGTAATGAAGAACATATTGCACAATTTGTTCAAATTTGAAGAAAATCCAATTATTATTAACAAAGTTATAGGGAGTGAAACTTTACAATTTTTTGTGAATTTCGTGCACTCTACAACCTGCATGACGTCATCACATATGAATTCGTCAATACCACAACGAAATGAGTTCTTATGAATTGGGTCGCAGAGAATTATTTTGTTTTAGTTTTTTTAGTTATTTGTCAGCCAGACATGTGTGTATGTAGGTATATAATATATGCGTGCTAATGAACTTTGCGGGTAGTGCCTAATTCACATAGCTATAAGAAGTAAATCGGAAATATGGGTACGATCAAATTATATACGTGCATATATGTGTACAGTATTCGGAAATAGGCAGTTTGTTTGTTTAGGGTGAGCGTAATATCTATGGCTGTAATATGTAGGTATGTCTCGTAGTTTGGAAAAATATGAAGGATTATGTTGGATTTGTGGCTATATACGGATAGAAAAATGTGCGTTGAAATTTCTTACATAAAATGAACACAAAACCTTTATATCCGAAGCGCGAGCTTCCGGTATTCCGACTTGTTTGTTGTTTATGGACAAGACCGCTTCTTCAAGTTCCTTTGCATTGAACAGTGGGGATACTTCCGCCTCGACGGCGTTGCAACAGCAGATGGGGTGGACAGGAAAAAGTGCTCACAGGATTTCTACCACTTCACTTTCCATATGGTAATAAATGAGCACAGATTCAGTACCTGAGGAACCGTGGTCCCCCCCCCCCCCCCCCCGGTTAACGTCACTAACTAGCTGATCAAAACGTATCACGCCACTAGTCCAACGCCACTTCTTCGTTTCCATTACCGCAAGACGCCTTTCATTGTCTTTTATAGTTGGCGAATGCACAGAACCAAAGAGGGCCACATGATGGACTATATCCCGACAAATTTTAGATTTGAGATGTTCGTTGATACGTCGATCACAAAGAACACCAGTTGTGGAACGCCACGTCATCCAGATTGCGCTAATGCATGAAGCAATTTCATAACGCAGTTCTCCATTGGCTGATAGCGTTGACCCGAGGTATTTAAATCGCTCAGTTCTCGGCAGATCACTGCCGCTGACAGAGATTGTGTCTGTTTCATGAGGATTAGTCGTCAAAAATTCAGTTTTGTTCAGGTTCAATCTGAGACTGTGTTGCATGAGGCGATCATTCCATTTTTGGACAAGTTGCGCGAGATCATTTTTGCTATCAGATGCTAGGAAAACATCACCTGCATAAAGCAGTGTGTAGGGCGCTGTACGTTGGATATCCCGTGTGACGGTGTCCATAACAAGAGCAAAGAGGAGTGGTGAGAGGGCGCTTTCTTGATGAACACCAAAAGAGACAAGAAGCGGTTTTGATACACCCGCCATACTTCGAACTTTACTTTTCGGATCGTGGTAGAGCAATTGAACCCTGCGCACGAGTTCTTCTGGCACGAAGTGTTGTCGTAAAGCATACCAGATGAGTTCGTGTGGTACACGGTCAAACACTTTCTCAAGATCCAGAATGGCAATGTAAAGAGGGTGATGCTTCTCACGGTGTTTCTCCATGAGTAACCGCGCAGCGTGTATTGCATCAGTAGTTCCGCAGTTTTTGACAAATCCGGCTTGATTCACGGTTATTTCAACGATTTCGCGAATACGGTTGTCAAGAATGCGTTCAAAAATCTTCATGGTATGGGAAAGTAACCGGATCGGACGGTAATTTGAACATTCTACTGGACTACCTTTCTTTTTCCATATTGGAACAGTGACACTTTCTTGCCAGTCAGATGGGGTTCTTCCTTCCTGAATAACCCGGTTAAAGAATTCACTGAGTCACACTGTTGGGTCCCAGCTCTTCGCTTTCCAGAGCTCAGATGCAATGTCATCAGGTCCTGTTGCTTTCTCCGATTTCATTTGTTTTATTGCCTCCTCGACTTCAGTTGCGCTGACAGTTACGTCCATGGTGTTTAACGTAGCTACCTGTCGTGAGACTTAATCCTACGGCCCTATTTAGACACGGATTGATTTTGTGACCACAATCAGAGCCCCGCTGAGACAAGCAACAACGGTACCAGTCTATACCAAGTGCATGGCTTAGTATTCATACTGGTGGATGCAAGAATTACCTAAATCTCTACCGAACTAAGGAGTACGGCACCCGTGTTGAAACGCAACACCACGCCGAGGCCCGAAGGTCTCTTCTCGCTTGAGCACAACCACAACTACCATGAAACTCCCACTAGTGGGGCCAACCATAAAGAACCGAGCTGTACTCACATACAACGGGAGTTCACCCGAAGTATGAGAGTCCAGGGGCTTTTCCGGTTCCCATGGTACCAGTATACCCCTGGTAAGGTTTCGTGACCAATTTGCCACTTCAGATGAGTCCCCGTGCAGACTCGGTTCTGATCGCCCTAATTAGGCCTTTGGAGTATTCGCCTACTGCATCACGGCCGGCAAACCAAAGTGAGTACAGTGTCTCCCAGTGCCACCACTATGGAGGTTCTCCTCGGCCACTTGGTTTTGGTTTGGCCGATAGGGTTGCCGCCCCATCTTCCTCACCGCCACCTCTGAGCACCAGTTGCGCTGACATGAGAGTCCTGGGGGGTTTAACGTGAGTACCTGCCGTTAAGACTTAATCCCACGGTCCTCTTCGGACGCGGATTGATTTTGTGACCACAATCAGAGCCCCGCCATGCAAGCACAGCGGTCCTGGTTTATACTGAGTGCAGGCTCAGCATTCATACCAGTGGATGCGAGGCCTATCTAACACCTCTGCCGCAACTAAGGGGTACGGCGCCCGAGTTGTACAGCGCAACTCCACGCTTGAGCTCCGAGGAGCTCTGCCCGCGATGTAGGCATAACCACAACCACCATGAAACTCCCACTAGGGGGCCAACCGCAAATAACCGGGCCGAGAACACATCCTCCAGGAATTCTCCTGGAGCATATGCTCTCAGAGGACCATCCCGGTTCCCATGATACCAGATAACCTCCGGTGAGGCTTCGTGGCAGAGCCACTTCAGATGAGTTCCTTGCAGACTCGGGTCTGATCGCCCTCCTCGAGTACGTGGGGACGGAACTCCCCAACGGGTTAGTTGCGCTGACAGATGGAACTGCCCCAAATGTCGGCAATGATTGTGGAAGTGAGGGATGAGCAAATTCTTCAATTGAAATCTGCTCGAAGTATTCTCGCCATCTATCTGTTGCGGTTCGACGGTTGGTAAGCAAAGTACCATTTTTGTCATTAACGCAACAGAAGTGTTCGATATCCGATTTACGTTCGTTACGGCTTTTAGCAAATCGATACAGATCTCGCCATCCCGAGTGTCCAGTTTATCGTAAAGATTTTTGTAATGGTTCGCTTGAGTGACAGCGACTGCTTTCTTTGGTTCCCGGTTGGCATTCTTATAAATTTGCGAATTAGCAAGCGTTTTATCATCGAGAAATTTGTGGCAGAGGCGGTTGATGTACCAATTACCCGGTTTGGTGACCGCGAGGGTTGCAGAGGCCGCTTTGTGGATCGTGTCTTTCATTTAGTTCCACGATTCTTCCACATTCATAATGGTCGGTAGTCGTGTGAGTGAGATCGTTTCTTCTTTCTTCTCACCAAATCGCCACCATTTAAGGGGGTCATCCCGTGTGTCGGGTTGGAGAAATCGATTTTTTTTTTGCATGAATTGTATCTATATATAGTGGAGAATATGTGGGCAAAGGGATTTTCCGACATTCCGAGTCCTTTAAAAATTACAGCGTTAAACAGGTAAGGAGTTTGCAGCCGCGGCTAGAGTACTCGATGAGAAAGAGCATCGAATCTTTTTTTACCTGTTAGTTTTTTACCTGAGCCTTATAAATTTGAACACAGGTATAAATATAAAAAGATGGAAAACCAATCAATTGTCTAAACTTATTTGCTGTTTGGAATAAAAAGGATAATCCAGTCTAGAGTGAGCACTGAAAGGCGTTCAAGTTATACTCAGTTATATTTTGTTGTAAGTATTGTGCTATTTGTGTATTCAGTGATTTTTTTAAATGGATCGTAGGAAGGGAGATCGCTTTAATGTTCAACGTCATGCTCGCACTAAAAAATGAGTATTTCATGGGAATCGATAGTTATCAGAGAAAAAAAAGGACTTCGCATCAACATCAGCAAAGAAACTTTTAGCAAGCATGAACATGGATGTTCCAATTGCGTCAAGTTTTGTATATTGTATATTGGATTTTGCTGGAGTTTTCTCCGGTATTTCTGCAAATTTCTGAAAATAATAAAATATACGTAGTAGTAAAAAAGGAATACGTAGGACATGTCGAGAAAAGAATGGGAACGCGGCTTAGAAATGCAAAAAAGAATCACAAGGCTGGAAAACTTACTGATAAGGACCTCACTACATTTCCTGGGCTGGCTATTCGTCGACACGCAAATTCGATAGAAGGAATGAAGCAAGAAATTTGGGAAACTGTCTTCCATAAATGTTCTACAGACGAAAATCCTCAGCATCAAAATTGTCCAGCAGGCGAGGACAGTTGGTGCAAATGGCGCAAAGCGGAAGTTAAAGGAGAACTGGATAGTTTTCACCACGAGAAGGCACCTTTGACTGAAGAAGTTCAAACAATCATCAAACCAATCTATGAAGATTTGTCCCGAGATGATCTCTTGAACAGATGTTTAGGAGCAGAGACCCAGAATAACAATGAGTCGTTAAATGCATTGATCTGAACTTTCGCTCCTAAAAGCCTTCATTGTAGGGTCAAAGTCGTAGAAATAGCCACTTTTCTGGCGGTAATTATTTTCAATGAAGGATTCGATGGCATTCTCAAAATCCTAGTGACAATGGGATGTCAAGTTGGTCATATATGTCAGGTTTATGCCGACCGCCGTAATGAAGCGCGAATTTGGCGGTCCGAACGACGATCGACTGACCTCGCTAAAAGAGCCACAATTGACACCAGAGAGCGCCAATCGGCCTTACAAGACCTTTCTGAAGAAACGGAGGGTGCTCTCTATGGACCAGGTATAGCAGATTAATGGTGAGCTAAAATTTTACTGTTGAGAATCACATTTAAATTTTCAAATGCGTTTTTCTCGAAACTGCATCTTGAAAATCGGCTGCCACCATAGCTCAAAATCTATCCAACCAAATTCTTTGAAATTTTCACGACTTCTTTAGTACATATTTCTACGGTCCGCAAACTAGGATAATTTCAATCGGACGGGTAGTTTTTTTTTATTCATAAAAAAAGCCGTAAAAAAACACCAAAATCCAAAAAATTAAGTTTAAAAGCCCACCAAAAATTTACCTTTTAATATTTTCTAATTATCCTAGTTTGCGGACCGTGGAATATTATTCACATTAAAATGCCGTTTAGTTTTTTTCCCTCAGATGAATACAGCGCCCTCCAGCGTGGCAGCAGAAAAACACCTTTTTTTGGAGATGGGTGCATAAATTAACACCTATTCCAAAAACTAGCTACAAAATCAAGCTGATTTATCACATATACTAGAGATATCAATAAATATATGGTGAAAAAATCACGTTTCTATCTTTATCCAGTCCTTCAAAATAATTTTTCAAAGAAAGGCAAAGGCGTAGCCGGCCAGTGCGTTCCTCACGCTGTTTTATCGGTGACTTAACTTGCAGGACGGCAATCAACGGCCGATGTTGAGGTGCAATGGTCTCATAGGGAATGGCTTTTCAATCAGTGACAGTGGTAAAATGTCGGCGTCTTATGAGAATATAATCGATTTTGCCTCAAACCCTCCTCCTTTACCTGGGCTTGAGATCAGCATACTATGCTAATAGCATGGCACTCTCTTGTATTCTGTAAATCCTCATCTTGGTCTCTTGCACGCTACGCAATCCACCGAAGTCTGAGCTCTTTCGTAGATTACAATTATAATCGCCCACCAAGAGAACCATCCATCACAAACTCCAGTAATAAAGCTCATTGTTAACTTCACTAAGGCGCAGCTCTTTTATCCGCGTCCATTCTGATATCAGCTCAACTAAAGTAAATAATGGTATAATACTATATTGTAGAAATTGATCAAAAGGCTGCTAGGTGGTCAAAATTCTGCAATATAAATGGGAATGTTTAAAGGATGGTTTACTGCTTAAAGGAATTCCTAACAAAATTATAGTAGCACAACGTTTTTTTTTCTGCGTATTTACCACAACTTAAAATACTTAATGTAGAACGATGTAAATCAATGCATCCGTGGAGGTTCATAGGTTCCATCTTCCTACAACATTTTATGTCAATTGGAGTAACGGTTTGAGAAAAAAATGCACGTGACGCACTGACAGACAGACAGATACCATGGGAGCGGCAAAAGTTTGTACTGCTACCTAAGGCTTGCAACCCTCCGGGTTAGCCATCCTCCTTTAGATGCATAGACACTATGGGTCAAATGTTAAAACGGGTAATTTATAATAGACTGTTTCGGATGTTGAAAACCAAGGAGACCTTTCAAACCGACAATATGGGTTCTGGAAAGCCAACCACTAACTTGCCGGGAAAACAATTCTCGGAAATGGTAGTATCAACAAATTTTACATGAATGCATTCGCCTCGGCCATTTAGCGCTTATGCAGAAGTCCTTGGCGATGAGTGGGCTTCCCACCTATTTCGCTGCCATTGTCGATACCTACCTAAGAGAATGAGAGCTCTAATGACACTGATAATGGACCCTGAAGTATGTTACCTCTATGGGTGTCCCGCTGGGCCCTCACTGGGCCCACTATTGTAGTACATCATTGGGGGGAGGCCACCGTGATAATTTACCCCAACAACATAGAACTAGTTATGATCGCAAAACATCTCGAAAGTGCTGAGAACAAAAGCCCTAAGGGATGCAGACCATACTGCATTCGTCAACTCGGAAATGATGCCGATTGACAACTTGGCAACGAGAAGGTGGACATATATAAAGTCCATCTCTCCACTACTTTGGGTGAAAGAGGCCAATACGGAGAGATTGTCCGACCTGCCTGGAAGATCCAAACGTCCAAAAACGTATTCTTTCAATGCACAAGGTTCTGGCAGAAGTGCTTCTGGTAAAGTGCTATCACGGGAAGATTTTGCCCATAGGATTCTAGCATGCTAGGAACAACTCCATGATACAAAGGAGGAATTAAATGGAAGGGCAAAAATGAAGAAAAATAATCTGGGTAGATATGGCAAAGTCTTAGCTATAAAATTTGAACGCAAATTGCTGGCATCTTCTTAGTAGAACGAGAGACAAAAAGTTGTAAGAATTTATCAATAAACAAGCCATATAAATCCTGCCAATTATGTTATTAAATGAACTCACGTGAACAGATCCGCTACAACTACCCAGAAATCAAACTATCTGCAATTTTCATCGCGAAGCAGCCCACAAGGACAGGCTGATAACCCCGAAGAAGTTATTGACTACGTGATACTGAGGTTCGCAAGTGAATGCATGCACAAATGGAAACTTCTCATCTAGAAAAGCGCTATTGCAGCATAGAAGTATTATTAACGCGTAGGTGGCAATATATATCTAGAAGAAACGGCTAAGCAATAGCTATAATTGGAAATTAGATAGCATAATGCCCTTCTGCTGTAGCTACCGCATTGTAACTGAGCTTTGAACTCCGTACTCATATATTACTGCGTGAACTACCTACAGATACCCGCTCTTCTAACGAAGCATCATAGCGTAACAATGTATCGCGATTACATTTTAAGCACCCCATTAACACAGGAGTTGTTCTGCAGGGAGCAGTGAATCTAATTGATCTGGTTTTTACATTCTATCTTGCAATGCAACATTGCATCGCTTTGCTCTTGCAAGCAGCGAGGATCGAGAGCTTAGATCTTTTTGCCAACCCTGGCTCTAAATTCCGGAAGTGGTTACAGGTCTATATGGAAAAACAGTTCCACCCGGAAGTGAATTCCTTTATTTTAGGTAAATAGCTTTTCTATTCTCGAATATAATCCAATTAGTAACAGAAAAACACTTAATTAGAAAACTAGAGTAGTGTCACGTTGCTTCTCACAAATGGCGAGAAAACTCTAGTTGCGCATACCTACGTGCCGAAACACTTAGTCCAAGTTCAACGATTACCTTTGACGGGCACTTGTCCGCAAGTGGAAGAAATAAAATTACATAAAGTGAGTTGTTTATTCATTACAACCTCAACAATCCCTACTTGTAGAAATACGTTTCGTTAGGAACGCTGATCTTACAAAACATTACGGAAAACCTGAGCTCACAATGGAGAAAAAGTCAAGGGCACTCAAGAGGGTACTCTTGTGGTAGACTGGATGCTAACTCAGCGGCTGGAAAGTTAGAAACTGTGAACAATGGAGCACATCGAGCAAACCAATCAAGCTGATTTGGTTGGTTTAATCCAACCGGCAATCACGATTTCCACAGAAATCATTGTGGCTAATGATGCCTTAACAGCCGAGCATCGATGATCATTGCATGCCGGCAATTCCCACTTGCATGCCATAAGAGAACGCAGAGATGATGCACAATGAGCAGGCATTATGTATGCAACTAATGCAATTATTGATATGAATTCATTCACCTGTGAGAACTATGCGTCAGAAAACAGGTTATTGGCATTGGTAGTTGACGTAGTAAAAGCTGCGTCCAAACTGCCATTATATGAAAAATATCAGTTCACCCCTGCATACCAGGTCAGTATATGTACATATGTATATGACAGTCTTGTCAGATCTTCTACTGAACTTATGGAAAATGATAATATTTATTATTTACAGCCCGAAGTAAAGCAACTAAGCCAGGCTTATAAATTGGCTTGAATATTTTAACACCATCAATGCTATTCGTCGCCCAGCGTGTACCCGTTTACACTGGTTATACTCAGGTTATAATCAAAGGAAAGAGCATGAACAATATGACAGTTCAATATAGGTAAATGATTTAATAATGACTTAATTGGTCCGTGCTGCTTGTATAAGAAATGACAATTTGAACAAATAATTAATGATTTGACAATTCTATTCTCTATCCTGAAAATAATTATCGTAATCTCGCCATTACTACTTCCTGTTTCGTTGCTAATCCATATTACGTTTTTTTGCAGGTGGGAAAGTGCCTCCCTAAAATGTGTTCCACAGGAGTTTCGAAGGTTATTATGAAAACATTATACATGCTGCCTTTATCATCGATGGTGCTGCATCCCAAACCGAGCTTCCTTCTTCTTCTTCTTTGACGCTACCATCGTATGTCAACCTTTGACTTTCCGAAGTCTTCGTCTCCACTCTTTCCGGTCAAACGACTGCGTCCTCGAATTTCCTCTGCCTCCTACCATCTGTCATTATTTTCCTCACGTTATAAGTGAGCGTTAAATTCTTATCTTATAATTGTCATATAAGCTGCAGTTTTGCTCCAATTATTTACATATATGTATGCTCATCGATAGTCTGGCACTCTTCATCAACCTAATTATTCGTTTTGTGTTTTACTCTATAGCCGTCGTGATCGCATCCTTCAGCTGACTCCACATCATGTCAATACTACCGGCTTTCTGGTGTCAGTGCAGCGTATGCAAAATTTGTTCTTCTAACGCATCAACATATTTCGATACTATTTCTTCGTCGAGCCTTTGCTTCTAAGATCGTTTTCTCCCTATGCCTATACCTAGCGATCACCTCCTCCAGTTCCAGGATCCAAAGTAAAGTAAAGTCACATTTAAGGTTTAGGAGCGGTATTCCTTAACTGTCAACCGGGATTGTACATTTTGCATCCTCTGAGCCAGAGTGGAAAGCATCCAAAAGGGCGCGATGTTCGTTATTGATTTCTTGGCCATACGGTCTAAATTCTAAACTGAAAGTGTACGTTACAGGTTCCAAATCCGTTACCCATTCTTCGAAACTATAATCACCGGTTGCTTTCAGTGGTTCAACTACGCGTTCCATGATAATATGAATTCCATGAACAGATTGTCAAGCCCCCGAACTGAAATCGCTTTGTTTTACGGAACAAAGTGCCCGCCGTTCAGAAAATTGATTCGGAATAACCTAAGGTTGAGGTTGGTGTTGCATTTCTGGGTTTAAAAAAAAAACGCAGAAAGCGAATCACGAAAAGTCACGTTGAGTTTGGTATCACAATTCTAATCAGGTAGCGTTGCGGAACCCGTTAATAACAAAATGGTTTCAGCGACCGAACTTTACTTTGTATTTGAAGTTTCTCCGGCATATGACATTCTGTACCATCATGTGTTTCTTAGCAATACCTGTTAGCTTCTTCTGAATGACCCCCCTGCGTGGGAAACTAAAGAAATACTCTCTGCTTACGTTATAGAAAGCTTTCTCAAAATCTATGAAAAGGAGGATCCAGAGTGAAAAGCAGCCTATTCTCTTTCTGCCTCAATTGAGCTTTAGAGGTACGTAGGTACATACAGCTCCTTTGACATTCATTCCCTTATTCCTCTCCTTGAGAACATTCAACGATTCATAGGATTTTCGAAAAATAAAATAAAACTAAAATAAAAAATTCAAAAATTTCGGCGACTACTTTTCCTGGATTTCAGTAAGGAAAGGTCATACGAGGAGACGGGCGGCTTTACCCTACTTGAGTGTATTGGTGGCAAAAATGATCTTAAAGTAGAACTGCACCGCATATTAAACGGTTGAGAACCATAATGAACTGTTCCTTCCACCTACGGAACTGCTCGCTCTCTACAATAAAGAGCTTGCCGTTAATGTCCTTCACCGCAACATCGAAAGACATACGCAATCAGCCAGATCTTATGTCCTTTCGACAGCTTGCGACAATTAGACTTACATCAGAGAAACAAAGGTAATATAGGCCCCAGTGCAAAACGTGGATTGGTACCCACGATAAAGCATAAAACCTGGGAAACACCTGCTGAACCAACACCAACAGCCCCACTACCAAACCCTATCTCCACCTCCACGTGGTAACCGCTGGGAGCTCTTTCTTAACGAAAAGCTGCAGACCAACTGGTCCCCTAGGTTGGGGGTTGAGTAGGACTGCCAATCCTGCATGGAAAACAACCTATTACGAAGCCACGGAAGGAGCCTCGGCCAGGATTGACTACGCAACGACGACCGCGGCAACGACAACGGAATAACTATTTGCGCATTTGCTCATGGAATGTGCGCTCCCTGTACAGAGACGGAGCTAGCCGATAGCCTGTCCCAATAGAGGGATGATGTAACATTTGAAAACATAAGCGAACTGCACTCTGCGCTTGTGAGACAAATTTAGAAATATAAACCTTATTAACGTTCACACTCCTACAGAGAAGACTGCAGAGTCGAAAAAAGATATCTTCTACGAGGCAGTAGAACGAACCCTTGAAGCCTGTCCCAGATATGCTATCAAAAGCATACTTGGTGATTTTAACAGTTAAGTAGGGACGGAGCCCGGATTCAGGCGAAACGTTGACTCCCATAGCTTACATCAAAATACAAATGATAACGGACTGTGGATTATTCAATTATAGCAGTGTCACATGAAATGGTTGTTGGAAGTACCTGGTTTGCGCCGAAAGCGGTCCACAAACAAACGTGGGCTTCTCCAAACAGGACCACTTTCAAAAAAATTGACCACGTGTTGATCGAACGCCGCCATCTCTCAGCTTTGATGAAGGTTAGAACATATAGGAGGGCCAGTATAGACTCGGATCACTATCTCGTTTCGAGCTGGAATAACAACACCACCCAGAATCCCCTCTGGTAATCAGGTAAGAGCTAACACTGAAGTCATCCACAACACGGCCCTCCGCAACACCTATAAAGGGTAAATGGATGCCACAATAACCGCAGTCAACAGAGATCCTGGAGATGGAACATCAACAAATTATCTTCACAATCGCCTGAAGAAGGTTATCATAAATACGGCCACAAACAAACTTAGCCCCAGCCGCAGGAAAAGTCGGAACGGCTGGTTCGACGATGAATGTAAAGTAGCAATCGAATAGTAGAATTCCGCATACTGAATAACGTTGCATTCTCAAAGGATGCGGCCACGCACGGAGACCTATCACGAACTCCAGCGACTGGAGAAGCGACTTCACAGACGAAAAAAGGGAGCCTGGAACGACCAACTAGTCTGTGAACTAGAAAAGTACAGGGAGCAACCGCACCAGACGCGGAACTTTTACCAATAAGTCAGCAAGATGAAGCCATACACACCTCGATGCTCATGCTAGCATATTGGAGGGATGGGTTGAGCACTTTGATGAAGTACCAACCAACCAGAACATCGTCGAGTTGGAGATCCCGCCAACTGAAGACGACGTGCAAATACTGCCACCACCAAGTATAGAAGAAACAGTCCGTGCAATTCATCGGCTTGAAAATCATAAGTCGCCAGGAACCGATGGAATTACAGCTGAATTGATTAAATATGGAGGTGAGCAATTACACCAAGTGGCTCAGCAACTTGTGCCCAAGGTGTAGGACAGCGAAGCATTATCAGTCTCATATATAAAAAGGGAGATATCACACAGTGCAGCAATTATAGAGGTATCACGTTGTTGAGTACCATCAATAAGATATTCTCCTCTATCTTGCTAGGCGTACGCTCAGAACATCATTGGCTTATACCAAAGAGGCTTCACTCCAGGCAAATCAGTAACAGATCAGATTTTCTTTCTGCGGCAAGCGATGGAAAAACTTTTGGAATATGGACATCAGTTGTTTTCATCGACTTTAAAGCCGCCTATGATAGCATAGCCAGGGTAAAACTGTACACGGCCATGGGAGAATTCGATATCCCGACGAAATTGATAAGACTGACTAGGTTGACCCTGACCAATGCGCGAGGCCAGATAAAAGCAAGACCATTCGACATCAAGACCATGCGACATCAACAACGGTCTACGACAAGGGGATGCCCTATCATGCGTCCTCTTTAACCTGGCCCTCGAGAAGGTGATCCGTGATGCTGAGGTAAATACAAGAGGTACGATCCTCTTTAAGTCCACCCAACTACTGCCCTACAACACTACAAATTGCCTTGATCCAGATCGAGCAGGCGGGACGAGCTTTTGGGCGGCACTTAAAAATATATGGTGGTAACGTCAGCACCGAAAGACAGCCAACTAACAACATCAAACCACACTGGTCAAACGGGGAGAATAAAGATAGGAGACTACAACTTTGAGACCGTTGATAGTTTCACCTATATAGTTGTTGTTGATTGCCAACAGAGCCCATTTTAGCTTAGAGAAACTATTCCGCTCGAAACGTCTCACCATAGGGTCAAAGCTCTTACTGTACCAGACTATGATCTTACCAGTCCTCATGTATTCCTTCGAGACTTGGGTTCTTAGCAAGAAAAATTGCGAACTCTTGGCTGCGTTCGAGAGAAGAATTTTTGACTCCCTACATGAAGATTGGCAATTCCGTAGGCTACATAACGACGAAATCTATGTGCGATACCATGACTGACAGGTTGTGGATAAAATCCGGCTCAATAGACTACGGTGGGCGGGTCACTTAATCGGTATGGATGGGGCAGCTTTTAGAGATATCGAATTGGCTGATGTTGGCGCAGTACCGGTATGTCTGGAGTCCTAAAGCGGTTGTTGCGCCGTTGATGATAATGATGATCAGAGAAAAGAAAAATTTTAATAGCGACCCAGCCTTCATCATCGGACAGGTGATGATCTCTTTTGCGGTCACTTCTCTTGTCGTGACGCTTCGGGTTTGAAAGGTTTTGTGTATTTCTTTTATAAAGACATTGGTGTGTGATTTTGTCCCATTAGTACATAACACATAATATATGCATATATTATATGAGAATATTCACTTTCGGGTGATATTGACATTCAAAATCTTGAATTTCCAAAGAAGTGGCAACTTTGTGCTATTATAACTTTGTTAGTAATAGGACGATTTCCGCCAAACTTGGTAGAATCAATCTCTATATTATAGCCTACAGTACTGCACTGTGGTGCTAGGATGAACTTAAAGGGGGTTCTGCAGCCAATTACTGAAAATTATTATATATTATACTATTATTAACTTTATTTGAAGGGATATCTGTATAGAAGGTATTTCGGAGCCCAGGCACCATATAGTGGCAGCCTCTTGATTTTTTTCAGATTTTTGGGTTAGACAGTATTTGAGAATTGCTCTGTTAAATAAATGATCACTTTCGCCCCCCGAACTCCCCGCCTATCCAAATGTCAAAACTAAGAGCAGCTTCGGAAGGTACTAACCGAAACCTTTCATTTGATACCCCCCATGACTATATTTAGTGAAAAAAATGTACACACCTCCCTTTAAATTCGACGTAATAGGATGTAACTCACTGTATGCGTGAGCACTCACAGTTCCCGCCTTTCGACCACAGTCTCCGAGAAAAACGCGTGTGACGGCCAGATAGACAGACAATAAACCGATTTTAATAAGTTTTTGTCTTACACAAAATCTTAAAAAGGGATTCGCACCCGTAAAAGTCACCTACTTCCCACTTCAGGCCGTGACCCCGCAGAACTCTAATTTCATTTTCTTCTTACTTCCTTCCTCCAGCAATTTGTTTTGTATTTTCACAATTGTGAAAGTAACTGAAAGCCAATTACCCTGAGTCTTGTATGGCACGGTAAAGTCATTCCAAACTCCATTTTGTCTACGAGTTGACGTCAATAGCGCAAAAAGCGTCCAGGATTGCCCCCTTTTCACAATAAGAGAGCTCGAAGAAGCGATTCTCACTATGAAAAACAAGAAGGCGCCAGTTCCAGATGACATCCTGGCGGTATTCTGCCAACGGCCACACTTGTTGCTTGAGGCGTTCAACGCTTGTTTGGAGGAGGGCATTTTTCGTTGTCCCTGGAAGGTGGCCAGACTCGTGCTGATCAGCAAGGGAAAAAGAAACACAGAGCTCCCGTCTACATACCGAAAGCTGTGTATGCTTGACACGGCCGGGAAAATGCTCGAAAAACTTGTGGCGCAGCGGGGTTAACAACATTCAAAATTTGCGAGGCAGCGCAGCCAGGACATGAACAAGAGCCGACATCGTCACAGGGCCAGTTTCGGTGGCTAAACCGTGGCCCATAAGGAACCAGGCGAGGCGCTAATTTCGGAGACGTGACCGTGACGGCCCCGTAATTGAATTCTGCCGAGGACGTCCCGCATCAGCGCAGACTGGAAAAGTCGTGCCGTTTATTTCGCTGGGGGAAACGCGAAAAATTCTGTTGGTTTTCGTGTGCCCCCGATGTCTAGTGCTGAAATCATTCACCAGACCGTTGAGCCGCCAGACTCTAAAAGGCGGAAGCTGACTTCGACGACGTCGCCACAGGGAGCCGGAACCGCCGTCAAGGATCAATCGCACGCTCAGGAGCCTCAACCTCAAAAAAAATAAAAACGCTGCCACTGCAAGCCGCCACAGGAAAAATTCAAGTTTTGAATACTTACTATTATAATCCGAGTTATCATAATCTCGACAGATGCTGGATTTTACCTAATACTAGCACTAAGTGCAAGCATTTAGGCTCGGACGATCCTACCTACTTAAAAACTAAAGGGGTGGCCGGTTAATGGGTGAATCCGTCGAGAGCTCCCGGCAACATCGGACACGTATGCAGAATAGTTATTATTTATTACTTCATTTTTCATACAATAAATATTCAACCGCCAGAGTAGGGTCTTTTTAGAATTCGATACAGCCGCGTCTTCGACAATACTCGCGTCATAAACTTAGCTGTTGTGATGTCGATGGACGACAAAAACCCGACAGGCCCATCGGACACTCACGTGACCGCCCTCACTGTGCGCGTCCCTCCATTTTGGCGGCGGAATCCGGAGCTGTGGTTCGTCCATCTGGAGTCACAATTCCAGATGTCCGGGATCACAGCGGACGCGACTAAATTTAAATATGCCATTGTGGGCCTGGATGAGGAGCCCATCCTCCTGATGGCCGACATAGTAAAATCACCCTCCTACACGGTATTGAAAACAGAGTTGATCAAACGCCTCTCGGAAAGTGAGTCAGCTAAGCTGGATCACTAGCTGACAAGTTTGTCGATGGGCGATCGAACTCAAAACCAATTGCTTCGCGAAATGAGGCAATTGGGAAGGAGCAAGATCGACGGCAATCTGTTGAAGTCGCTCTGGCTGCGACGACTTTCGGAGATGGCCGCGCTTGTGGCCAGTATGGCTGAGATCAGGGCGACGCTGGACGCTCAGCGTTCGGGCGCCAGGTCTTGAGCTCACTCGCGGGCTTCTGCTCGAAAAGAGCGATCGGGTAGCACGTCGTCAGGACAACCTACGGACCGAAACATTTGTTGGCTCGGCGAAAAAGCCACAAGGTGTACGATCCCGTGTAAATTCGCGCCTACCTCAAACAACTAGGTCCGCGGAGCGTCCTGGCGACGGCCACCCACAACGCAGCGCCACGTCGCCTAACAATTTATGACCTTCTCAGCGCAGTTATCTTGTAGATACTGATTCGGAGGTTTCGGCTCTTCCCGTACCCCGGCATCATCGGCTATTTCCTCAACCTTTGAAACTTGCGGCGGCAAATTCCTCGCGCATTAACACCTACGGGTACAGGCAAGTGGATGTGAGTCTTGGCTTGTGTAGGACGTTCCCGTGGCGATTCGTCCTGGCGGATGTCAGCTTCCCCATTTTAGGCACAGACTTCTTGTGTCACTATGGGTTGCTGATGGACTTGAAGAACAGGTCCCTTATAGACTCGACAACCAACCTTAATTCGTTAGGCCAAATCTCATCTCTTCCTAATAACAATCTTTCCATACTTTTGGAGCACATTATACTGACTCTCGTGTTCGGGCACTCCTCCAAAAATTCAGCCAGATTACTACCGAATGTAGTCTCTCTAAACCAGTGAAGCATAATGCGCAGCACCACATTAACACTAAAGCGACCGGCGCTGCCCAGAACTTATCCTCAAAACAGTCAGGGTTCAGAAGAAGGAGATCCACAGTGGATGCTGTTATGGAGGTCGTGGATGCGGTTCATCGAGCCGAGGCACACAGCTGCCGAACTCGACGGATAGTGCTCCTTATAACCCTTGATATCTGAAATGCCTTCAATTCCGCAAGATAGACAAATATGTTAGTTACATGAGAAAACTCATTCCATGTTCCAAACTATCTCTTGACAATATTGAGGAATTATCTGAAAGACTGCCCCCTACTCTATGAGACGCTGGGATCACGTCGGGAGTAGCACAGGGATCCATCCTAGGGCCGGAACTCTGGAATGCTTCCTACGATAGTCTCCTGACTATCCTCCAGACGACGTTGCGGCACTTGTTGCCGGACGCACTGCTGAACAGGCGCAAAGCAGACTTAGCATATTGATGCGACGGGCAATCGGATGGATGACTGCTCAATGGTTTCAGCCTTGCGTTGGAAAATACCCAAGTAGTCATCTTAACCAGAAAGAGAATCCCGACCCTGCTGTCCCATATCGACCGGCAAATTGATTATAGACTCAAAACCAGCAGCTAAATACCTTGGTTTAATGCTCGACTCGAAGATGAGCTTCTTCGAGCAAATCAAAGCAGCAGTGATCTTGAGTTGGCTAATGGCGAATTTTGGAGCCCCTATATCTAATAGGAGACGTTTCCTTATGGTAGCAACGTAGTCGGTTCTACTCTATAAAGCGGAAGTATAGGCTGATGCCCTTGTTCTGCGGCGAACGACTTACGTCAGCAGCTTTATGAAGACACAGGGGAGCCCGCTACAGACAACATTGTCAGGGAGATGCTGAAGAGCGCTAGCGACTGGAGTCGTGTTGCGCATTATGTTCAGACCCTTCTTATTGCGAAGAAGATTGAACTCGACCGGCGGAGGGAGCGGATGACAAGGGATTCCCTGAACTAACAACTCCCTTCCACCCGTCCCCTCTAGTTAGTGAAAGGAATTCACTGACCTGAATGCTCCCAAAACCAGGAGAAGGTCCAGGCTAGTTCGCCGATGACAAGGAGGTGTTTAGTTGGAAGTCCGACAGCATACTGTCCAACACTCTGTGCGGAAACGCATTCACCTACCCTACTCCCATAAAAAATGGCTCCAAACCTTCGTCAACACCTTCCTGCGTCGTACCATAATAAATACAGATTAAATTTATCCAAAGGGTTCTCAGATTTTTCGGTTGTAATCTGTCCCTTTTCAACCGATATTTCGTAAAGTACTAACCGAAACTTTTCATTTCACCCCACACGGCTATATTCAGTGAAGAAAAAATGTTATGCCATCTCCTCTCCCCCTTAAATTCCTCACGCCATTCGTTGACTGCGTGGGAGTAGCCGTAAAATCTTAACTGGAGTAATAGGTCAGTCATTTACATTTACATACAACCTGAAGGAGTGAACTTTCCACCCATATACAATATACGAGAAGAACTTCTTTAATACTATTGTGAGCTGATTCGATGCCGACTTAATACCTGATACTTTAATACTTTCACTCAATTTACAGAAATGGATTCCATTGGGCTCAAGTAAATTACTTGAAATGGAAATAAACACCAAAAATAAACAAACGCACAAATACAAATCGAATTGATTTAGTTTTGTAATAAAACCCTGAAGGAACTAATGCGGGGTGTATCATACAAACACAAAAAAAAAATAATTTATGTATGTTATTAGCGTTTTACAACTCATTGTGTTGTTGCGTTTTTCTCCAGTCCGCCAATTTTAGAAGTTTCACACGAAAAAGTTGCTTTGAAACATGCGCAGATCACAAACAATCGTGACTCGCAAATGCGGCCATTAAAGTTTCAATCAACCTTAAATTTTTGCTAATATCTTGGAAAGAATTGTTTTTTTCTCAGAACACACTAAAATTTGTTTACGGAAATCTACGTACGAACAAGGTTCACAATTGAATCTTGTCTTTTTCTATTGGAAAGGATGAACTTGCATATTGTACATCTGCAAATGATAGGTTCGCTTTTTACCCTGATACCTGAAACTGGACTCGTGTTTTATTTATTAAAAATCTTGATCCTCCATATTACATCTGGGTTGCCATGATTCATTGTTTTTTGTAGTAAAGGCAATGCTTACATATAAAAATTAATCTGGCTTTAACTGACATGCGATTGAAAAATGCATTTTTACCCTGGGGTATTTGCTAGTTTAAATTTTAGCAAGGCAAATTCAAAAAAGAATCTTTTCATTTAGTCCCGACAACATATTTAAAGTGCCATCCGGCCACAAACTTCCGCAACATTGGTTCCCTTTATTCTCGGCCAGAAGCATTAATTATTCACAATACTCCCATGAATAGAAATTGCGGCTCTACGGCAAAGTGGTAATCATTCAATCAAGAACAGTCAATAGTAATAAAGCTAAATGTGAATTTATTCAGCTCGGCGGGCCAAGTACAATTCAGTGATGTATTGACACAAATAAACCGACAACATGCACAAAACGCGGAGAACCTACTCACGAAAAGCACAAGATAAGACCTCCCTTAGGGGGCCTGGCTCTAGTTCCAACATTTGACAATAGAAAATAAATTGGTGACTAACCAAGTGGGAACTTTCCTAAATTATTCTCTATAAAAACACATCCAGTTAATTATAATATAAATATATCCAGATTGATAAGCTTTTCTGCTAAGATAATTTAAAATTATTATTTTCACCCACTTGCTTACAAAGCTAACGAGATGGAAGCACGCCCATCTTTCGGGAAAACCTGTAGGGCATGTAGTTTCCAGTTGCTTCACAGCATTAAATACCCAGTCATGGAAGTGCACTATGGATGCTGCTTAAATTCACTCATGTCGACATCACGATAATAAAAAGATCTTAGTTTTCTATTTTATGGGGACACTTACATCTTTTTAATCGCACATAATCTCACTGAAACGGGTGCCATCAGTTGTACGACCCTATTTTGAATCTCGTGATTTTTTTGTTATACCAGCTTCAACTGCCTGATACGGTTTGCGTTACATACGCACTATGTGAACATACGTGTAAATTGCAAGTTGAGTCACTCGCTTCTGACTTGAACTTGAGAGATTTCACTGAGAATGAATTTATCACTGGACTAGACTAGAGTATCTGCAGGCTGCTCTAACCTGCACTAATCTGGCAGAGTTGCTAAATATAGTTGAATTAAAGACCTTTTCAAAATTCTGCATGACATCGAAGAGATAAATCATTATCGTTTTGAAACTATACTAGCTAAACTCGGTAGAATTTGTTCTTCCTGTATATGTTGCTGGGCGCTTCAGGTACGAAAGGCTTTGTGTATTTCTTAGAACGTAGCACGTAATATATGCATATATTATGTGAGAGTATCCACTTTCGGGTGCTATTGACATTCATAGTCTTGAATTTGCAAAGAAGAAACAGCTTTGACGTATTATAACTTTGGTAGTAATACTGCGATTCCCATCAAACTTGGTAAGATCATGCCCTATATTATAGCCTACAACACTGCAAAATCGTGGTGCTAGGATGAACTTAACGGGGGTTTTGCAGCCAATTACTAGAATTTATAGTAATATACTATTATTAACTTTATTTGAACATATATCGATATGGAAGGTATTTCGGAGCCCAGGCACCATACAATGGTGATTTTTTCAGATTTTTCAGTTGGATAGTTTCTGAGAGTGGCCCCCTTAAAGAAATGATCACTTTCAACCCCTCGCACTCCCCACCTTCCAACAAATGTCAAAACTAAAACGGGCTTCGGAAAGTACTAACCGAGATCTTCAATTTGATACCCCACATGACTATATTTGATGAAAAAAAAAATTTACACCCGCCGTTTTTATGCATAGGGGGCCCACCTTAAATCCGACGTAAAAGGATGTAACTCACCGTATGCATAAGCGTTCACAGTTCGCACCTTTCTACCAAATTTGGTGTCAATCGCTATAATCGTCTCCGGGTAAAATGCGTGTGAAGGACATACAGACGGACTGACAGACAGTAAACCGATTTTAATAAGCTTTTGTTTTACATAAAACCTTAAAAAGGGAACCAATCTGGTGATACACTTACCTTTTCAGTTTGAATGTGGATGTACAATTGCCATATTCCTCGCTTCAAACGATGTCATTTGAAACCATTCATTGTACTTCCGAATCTGCTGTAAAAAGTGTTTGGATTCTCGAATAGCTCCAGAGATATGAGTTAGAAGTGACTCAAGTCACTCTGTTAACGGTGCAACTCGGTAGGTAGGTATCAGCCAATTAGCACTATGGTGCGCCATTTTGATGCCACAAATTGCTAAAAGCGTGACTGCTGTTATGAGAGAGGGGTGGCAGAGTCTAGCAGGCTCGGAGCTTCAGAACCAGCCCGTAGCATTCACGGAGGAAAGCAGCTCTCCCACCCTGCAGCTAGAAATCTCTCTGACGTCCCCAAAGAATGGTTTACCCAGTGTCCGTAGCCTGACTCTAGCTAAAGGTAGGCAAACGCAGAGAAAGCGCATGAGGGTTTCCGTTCCTTCTTCGCAACTTCGGCAATGCGATTTGTAGGGTATGCCGAGTCTGGCGGCATGGTCCTCTATGGGCCAGTTCCCCGTGCAGACTGCCGTGCTCTTGAATGCATTTGCACGCGCCTGGCACAGAAACTCTCGTGATCGGGCTATGTTGTAAGCGGGCCAAATTCTCCTTGACTTCGCCATCTAAGGCCCGTACTTCAAATTGACTTCGCCTTTCTTAATTAAATATTTTTTTTGAGAATTGTGGGATCCCAAGTCCGCATTAACTTAATACCGGACCGGACCAAATGGAGAGCAACTTACTCCCTCTTCTTTTTGGTCCACAGACCCCTCGTTTAGGGCTTAGCACCCAAACTTTAAAAAATGGTAGGCGATGACGGCTTTACGGTTTCTTACCAGGGCAGAGACAAATCGTCAGACGCTGCCTCATCTCTATCCTGGGAGCAGCGTGACCGAAGCGGCTCGCAGATGGTAAGTGCTCCTTTATATACTATAAATTATAAACTTTGTAGTGCAACAATGTAAGCACAATATACCCATTAAATCAATGAAGGCATTTCAATCCACTTTGTAATCGTAGTCTTCATTGTAATTATTTATTGTGATTGGTTCCCAATCTTAAGCGAGCCTGCCGTGAACGTTTAGTTTCACGTCGTTTTACCTTTAGGGATCGCAGCAGCTCTGAAAGTAGATGAAGTCTTTTCTTTTTAGCTCTGCTAAAACCCGTAATGACCACTACCTCTTAAAAAGTTACGGTGGCTTGAAAGGGGCAAAGAAGATTGTAGAGAGGGCTGCCCCCTAGCCCTCCACCCCGATCCGCGTCCCGACATTTGAAGGGGTGGAGGATGGAACGGCACGGGGCGCCTCCCCTCTGCAACCTCCCTTGCACATCGAATCGATGATTACCCTACTAATAAACTTATTAGTGTTACGAAAATAACTCCCGTTCAACGAGTAATGCCCACCACAATCCTTCGACAATATTAGAAAGAGGGGAACTTATTCTTCCTGCGTACCCTCTTTATTCCCTCCCTCTCCAGGCATACTTTTATGATGATATAATAATAACCTTTGAAGTGCCATTACTTTTCAAGGGAAGGTAACCACTGCAATTTTCCAAAGAGCTTTGGGAGAGACGATCTTCCGGTTCGCCATGCATACTCTGCTTTCCACCTGGGAAGGTGGGGTTCAAAGTTAAATACTATCATTTTGACGTGAAAATAACTCCAATTTGAGGTGCCATCACTTTTTCAGCGGGGATGATCATCGCAATTTTTTAAGCTGATTAGAGAGGGAAACCCTCCTCTTCCTACTGCATACCCACTCCATCCTTTCTCCTTGTTGCAGTAGGGCTGAAAATTAAAACATTAAAATGCCGACATAACAGAAACCCACTTTAAAAAGCTATAACTTTTTAAGGATAGTGACCGCCACGAGTTTTCACCATTTGTCACGATAGTCCACGACAAAAGCTTCAGACACTACTATCCCGAAGCGAGCCAGCATAGAAAGCGAATGAATCTCCCATACTGGTTCGCTCTGAGTACCCGCACGACCACATAACCACGCCCACAAGTCCTCACCATGTGCTTCAATAATTATTGTATGTACATTTTTTATGCACTTCATGCATATTGATGAATTGCGTTTTCTATTGCTACGGAAGATTGATGTCTGAACTTCACTCAATTGCAGAATCGGTAATTATGAATTTTTGCCAATTCTAGCAAACACAAAATTCAAATGAAGGCCGACTCGAAGATAGGGAAACTGGCCTGTCTTAGTTCCTACACTGGACCCTGAGCCGGGAGTATCTGCTGCGCTTTCATCCAACGGACCTCGTATGCTTATCAGCCGGGGGTTTAAGGTAATTGCACAGTTAGATTTGACCCACTGCAGATTGTACAAATCTATATGTAACGAAAAGTTGTACGGGGTAAAACCCAGACCCCTAGCTACTGGGGGCTAGATAAGCTAGAGAAACTAGCGAAACCATAAATATACTACTGCGCTTTTGGAAAGAGGTTCCAAGGCGCATTTTGACAGTACATAACATTAACAAAGAGAAAACCGCATCTCTCCCTCTGCATAAACTCCTCACCCCTCCGAGAATGGGGTCGAACTCCCCCCATAGCGATCGGATAAGTGTTGTAGAAGTTGGGCTGTTGCAGGGGCATCTAGTGGCGAGACTCGAGAACGTGTATGGTACCAAAACGTGGAAAAATACATATATACACCAATATTCATGGTGATCAGGTGAACGGTGTAGAAATTGATCCAGTGCAGCGCCATCTAGTGGTAAATTAAAGAAACGTTTATAGCATATAAACCTTCAAATGGGAGTAGTGCAGTGGTCCGAAAAAGGTCAGTTTCTCCAAGGACCCGTTCTCAGGAACTACGCAACTCAAATACATTCATTTACAGATAAATAAAAGCACATTTATGTTCAACAAAAGATTGCGCTTCTGTCAAATATATTTTATATATAAACATTTTTGCTTCTGACATACTTGTATTTATTAATTAGAAACCGACAGGGGATTCCCCTTATTTGAGCTTAGCATGTAATTTTCGTCAGCACGTGACTTTCGGAGGTGGACAAATAAATTAGAACAAACACAATTTCATTACAATTTTGTTATATTCAAGTAATTTATAAAATTTATTTTCAACCGAAATAGAAATATTATTTTATATAATAAATAAAAACTGCATTCTAGGTGGGACAGGGTAAGCAATTCTCGTCAGAAGGAAAACAGCGAGTCCCAAAATTGAAGTCACACGACTTTATTGCGGATAGAGCGATCCTTTTGTTTTATGTTGCCCTTAAGTTACAGAAAAGTAAGGATCATAAAAAGAAAATACAACAAAAAAGCAACGAGAAGTACTCATCGTCCAATTATTTCACTCTTTCAAAAAGATCCTTTCATGTCTTCGAGAAGTATTGCTGTCAAATGATGTGAAATTTTCTAGAACAGTTCCGATACGAACACAGGAAGCAAATCTATTCGAATGAGAGCACCTTTGCTACGCCCACATCATTTGAGGAGTAGGTGAAAGTTAGCCAGAAGTCATATGGCGTGGAAAGGATCTGAAGGAGCGAAAAAGTAGCGAAACTTCTTACGAACTGACGAGTTGAGCTTCAATTTGTTCTCTAATCATTATGCATGCCGTCTGCAAACCTAAAGATGAACAAGTCAGAATACCGGAAGGTGGTGCTTCGGGTATAAAGGTTTTGTGTTCATCTTATGTGAGAAACTTTCTACGCACATTTTTCCATTCGTATATGGCCAACCCAAAATATTCCTTCATATTTTTTTCAAACTACAAGAAAGACGTAGTTATTATAGACGTAGATATTATGCTCACGCTAAACAAATTAACTATTACCGAATACTGTATTCTATACCCATATATCATATATAAATTGATCGTACACCTATTTTCCGTTTACGTCGTGCATAAAAAATACATATACATACATATAAAGTACGTATATTGAATACTGCTGCTTTAATGTACAAAATTTATCTATCTGAATTAGGCGCTACCCAAAACCTTCATTAGCATATACATATATATATATATATATATGTATCCTGGCGTACCAGGTTTATCCTCACCTGAGTTGCAAACGCAGAGCTGCATGCGACCAGGCGCGTGTCATGGGTTGCGGATAATGACATGACCCACCGGGTCAGCTACGAATATCGCAAGTTAATCTTGTAAATAAGTAGCCGCGGACAAGCAGAACGTTTCCCTTTGTGTTCGTCCTCCCTTACCGATTCTTCCCGTTCAGGGCGAGTAAACCTCCTTAACAAATCCGTAATCCGGGGTGAAGGGATCGACGCGCCTATCGGATGAATTGCAGTGACGTTACACTGTATTTCAGCGGCTCCCCTTCAAATACCTTCCCTACCTTTGGAGGTAACCATGGGGCATTGCAACATTGGGGCTCTGTTGCAGGGCTGACTGGTTCCCCATTACTCGTGGGAATAAATTTGGGGACTTTTGTTTAAATTCTTTAAATGGGACCCCAGGGACACGAAGACAGTACCCAACACGGTTAAGGGTCGTTCACCAACATCAGAGCGGCTCTTCGTCAACCACCAGGGACGGGAGACCTAGGCGTCGTATGGTTTGGATGAACCAACTTAACGAATTTATCGTCCGCGCCTATTACCGTGTCACGGATTTGGAACGGAATCCATCAGGGTACAGACATCGACTACATGACGCGTTCATAACCCGATTTCCGGAGCTAAGTCATGTTCCGGAACAGAACGTCGTCAACCAGTACCGGGTGATAGTGAATAACAACCGAGTTGCCTTACCAACTAGGCAACAAATCTTCCAAGAGGTTTCACTTGAGCTCGGGCTAGAGTCGTCAAATTACCGGACTAGTCAAAGGAGTAACCCAAGTACTCCCCCTGTAAGGCACTCCATGAATCCAGTAGTCAGGAGAAGCTTAGTGACTGGGAATGTCGACCCAATTTATAATGAGGCTTTGACCGCATTCCAGGTCGCATTCACAGAATATGCTGAGATTCTCCCAGACGCTAGGCCAAAGATCCCAAAACTGAAGTTTACTTCGGCAACTACTAACATCATTGCTGCCGTTGGCAGAATTTTGGCTGATCGTTTGGCTAGCGAGATTACTGCTACAGAGGTTCACAGCCTGATCTACGTTGCAGCTGCCACGGTTATTCGTCTCCATAATCAACATCTTAGAGCGAATAACAGAGGTATGCGCAGAAGGACTTTACCGTTCTGAGTGTTTCGACTCAACAAAAGAGTCGAAAAGTTGAGAAAGGAGATTGGTCGTGTGACGCAAGCACTCCTTGGAAATCCATCACCAAGAGTGTAAAGATGCGTTGCGAACATCATTGGAAACTACCATCTGTCCAATGATATGCCAATCGAAGAAATTCTCGAGGTGCTGAAGCAGAAGCTTGCGGTATGCTCCAATCGCATCCGTAGGTATCAAAAAAGCTTTCAGCGAAGGACAGACAACACCTTATTCTTCCAGAACCAACGGGGATTCTACCAAAATCTCACCAACTCAGGTCGGGAAAGCAACCTCGATCTGGATCAGGCAGAAGACTTCTGGAGAAGTGTTTGGAGCGAATCCAGCCATTGCAATTTAGAAGCAGCGTGGCTCCCACACCTTATGCGTTCATGCGAGGCCCTCCCCGAAATGACCATGCCTGACGTAACTGAAGTCGACGTTGAAGCAGCCCTTGACAAGGCAGGTAACTGGAAGGCGCCAGGAGTTGACAAGATTCACAACTTCTGACTGAAGCGGTTCAAGAGCACTCACAGGATATTGGCAAATCAATTTAATCAGATGATTGCCGATCCTGATTTAGTTCCACCATTTTTCACCAAGGGGATAACTTTCCTCATCCCCAAGGAACAGGGTGTCTCTTGCCCTTCAAAATGTCGACCAATTACTTGTCTTCCTACCATCTACAAGGTCTTCACTTCAGTTCTGTGCGCGAACATCTCAAAACATCTTGATGTTCATAAATTGATAGCTGAGGAGCAAAAAGGATGCGCAAAAGGCTCCCGAGGCTGCAAAGAACAGCTTATAATCGATACGGTAGCTGTAAAGCAGGCTGTCCACCAAAAACAAAACATCTCGACAGCCTACATCGATTATAAATCAGCCTTTGACTCCATATCACATTCGTGGTTACTACAAGTGTTACGCTTGTATAAAATCAGCCCGAATGTCGTTCTTCTACTGAGAACAGTAATGAAGAATTGGAGCACGAAGCTATCGGTATCTTCGCAAACATCAGGAGAGATACCAATCAGACGTGGCATTTTGCATGGCGACTCTCTAAGCCCATCTTTTGCATGAAAGCAAATACGGGTTCCAAATCAAGCATGGCATATTGTCGAAATGTACATTAAGCCATTTAATGTACATTGACGACATCAAATTGTATGCCAAAGACAAGAACCAACTTTGCTCCTTGCTGGACATCACCATCCAGTTCAGCAGGGATATCGGCATGCAGTTGGGTTTGGAGAAATGTCGCATAAAAACAATTGTTCAGGGAAAACACACCGACAACGAAGGATACAGCCAAAATAACATCCGAATTGAGGGCATGGATTCCGACGACGTCTACAAATACCTCGGCATATTGCAAGCAACAACACCTGCTGTGGCAATAATCAAATCTAAGTTGCTGGGGCAATTTGAACGGCGTCTGGATCTTGTCCTTACAACTGAGCTGTACGGGAAAAATAAAATCATGGCAATCAACACCTTCGCCATTCCCGTCGTTCTATACACTTTCGGTGTGATACAGTGGAGTAATACTGATTTAGAAACTGTCAATAGACGGGTAAGGGTAGTTCTTGCAAACAACAACATGCATAATAGAGCTGCCGAAAAATTGAGGATCACTATCCCACGTCATCAGGGAGGAAGGGGGTACTTGATTTAAAAACGTTGCACTACAATCAAGTGCATTCTCTTCGTGAGTTTTTCTATGAGAAGGCTACCGTCATGGCAGATAATAAATTATCTCCTTTGAACTTGAGAAGCAGAGAATGGGATCCCATGTCGAATGTTACTTCAGTCCAACAGAAGATCGACATGTGGAAAGAGAAACCCATTCACGGAGGTCATATAAAAAATTTGTTGTTGTCAGGCATTGACATCGAAGCCTCCAACAAATGGTTGACAAATGGTGTACTTTTCTATGAGACCGAAGCATTCCTAACTTCAATTCAGGATGCTTCGCTCCCAACAAAAAATTATAAACGGTACATTCTTCACGACTCCTCAATCACCAACTCCAGTTGTAGGTTATGCAACTGTGAAGAGGAGACCATCCAGCACATAACATCTGCGTGCAGGAAGTTGAGCGGTACCGAGTACACCAATCGTCATAACTCCGTCTGCAAGGTTCTCCATCAAAACCTTGCGTTGAAGTATAACTTAGTGGCAACCTACCATCCTTACTATAAGTATACTCCGCAGAGAATTTTGGAAAATGATCGGGTCAAATTACTGTGGGATCACACTATTGCCACTGACCACAGTGTTAATCATAACAGACACGATCTAGTTCTGCTTCTGAAGGAAGAACGAGCGTGGCAGACGATATGAAGCAGACTTGGAGACCACAAAAGATCGAAGTAGTCCCAGTAGTAATTTCAGCGACGGGATTAGTCCCGCAGAACTTACATAAAGCACTGAAAACGCTCGATCTTAAGGCTGGACTATAAATGGAGATGCATAAAGCGGTTATCCTTGCAACCTGTGCTATAGTCCGAAGAGTCCTGTCCGGTAACAATCTGACCTAATGGGTTTCAGTCTTGATCCGCGCTGTCTTCAATATAAGATCCATGTCCCTGTAGTGTAGAACCTCCGCGTCATTGGCTGGAGTGTTTGCGACAATCGGGATGTAGTAATACATTTTCGCATGGTCGCACACACTTTGCGTTAAAACGCATCATCGCTGTGATGCGGGCGTTTGGATGTTGCCTTCAGCCCATCCTTAGGTTAGTCCGGTTGGGCGGGAAGAGGGTCCGTGGGCTTTTTGAACTATATGTACGTATGCATGTCTCGAGTAATTGATACTGATATATAAATGATTAAAAAACTAAAACGAAATGTTTCCCTGCGACCTCCCATTCGCGTGAGCTCACTTATTAGTGCTATTGACTAATTGATATGTTGCGATGACGTCATACACGTTTTAGAATACACGAAGTTCACATAAAGTGTAAAAGTTTCACCTTCTATAACTTTGTTAATAATAGTTGGATTTCCTTCAAACTCAAAGTTATGCCTTTTGTTATCCCTTATGCAAGTACCAAATTTTGTACTTCTAGCGTGAACTTAAAGGGGAAAAGTTTCCAATTTACCTACAGATTTTATTTATTTAATTATAGCAGACACGTGTTTTGGTTACAATATGTGTCCTTCTTCGGTGCTGGTCTGGTAATACTTTATTTTACTTAACTCTATAGCTATATATACCCTAACCTTAACATGATAACTAACATTTAATTAATTTTTCTGAAGTTGTAATACCTCCTTAATTACTTACCCTAATTACCTGGAATAATCTAGATAAACAGTTGCCCATATCGGTGTTCCCCAACCTGGCATTACTCTGCTTAAATATTTCCAGGCTTTCTGCGGCGTCTAGTTTGGTGACTTTCTGTATTTTTGTATAATATCCACGTTGTCCCAGGAAATGTTATGGCCGCTGTCTACTATGTGTTTTGCGACTGCAGAATTAACATGCCGTAGTGGGTTTTTTGTCGCTAGTTCCCCTACTTTGGTATGTTCCTCAATTCGTAATCACTATGATTTTTTCAAATTTTTCGATTGTATATGTTCAGAGAGTTGAGCCCTTTTACTTGATACCCCACATGGCCACATTCTGTGAAAAAAATGTGCACCCTCCATTCATATGTATTGGGGGTTCCTTAAACTTAACACAAAATGGAGCCGTTTGCTGTATGTAAAGGGAACAACAAACCACAAGCTCTCAGCAATTTTCGTGAGAATCGGTCTAGCCGTTTCCGAATAAATCGGGAGTGACAGACAGACAGACAGATATCGACTCGATTCTAATGCTAGGCTCGCAAAAAAGGCAGCGAAATACAGCGGAGGAAGCATTACCACCATGTCGAACTTCGTTGGCATGGCGTCGGACTATTCTATCTCACTCCCGATATCATGACGTGATTAATTCATAATATCTTAGACACTGTCATGGTACCTTATTCATATGAAAATATTCCCTTCATTTGGTCGCTGCAACAAAGTAACACACTTCCAGGTCTCTAAAAAATTGACTTAAGTGTTACAAGATTTGCTTAAATATCACAGAATATAAGTGACTGAGTGAACTAGTCGATCACCGGCCCTAATTCCAATGGAGAACTTGTTATTTCTTTTAAAAGGCAAGTTTTTGTATAAACATTTTTTGAAAAAGGACCATTTTCGGAACTTCGTCCAGGAAGAATTGAAAAATACCCTAATAGAAACCTGCATTAAGTTAATTTTCATATTCTTAACAGGATGCGAGAAGTGGTTCAACATAGGGACATTCTGGATATTAGGTGCAGGTATGCTTTTCCAGTGACAAGAAAAAAAATTTCAATGATTTTGTACCCTTCTTTTCTAAGAAACACCGAATGTGCTTATTTATTTGTTAGGGCTCTTACCTTCATTTGTAGAAAGGTATGTTCTCTCTTTATCTTTTAACAATGGAGTAATTGTTTTGCGTCAGAGCGAGGTAATGCAATAATTTTGAAAAACACAAATCGGTTAATAAGTGTTCAACTTCGGATATGTATCCTAAGTGAAAAGTGTTATTATTTATCTGTCCATGAGTGTACCTGAAAAAAATTTGATGATCCATGCATATGGTATTTAGGTCTCAAATTGCTCTCCATACAGACACCTAAGTGTCTCCTAGAATCATCGAGTTTTGAAGTAATAAAGGCTATACTATAAAGCAAGATAGTACCAAGTTTGGTGGAAATCCCAATATTACTAAAATAGTTATAATAAGTCCAAATTGACACTTTTGTGCAAATTTATTGCATTCTAAGATATTGAATGTCAGTATCATACTAAAGTGGATAATCTGACAAACTAAATGCATAAACACTACGAGCTAGGTACAAATTGGGTAAGCGTCTACAGAAAGATGTTTATACATATAAACAATACACAAAACCCTTCATACCTCAAGCTTTTAGCTTCTGGGTTCCCGACTTGTTATATAATAGGTTCCATTATTAATACCCCTATTAAAATCGATTTACTGTCACACGGACTTTTCTCAGAAACGACTGTACCAATTGAGAAGATGGGAACTGTGAACTCTGAAACATGTGGTGTATTACGGATGCAAATTTTCTTTCACGTAATATAATTATGTAGGATATCAAATGAACGGTCTCGACTAGTACTTTTCACAAAGGAATATAATTGGAAACACCTTGTATCCTACACTGTTATATAAAAGATTTCATTTTTATATAATAAATAATGAAGTCACTAATGCACTAAATATTTGCAAACCTCGGAGTACCGTTAGAATGATGAAAATGTGAAGTAAATGATATATATATCTAAAAAAAATTAAAATTGCAATTTTAACATACTACAACTTTGTTAATCATCATAATCATCAACAATGCAACAACCGAGGTGCTTTGGGCCTGCCTCAGTAAAGAATTCCATACATCTCGGCTTTGCAAAGTTTACTAATTCAGGGTAATTTTTAAGAATGAGTTCTCTCTTTGAGTTTGCATCCCGTTCATCCATTTCGAAATCGACACTAAAAGTTCTTGCTAATGTACTACTTTTTAAATCACTGAATTCGGCATACAATACTATACCCCCCCCCCCCTTTTTTTGCATTTGTGGAAACCTCGTCTAGCCCTGAACCCAACGTAAAATGTTGCCATATGCGGCATGCAGGGGGATTCCAACATCCTTACCATATTTCGTGTCTATGCGAAATTTCCAAATGAATTAAATGAATCAGTCAGATAAATAGATAGTCAGACGTCTGTTTGTACCAGACTGACAAATATACAGACAATTAGACGGGAAGATATCCATCCACACACATGGCATTGCAAGTCTCCGCGCAAGTCCAGATTTCAGATATGTGCCTACCCATTAATGAGTTTTGGACGGTTACCGCAAGGCGCACTCTCTTCACCTTGGAGCCGATTTCTGAAAGACTCCTAACAGACTTCTGACTACAAGACTCCGGTTGAAGTTAAGGAGCATCACAACTGTTCCATGGCACGCACCAACGAAGACTTCCGATATAGTAGATAAGGATGTTCTAAAAAGTTCAAGGGAGGCTTTCTAAAGATAACATTGTCATCATGATAGGTGATCTGAATGGTAAGGCGGGCCCTGAAAACACCTTATTCGGACATGTGATAGGGCAACACGATCTTGGCGACAGTAACGATAATGGTGATAGGTTTGTGAATTTCTGCAGTTTTCATCGGCTCGTCTTTGTTTGTACATCCTGATTCTGTGTTCAAGAATCTGCCATAGGGTTAATTAGATTAGACTGACAACTGAGCAATCAAACACGCGATCACCAAAAGATCTAGGAGTTGTCTTCTGCTTGATAAGGGAGGCGCTGACATCAACATCAAAAGGGATCATCATGTGATGGTCGCTTACGTTCGCTTGCGTTCGCTACTTCTTGCAGGACTGGAGAACTGCAACTTCTCAAGTTTAACATCGACCGAGCTGATCGGACGGCAATTATACCAAGTAGTCCGCCTGAGAATATCAGACTGCCATAAAAAAGACCCTTTCTCGAGTGCACAATTCAGGAAAGCGGGATATGCCGCAGAACGCAATGATTTCAGAAGCGTATACCGCAACACGAAAGAACTTGCAAGTGGACGCCCATCAAAGAGTTGGCAAAGGACGTTAACAGTCGGCTCCCATCCACGATGGCGAGCGACTGAAGAAATAGAAAAAATACTTCACCACGGTTCCTAACCGTATCACATCCAGTGAAGTTCCTCCTCTTGTGACCGTAACATAAGGATACGGAGGGTTCCTCCAAACAAAAGAGAATTCATTTCGATCATCAATGCAATCAAACGGAGTAAAGACTTGACGGTCAAATCGCAGAGTTATTTACCGCTGCTCCTGCAGTTACGCCCGGAAATTTTCGGAATTCGAGATCTTTCCCAGAGAGTGGAAGAAGAGGATAATCGTTAAGGTTTCAAACAAGAACTCTCGCTTTGAGTGTACATTGCAGACGTATCTGCTTTCTACATGCCGTCGCAAAGATGATAGCTGTTTCAGCTATCATCCTGGGACGCATCAAAGCACATTTCGAAAGCTTGATCGATAGAGAGCGAGCTGGTTTCCACTCCGGATCCACCTGCATTGACCGCATGAAAACCTTGCGTATTATTTCCGAATAGTGCAAGGAGTTCAGATCTTCGCTTCACTTTCTCTTCTCGATTTCAAGAAAACTTTCGACAACATAAACAGGAAGTCTATCTGGAGTTCTCTACACAGAAGGGACATTCCGGGGAAACTAATAGCTACTATCAGAGCGACATATGATGACGCAAAATGTCACGTTCTGCATCGAGGTAAAATCTCAGAAAAATTTGACATCCGAAGCGGAGTCCGCCAGGCTTGCTTCTTGCCACTGATATAATATTATTTCGGTGACGTTCTTCTTGGTACCTTGTTCGGAGGACGTAGACGAGTTCAATAGACTATGACATCTTTCCTGAAACACCTCGCGTACGCTGATGATATCTGTTTACTTTCTCGCCGAGTCATGGAAGTTGGCCAAATGGCTCTGGATTTGGAAACAGAGCCAGGTAGAGTTGGACTAAAGATAAACACGAACAAAATCAAGATTCTTAATCTGACCGACCAGGCGCTATACCACAGCAATGGATAAATCGCAACCATATATGCATAGATTATGCTGACTGTGCAATGTGTGAATGATACCTAAAAAATAAAATGACAATTGAAAAAGAGAAAAGAAAGGAACTTATGGTGTAGAGCTGCAGTACGGCCGGCTTTTCAGTGCGAGCAAGCGGCCTGTCGACATCATTCGATGTCAGTACCTCGCTTAGATTCGCAGAAAGAATTGATCAAACCTTATTTCATGCGCAAAACATCACGTTTGTATATTTGTATATGGTGGCATATATGGCCAGCGTACCCCGTTGACATGTCGCAGACAAGTGTCCACGAAGGTTTGGAATTTTTGAATAACAGTGGTGGGCATTTTCAATGTGCTACCCCCATATAGCAACACAGAAAAAACATTAGCACAGAAGAGTCTGAACTAGATCTTGGTGGTGATATATCGGTATTTCCAGATTTTACACTTGACAACGAAGGTGTATCCATCGCTTTTAATGCGTCGAACGATATCAAGTTCAGTGCCACCGTTGGCAGAAACCGCGCTTCCTAGGTATACACATCGGTCAATGCCTTCAATGCTGTCAATTGATACTGATAGAAAAATGCAATGAAACGTTAGACTGAGAACCTTGGTTTTATTGGTATTTATCTTCAGTCCAACTCTACTTGTCTCTCTGTCCAAATTCACAGCAATTTAGTCAAGGTTTACGACTCGGTGAAAGAGCAAAGTCCCTTGACTTATTAACAAGTCACTGATGAAGGGAGCAAGTGGTTCCCGAAATATCGAAATTTGCAAAATAAAAGTCAACATCTGCGAATAGGAAAAACAAGTTTTATTATTTCAAATAGCAAGAGTAGTTTCTGCGGACGGTGGCGCCTTAATTGAATGTTGCCCGGCGCAATACAATGATAGATCCACTTTCGCTGCCAAATGAAGAACGCACAGACCTGGTACTCGTACTAAATGTCATCGGAAGGCGGAAATGGCAATGGATAAGTCACACAATAAGGAGAGGCGACAATTCGATTGAATCCACTCTCTTAAGGTGGCCGACGAACAGTAGAGGAGGAGTGCAGGCGTCTCAGGAGATCGTGAAGAGAGCTGAAGCACATATTTAAGTGAATTTGCACTATATCAAGACCACGTTTCCTTGCATTTAATGCGCAATATTCCCAAATTTTCCATAATTAACACCATTATTTTTACGTTTCATTTGAATGCTAATATAATGAGGCAACTTTTATCAGGTTGCAGGTTTGGGGGTTTAAAGTACCGTTACAATAATGTATATTGAAATTTAGTTAAAAAATGGATTTTAATATTTCTTTAAAATTCAAACAGTTAGATCTTCGAAGTGACGATGACCTTTACAATTGAAAAAATATCCATTAAAATGGTATCAAATTTGAGATTAAATGATTGAGGGAGTGAAAAATTGTGATTTTTTGGGAAGATCAAAGTTTCTGACACTATTCACGAAAAACGCTACAACTCTGTAACAGTAAAAAGTGGAGTGCCTGTTCCATAGACCAATTTCCCTCAAACAGACGGCACTATCCACCATTGAAGTGTATACCATCATTAACGGAACACCTTGTATAAATAACAAGGCGGAGTTTCTGTTGGCGTGTATAAATTAAAACATAAATAAATTTCAAGATTCATTCCTTACGTAACGTGATGTGACATTCAGAAATCCACAAACACAGATGAAGCTCCAGAAAAGTATTCGTAAACAGTTAGCAATAGCAATAGGAATGCTCAACTTCCTCTTCGGTAACTTTATGGCGGGTGCGGTCAGTAGTAATCCACTCAGCAGGGTCGGCATGTTGGGCGGGTAACCCCCAAAACCCACCTCAATATTCTGTTGCTTCTGTTACCAAACGGTACTGTCTGGACGCTCTACTGAAGTTCATTAAATGATCTGAAAAAAACTCCGTTGGTTCCTCGCGTACGTTGCACTCTGCCAGTACTGATTTGAGTCAGCCCAGTAATGTCCTGTCAAAATGACTCGCGCTGACATTCCAGCGACATATAAGCACACAGTCGAGATGCAATCTCATCACTGATTTGAGATAGGACTCCCGGAGTTGCTGGAGATGCATAAAGCCTGGGAATACCTAATCTATGCAAGCGATCCTTTTCGGAAAATATAGTACTATACACGCTCTTTGAAATTCTTCTCGAACCGCGGCAGAGACTTCAGCCCGATGTTGAAGAAGAATGCTTCGGTGAGTATTGAAGCTATATACATATATTACTATATTTATATTACTATGTAATATCAGTTTCATGTTGTTGTTAATTTACCTTTCAATTTCATTCCGTTTATAAACATATGCATGTAAATTATCATATCTAACTGTCGCTACAGAAAACCTATAATCGCATATACACAGTTTTTCCATTAGGTTTGGAAAATTTGCATCGCATACTTAGAAATTATGTATATATAACTAGTATAATATTTATGTTTAGTTTTCAGTTACACACCTACACACCAAATCAACTACTCTTCAAAAAGGGTTATGTTACTCAATTTAAAAATATTTCAGTACTAACAATTCCAATTGCTGAACATCAACAAATAAACTCAAATTAGTGCAGGTTTTTACATCCACTTACAGCAGACTGCAGGGGGTCTAAAAATTAAAATATCATCCAGCAATAAATTTGCTAATAACGTCCATTGTTCTTGTTGCGCTGCGAGACCCTCTATTCTGAGGTCCAAACTGGAATCAGGCGACCTTTCTCAAATCGAAATTGCAGTTTACATACAATCATTCCACCTGCCGACCATCACAATGCTCCCAGCATGTTTGGCGATAATCTACTCCACCGGACAAGCAGTTGTAGACAAAAGCAAATACGGTGACAGCAAGTAAATGCAATTAGCTAATTACCATTAGCGTCCAGGCATGAGTACCCATGCCTGTTCCAATCAGACCGTGAGGATACACTTCCTCCATCCGCAATACACTTTGCAACTAGCGTGGAGTGTATTTCCTCCAAACTCCAGTGATATGAGCTTTGATAAGCATCAGAATGCTAATAAGCACGACGGCGAGCTCGGAGGCTCCGTGCTTCATCCGCGGCCGAATCTGCTCATCTAGGGGCCGCGAACATGGTCTGCTTCCCAAAACCCCTAGTGCCTTGAGTCCACCACTCGACCAGTTGGGGTAATTACGGCCGATATGTGATTATTGATGTGTACACGAGAAGATTGCGTTCGCATGGGGGGAAAGTACCTGATCACGGACTGCTGGAGGCAGCACAACTCTTAGAAGATATAAAAGCAAGTTATCGGTCCGTTTTGCGCTTAGTCAAATTTCGAAGCTCGCTTGAATCTACTTGGGACGGCGCTTGACGGTGACCAGTATCTGTTCCTGGTAAATCCGTAAATTCGCAGAGAAGTGGCTTAAATCAAAACAACAACAAAAACCCCCTAAAATCAAGTTGTCTCACTAACTTACCGCGGCTCGAAATTACATACTCTAGTGTCAACAAAAAACTATAAATCTTAATTTGTGAATGCTATCAAAAGATAAAAAAGTTGAAGAAAAACACCAACAAACGCGAGTGAATAGTGCAGTGTTAAATTAACAAATTGGCAGCCTTGGAATAAACTTGAAATCAACGTCTTTTTTCATCTGAGTTTTTTCGGCTGCAGATCAACCAGCTTCCTTTCCGGTTAGCTGATCTGGGTCAAGATCAAACGGAAGGCAAACGAACTTCAGAAAAAACATTACCGCGATCACCTCTGTGGAGAAACCGCTACAAGCCAGGTGAGTTACACAATTCATTATTACCGGCATCTTTACGAAACTGAGTACGTTGAGCGCACACGACCATGATTAAATTAATCGCCGAGCCAGACGTTGTTGAGCCATTCATTGTGCACCTTGCGCCAATCTTGAGCAAGTCAGAAAGAATAGTGAAACTGGTGTTTGCACTTCTTGCAGATATGCGATTACTTGCGAGGAAAATTGCGAGCATTTTCGCTTCAGCATCGCACACTCAAGGAAAGTGTTTACTGAAAAAAACGGCCGAGGTAGCCTTCAGGAACCAATTTTATGAGCAATATAATGAGAATTACCAGCGATAAAATGCGTGGAGCTGCACGGTCGTACCATTATTTCTGTTTGGATTAAACATGCACATAATTGAACATATAACATAAACGTACGTCATAAAAGAGTCGCTGCAAAACATGGAGCTTATAAATAATGGAAATTACGTAGGCCGGGCTGCATTTTAGGAATGCTTCCATTGTCGCCCAGCCAGTATTCGAATTTAGTAGCGTTGATCCAGATATGGATAGGTGCAAGTGTCCCTAGTGGGAATCTTTACTTTTCTTTTCAAGTGCAATTGCGTTATGTAGCCAACGTTCCTCTTCAATGTGAAAGCGACGAAGTGTACCTTAAAAGCGAGTTGTAAACATGAATTGATCCCCAATTCAAGGACCGATTTCCTTCGTTGTAATAAAAACGCTTCATGTTTACTAGCTCAGTCGACCTTGAATTCTAGTTGATATTCATTGTAGATAAATTAGATAATTATTACAAATTTTGTTAGACTTTGACATTGTCCAAACTGATACGATATTTGTAAGGCCTAAAAACCCATAGAAAATGGAAAGCAAGCGATTGATTTGCTCTTGCTTTTACATACAAGATCAAGTGGAGGTGCGGTGCAAAACATATTCTTTGTGTGCAACACAATCATCCCCCATTAACATATTTTGCCTGAGTCATGTCTTCCTACTTATTTGGATGACGTATTTTGTTTTAGCTTCATGGGCCCCTCATCCCGACCTAAATGCTCCTTTGGCGTCGGATATTAAACATATCAATGTTTTTATGTTATCAGCATACTCATAATAATATAATTCGAATGGGCCCTGCGGTATCACTGGATATTTTCCCAATGATGCTAGTCCAGGTTGATGCCTTCCTGTTTCAGACCTAAATCAGGTTTCAAACACTCTCTACTTTGGAGTTGCACTTAGGATTCGGTGACAGTAAAGATTATTTCCGCTCTAGTTCGGATGTTGTTTACAATTCAAATATTATTTGTAAGGTGGTAGTGTAGTGGATATAGTACTCGTATGTTTCAAGGTATCGGCGAGTCCACGCTATCTTGAATACTCAGCACTCCTCTAGCAACTGTTTAACTGGAAATATTTAGTCTTGCTTAGATAATCCGACTCTAAATCCACCTTGGAATTCTTCTACGTTTCTATCAGAAGATGGCTTAAGCCGACACTCAATGTTTTTTGTCAAGCCATTATGACAAGTACATAGAAACGAGATAATATACCTCTTTTATTGCTACAGAAAAGCTTCTTCCGTTATTTTATATATCGGACATACTATGTTTGTCGGGCAATCGCAGGATAGTTTCGTTCTTTGTCTTCACTATCATATGGAAAAGCACTTTTGTCAATAATCATCCACCTTTTTCAAAAGCACTACTGGTACTCAAAAATAGAAAGAAAAATGACTAACAGTTTCGTCCAGGACAGAGGCAACTCATCAGATGTTGCTTCACCTCTGCCCTGGAAGCAGCCTGACCGAAAGTGGCAACAAATGGAAATCACTCCTCTTTATTTAATCGCAAACACGACAAGGGTGCCAGTATTTTAAGTCTAAACCAGGCTAAAGGTAATTGAGGTAATTGTTTTGTTTGGGATACGAAGGATCCTAAGTCTACATCTACTTTATGTTGGACTGGCCCAAATGAAGAGCAACTTACTTCCAGTTTTTTGGGCATATTTCCCAAGTATTCAAAAACAGAAAAAAAGCTTCGTCTATGGCAGAGGCAACTCATCAGATACTGTACACCATCTGGTCCGGTCCAACATCAAAGATGTGGACTTAGGACCCATCATATCCCAAACAAAACATTTAAACTCAAATATGCCGGCAATCCTGGGAGTTTTATTCGATTTTCCGTTTGCGTAAAGCTGTCCCCACCTTTTTAGTCACCATTCTAGGTAGTTACTCTTCATTTGCCTCTCATGGGCTAAATTTGTAATATATAGCATTAAAACAGGAAGCCTTCATTAGTGTTTAGAGCACCTAAATTTGATGCCTCCTAGATAGTTGTTAATTTCCGCCCTTATAAAAGCGGCTTATAGTCTGTAGCTTACAACTAAACCATGTGACTGTCAATAGACAAATTAAGGATTTTTTCTTTAGACAAATAGAATCTTTTCTAGGAACTTTCTAAGAACTTTATCATGCGTTCAAATTTGTAAACATAAACGAAACTAGTTCCAGTTTTAATGTCTTCCCCACAGACCAATTAAAAGTGTGGAAACTCAATTTCTTACACTACAAAATCTGATAGTGCTTCAACCTTCACCGAGCTTTAACCTCCTTAATATGTACCCTATAGTAACTTTGATTCAATGACTACGTCCACTAGCTACTCATATTATAAGCTCTTTGCTACTTTCTTTGACTGAAACCCCTTGGTTTAATGAATTCGTGTGTCCCTTCAACAGCTTTTGAATGAAACGTGGATACTTAACGTTTCATTCATTCGAAGTGCGTAACTAGCTCCTTGGGGATTCGAAAATTTTATTGGTATCGATACTCCTATAATAGTTCTTTAAATGTATTATTGCGCTCCATCATGCATTTGGTCGAAAATGGATTTTCTATTCAAACGCGATCAACCACTAGCTTTAAGCTTGATTAACGTTTCGCCACCGTAACATGACACAGGTCTTATCATTGCTTTATTAATGCTAAATTTCACCCCCCCCTCCCCCCCGCGTTTACATTTAAATTTGATGGACAACATATAATGGATGATTGTTTGGTCGAGCGTCAGCCTCTCAGTCTCTTTGCCCAGGGTTCGAATCTTGATGGTCATGGATGTTTGTGTTCGTCTTTACATTTGCCTCGCGGCTGTAGGCCTATCACTTGCGCATCATTAAGTATTATAATAATTACGCTGAAGTACAGTCTCACAGAAAATAATTTAGCGAAAAATAAGAAAAGGAAAAGATTGTATGAATGCCCCGTATTCCACAAAGCATATTTTACTTGCTCTTCTTCAATACTATACGCATATACGGTCGTCCTAAGAATTTCTCCTTTCTTATCTTATTTTTTTCCGATTTTTTTTTAAACAGGATTGTGATTCAGTTTCATTATTTTCATACTCAAACATAACGAAAATAAAAATTCGCAATGAACCTTGAGTACGAAGTTGAAAGACTGAATTCCAACCAACTAGGCCTTCACACTGCCTTTCCATAGCTAGATACATCTTTCGCTTTTATGGAGTTACTTCCGTATATGTATTCGCCATCTTAAATCCTGGATAAATTATTATCCACCTAGTCAGCGTAAGAATCATATCTGTAGTGTTATTTCACTAACCGGTAGTCAATGAAGGGTTAAGAGAGCATATAGAGCATTGAAAAATCTTCATTTGTTTATTGGCTAATGTGTTGTATAATTACTACCACTCCAATTTCAGTTTCGAATATGTATAGTAACTTCCCGCGAAACATCAAAACATAGACAGTAAATAAGGAGAAAGTAGCGTAAAATCAAACAAGTCGGGAAACCGGAAGCTGGAGGCTTCAGGTATGAAAGGTTTTGTTTGCTTCTTCTGTGAGTATATTTAAGTGTAGAACTATCCCATTTGTACGTAGTCCGTCATGTATGTGCATTTAGCATGTCTGACTACCCACTTTAGCGTGATATTGAAATTCAGTTGCAGTAAATTTACACGATAAAGTCAAGTTTGAGCTACTTTGTTACTAATAGCAATCAAACTTGGGGACGATATGCGTCATATTATATTTTATACTACTACCAACTTTTATAACTCTGGGATATACTTAAGGGGGGTTTTACTCAATTTCCCCAAAAATAGGGTAATATAATATTATTAACTTAATTTGATCAGACATCGATATGAAGAGTATTTTGAGGGCTGGGCACCATATAGAGGCAGCTTCATGATTTTTTCAGATTTTTCGGTTGGGTAGTTTCTGAGAATGGGTCCGTTAAAAAAATCTTCACTTTCGACCCCTCCCACTACTCGCCTTTCTAATAAATCTCAAAACTAAGACTGGTTTCGAAAAGTACTAATTGAGACCTTTCATTTGATACCCCACATGACTATATTCAGTGAAAAAAATTTTACACTCCCCTTTTACATGTATGGGGACCCCCCTAAATGTCAACCTGGAAGGATATCAGTCACTGCATGTCCGGGGGTCAACAGTTCCCACCTTCTCACCAAATTTTGTGTCAATCGGTATAGCTGTTTCTGAAAAAAATTCCTGTGACAGACAAACAGACAGACAAAACCTTAAAAAACTGCTGTCCAACTGGCTCGGCTAAGATTCCTGACGAATGCTGAAGAAATTACAACCGTCTAAATGGAGCAGGAAGAGTTCGGAGGGTGGACCAAAAGAAATCTCATGTCCAACTTGTATTACAACCGTAAATCACTAAGGCGCTATTTCTGTTTGAATTAAGATATTTTTTTCATTCCAATGAAAGATTGTAATCTCATTCATTTTCCACTTCGTTTGCTTGTGGAACAAAAAAGCTACAGAGTTTCTATTCAGCCGCATGAAATCGTTTCAATTGAGATTGAAAGCTTCTGAGAACGGTTTAATTTAATTATTTAATTTTATTGATTTTTAACTAATTTCTAATTTACATGTTAATTGATTGATCACATTTCCGAAAAAGTATCTTCAACTTATATCCATGACCACTCCAGTGCATATCTCTTAAGCTTATTAACTACGTAAAAATTAAAAACTCATAAATATCCAACTATCATTCGATCTTCGTAGTCGAAATTATTATCATTTTCCAAGGTCTTCATTCCCTTTCCATAGATTGGAAAAGATAGAAGAGTAAGGTTGTTTATCGCTTCCTTATTAGTACCTTGAATATCCTTTCTTCTCATTATCATTATCATTAATAACATATTTAGTTTACTCACACTATAGACAGGGAAAGCGGTTTGGGGTACACCTATCTTATTTACATAGCTAGCGTTTACTCCACCTCCCATGTCTCACTTTAATGTGAGTGTACCGCTATATGCCAAGTGAACGCTTGACAGTCATACTAGTAGATGCAAGGCGTATTTAACAACTAGTTTGCCTTCAGATTGGAAAAAGCCCAATTCCATCCTAAACTCAAAAAGCTCTCACCAACGATTTGGAGTTTCAGCCAAATGACCGCAAGTAACTAGTCGAAAACAGATTTTCGAAAAAATCCACTTTTAAAAGGTTAACTCGGTTCCCCTCGTCAAATCGGGTGGTCACGCCACAGTAAGCAATATATGTATTACATTTATACAATTTAATAAAAAAAAATAAATATTTTTCTTACAAATAAACAAAAAACTTCAAATTCACAAAAGGAACTTAATGGTTTAATTCACCCTATAACAAGAAATGTGAATTGACTTTCCCATAAGCAGTTTTACTCAGTGTGACTTTTTAATATTATCAGAATTTGCACCAAACTTTTCAAACTTTAAACTCCATTTGATCTTTAAACCTCTAATTATTTTAATTAGTAAGAATCAATTTTACCAAAAAAACAGCTCTCTGCCATAAACTAAATCATAAGTGTGATTTAGAGAGAGAGAGGAAGAAAAATATCTGTCCATCAAAATTGAGATTTACCGCGATTAAAATTTGAACAAAAAATTGTATTAACTTATCAATATAGTTAGTTAATTAATTCTTCGTCAATCCATTTAGGTACGATACAACCCAGCTTTCCTAATTTCCACTTAAAAGTCAAGATCAGAGTTTCGTATCTAGCGCCAATGAAATCGCATTCAGGAGCGTTATGTTACGTGAATTTCAACTTACCTTAACTCCTCCAACAAGGCGTATTGTCACGAACACTTTTCGAAAAAAAAGGTTAAACGCGGACCCTTGCAGGGAGCTAAACCTCAGATTTCCTCAGATCAGTATGTATATATCGAAATTGAACTAAACTTTAAAGGAACAAGTTGAAACCAGCTTGTGTCTTTAAAGTGATAAACTTCAAATGACTCTCCTTTCACTCATGTAAGAAGCGCCGAATGTCAGAAATTCCCTATTATAAAAATCAGAATGAAATAAATATAGCTTTCTAATGAGCCAGTGCCGCAGTACATGATACACCATTCCTTGCACAGTCTTCACACTTAACTGCTAGTAAGGAGAGCAGACTAAGCAGAATCTCCCGCAAATTATATTAAATTGGTTTACCCAAAAGCAACAACAAGGATCCTTTTTCGAATAAACCGAATTCAACGTCTCTAGTATTGTAATAGTACATACCTCTACTCTCCAATATCCACTATCTAGCTTGTAATTCCTCCTTTTCCTTTCTGTGCATCTTCAGGAAGACCAATTGTTTTGAAATCCTAATGCACTTCGCGCCTACCTCCAGGAGGCACGCTTGTTTTCATGCCCATCAAGATCAGTATCATATGAACTTTAAGTTTCAAGATTCAAAAAATGCTAACATTTAAATACTTGTGCGCCTCTAATTTATAACGATTCAACGGTTATCTCATAGACTGTCTAGCATATCTGAGCGATATGCTTTGGCATTACTCCCAGTCAGTCTAGTCTCCTTGTCCGAAGGTTCCAAGTTTTTTCTATCTTTCATCATATTTTCATGTAGAAAAGAAGAAAGGAGGAAAACTGGGCCCAAAGTGAAATTGAATTAATGATCTGATTTTTTTTAGTTTCTTTACCCCGGACCCCAATAGAACTGCGAACTCTAGGGAATCGACCTCACTCAACGACTCTGTCGACAAGCGTTTTGACCCTCGCGGTTGTCTTCTTTTTACTTATATCATTGCTGCTTTCCAATAGTGTTCTAATGATGCGTTGTTTATACATACTCCTATCTCTTTAGTCGGTTCTCTTTAAGGTAGGTTTATTCTTATAAAATCACTTTTAATAATTAACCATTTTCGTCCCAATTATCTGGCATTTATTTCCGTTACTTTCATATCGGAAATGTTAGCCACATAATTAAACTGATCTTACTGCGTTCTTATATATGTACCCTTTTGACTTTCAAATTCATTCTTTTATCAGATAAAAATCCAGAAAACGCATGTCAGTTTTGTAATCCAATATTTGCGATACTACAATCTTTCAGTATTCTGGATTTTCAGAGAGCACTTCAGACAACCGGAGCCGACTCACAGGAGCTGAAAGAAAATTGTACAAATTAGAAAGGTGGCATGCCAATACCTTTTTTGGGGAAGCTCAGCACTTCAAGTGTAGACTTTACTGAATTTCTATGTAACAATATTTAACCACACAACCGTTCCATTGCTAAGTACTTCATAATGTACGTGCATCTAGTGCGTCAGATTGTTCATTTTAAGAGAATACTAGTTCTATGATTTTGTTAGGGTGCTGTAAATTTTTCGTAAAACAGGAAACTTTGACCTATGGTATGGTGACCTGCCATTTCTTCCACAAAAGAAAGAAACATGGTGAAATGCTCCCTCCACTTCTTCCATGTTTTCGCGACTAAACAATTCCACCCGCCCCAAATGCTCATCAACATTCTCTACCGGGTTCAGAGTTTGTGTCGTTTTGCATAGCAAGGAAGTTTTCCCACTACTGGACAACAGCCGCATCATGGAAACAGAAAACGGATCGACCCCCTCGCTTTCGAGCATCTGCACAACTAAAGATCAGCGGCCATTAAAGAATATTCCGTTTCGGACCAAGTATTAGGCCACGTACTTATATTGTACAGATAACTCCTAAATCTGCTACTGACCTCGGTCGGCGTGGTTGAAGGTCAGTTGGAAACCAACTGCTTTTATGGCGGATTTTCTGGTTGATGACGTGGCAGCAAAAGTTTCATAAATCTAAATTTGTCCCCCTCCCATTGGATACCCAAGCAAAGTGATGTTAGAGCCCTCTTTAACATTCAGATCGTCCATCACGACCATAATGTCACCTTTAGTAAGCCCGTCCTGAACTGCATACAATTTATCATGAAAAGTATCCTCCTTGCTTCTTGTCCATATCTGAAATCTCCGCTGCTATTACAGCAGTACCAGATAAAATTTCAACGGGAACTCTATATGTCGAGTAAGATTTTCGCAACACAATTTCCTATCTTGATCTAGGCATTGCTAAGGCAAAGTTAAACTTCAGATTCAATAATCCTGAATGTAGCTTATCATTCTTAAAGCTCTGAAAATCGCTGCGAATAAACAGTAAACTTCAAACGAAGTAATTGAGAGAAGTTTCAAGAGGAATTCGAACGGGGATATCGGGAGGAATGCCTATCTTCTAATGCAAGAAACAAGTGCATTGTGGTTCCCAACGGCAGAAACCTGATATAAGAGGAAGTAGCCACTACCTCCTCAAGGGAATCTAAAGCTGAACACTACTGTAGAAGTCGTCTATAAAGCTCGAAACAATATTGACGGATATGAAACTGCAGCTATAAAATGGCTGAAAAAATTTGAAAACATACTCCTCACGCAGGTTAACACGATCAATCTGAAATTGAAAGACTATTATCATTCTAGAAGGGTCTGCCAGTGTAGCAAAAATCCAAATCGATAACACCGAAATGCTATACAACGTGTAAGGGCAAAATAGTTTCATTACGTATGTATCACAATAAAAAGATACATTCCCCTGGAAATTATCATTGATAAAAAGATGCAATCCCCCGGAAATTTATCTGTGCAGACTCCTTTTTTACACAAAGACAAAACCCGCTTCTTACCATCTTCGTCTTAGAAAGTCGTCACTCTGATCATGCTAATAAATATACCTTGATTTTCGTTATCCACAATGAAAGATTACAATCTATTATTAAGTCCCATTTTCGGTTTGCGGCTTTTAAAATAATAACCACATTGTGACTTAAGACGGTTAATAAATTTGTCAACCTTGGGTACGACAAATTCTACTAGACAACTAGACATGCATGTTCAATGAAACTAAATCAAACCAAAATCGTGCAACAAGATAATCACATACTGTTCTCACATAGCACAAAATGAGGAAATATTCATCAAGGAAGAACAATTGGATAAAACTAATAAATTTTTCCGGCTGCTGCCCTTGTGAGTAGAAGCCAACAAATCAAACTCATCCAAGAGTTAAATTTAAAAAGTGAATGTTTTTCCAAATGTTCATTTGAAAAAATACGTAATAAAGACAATGTTTGGAGACCTCTCAAATAGATACACAACTGTATGTTCATAAGTAAATTCTATATTGGAGAATTCCTGTTCTCTTTGTTATGGTATTGCAAGGTGCCCACGGCAGATCCAAAGTCGAATCACAACGACTAATGGATAATTTTAGAGATTTTATTACCAACAAGTTTTATCGCAAGCCTCATGTTTCATTTCTTTTTCGTAAATTGGTTACTAACAATAGATGTTATTATAAACAAGGAACAATTATAGCGAAAAAGATGTAAAGATTCATTGATGATATTTGAATCATCTTTCCAAATGCGATTATTTCCCTTTGAAATATCTAAACACAGTGTGTATAAATTTTGAAAATTCCATGTAATAAAACTGAAAGATATACATAAATAGCTCAGGATATTTTTACTACACTTCGCATCCATGGAATTGCCGTAAAATACTGGGAGTGTAAAATACGCGTATACATCAACAAACGAACGACTGGAGCCTTGAACAATCTTTAACACGAACTATATTCAATGCTGAACTATTTCTACAAAAACCCATCGAGCATATATAATTACTAAAAACCAAGAATTGCTTAACACAAGTGCAATCTGTGCACTGGTACAAAAGATATTCTTATCTCTTCGGCATCCTGAACACTGAATACTAATTTTGATATTTTCTACAATTATCCAGTTTCGTTTATCATTATTTTTATTCTTAATGATGCCAATTTTCCGATTAAAAATTAAAAGACAATTCACTTTCAATTAATAGTTTCCTCGCATAACTAATTAACCACTATGCCAGGTTATTCACTTAAATTGAGCAAGACACCAATCGAACATGGCTCATGCATTTCAAGTATCAAATACGGCCAACTGTGGTAAAATGCCAAATGGAAATTTCCTTCAATCGGAACAGAACAACATAAAATTTTAAATTTATGTAGTAATATGAAAACAAATGCTTTATTTAAATCTGGAAAGGTGTTTATAACTTGTCATGCTTTCAGCTATTTTGAACTAACACTTTGAAAAATTCTGCAAATTGATCTCTTATCGCACTTCAGTCAGGCATAATATCATTCAGCTTTAAAAATGGTATCAATTATCAATGACATGCATATTAACGTACGCCAGTTAATATTACACTCAAAGCCAAGTAGATACTAAAACTGCATCAAACTTATGCAGCACCTGATCCTTGCATATCGTTCGTTAACGTTCTCATTTCAAACGCAGCCCGTTATTCATCTAATTATGTTTTGCAATGATCTTGCAAAACACACTAACATAAATACTATTTGGAATCGAGATGAATTGAGTGTTAGACCTAATGACAAATTGTCCTAGATGGAATAAGGCAATTAACCTTAAATCCAAATACAAATAATTACTTAATTTCTGAGACCTATAGGTGCATGCATGCCGGCATTCACACATGCTATGGTACATGACCCCGAATTCCCCGGTGAAATGCATCCGCCAAACCGTGCACTTAACAGTAGATTGCATTAGATAAATGCGCGCTGCATTTTCAATTAAGATCTTGGCGAGCAATCAAACGCAATATTACATATGCATAAACCCATTTCAATTCTAGCTTAGATAATTTAGAGAACGGTCGGGACACTAAATTAATAGCTTCCTCATTAACATGATTATTAGATTTGATCGTTTATTGACATTTTCTGGTCGATTTCTGCGGAGGCTATTTGCAAACTGACATTTACTGTTTCATTCAATCGCAATTAAACTTTGTTCGGTGCAGCTCAATCTGTTAGAATTTCTGTGGTGAGTGCAAACTCAACTTGCGCAAGTTCAAGTATTGACTGCCTTAACTGATCACGACCCTTGAAGTACAAATAATAGCACAGGGTGCGGCAGCATAACTTCCTTTTTTAAAATGCGCGCCACTCAGTTAGTTGATGTCATAGCGGAGCGCTAGTGGTCTCGTTCAAGAGGGGATACTGTAAAGTTTTGTCCGACACGGTTCAGTCGCCATCATGCGTTGGAATAGTGAGGAGCGTGCCTTTGCCGTTGAGGTTTACTTTTCAAGCGGATGTTCGGTTATTGCAACACAGCGTGCATTTCGTCGTGTGGGTCAGTTAACAAACAAAACATGCGCTACTGGGCTGACACCAACCCTCGAGAATTGCATCAAAAGCCTTTGCATTCACCCAAAGTCACAGTGTGGTGTGCAATTTCCTCAGCTGGAATTATTGGTCCCTGGTTTTTTGAGGAAAATGAGGTTACAGTGATAGTGAATTCGGACCGGTATGTAAACATGCTACAGAATTTTTTTTCCCACGACTAGAAAATTTGAATTTCGGGGACACTTGGTTCCAACAAGACGGTGCAACAGCACACACTTCAAGAGCATCGATGGCTATTTTAAGGGAACACTTTCCAGAGCGCCTTATCTCAATTAGAGGCGATTTGGAATGGCCGGCACGCTCTCCCGATCTGTCCCTTGTGATTTTTTTCTATGGGGTTTTTTGAAATCCCGTGTTTATGTGAACCGTCCAAGAAGAAATTGCCAACATAACACCTGCTATGCTAACAAGAGTCATGACAAACGCCAGAAATCGGTTTACGCAATGTATGGAGAATGGGGGACGTCACCTAACAGATTTGACTTTAGACATGTACCTACATTATAAAAAATAAATAAATATTTTCCGATGCATACAATAGTTTTTATTGAGTTTTGAAAAAAGGAAGTTATGCTCCCGCACCCTGTATTTCGAGTTTTTCACGAATTTCAGGCAAACATGTAATACAATGCACGCGAACCTACAATTCAGTAGAACCTATAATCCACAACTATTCGTAGAGTTAAGCTTACCATAATGTAAATAGGTATGTTGTACCCTCTTCAGGCACTTATATAATTGAAGTGGGATAAAGACTACAGTGGAACAGACTGAATATCCAATCAGTGGTTACTGAAACTTTTGCTTCATATAATATATAAGGAGTAAACTCGCCACTTACCTAGCATAAAATATGGTGGAAACGGAATAGTCATATGAAAACAAGTCGGAATATCGAAAGCTGGACGCTTCGGATATGAAGCTGTTGTGTTCATGTTGCGTTTGTCCATTCGTATATAGCTAAAAATTCAAAATACTTACTATGTCTCCAAATTCCAACTCCGCCGTTAATATGAGTTCACTTCACTTGAAATAGAAGAAGAAATAGAAAACTTTGATCTTCTATAACTTTGTCAGTAATAGTTGAATTGCATCCAAACTTTTCAAAATTATGTCATGTTAAATGATATCACTTATACTGATACCAAATTTTGTACTTCTAGAATGAACCTATGGGGCACGCCATTATTAGCTTTATCCCAATAGATATCATAATGAGATGTAATTTGAAGCCTAGATTTTGTATAGATACATCAACGTGGTTTTTGCAAAACTTTCGGTTGGGTAGGTTTTGAAAACGGGACCTGTTTCACCTTTTGGAACTCATATTTTCAGTCGTCACTCCCTTTCTTTCACTCAACATTAGAAATAAGATCATTTTCTAAAAGTACTAACCGAGCCCTTTCATTTGATGCCCCACATGACCACACTCTGTAAAAAAATGTTACTCCTCCTTTCCTCCTCCCCCCTTATATGTAGCGGCTCACACACCACGTATTCTAGCCAAATTTCGACGATAGCTTCAGCCATGTAATAGACGGACAGATAGACATTGAATCGGCTTTAATTTAGGTTTGTTTCACACAAATCACACATCGTACGAATCGTAGCACAGCAACGTCTCCAGGAGAAATTCTATGATGATTCGAACCAAATATTTTGGAGCCCCTAATTTACCTAAAGCGTAAACTATTTTCCTTAATCTTGGAAAATTGAAAGCAATCCTCTCACATACAGAACTCCCGCGCAAGATTTATTGATCTCCACTGCTGCCTCCTCACTTTTCGTCATGGTACTGACTTCGGCTTCCGGAATCCGAACTGCTTTTTGAGAGATTACTGAAGTCTATCGACCAATACGAGAGATTCGTCTAGCATGAACCTTCTACCTTAGTTCGTATAAATCCACCCATTCACAAACCCATATTAGATATTATTATATCTGATAGCCAAACACCACTCTGAAAATGCATTGCTCGCATATGATAGCAACGTCAATTTTGCTTTAGACTGCACTTTGAAAAAGTATGTATTGCATCTCTTGGTAATGTGTCCTTTACATATTCGAAACAACTTAGACCTAGCATACCTACTTAAACAGTTTCTCGTAATGTGTGCTAATTCCAGATATTTGAAACATCTCTCTAGGCGATATTGTTCTCGTACCCGATAACTAACCCAACCAATGGAAATTTTGCCAAAAGTGATAGCTCTTTTCGTCGCTTGGCAGGGCGGATTGTAGCAATCCGAGCACCACCGTATAAATTTCTTATCTTAATCTTATCAGATTGGACTCATGGGCAGGAAAATGCCACAGGATTTCGGCGTACGTGACCACTTTCTGATAGAACGGCCACGTGAGTCGTTGGTACATTCTCTGTCCGTCTGTGTGCCCGTCCACCTATTGTTCAAGTTAATGCTAATTTTCGTAGTACAGCTGAACACTTTGGATACGTTGCTGCAATGGAAATCTGCCCATGATGATTTGCCAGGTAATTTTAAACCAAAATAACAAGACAGCATCACATTGGTTACACATCCTTTTACTTAAAAAAGGACTCAAATCAATCACACACTAGCTGTTGTGTATTCCAAATTTTAATTTAGTAAGTTTTAATAAGGTTTCCCTAAACTCTCTTTTAAGTTGGGAATTATAATTGTCATTTGGTATACGTTAGTTAAGACTAGCTAGGAATATATCAATATATCAGGTCAGCAAGCTGATACTTATTTGAGTCAAGTCGTCTTGCTAAATCTGCTAATTCTTTGGGAAACTCAATCACTGGAGGAGTCTGAATATCATATCAATATCATTCGCATTCGCTCCCCTTTTTCTTTTTTTTCAGCATTTGTCTCGCTCACATGCGGGGCTGGCTCGTCGTTATCGATTTTGCCATTTTGTACTGTCAAAAGCTTGACCGACACGCAGTCGCGAGACCGGTGCCAAACCACCGTTGTTTCGGCCGATCTTTTGCTCGCTTACCATTCACTTAGATATTCAGACCAATCTTGGGAAGTGAATTCTCGTTAGCGCGAATTACGTAACCATAACAGCGAAGACGCCTCTCTTGCAATTTTTCCATAATCGGTGCAATCCCATATCGACCGCAGATATCCTCATTTCGGACGTGATCAAGGCATGTTACGCCACTAGTACCACGCCTACCAGGGATGGAGCAGTCCAGGGTGCTTCTTGGGGAATACGAATCCATGCGCACAAAGGATTGCTTAAACCTCACCAAAAAGAACCTCCGAATCATAGTGTGTGTGTGTGTGTATGGGGGGGGGGAGAAGCTACAGCTTCTTTTTGTGAATGTGATGCTACCCGTCGGAATTGGAGAACATCAGCACCAAAGATCTGATGAATGATGCGTCCATAGGCGGGGCATTCACATAGAAAATGCTCCGTGGATTCCGTTTCCTCATTACAGGAGGGACACGTATCATCTTGAGTAATTCCTATTCTGAACATCATCATCATCATCATCATCATCAACGGCGCAACAACCGGTATCCGGTCTAGGCCTGCCTTAATAAGGAACTCCAGACATCCCGGTTTTGCGCCGAGGTCCACCAATTCGATATCCCTAAAAGCTGTCTGGCGTCCTGGCCCACGCCATCGCTCCATCTTAGGCAGGGTCTGCCTCGTCTTCTTTTCCTACCATAGATATTGCCCTTATAGACTTTCCGGGTGGGATCATCTTCATCCATACGGATTAAGTGACCCGCCCACCGTAACCTATTGAGCCGGATTTTATCCACAACCGTACGGTCATGGTATCGCTCATAGATTTCGTCATTGTGTAGGCTACGGAATCGTCCATCCTCATGTAGGGGGCCAAAAATTCTTCGGAGGATTCTTCTCTCGAACGCGGCCAAGAGTTCGCAATTTTTCTTGCTAAGAACCCAAGTTTCCGAGGAATACATGAGGACTGGCAAGATCATAGTCTTGTACAGTAAGAGCTTTGACCCTATGGTGAGACGTTTCGAGCGGAACAGTCTTTGTAAGCTGAAGTAGGCTCTGTTGGCTGACAACAACCGTGCGCGGATTTCCTCATCGTAGTTGTTATCGGTTGTGATTTTCGACCCTAGATAGGAGAAATTGTCAACGGTCTCAAAGTTGTATTCCCCTATCCTTATTCTTGTTCGTGCTTGTGTTTGACCAGTGCGGTTTGATGTTGTTGGTTGATTCGTCTTCGGTGCTGACGTTGCCACCATGTATTTTGTCTTGCCTTCATTGATGTGCAGCCCAAGATCTCGCGCCGCCTGCTCGATCTGGATGAAGGCAGTTTGAACGTCTCGGGTGGTTCTTCCCATGATGTCGATATCGTCAGCATAGGCCAGTAGTTGGGTGGACTTGAAGAGGATCGTACCTCTTGCATTCACCTCAGCATCACGGATCACCTTCTCGAGGGCCAGGTTAAAGAGGACGCATGATAGCGCATCCCCTTGTCGTAGACCGTTGTTGATGTCGAATGGTCTTGAGAGTGATCCTGCTGCTTTTATCTGGCCTCGCACATTGGTCAGGGTCAGCCTAGTCAGTCTTATTAATTTCGTCGGGATACCGAATTCTCTCATGGCCGTGTACAGTTTTACCCTGGCTATGCTATCATAGGCGGCTTTAAAGTCGATGAACAGATGGTGCAACTGTTGTCCATATTCCAACAGTTTTTCCATCGCCTGCCGCAGAGAGAAAATCTGATCTGTTGCTGATTTGCCTGGAGTGAAGCCTCTTTGGTATGGGCCAATGATGTTCTGGGCGTATGGGGCTATCCGGCCTAGCAAGATAGTGGAGAATATCTTATAGATGGTACTCAGCAACGTGATACCTCTATAATTGCTGCACTGTGTGATATCTCCCTTTTTATGTATGAGACAGATTATGCCTCGCTGCCAATCGTCAGGCATTGATTCGCTGTCCCATACCTTGAGCACAAGTTGATGAACCACTTGGTGTAACTGGTCGCCTCCATATTTAACCAATTCGGCTGTAATTCCATCGGCTCCTGGCGACTTATGATTTTTTAGCCGATGAATTGCACGGACTGTTTCTCCTAAACTTGGTGGTGGCAGTATTTGTCCGTCGTCTTCAGTTGGCGGGACCTCCAACTCGCCGATGTTCTGGTTGTTCAGTAGCTCATCAAAGTACTCAACCCATCGCTCTAATATGCCCATTCTGTCGGAAATCAGATTTCCCTCTTTGTCTCGGCAGGATGAGCATCGAGGTGTATAAGGCTTCATCCTGCTGACTTGTTGGTAAAACTTCCGCGCCTGGTGCGGTTGCTCCCTGTACTTTTCTAGTTCACAGACTTGTTGGTTCTCCCAGGCTTCCTTTTTCCGTCTGTGAAGTCGCTTCTCCGCTCGACGGAGTTCGTGATAAGTCTCTGCGCGTGCCCGCGTTCTTTGAGAATGCAACATTACTCGGTATGCGGCATTCTTCCGTTCCGTTGCTAGCTTACATTCATCGTCAAACCAGCCGTTCCGACTCCTTTTGCGGCTGGGGCCAAGTATATTTGTGGCCGTATCCATGATAACGTTCTTCAGATGGTTGTGAAGATCATTAGTTGATGCTTCATCTCCAGGTCCTCTATTGACTGCGGTTATTGCGGCATCCATTTCCCTCTTATAGGTGTCGCGGAGGGTTGTGTTGTGGATGGCTTCAGTGTTCACTCTCACCTGATTGTCAGAGGGGATTCTAGGTGGTATTGTTATTCGAGCTCGGAGCACCATGCCAACGAGATAGTGATCCGAGTCTATATTGGCCCCCCTATATGTTCTGACATTCATCAAGGCTGAGAGGTGGCGGCGTTCGATCAACACGTGGTCAATTTGGTTGAAAGTGGTCCCGTCTGGAGAGGCCCACGTATGTTTGTGGACCGCTTTCCGCGCAAACCAGGTACTTCCAACAACCATTTCGTGTGACCCTGCTAATTGAATAGTCCGCAGTCCGTTATCATTTGTTTTTTCGTGTAAGCTATGGGAGCCAACGTATCGCCTGAATACGGGCTCCTTCCCTACTTGGCTGTTGAAATCCCCAAGTATGATTTTGATATCATATCTGGGACAGGCTTCGAGGGCTCTTTCTACTGCCTCGTAGAAGGTATCCTTCTCCGACTCTGCAGTCTCCTCTGTAGGGGCGTGAACGTTTATGAGGCTTATATTTCTAAACTTGCCTCGCAAGCGCAGAGTGCATAGCCGTTCGCTTATACTTTCAAAGCCGATAACAGCAGGTTTCATTTTTTGGCTGACTAAGAAACCTACTCCGAGCACATGGTTTACTGGATGGCCGCTATAATATATGGTGTAGTGGCTCTTCTCCAGGAAACCGGTCCCTGTCCATCGCATCTCTTGCAACGCTGTTACATCAGCCCTATATTGGGACAGGGTATCGGCTAGCTGCTTATCAGCTTCATCTCTGTACAGGGAGCGCACGTTCCATGAGAAAATGCGCAAATCGTTGTTCCTTTGTCGTTGCCGGGTCCGTCGTTTTAATATCCGTCCTATCCGAGGCTCCTGTTGTGGCTTCGTAACGGTTGTTTTCCGTGTAGGGTTGTCAGCCCTACCCAACCCCCAACCTGGAGGACCAGTTGGTACAATTTGTCCCGTTTTTAGGCGCGGGAGACTCGCCTTCATCCTTCTCCGTCTGCAGCTTTTCGTTAAGAAAGAGCTCCCAGCGGTCACCACGTGGAGGTGGAGATAGGGTTTGGTAGTAGAGCTGTTGGTGTTGGTTCAGCAGGCATTTCCCAGGTTTTATGCTCCATCGTGGGTACCAATCCACGTTTCGCCCCGGGACCTATACTACCCTTTGACCACGGCGGGGCATTCACATAGAAAATGCTCCGTGGATTCCGTTTCCTCATTACAGGAGGGACACGTATCATCTTGAGTAATTCCTATTCTGAACATATGCCCAGCAAGTGAATTATAGCTTGTCAGAATGCCCACAATACACCTGCAATTCCTCCTGCTTTTCGACAGGATAAACTTAGCGGTACGCATGTTCAGTTCTGGCAGGAAAAGTTTGGTGTGTTGAGCAGCATTTAGGCTCTGCCACCTGTCATTGTGGGAAGCTTGTTCCCATTTTTTGAAAACAGACTTAGCCAATGCTACTGATACTCCAATTGGTGGCTCCGGTCCCGGCATACGGAAGATTGACCCCTCTTTCGCTAGAACATCCGAGATTTCATTTCCCTCTCCGCCACAGTGACCAGGTACCCAGAGTAGTTCTACCGCATTGAATCTAGAGAGAGAGTTCAAACGGTTTCCGCATTCCTACATTTCCTACATTTTTGAGGCGATCAAAGGACTACTGAATGCCCTCAATGCAGTTTAGCTGTCACTCACTGCCTACAGGTTTTGTGAGGAGTGTGATGATACCTATATACACGTCCTGGGACAGTGTCCGGCACTTGTGCAAAGCCGGTCGAGGCATCTGGGAAAACACTTAATACCAGATGCAAAGCTGAAAGATCTGGAAGTAGGGAGCATACTAAAGTTCGTGACGGTTATAGGGTTGCTTGAAATACTATGATCAATAGATACACTATAACAAGTAAAAGGGGCACAATAGTTCTTTAAGGACGCTGTGCGACTTTCCCCTAACAGAATAATAATAACAGTCATTGTCTTTTATAGTCGGCTAACATTCACTCCCATCGCCCGATTTCATTTTTCTAAAGACGTATTCCAATCCCTATTTGAAAAAGGTATGAGCGAGAACATCTCCTAATTCTACCTCAGGGGCAAATGTTTCGGTTAACTCAGGCTATATTTTCACTTGATATGAGTATTGTCCACTATCAGCTTCATTAAGCACGGCAGTTTTAAGGAGCTTTACTCCCACAGTTCTTCCCTCTTTTTCCTCTTCGTGTCTTGACTTCCCGAATGCATTGCCTGCAGTCCTCTCGATTCAATGAACGCGTTCCGTTAGTTCCTGAAATATAGTAATGAAGTGTTGTCGACGTCGAGTCCACCAATCGTTTCCTCGGCTTTCCAACCGGACTGAGGCCAACGATTTCCACTTTGAATACCCCGAGAATTTTTCTTAACACCTTCCTTTTAAAGGCGTTTAACAATTTTCCAGAACCCTAAATCAAAATACAAGACTTCATGATGGGAAAAATCAAATAATACGATTTGTAGCTGTATTCTCTTTTTCATTTCATGTGCCTCATATGCATCCTTCAATAACTTACCCCCTAAATCTGAAAATTTACCCATATTCTCCAAGTTATATCCACCAACTATACTATTTTGTCTAGCTTGTATCTGTTTTCTAGTTTAGGTCATGATCTTGGTTTTTGTTCATTGAACCGAAATCCTACCTCCTTCACTGTCGTGCGTCGAGCTTCACGGAGGTTTCTCGGAGAACGAGAAGGGAGTGTGATAAGATATTGACGTCAGCGAATACGATACTGATTTAAGGAGGAGCCTACCTTAGAATCAGCAGGAACTTTTCTAGTCGCCCACTGAAGAGTGAAGTTGCAGAGCATTGAGGTCAGCCTGCCTCTCTGCTTGAGATATTTAGTCCTAACAATGGATAGAAGCCCATTATGATTACTCTTGTGAGGCGAACTAGTTTTGCTATAATACCAAACTGAAGTATCTCTTAATACAGTACGTTGTCATCGATACTGTCGTATGCTCGTTTGATGTCGACAACGTCCACCGTGATGAGTTGACCATAGAAGTTCTTCTTCAGAGTATCTTATTTATTAATGTTTTTTTAACTTATATAATGTATGTATGTATGTATATATGTACGCAAATACCGCATTATTATCAGAATGTTATGCAAAATTTTCGTAAAAAAATATGGAGCTTTAAGCCAGTGGTAATGGTGAAAATCGAGTCACCTCAACAAAAAGTTTCCACCCGTTAGTCAGGATAACTCATGACTGCTGCATCCAAAATAAAAAAATCCAAAAGATTCCTTTAGTACATAAGTTCATCTTAGATTTGAACGAATGAATTAAGAAAATATTAATTTTAGAATTTTTGGTGAAGATGCAAACGAAAAACTCATGATTTCTGCCAAAAAAAAAACAAATATTTTCAATAAGAAAAAAGTTGTGATTGGAAAAAAATAATTCATCCGTCGAAAATCAATTATTTTGTATGTAAAATAAGTGTGCAAAGTTTAAGCAAAATCGGTCCAGAAGTTTTCCAGGCTTCCAGGCTGAAAGAAAAGTTTTGGGAAAAAAGCGTTTAAAGCTTAATCCAGGAATAAAATGACAAACAAAAATATTTTTATTTTAAATTACACAGAACAGTGGATAAAAAGCTCACCTGCAACTTCTGCATGTCCCAAAGCATCCTTTTACGTCCTCCATCCTGCGACGAATTCTCTCATTCTTGAGTAGCAGCCTGGCTTTGTGTTTTGCTTTCCATATGCGATTGTCGTCTTCTTAATGAAGGTCAAAAAAATTCAACTGTCTATAACACGAAAAGTTTCGCTTCTAATGACGTCAAATTTTCTGACAACATTTCTTAATAATTGCAGTATCGGAAAAAAATTTTCAAAAATAATGTGGACTGTTGTATCAAAGACTAACTAACAGTTTATTGTTGCATTTTAGAAATTTAGAAAAAAAATTCCGCTGAGTTTTATGATTACTTTGAATGATTACATCTATAATACTAGAAATTACATTTGAATTGGTAGTTTTCTTCTCTAAGAAATTCCTAATTCTCCTATCAATCTATTCCGGTGAATTCAATAATTAAATGCACTAAACAAACCCTTTCTTTTGATAGTTCCTATCACTATACTCGTACATATACCTGCAGCAAATAAAAGATCTTGATAAAAAATATTAGCGGTTACCGATCTAAAACAGAATTAGACAGAAAGGAAACGTTGGAACGTTTAAACGAATGACTTGCTTTTTACTGCAATTCCCTATAAAAAGAAAAGCAAAGCAATGCAAGCAATGAAGACATTCACAAAGCCTCTACATTCCCATGCACAATCTAAGTTTATTGTCTACCACCGTATACACGAAATTATAATATTAAACAGTAATAAAATTAAATGATTTGCTAATAAAACAATCTTACTGCTGAATTATGGATGGCTAGCATTTAAATTAATCCATCCTCATTTAGCATAATTTCATTTGTCAAATTAATGAGCTCAATATAGGATGGAACCATTGATATAACAATGTCCAAGGATGAAATTAAATTCTGTTAATTCACTAGAAAAACGATACTAATGAAGGATAACAATTGAAACAATGCTCAATGCAGATACATTCTCGATTACATTAACAATGAATCGATTCACGTTGGAATATTGCAGCGAATTAGCAATCAACTGACAATAAATTATCAAATTAGAATAATCTCACAGCCTTATGCATTCGTGACCACAGAGATTACCACTCCAATTAACAAGTGGCTTCCTCAGAAGCTGCTAATATCCATCATAGATTTATTTCCTAGCCTGAAGATGAGCAATTGGAAAGTTGTTTGACGGGGTCTTCCCATGAAAGATGATCTCAAGAATTGAATGCCATTAATCAATTCCAATTGAAATGCCCTCGTTTTCAATGTGTTTTCAAATCCATCAAAAAAGATAATAACAGATTGTAGAAGTATGAAAATATATTGAATATTGAAAATATATTGAATATTCGACGGGTTGCTGGACTGCATGAATAAATAAACCTGCCTACATCCCCAATAATTGGAGGAGGCTTTCTGCGGATAAACTGGAACTGCTTTTATAAGCATGAAAAATCCCTATGTGTATTGGTTAGCTCCACAATATTCCACGTTCCTTGAGCTTAGGATTTCGATGACATCTCCTTTTAGGATTATCTGCTTTTTTAAGCAATATTTTCCTCTTCATCATTATTTCAAAGAAAAAATATTCTTCCAACCGAACATTTATCATTTATTATAATCTGTTTCTCTAAAAATACCTCACCGAACATTGATAGACCAGTAGCTTACTCCAAACAAAGCTTCAGTAGCTCTGTACTGATGAAGGGGGTAAGTTGCTCCCGAAATATATATTGGGTTGGGGAAGAAGAAATGTCGTATTTTATCAATAGATGGGGACACTTAAACATATCTTGGATTGTACTTATCGCATCGTCATACTATACGGCGTTTTGAAGATGGCAATCTGTGCTACAAGTGTCTCTTTGACAGTGTTGTGATCGTAAGTTTCAGTTTCAAGTTATAGCGCGTCAAAGATGGAGTCCACCAAGCAAGAAATTCGTCATATTTTACATTTTTACTACCTGAGAGGTAAAAATGCAACGAAGGCGGCCGAAAAAATTTGTGAAGTTTATGGTATATGGGATACTGTAACTGTAACGATTCGCACAGCACAGCGTTGGTTCGATCGATTTCGTTCTGGTGTAATGGATGTCGAAGATACACCCCGTACTGCTAGGCCAATCGTCGTAGAAACCGATAAAATCGTCGAAATCATCCAAGTAGACCGGCATGTCAGCATTCGCTCGATTGGCCAAGAACTGGGTATAAACCATAAAAGCATTTGGAACCATTTTCATACGATTGGATTCCAAAAAAAAGCTGGATGTTTGGGTGCCACACGAGTTGACGGAAAAAAATCTTTTGGACCGAATCAACGCCTGCGATGCACTGCTGAAACGGAACGCATTCGACCAATTTTTGAAGCGGATGGTGATTGGTGATGAAAAGTGGATCACGTACGACAACCTCAAACAAAAAAGATCCTGGTCGAAGCGCAACGAGCCGGCCCAAGCCATCGCCAAGCACGGATTCACGGCCAGGAAGGTTTTGCTGTGTGTTTGGTGGGGTTGGAAGGGAATCATCCACTATGAGCTGCTAAACTATGGTCCATGTAAAACGCTCTTGGTGCTACTAAGTTGGCCTCAAGAACGGCTTGAGAAATATCTAACCTCACCGAACAGTTTAGAGCAACTGGCCCGAATTTCACGTAAACATAGTTTCACTAAAAATGTAGGAGCAAACGTAAAATAACTGAGAAATCTCTTATGTTCCTAAAAAAATCAACAAGAGAACTTATTTTCAACTCTTCAACATAACTTAGTACTCTGCAGTTGTATCTTTAAGGGTTGCTGGTTCCTTTGCTGTTCAAATGTGGTCTGTGTCAAAAACTCCCCTCCACCGTGGGTTTCTGGACATATCCTTCAGCTAAACCCTTTCCGAGAAGCTTAGACTGTTCTTCCAATGTTCCGCATATCGGCGTTGAGATTAAGATTTCATAATACCTTTAAGTTTGTGCTCCGCCATTCTACATTCCCATTCGGGTAGAACGCAAAATAGATCGCTTTCATTTCCCTTTCCCATCACAATCTAATGGATGACCGTAACTTGCTTGTATCTTGAGAGCCTGCAGATACTCGGAGTTCTGTGTTGTATTGTATGCCGTTTTCATTTTTCAAAAGTTTCGTCCAGTCCTCAATTCTGGGTGATTTTCCAGCTCCTCTAGTTTATGATAGTTCTTATAATGCATATAAACTCAATTTCTTGTCCCCATTTGTAAAGCAGTATCGTTCCGGAACCTAGACTCAGCTTGCGCGTTAGCATTGGCCTTGAGTTGTAATATAAGTTGTTCACATATTTTCATTATGTGCATTTTCTATATCATTTTTCTGTCCAAATAAACCCTCAAGTATTAGGTTGTTGCAAATGAAATGTCGGATATTTGAGTAAAATTTCAAAAAACTACAGCTTTTATGAAAATTAATTTTATTAGTCAAAATAAGAACCAGCAGCTTCAATGCACTTCTCCCAACGAGATACAAGGGCATTTATTCCAGTTTCGTAAAAGTCTGGGTTTCTAGAGCTAAGAAATTCTTCAAAGGCACTTTTGACAGCTACTTCATTGCTGAATTGTTTCCCCGCCAAAAAGTGATCCAAATGCTTAAAAAAGTGATAGTCGGTTGGCGAGAGGTCGGGTGAATATGGTGGATGAGGCAGAGTCTCATATCGTAATTCATTTAATTTTTGGACCGTCATTCTGGAAACATGAGGTCGGGCGTTATCATGGAGCAGTATCACTCCATCTCTGTTGACCAATCTAGGCCGCTGAACACGTAATTTCTCGTGCATTTCATCAAGTTGGGCACAATATTTCTCTGCATTAATTGTTTCACCACGCTCCAAAAACGAATAATGAATAATTCCAGATGCAGACCACCGAACAGTTACCATTACCTTCTTCGGGTGAAGGCTCGGTTTTGGCATGTGTTGTGGAGGCTGATCGGCATCTAGCCATTGCGCTGATCTGCGACGGTTGTCGTACAATATCCACTTTTCATCGCATGTCACTATTCTGCGCAAAAAGGGATTGTTCCTGTTGCGGTTGAGTAGAGAACTGAATATTTCCATTCGCAGCGCCATGTTTTGCTCGTTGAGTTCATGCGGAACCCACTTATCAAGCCTCTTCACCTTTCCAAGCTGTTGTAAGTGCCGAGATACTGTCGAATAGTGTACGCCTATTTTGTCTGCAATGTCACGAATCGATGATCGGGGATCAGATTCCACTATCAAACGCAACTCGTCGTTGTCGATCGATGGTCCTGGGTGTCCACGAGGTTCACTTTGGAGGGTCATGTCGCCTGATCGGGATTTTTCGAACCACCGCTGTGTCGTTCGTTCGTTTGCTGCGTCAGCTCCAAATGCTCTGCAAATGTTTCTGGTTGCCTCCGCTGCGTTGTGACCTAGTTTAAATTCATATAGAAAAAGTAGACGTTTTGACTCCCTTCCATGCTTTTTTCTTTGAGTTTTACTTGGAACTTCAATGACGATTGAAACTGAAATGACTCCTTGATCGAACGAACGACTATTTATACTCAATTATCCCATACCACCAGAGTCACCTTGCGGCAGTTTTAAACATTAAAATCATAACTAACTTCACTTCATTGAAAAATCCGACATTTCATTTGCAACAACCTAATACTTATAGTAACTACCTTAGTTTGTGGAATTTTTCAACTATTAAATAAAATAAATTTTCACCTGTGTAAACCTGTTTCGCTGCTTTTTAGCTACATTTATATTTACCTGTCTTTTATTAGCCAACTCCAGTCAATGTGAGAGATCAAGTTCACTATATCGTCAAACAAAAAGTGACTAAGCTATGGGTGTTTGGATAAGTTTGGCTTCCTTGAATTTAACCTAAAGAGCGGCTATGAAACTAGCTGGCCAATAAATTACAAAAGTCCTTAAGGAGGTAACCCACAATCTCCCCATTTAATCCATCATGCGTTACTTTTTAAAATACCTGAGATACATCCAGAAATAATCCCATGGAGTATCTACGTTTTAGTTTCTATGGGTATTCGCATAATTTGTGTGTTCTTTCAAGTCCCATCTGTAATCAAAAATGACTTGTCGGCGTTAGGAAGCAGGAGCATTTTATTTACCAAGAGCCCTTCAAATAATATCAAAAGTATTGGAAGGAGACTAACTGACCTGCACGGCTCTACGTTCGATGTATCGGTATCGATGTATCAGTGCCATTTCGGTAGGATTATTATACGAGCATGCCATGAGTGAGCTGGATGGTGATTTGAGGGCCACGCGGTTCCATCCAGATCAGGCCTTTGACCGCGCAAAATAGCACAACCGAGACCCCGTGTTTGAAATCTGAAGAAGAAGCAGACATCGACGCATAAGGAAACTTTCACAGATACATGAATTGCGCTATCAGTGCCAGTCAAAGCTTGTCTAGCTTGATGAGATTTTTTGATAGCCTGTGCTATGGAAGTGAAATGGAGAATATCCATCGTGCTATCAAATTTACATCCAGTTGGATGTACTCCAGATCAAGCTGAAACTCGCAACACATCACTTATTCATCGAAAATGACTAGGTAACCTGTGTAAATTTGTCTTCAAACTACGTAATAGTAATGGTCGTTGGCATCACAATCCAATTGGATCTGGGCCTTGAAGTAGTTTAGTATAGGGCTACAGTACACCATAGAAGGCAATATGGTCAGCATGGCACTCGTCCGTCATTACTATCCTAATTTGACTCAGGTACTCATTCAAAGCCGAGTCGACTGTTATCTGAATTTCAGTCACGATGCAAATTCTTCTCCCACCAATAAGATTTGAATCGCTGCTACAGATTAACGCTCCAACTAACGCACTTGAACTAACATCTTCCTGCATGATTAAAGTAATGTTGGCTATATCATGCAGCAGAACCCACTATCCCAAGATGGATGACGAGTGGGTCGCTCCAGGAGGACATGGCGCAGAACAATCAAAGAGCAATGCAAGCGTCTCGGGAAGTTCTGAGGGGAATTAAAGCACACGTCGGCGAACCCTTATCAAGGGCGCGTAGGCATGGTTGATCATATATAATTCTGTCTCAATCGTCAGCAAGTAGCTGAGGTACACTTCAATTTTGATATACCTACATCTAACTAGCAATTCAAAGAAATTAATTCTTATATTTACTCTTATTTCAGATACTGTCAACTCCTAAAAATCTATCAACATGGGATCTTTACCGCAACTCTCAATTGTGAAAGGTGTCCAACGGGAGCTAATACCAAAAAAATTACACAAACTCTTCGAATCAAACCTTGAATCATGCAAAAACAAAACAGCCTTATCCTTCATAGAAAACATAAACCTAGACCCAACTGAAATCGACTACACAACATTAAATGAAAACGCAAATCAAATCGCCAGGTTAATAATTTCGCAGGCCAAACAACATGAACTGAAGCCCAACCAAGATGGAGACTGGATTGTCTCAGTTTGTATGCAACCAACTGAAAAATTGGTAACGATTCTACTAGCTATATGGAAATCTGGAGCAGCCTACCTGCCCATGGATCCATCATTCCCAGCGAATCGTATGCAGCATATCAGAAAAGAGGCCCAACCTTTCCTTATTATCTGTGATGACGATGTTGATGGTCAACAATTTGAGCCCACAATAACTTTAACAGTTGAAGAATGCTTCGATAAACGATTGGAATTTGCAAATAGCAACATTGATTCATCTGAATTGTTCAATTCCACAGAGAACGATTTGGCTATAGTATTATACACATCGGGAAGTACTGGAGTTCCAAAAGGTAACTGCATGCATTTTTCCTGCAGTCAGGACGTAATTATATAACTTCCTCTCCACTTGTTAGGCGTTCGACTCCCCCATGCAGTTATCCTTAACCGACTTCAATGGCAATGGAACCAGTTCCCTTATTCTGCAACAGAAAAAACAGGATGCTTCAAAACCGCACTGACGTTTGTGGATTCAGTGTCGGAAATTTGGGGGCCTTTGCTAAATGGTAAGTATAAAAACACCCAAACGCTAAGGAATATTGCTTTCATAAAGTCACTCAGTTGAGCCTAACATTTGAAATGAGGAGATTACAATAAAATACGCTTTCCATTTTCTACTTTCAGGCATGCGACTCATTATCGTTCCAAAGGCAATTACCAAAGATCCTGAACAACTCGTCGATGTTCTCGATCTATACAAAATTGAAAGGCTTGTCTTAGTCCCTACACTTTTACGATCACTTCTCATGTATCTTTCTATGACAACAAAACCAAATGCGTTAAAAGGTTTAAAGTCATGGATCTGCTCTGGTGAACCTCTTGCGCTGTCATTAGCAAAGGAGTTCTACCATTACTTTGAAGAAGGCAAACAATGTTTATACAATTTCTATGGATCAACAGAAGTAATGGGGGACGTTACGTATTTCGCATGCGAGAGCTCAAAACAATTAAACAGTTTAGAAAGGATTCCAATCGGTAAGATATATCGAAGTTGCATTATAACAAATTGAAAGTAATTTTTTCTTTTCTATGTTTTCCTTTTTAGGGTACCCCGTAGACAACACCGTGGTCTACCTTTTGGACGCCGAATTAAGGCCTGTTAAAACTGGAGAGATTGGCGAAATATACGTGTCTGGCTTGAATCTTGCTGATGGCTATGTAAACGGAAGGGATCCACATCGTTTCTTGAAAAACCCACTGGCAGTTGACACAGGTAAAATAGAGCTCCGATATGCAAATACAATTCCGCTTTTCCAAGACCTAGCAAACAATGCTTATCATTTTTTCCTTATAGATTATTCACGGCTTTACCAAACTGGTGATTTTGGGTCTTTAAACAAAGGGGTCATTATGTTCGAAGGACGAACTGATTCGCAAATCAAGATTCGAGGCCACCGAGTGGATTTAAGTGAAGTTGAAAAAATTCTACTCACCATCGATGCGATTGACAAGGCTATAGTGCTATGTTACAATGCTGGCGAAATCGATCAAGCTTTACTGGCTTTCATCACTATGAAAAGGGGTGAGAGGTGCTACTGTGGGTTAGACATAGAGAGCCTTCTGAAGAGCAAACTGACAGACTACATGATTCCACACGTAATCGTTATGGAAAGCATTCCCCTGTTGGTCAACGGGAAGGTAGACAGACAGTATTTGCTGAAGACGTATGCCGAGTCGAATAATAACAGTAAGTTATTATCCCATGAAGTCGATTGACGTGCATAGTTAAATTTGGAATTTTCTCCGAACTTTAGACAATAGTACAGAAATCGAGGTGGATTATGCAGCAGTCCCAGAAAATCTCATGAACGTAGCAAGAGACCTATTTGAAATCGTCGGACAAGTTATAGGCAGATCAGCTCGCACGAAACTTTCAGTCTCCAGCAATTTTTATGAAATGGGTGGAAATTCGTTGAATTCTATTTACACAGTCACGCAGCTCAGGGAAAGGGGCTATTTTATTAGCATTACTGAATTTATAGCAGCCAAAAATTTCGGGGAAATTCTACACCAGATATCTAAAACTGAAATTACCCTACAGGAAGACAGTCATGATAAATATTTGAAAATGCAAGCGACCCCCCTTACAATCGATGATCAACAAGCAACTATTGAGTGAGTACCGAGTAAACGGCTATATCCTGAAAGAGTTTAGAAACTAAGAAGCAATTTACTTCCAGTATCATCACATCCAGTTTCTACGGAAAAGCCGATCTTGAACATTGGTTGATAGACGAAATTCACCCTGAAGATTATGCGAATATATTGAAGGTGATTACTGACTGTCGACTGCAGTCCCTTTCAATAAACTATAACTGAAAAATGTACTTCCAGGAAATTTGGGAAGTCCTAGTCGAAAAAGATCTAAGTTTCATGATCAGGGATGAAAACGGTCGCCCCATAGGAGTTGCATTGAATTTTGATGCCCGCGATGAACCCGAAGTAAACATAGAAAGCAAATTACAAGTGATATTTGAATTTTTGGAGTACTTGGAAGGTCCAATAAGGTAACCCGGGATATATAGTATATTGTAGAAACTAACTGAATATCTTTTTTGCATAACCAGGGACAACCAGCTTCCACCAGGTGCTAATCAAATATTACACTCTTTCATGATGGGCACAGTTGAAGATCTAAATGCACAAGAAAATGTTGCTGTGATAAATTTCATGGAAGATCAGGTCCTCAGCCTGGCGAAAAGGAAGAACTTTGCAGGCATTTTCACAACAAATACGAATCCTTTAACACAGGTAAAATATTTTTGATTTGAATGCTGTTCGAACGCTTGATTTGAACCTCCGTTTCCTACTTTAGCAACTCGGCACAAATGTATATAATTATGAGATTCTGCTGGACTATCAAGTCAACCAATATGTATACAGTGATAACTACAAGCCCTTCGGAGCTGCCCCTGACAGTCAACGAGCAATTGTCCATTGGAAGGATATACGGGATAAATGAAAGCTAGAAGCTAGTTGTAATATAATAGGCACTAAATTATTTTTAAATTATATTTATGTAAATAGCATTTACAGTATTCGATATGTGTTATTAATTTTAGAATAAAATACTTCGCAAGCAAACAATTAAATGTTTATTTATTCAGTTGTTTGGCAAAAAGGAGAATAAACAGAATAATTCCAAATATATAATGTCCTCAGAGAGTAAGAAAGTATAAATATATTTCAAGCACATCGCACATTTTCGGTCGTACTGCATGCCTGTTCCTCCTCGATTCGGTTCTCGGTTCTTGCGCTACTTTGGAAATCTTCAATTAAAGAAAAGCAGTTTCATCATCGGCCTATTACGCTTCGTGCAGCCAGCGCCTCACCAAATCCCCTTTTGTTCGCTCGTATTAACAATTAGCCTGGGGTTGCGTCGTTATTAACCCTGGCGTGTTATCATCGCTGACGTCCACTCTGCCATTATCGGCGGGGATTTTCTGACGCATCACGGTTTGCTGATTGGTGACATGATTAAAAAATTGATTAACTTGCTAACTGGCATCGTTTCTAAGGGCAGTTTCGTAGCAGCCTGGCCTGACGAACTAGACATTCGATACTCAATATTGATGAACGAATTCAACGTCATATGTACGCCGCACAGTTCATCTCCCCAGCTAAGGAGAAATTCAACCTCCTGCAGGAGCAGAGTGTAGTAGGCCCCCCATCCAGTCAGTGGGCCAGCCTACTTGACCTCGTTCCAAACTCGATTGGAGGCGAATTACGGGGGACTGCAAACGAATAAATGCTTGCACTACTCCGGAAACTGGCGCTTACCAAACAAAAAATAACGACGATTGATTGAAAATGTATGCAACTTTATATATATTCAAATAAAACGCCAAATACAACCCGTAAAGTAGCCTTCTATTCGTTCCTACCGATTCTAAAAGTCGACTGCATGCGCATGAAAGCAAGACTCCGAATAAACGATAATAAGACCTGTACCATGCTACGAATGTGAAATATGGACCCTAAAAACTTCCAAAAAACTGGTTAACACATTCGAGAGAAGGGTCCTGATGAGGATAATAGGAGGTAAACGAGAGGACGACCAATGGTGAACCAGACACAATCACGAGTTGCAATAATCAAACTTCGGAAGTTGCAGTGAGCTAATCACGTTTAACATATGGGTCATAACTGAAAAGATATTCGCAGGGAGAACAGAAGAACGAAGACTGGATTCAAAACCCTGCATACGCTGAGTAGGTTCTGTTGGCAAAGACAACGCATCACTGCCCGGATTTCGAAATTGGGAGGGGCATTCGATGAATTGAGATGTTTGGTCAAACCCCGAAATGTGCTGTATATCCTCGACAATGATGATTCCGGATCAATACACACTACCGATCGTTGAGGACCTACTTCAAGAGATCAAACACCGAAAAGGACCTTCCATTCCAATTTATGCGCTTATCGATGGGGTAAGTCAACGCGGGTCAGTCTCTCCAACGCACAATGTACTGTCTTCTGCACACCTGCCCATTCGCAAGATGCTACCTAGATGTTATATCCATCGCCTCGAACGACCATGTGTTGCGTCAACCCTTCGAGATTCTATGCAAAGCGAGGCTTCCCCTTAAACACGATAAGTGCGTCCTCGATGAGACCCATGCTGAATATTGCGATTAAATCATATCCAAGGATGAAATCAAACCTGCGGCACACATGTGGGCTAGAGGCGGAGTTTTCCGAAACCCGAGTCCGTCCTTGAACATCACCGTCTCCTCGGCATTTCTACCACTGCTGAATTCCCAATTTTATGGAAATCATGGCTCCATGCACCTACTTAAAGAACTGTCAACCAAACCAACAATGGAAACAGAGAGACATTCCAGCGAAGAAAAGTGGTGCTTTCCACAGCCGCGCGACCACATTCTTCCTACAAGATAATCTGTTGTCTTTGAGGACCGACACTTCCAGCACGGTCATCGGTGCGACACTTGAGCAGGGGCTTCCTTTGAGTACCTGCAGGCCATTAGGTTTCTTTTCGAGAAAGTTGAGTATTAGAACACTTCATTCAAGTCGGTAATGGTAAACTGCAGTACACTATAGGAGGCAATGAGATCAGCAATTGCGGTCGGTCGAGATTTTTAACCTTATTTGAAACAGGTACACATTCACAGTTGAGTCGACCCTCTGCCACCAGTGAGATTTGAACCACGACCTTCCGTTATGGCAGCCCAGCGCTCTATCTACTTGAGCCATCTGGACACTGCCGTATATGCTATAATACAATTAAACAGTTTTACCGTATAACCGAAGGACGTCTTTTCACGGGTTACACGGATCACCGCCTTCTTATATACGCAGCATTACAAAGTTTAGACAAGCCACATCATGGCAAGCTCCCTAGTTGGATTTCCTCCCACAACAAGTCACGCTGTGTTACATCAAGAGAGAGGATAACATCTTCACTGATGCTCTTTCACGCACGTGTACCGGCCAGCAATAATCAGCCCCCAGGTAGTCGGTAAGGCACAGACGGCTGATGTAGAGATGTCGCATCCCTTTAGTTCTACCTCGCTAAACCCCTTTTGTGTGATACATCTACAGATAGTGTCAGGGCATATCTCCTAGCCACACATCGTAAAATAGCTTTCGACGTGCTCCACAGCAGGTCTCATCCGAGAGTAGAAGCTATGACACGCAGTATAATACAAAGATTCGTATAAAAGGGTATAACAAAGGACATCGCACGATGAACAATGCAGTGTCAGCCCTGTTAGCGCGTCAACCACTCGCCACTTGCTAAGTTCGTCGAGCTAGACGCACGTTTTGAGTATTTGTGCAGAAACCTTATTGAGCTTCTTTTGTTGTAGAGGTATGAAAGTCCTGGGAGGGGTTTAACGTGAGTACCTGCCGTGAAGGCATAATCCCACGGTCCTCTTCGGACGCGGATTGATTTTGTGACCACAATCAGAGCCCCGCCATGCAAGCACAGCGGTCCTGGTTTATACTGAGTGCAGGCTCAGCATTCATACCAGTGGATGCGAGGCCTATCTAACACCTCTGCCGCAACTAAGGAGTACGGCACCGAGTTGTACAGCGCAACTCCACGCTTGAGCTCCGAAGAGCTCTGCCCGCGATATAGGCATAACCACAACCACCATGAAACTCCCACTAGGGGGCCAACCGCAAATAACCGGGCCGAGAACACATTCTCCAGGAATTCTCCTGGAGCATATGCTCTCAGAGGGCCATCCCGGTTCCCATGGTACCAGATAACCTCCGGTGAGGCTTCGTGGCAGAGCCACTTCAGATGAGTCCCTTGCAGACTCGGGTCTGATCGCCCTCCTCGAGTACATGGGGTTGTAGGGGTATCAAAATTGTCTTACATATACATTTCTGGGGCGGCAGAATTCGCGGCATTCGAAATTTATTTCGAATACTGCGAATACCAACGGTCAGATGGCGCCACCGCGCTCTCCACTCGGTTCAGACCTCGCCAAATGCGTGGAGATCAGAAAGTGCCATGAAAAAATGACATGGCGTAAAAAAAGAAAAGAGAAACCAAGGAGTAGAGTCTGCCGTCACTCTTTAAACATAAGTAATTTTAAATAAAGTTTAATAGTTGCATAAATTTTATAATTTAATAATTACTCCATGATAAAATAATTTTTATTTTAACCAATAATTTAAAATAAAATATATTATGAAAAAAGACAAATTTGAAATGATGTCATTTGGTGAACATTCTTAGTAATTTGAATTACTATAAAATTGCTGACCCCGATAGAAACTACAGAAGTGGTAAAGGTACAATTGAATCTCCGCGGCTGCTGTGTTTCCCGAGTATTTCCCACGTTTTCAAAGTTCGCCACGCAAATACCAGGAAAGGTTTTGAAGAAAGGTTCTCACGCCTATAACCATGCAACAAACTGCACAAGTACATCACCATTGGCATCAATAAAATCACAGTCTGCGCAAGAACAGACGCCGCTGCAGCAGCCGCTAATACCACTACCGTCGAGTTTTTCACTTCGGAGTACGTCGTTGGTGTTGCTTTCCTTTTCTGCTCGTGCGGTCATTTGAAGGTGCGGCCTGCCGTGTCGTTTAGGGATTTGGCTAACGTCGATATGATCTTCCCACAAGTTCGCGTCATAGTTATTAGTCTTTTAAAATGTCGGTTGACGGCGGAACCCCGAACTGTTGCTCGTGCATTTGGAAGCACAGTTCCAGATGTCCGGGATCACAGCGGACGCGACCCTTTTCAATCACGCGAATTAATCAGGCGCCTGTCAGTAAGTGAGTCAGCAAAACTGGATCACTTGCTGGCAGGCCTAACGTTGGGAGATCGGACTCCCAGCCAATTGCTGCGCGAAATGAAGCAATTTGGTGGGAGTAAGATCGACGACGAGTTGATGAAGTCCCTTTTGCTGCGTCGGCTCCCAGAACCCCGGCGGTCCTCGCGTGTGTCTCAGGTTCCTTGGAGGCACTGGCAGCTGCGGCGCACGAGGTGCACGTACGCCCGCCCATAGCGGCCGTTCAACAGCCATCGGACGAGGTGGGCGACTTAAGGCGCGAAATAGCCGCCTTAACAGCCAGTGTGGCCGAGATGCGGGCGACGCTGGACGCTGAGCGTTCGGGCGCCAGATCACGAGCTTACTCGCGGTCTGCCACCCGAAAAGGGCGATCAGGTAGCAGGTTGTCAGGACAGTCCACGGACCGAGGGATTTACCAGTACCACCGCAGATTCGGCGATAAAGCCACTAAGTGTACAATCCCTCGTAAATTCACGCCTGCCGCAAAAAAACTAGGTCCGCGGGGGGTCCTGGCGACGGCCACCCGCAATGCGGCGCCACGTCGCCTAACAATTTACGACCCTCTCAGCAGGCGCAACTACCTCGTGGATACTGGCGCGGAGGTTTCGGTTCTTCCGAACCCCAGCATCATAAACTATTTCCACAATCCCTGAAACTAGCAGCGGTAAATTCCTCCCGTATCAACAACTACGGATATAGGCAAGTGGACGTGAGTCTTGGCTTGCGTAGGACGCTTTCGTGGCGTTTCCTCCTGACGGATGTCAGCTTCCCCATACTAGACGCAGCCTTCTTGTGTCACTATGGATTGCTAGTAGACTTGCAAAACAAGTCTCTTATAGATTCCACGACCAACCTTAATTCGTCCGGACAAATGGTACCTTATCCAGGCAATAATCTTTCCGTTCTTTTGGAAGACATTACCGACTCTCGTGTTCGGGCACTTCTCCAAAAGTTCAGCCAGATTACTGCCGAGTGTAGTCTCTCCAAACCAGTGAAGCACAATGTGTAACACCACATTATCACTACTGGTTCCCCGATCTTCTCGAAGGTGCGTCCTCTACCATCCCATCCGTGGCTATTGCACGGAAAGAGTTTGAACAACTCGTTCAACAGGATATCTGCAGGCTCTCAAACAGCTGTTGGTCTTCCCCACTGCATATGGTCCCTAAGCCAAACGGCGAATGGCGCCCACGTGGGGATTACAGAAGGCTAAATGCACAGATTGTTCCTGACCGATATCCAATTCCACTCATCCACGACTTTGCGCATCACCTCGCGAATTGCCGCATCTTTTCGACCTTGGACTTAACCAAGACTTATCATCAAATCCCTGTAGCTCCAGAAGACATTCCACAGACGGCAATATGCACACCCTCTGGACTCTTCGAGTTCACCCGGATGACTTTCGGATTGTGCAATGAGGCGCAAACCTTTCAAAGGTTCATCCACTCGGTCCTGCGAAACCTCGACTTCTGTTTCGTATATTTGGATGATGTTTTGGTCGCTCCTTCCTCAGAGTCTGAGCACTTAGCCCATCTCGAATGCATTTTTCAACGTCTCCTTGAGGCCGGGTTAGTCCTAAACGTTGAGAAATGTAAGTTCCTTCAAACACAGGTGAGATTCCTCGGCCACTCCATTTCCCCTGAAGAAATACAGCTCGACTATGACAAGGTGCAAGCGATTACAAGCTTCCCGCGTCCGAAAACTGTAAAGGATTTGCGGAGGTTCTTGGGCATACTAAACTTCTATCGTCGTTTCCTGCCCAAGGCCGCCCAACACCAATCCGTTTTGAACGCGTACTTGTCTGGCCCCAAAACTAAGGACACGAGAGATCGCGTGGTCTGAAGAAGCTGTCCGCGCGTTCAATAAACCCCGACAGCAACTGGCTGAAGCTACACTCTTGGCATTTCCTCTGCAAGATGCACCCTTGCCGTTTTTATTGATGCCTCTGACACCGCAGTAAGTGCCGCTCTTCACCAAAAGGTGAATCACGTCTGACAGCCGTTGAGCTTCTTCTCCAGACAGTTAAACCCCGCTCAACGGAACTACAGCACTTACGATCGAGAACTGCTCGCCGCATATTTGAGCATTAAGTATTTCCGCTTTTCCCTTGATGACAGGCCGTTCACAGTGCTCACGGACCATAAGCCTCTCACATATGCTTTGAAACAAAAGCCCAATAAAGTGTACCCTCGTCAGCTTCGACACCTCACTTTATAAGCCAGTTCACGTCTGACATACAACACGTGTCCGGCAAGGACAACATAGTTGCCGACGCTTTGTCACGTGTCTCCGAGGTTAACATCCCCGCCTCACTCCACTTCTCGGCTATTGACAAGACGCAGGAGGATGACGCAGTACTTCAGAGCCTCAAATCCAACCCCAAATACAAATTTCGGGAGTTGCCCATCTTCGGCTCGAATCTCTCTGTGCTGCGAAGACCCGGAAAAGGGACCTCGGCCTTACATTCCGACCACCTTTCGCAAGGAAGTGTTCCACGCGGTTCACGACTTAGCGCATCCAGGCATCAGGTCAATAAATCGATTAGTCACCGATAAATACTTCTGGCCCTCCATGAACAAGGATATCAATTCCTGGGCCAGAGAGTTCCAGAGCCTCGATCACTTCAAAAATCTTTCAGGAATGTAAAAATCGACTGAACTCTGCTTCTAGATTTAATACGATGAAACTACTCTAGGTATCCGGTCATTGTGGTATAGAAGGAAATGAAATCTCGGATGCTTTAGCAAAAGAGGGTTCAACTTCCTTCATGCCCGGACTGGAACCAGTAATTGGGGCGTCAGTAGTATTAGCTAATTCTGCTACCAAAACCTGGGAACAAGCTTCCCATGACAGGTGGCTGAGCCTCCATACTGCTAAACAGACCAAACTCTTCCTGTCAAAATCAAACAAAGCATACTGCAAAGTTTATCCAGTCGAAAAGCAAGAAAACTTGCAGAAGTATTGTAGGCAATCTGACTGGCCATAATTCACTAGTTGAGCATATGTTCAGAATAGGAATTCTCCAAGATGATACGTGTCCAATGAGCGGGTAGCATCGCATCCACTAACGGAAATCCTGTGATACATAAACGAATCCGGGATATCCCGCTAGACTCGGCTAGGGCTCCCTCGCCCCCACTTCAAACACACGTTCCCAAAGTAATTGAGAAAATAAGAAGTTACTCTAATTACCAATAATTTTATTTCTATTTATAGCTATATAATCTATACAGTTAGTTATAATGGTTTATTAAACATTTAAATTTTTATATCTTTTTCATTTTTTAATTGCCTATCTAATTTCATAGAATTTAAACTCATAGTCGATAACTAGATTGTTTTTATATTCCTCTTCCTCTTTTTTATCAGTGAGTGTATGATGCGGCGACAATCCAAGAACATAAGGGGTAGCATACGCTCTCCTAACAAATGTATGTGTGTATGCTCATATAACAACGAATAGTTCAGTTATGAAATAGCCAAACTCTATATTACCACCGAGTTCTGCGTTTGCGTTAAATTTGAGTCTTGATTTGATTGTTGCGTTGTCTGCGATGACTGGTCTAAGCGCCTGTAATTCTGGAATGTTTTCCATTCGCCGGTATTGTAGTCCAATCGGATAAGCGACTCTACTAACATTAATGCTGAACTGTTGTCTTCTTGTTTAACGTGTTCCTGAAAGAGACAAGTCGTGAGTCCTCTGGGAGTTTTTCTAAAGTTTACTGCATCCTACCTCTGTCTCTCCTAACTTAATAACGATCACATTTTCTGGATTTGGACGCGGATTTTCCCTCAAGCCTGCCATAAAGCCCAATATAAGAGCCTTGTCGGGACGGTTGACTCTGTTTGCTTTCCGGAACATTTCATGCGCTTTGATCACATGTTCATTCTGCAAAATAAGTTCATAATGAATCGAAGAGTAAATAACAAGCTGCCTCTGAACTTTTTGACATTTTTTCTCGCATAACTTACCGACAAAGACAACCCCTTCCTTTGAGGCTGCTGCTGCTGGGACTGCGATTGAGACACTTGTATCTGCGTTTGCTGTTGCTGCTGGTGTTGGGTTTGTTGTTGTTGCTGCTCCTGGAGCTGCTGTTGCTGCGTTATAATTGTCTGCCGATCTTGTTGCTGCTGGATGATAATTCGTTGTGGCCTTATTTGGGCTTGAGGCCGCGGTTGTGAAATAATCGTTCGTTGTATTGGTTGCTGTTGCTGGACAACTGGTTGACTGTTTTGCACTTGCACTAGCTGTGGCTGCTGACCAGGCCGATGGAGCAGAGTTAGACCTTGCGGGAGCGTTGTTAATCCGCTTTGCACATTTGTTGTCAACACAGGCCGAATTATAGTTTGTTGTTGTGGCTGTAATGGTATTTAAAAAAAAATTCAGGACGAATTTGATTGATAGTTAATTGCAGAAGCAATAATGGTCGGATAGTTGCAGCTGAACTCTGACATTTATTGCAATTCAAAATACTCGTTATCAAACTTACACTTAAAATCGTTTGTACTGTCTGCGTTTGCGGCTGCTGTTGCTGTAGATTATGCGATGCAATTACTACTGGCACATTAACGCTCTGCGTAAGATTATTCGTTGGAATAAGGGCTGGAAGCTGCTGGGTCGTGCTGTTTTGTTTAATCGTATTTTGTGGGACGACCGTTTGCGTTGGCGATTTCACCAGTCCTCCCTGAGGTCCTGTCGTCACAATCGTGGCACCTCCCAAGTTACTCAAGCCTTGCACATTTCCCAGGGGTATTTGTTGATACACATCACCTCCGACACTTCGCAGAATCACACCCTTCTGCGCCAAGATAATTGTTTTGCCTTTCACATTCATGCCGGGTGACATCACAACCTGAGCAAATTTGGGAGACTGCGTGGCATTTGAATTCGAAACCACCGTATGAGTTTGAATTTGCTGTGGTTGGAATTGTTGTTGTTGACTTTGCTGTTGTTGCTGCTGCTGCAGTTGGGCTTGAATATGCTGCGCTTGAGCCGCTTGTGAAGCAGGTTGAATAGTGACCGCCCTATTCGGCAAATTCACATTGAGAAGCGATGGCTGTTGCGTAGCAATCAAAGGAGGAGGCTGGCTTTGCACATTTGTCGCTCTAGACGTGTTTCCTACCATAACTGGAATCCCCTGAGATTGTTTGAGAACGATTTTCGTTGGTTGTTGGTTAACTTGAGATGGAACCCCCTGCGTTTGTACAATTGTTTGAAGTGGACGCGTCTGGGTGAACGACGTAAGTGAAGGAATCGTGGTAGTGTTTGATGTTAGTATTATTTGGGTAGGCTGCCGTGGAGGTGTTGTGGATTGCATGCTGGAGGACACGACCGGTATCGTAGGCGATGTTACCTTTATTTGTGTTGGTGACTCCACCTTAGTTACTGTTTTTGCTGGTTGAATGATAGTCTGTGATAATATTATAGGACTGCCACTCGTTTTCGGAACCGAAGTTACTGGAAGATTTCGGATTGTGCTCGTTTGTGTTTGTTGAGAATTTGACAAAATTATGCGCTTTTGTTGTGGAGGCGTTAAAGTAATGGACACAGTTTCGGATGTTAACTGGCTTTGCGAAGACTTAGGCGTTGTTATGATAGTTCCGTTTATGGGAGGCGTTTGATTTGATACAGATAATCCCATCGGTCGTAGGGGCGATGATATACTTTCCGAATTTGGTTCAACCAGCTCTTGTTTTATCATTCCTATTTCTTGCTTTATCACCCCCATTTCTTGCTTTATCATTCCATCCTCTAATTTTATTGCGGTATCCTCAATTTTGGTCGTACAAGTTGATGTGTTTAATATGCTTGGTTGAGACAGAGTTTGACTCACGTTATTCGTCAAAGTACCAACAATATTTGAAGCAGTGCTTGGCGGAGACATTTTAACATTCAATTCCTCTTTGACAATTGATGGCGCGGGCGTTGGAGGCGGCTGTGTATATATCGAACTTGCAGTCAACCCAGCCGCATAATCGGGGGTTATAGAAGTTGTTGTTGGAGATGCAGCTTCCACGGGGACAGCATTTGCAGCCGCTTGCTTTATCTCAAGGGCTTTCTTCTGTTGCTCTTCTAATTCTTGTTGTCGTTTTCGTTTTTTCGCAGCTGCATATCCCAGTGGTTGTTCTGTGAACTCTATTAATTTTATTCCTCCGTCTTTACGCCCGGCCGGAGTTCGAACCATGTTTGGTCGATTTGGAGTTTGATTTGTAGTTGGCGAACGAAACCCTGATGTTGGCACCCTAGACGGTATGCCTTTTAAAGGTGTCGTATCTGTCATTTTCCGCGGCATACCTCGCGAACGTAACGGAATTGTAGGAGCAGAAGCTTTTTTTAAACTCGATTGGGCATCAGCTGATTTTTGTAGTAGCTCCACGCGTAAGTTTGCACTTTTCGGTTTTCTTTTTAATGTGAAATGTTTTATCGGATTTGGTTGCTGACCCACCTGTGAAAGGATTTCTTCATTAGTTAATGCAAATACATGCAATTATCTGATATTAGAGAATAAAGTCAGTACATACGAGCATTTCTCAAGTCATAAAGTAAGAAATCACTACAACGAATTCTCAAAGTAACTGCCAGTTTCGAATTACTGAAAGGGAGACAATAAATTGAAATTTTGATGAATGAAAAATTTTCGTTTCCAATTCCTCCGAGCGTGTAGGACATCTTGAGATAAACATGGACATTTCAAATCTTTCTTCAATAAACATGAGAAAATATATCAGCAAAAATAAACTCTGTTGTTGAACGCCACCACCCTAAACTCTGCTATATTATATTCCTCGGAATAGAAACCACAAATCGATCAAAAATATATGAAAGTTGTTGATGTTTACAAACAGTGGACATTTAAACGGCTATTATAGTCAATATGTGAACTGAACTGGAAGCTAGTGTATAATATTGAATCATAATTTTTAAAAATGTCTACCAATAGCAAAGCAGTAGTAGAGTCAATTGAACCTGGTAGCGAGCAAGCGCCAGACAGACGCGTCATGAACGAACGGACAGAATAACCGAGCAGTGCTTGATCGACAAGAGCAGCACATATCTTGGCAAAGACAACCATTAATGGAGTAGCAAAATTAATGAGTTGTACTTTACACAGGTGAGTATAGGGATCGTCAGAGGAAGCAAAGTATGAAAATAGATAAGTCATAAATACGCTATAATGTGGATATGAATAAAAATTCACAATTAGATATCGGATTTCCTTTATTATCATTTGAAAGAATCAGCAAATAACGGCTGAAATTGTTGTTCAAAAAGCCAAGAGTAACAATTGGGCTGAAAAGTTCGTAGGCAAACACACTGATGAAGGTATTAGTATTAAATCTGTAGGGAAGCTACTTTAACTTCCTGAGTCGACTACCGCTCTCAAGAGGCGTCGCAATTGTTTTAGACGAATTCGTTTGCGATAAAATAAAAGTTTAAATTTTAGAAAACTCGAGGCTTTTAGTATCGCCACATCTGGTGACTCCGAGTACGAACACGATGATCATGCGTCCACTATTGTTCTCGTGCGTATTGCTATAAATCTTCATTTTAATAAGTAGCGATTTGCAGAGTGCGCGTGGTATAGTATCGGACGAAACCAAATTCAAGTACATCATGTAATTTGCGGAGCCCAAGATACTTCCACATGTTATTTCGATAGCGCGAAACCACCCAAAATCCGCAGTCACGCGGTATATACTCTCTGCTTTCGACAAATGGCAGAAACTCAAATTATGGATGCAACTCTACGAACTTTGCTACTTGAGCAACTTCCGGAACAAATTCGAGTAGTCCCCGAAATGGCCGACATAATGTTGCAACTTCAACATCCGGTGAGTTTGTCAGCAGTGGGCAAACCAACTTCGGCAGACAATCGTGGCGTCCCATTAGTGGCGATTACTAATATTCTCGTCAAAATCGAATTGCAACTGCGATTGCGCTAGCGTTCCAACTCGTACTCACGCGAGAATTGACCGAATTGACCGAATCGACGAAGAAAATCGAACGCTCCAGGTAATTTTTGTTATTATCATCGGCGTTTTGGTAAAACGGCCAAAAATTGCCGACCATCGTGCCAGCGGAAACAGCCTGCTAAGCAGCTGGAATACTAAAATCATCATCTTGAATTCAAGGGACCAGAGACGACGACCACCAAGGCCCGTTTACTTATACGTGATAGAAAATCGGGTCTATCTTTTCTCGTTGATACTGGAGTCGACCTTTCGATTCTCCTGCCCAACTTTGCTGAACGACATACAGCACCAGCGAAACTCAAACTTTACGCAGCTAATAATTCTACTATCAGCAAGTTCGGCGAAAAATTCTTCACCTTAGACTTCGGACTCCGACGTTCCCTTAATTGGAACTTCATTATTGCCAATGTAACGCAACCAAATGTAGGGTCAAATTTTCTGCAACATTTTGGTGTGTTTGTAGATTTACGAGGCAAAAGCATCATCGACCAAACAACTAATTTATCACGAGCTGATATGCTTGTGAACATTTCAACGCAATCACCGACCGTTTGCTACACGGCATTCGAAGATGTTCTTAACGAATATAAGGACGATACAATACCAAACGATATTAAAATGGGGCGAAAAACAACATCTTCAATCATATCCTCACCGAAAAACCACCGGTCACTCAGCGCACAAGAAAGCTCTCACCAGAGAAACTATGCGAGGCAAAAGAATTCTATTTCATGGTCTAGCAGGAGATTTGTTAGCCCTCGAGCAGTCAGTGGACCAATCTGCTAAATTTGGTCCCCAAATAGAGCAGACAGTGGATACCCTGCGGCGACTACCGCCGCGATTGTCCCAGATATATACTCTACCGCGCTACTACAAGGGTTTTCACACAATCTAAGTGGAAAAACGTTTTTTACTACGCTAGACCTAACCTGAGCGTATAATCAGATACCAGTTGCGCCGCAGGACATTCCGAAAAACCGCCGTCATAACCCCATTCGGCCTATACGAATTGAAAGTCATGTCATTCAGATTATGGAACGCCACTTAAACATTTCAACGTTACATCGACACAGCTTTACACGGTTTAACTACGCTTACATTGACGACATACTGATTGCTTCTGAATCTGAATCCCGAAGGACATCGAGTACATTTAATGCTCGTTTTTGAAAGGCTTCGACAATTCTGTTTATCTATCAATTTTTGTAGCGACCAGCACTCAAGATGACTCATGATGATTGTGGGTTTTAATCGAAGCCAATTCGCGTACAATGTTTGGGGCATGTTTCTGACTTAGACACAACATATGTGAACAAAAAAAATCCCGATAAATGTGGCGTTGTAAAGTTCCGTTTTCGTTCATTTTACGTAACAGTATCGATTTGTTTTACGATCAAATTTTGTTGTGTCGGCGACAACCGACTGAAAATTTGGACTCGCTGTAGCTCTAAGGTACTCCATGAAGCCGAACTTGCATCAGAGGGAGATCATAATTACTGCTTGGTGGTTTGCAGTCAGTCTCACCCATCAAAGCTTCCTGAATCCAGGCTTGAAGGTTCTGGCAGTGCTCTTCGGACATGGTCTGATCTTGCAGTTGCAAGTTTTGATTGCAAAAGTTGAATGAGTTGGATAATGAAACTGCCTTATTCGCCAACATCGCCAGAGACTCGCTCATCTAGACAACTTTCTTCGTGAGAAAATCTTCAAAGACCCCGCAAATGCAAAATTCCTCAAACGAATTATCATTCCCAGAATTTCAGAATTCAACATGACTGGAATAAATAAAGTGGATTGATTACAATAATTTTTACTGTCTTTTACATTCACTAATCATTTGTCCTTTTTTCTGAACACCTTCAAGATAATCTGAAAGAGGTTCGGGTAGGTAAACGAATTGCAAAGCATCTTTATATTGCTTACAAGACCATAATGAAAAGACTACAAGGCAAGAAGACTTATATACAGGAGGAGTAAATCCAGCGGCAATTGTGTATCTTTGGGGTAGGGACGAGGTAGCTAATTGGTCCGTGACCCATATGGTTAATGTATTGATGTATCGATGGCGATTAGATAGTTTACTTGTGTGTGTTTGCCCACTCCATGTGACAAACCCTAAGCCACATGCTCGCAGCCATGTGTTCGCAAACACGTGGGTACACACCAATGCACTACATCACATACACGGTACAAGCATCAGACCTTATGAGCGGAGTTCTTCTCCCGAAATTACCATCGCGGTCGGAGATATGCAATGATTTTTCTCACCATAAAATTCCAAAGAATGCCAACACAGAGATTTTCGTGTAGAGAAGTGGGTGTTGAACGGTACCTAAAATAAACGACGAAAGGCTGCCCTCTAGGGTTGCTATCGCCACTTCTATGGAGTATATTGATCGACTAACTATTACGCGAACTGCAAAATCTGCCAATACACGATTAATCTTATGGGGAGTCGTGGCTGCTAGTTTTTGATCGAGATCTCGTGTTGATGGTACCTGAGGCATGGGCTTTCAGTAAATACAAATAAAACCACAACGGTATTATTTATAAAAAAGCTGTATTCTAGGCACGAAGCTTCTTTGGAATAAGCATGTAAAGGTAAAGGTGGTAAGTACATATCTCGTGTATTCCCAAATAGCTTTTAAATTGATTCTTATAAAAATTGCTCATAAAAAGTAGGCCAGCTGAAAATTAGATAGTGAGAAGGAAGGTGTTAGTGACCGCTACAAGGAACCCAATTAGAGCTGCGATATGTCGTTTTTGCACGAACTCCTGACTGGCAACGAGAGAAGCATCCAGTCGGCTCAAATCTTCAGAGCTAAACCATTAGCGTTAACGAAGACTAGCAAAGCCCCACGAAGATAATCTTAGAGGCCCAAAAGAATTGTTTACCTAGTGTCCGATACCTGGCTCTAATTAGAGCTCGACAACCAAATGCCTGAGGGTTTCACGCTGTTCTCCGCAAATTAGGCAATATCAATTGTCAAGTATGCCAGCCCAGAACCATTTGCAAACCGGCCTAATCCTGTACGCATTCGTACGTGTCTGATGCAAAAGCTCTCGCCTTGCCATAGGAACGCCTAATCTTCCTTGATTTGAGCTTCGCCATCTGAAGTCAGCGGCACTAAGTAGTGGGACTGAATTTCATTTTTCACAGTCGCCAGCGTAATGCCGAGTACGCCCACCGAAGGACTGTCAAGAACGAAGGCCCATCTGACCAGTGCATCGACCAGCTCATTCCCCTTATGGTTTATGTCTGGGAACTCCAAGGGGGACTTTGCCCACCAGCCTGGAGAATGTCGTCACTGAACACAAAGCCTTAATGGCTGCTTCGCTGTCGGTTTGGATAACTATATTATGATTGCGGCTCTAACCATCGACAGACCTCCAGTACTCCCGGTTGCAATATACTGGAATACACCTTATGACTCGGCTACACTATTAGCAACCCGTGCTGACTTCGCAGACCATCTTTGATCCGGCGCTGAAGAATGCTATGTCATAATATTCCAACAAAGCGCCCATCTTCTGCTTTGTTTGGAGACTCTGGGGGGTTTTCTGTGAAGTAATTTGTAGGGTATGTCCAGAGTTCGCGAGATACTTCGTCTAGGGTGTTACTAAGGCTGTAGAGTTGCTTTGCAATATCCGGATGCAGATTAAATAAAATCTAATCAATAAATCAATCAATCATCGCTGTATATTGTTAATAACTTCCAAGTATCCTTGATGGCGGTAAAAGTTGGGAAAACATTTTTCCAAAAATCAACTCAGCATCCGCAAACACGTCATAGGCACGAATTAATAGCTATGGTAAAAATCGCTTGCCAAAGCGTGCTGACGCAGAATAAACTTTTTTATAATTAAAGGAGCCCTGAGTCCGCCATCCACTTGGTGGAGGACCGAGCCAATTGGGGAAAAACTGACTTCCACTGTTCTGGCCCATGGGCTGCTTTTTTGAGCTAACATACAAAGTCAACATTTTTTTTTAAATTTTACAGACAACTAGTTTGCCCCAGGGCAGAGGCAACACATCAGACCAACCACTTCAGTCAGGCTGCTCCCAGGGTAGAGGCAACGACCAAATGTCTTCTCACATTTCAGAATAGTGGATGCACTTTCAACAGGGACTCAAAGCATATGTCAACATCAACAATTAACCTTGCAAATCCACGCGCTTAGCGTTACATCCGAGATAGCTTACGTGGCGTACATTTACAGCAATGAATATTCAATGAATTTAACGTACACGTATCGCTGCTTACCGCGGAAACCAGAATGCGTCCATCCAGAAAGCCACTCCACTCCGACTGGAGTTGTGCGGGGCAAACCTACTCTTTAGACTCATTGCAATTAAAGAGCTTCGAGGAATACACTGAAATATTATCCGAACACGTCGCAAACGTAAAAGTCAACAACAGAAGTCGAAAATTGTTAATTACTACAATCTAATTGTGAAGAAGGCAAATGTCGAATCCATACACAGGGCCGTCAATGAAAAATTAGAGAAATTTCACATTTCGGTTCATAATATAACGTTCACGTCACAATATTAAGAACATGCTCATAGATAACATTATCGACGCACAACACGGAATCATGAGTGCAAGATTCTATTCGGGGACAAACTGATTTGGGTGAGCAGTACATAAAGGCTTGATACAATCGGAATGACTCTCCCAGTGCTTTACACTGATCCGTTTGACTTATACGGACTGATCCCTTAACCAACGAAAGCCGCGGATTCTTACGTTTGGGTTCAACTACTTGTTCAACTACCGGTGCGATTGATTTTTCGGGTTGTCCAATGGAGACTTTTCTACGTGTATTACATTAGAAAATCAAAGGCTATGCCCCCTCAAAGGTCCGATATATACAACACAAAGTCCGAGCGATACAAATGTGAAATCAACACATTTATTCAAGGATCGTTGGACAAGCGCAATTGCCCGCTAAGGACAATGATCTTTCAACATCGGATTGCATCGAACTTATGAAACCCAACAAGTGGCCCTTTATATTACGTAGGTGATATGCATCGTTTGGAAATTATATGTCCGTCATTCATAGATGCTTTTCATTTAAGCGTGAGTGGTGAAGGCTATCTTCATCTAAGTGCAGGATGCATTCTGCAGCATTAAACATTCGTACCATCGGCTTCACACAGCTTCTACAACGACATCAACAATAAACCTTTGCCTACCGTACAAAAGATATGGTACCTTAAAACAAATGACACTGGCGAGGTAGAAAAACTAAACAGACATTTTCCATTAACTAGGGACAACTATGCTACATACTGGAAAATAATGGAAGACAGATACAATAACAGGAGAGTGATATCATCTGCCTTGGAAAGCTTCCACCATACAACGCACAAGGATTTATTAGCGCTTGGGAATTTAGGAGTGGATACCTCGACATGGGACCCGTTACTCCTATAGCTGTTGATAAAAAAACTGGATCACCAGAGCCACATTCTGTATGACTAATCCGAAAGAAATTCAAACGATTGAGTAATTTCCAAAAAATTTTGGAGAATCGCTTCCAATCACTTGAATCAATCGGTCAGAAAGACAAACAAGGAACTGCGAAATCATTACCATCTGAAACGTCAAGGTTATGTTTTATTAGGCACAGTGGAAAGCAAACGGAAAACGTGCCTGACGTCGCTGACCCTCATTCCAATGACCCACAAAGAATTAATATATTACTAGGAGCAGAATTCTACCACCAGCTGTTAACAGAGGGCCAGATTAGGCCGACAACTTACCGACTCTTCAAGACACTGTGTTTAGTTGGGTAATTGCCGGTAATGTCAATCAACCATGTAACTTGTGGAAGTTTTTCAGTGATGATGAGAAACGCATTCAAAAGCTCATCGAACGTTTTTGAAAACTTGATAAAGTTCATTATATTCAACCTACATGAACAGTTGCGGAAAAACGAATCGAAGCTCATTGCACTCAACACACCGCCAGAAATAGCAAAAATTAATTCACAATGAAATTGCCGTTTGTCAATAATTCACTCCTGATGATTCTGGACAGCACTTGAAAGACTATTGACCAAAAATACAACAGTAAAAGCACATTACGGCGAATTCATGAAGGAGTATGAATCATTGAGCCATATGTCAAGGAGCGGTCCTAAAAACTTATTACCCGCACACTACTTCTTCCCCCACCATTATATACTGAAACCTGATAAGAGTACTATTAAGCTCGTGTGGTATTAAATCCTTCTGCTCGAAGAACTCAACTGGAATTTCACTAAATGATATTATGTCTAATCAACCGACCGTTCAAAAGAAATTGTTCACTATTCATCTTTACTTCAATCTGCCGAAGTTTGTGCTCGTTACCGATACCCAAAAGACTGTAGGCAAATGTTAATACATCCAGAGGACAGAATGTACTGCCTCATCGCATACGGCACTCGAGTGGCACCCTATTCGGCTACTAATGCTTAGGACAGCTGGCTAGGGAGAAACGTAAATCTGGACATTGACAATGAAATTGCCAAATTAGCAAGCAATCTAGGACTGACTTGGGCAGCTTAGACTGATCAACTTGGGTTTGGGTTTTGGGTTAATAAATTTCGATGGTTGTTAACCCCGCTGCGCCACATCACTCCGCCTCCAGATGAAACCTAGGGGTTTCAGCGACTGAACCCGCATCAAACGACGCAGCGAACGTGACATTGATTTGGGGCGCAAACGGACTTCAGCCTGGATAAGGAGACAGACTTTTTCTGTCCCCCGATCTCGAGCTGGAAGAAAGGCTCTCCCCGCTCGAGAACACGGTACGGGCCTTCGTATGGAGGCTGCAGCGGCTTCCGGACAGCATCCATCCTGACCGCGCAGGCAGGTGTGGACAAGTGTCATGTGGGAGGTGTGGCTTTCATGTGGCGAAGGTTGTCTTTCAGCAGGCGCATTAATCCCGAATCTGTGAGACCCGATCTCTTGTCAAAGACCGGATCACTTGGGAGTCTTCGGTTCTCTCGAGGCTGGCAGCAAACTCCTCTCGGCGGGTTGTTCGTAGGCCGAGTAGGACAAGAGGCAAGACTTGAGTCCAGGACGGATCATCGTTCTAGCATCCCATTGGATTGCGGGTTGGAAGCCGTAGTTCGCTGACGTATGAATCCAAGAAAAGGGTGGACTCAAATTGCATTCCCTTGTGAATGATAATCATTGCAGGTACGCCAAAGCGAGGAATCCACTCTCGACAGAGGGCTTCGGCCCTAGATTGAGCCGTAATGTCGTTCAGAGGTATTGCCTCAGGCCACCGCGTAAATCTGTCAATGATTGTGGCAATACCTGCGAGTATCGCAAAGGTCCTACGATGTCGAAGTGTATGGTGTGGAACCGCTTGGTAGTGCAGGGAAATGAGCCCACTTCTTTTCTTACATGCCTGGTGACCTTACACTTTTGACATGCGATACACTCTCTGGTCCAGGAGTTGATGTCCTTATTCATGGAGGGTCAGAAGTATTTCTCCGCGACTAACCGATTTGACGTCCTGATGCTTCGATGCGCTACGTCGTGAACCGGGTGGAACACTTCCTTGCGAAAGGTGGCCGGAATGTATGGCCAAGGTCCCTTTTCCGAGTATTCGCAGCAGAAAGAGATTTTCGAGCCGAAGATGCGCAACTCCCTAAATTTATATTTTGGGTTGGATTTGAGGCTTTGAAGTACTGCATCATCTACCTGCGCCTTGGCGATAGCCGAGAAGTCGAGTGATGCGGAGATGTTAACCTTCGAGACACGTGACAAAGCGTCGGCAATAATGTTGTCCTTGCCGGACACGTGCTAGATGTCAGACGTGAACTGGCTTATAAAGCTCAGGTGTCGAAACTGACGAGGGGACGCTTTGTCGGGCTTTTGTTTCAAAGCATATGTGAGAGACTTATGGTCCGTGAACACTGTGAACGGCGTGCCTTCAAGGGAGAAGCGGAAGTACTTAATGCTCAAATACGCGGCGAGCAGTTCTCGATCGTAAGTGCTGTAGTTCCGTTGAGCGGGGTTTAACTGTCTGGAGAAGAAGCTCAACGGCTGCCAGGCTTGATTCACCTTTTGGTGAAGAGCAGCAGCTACTGCGATGTCAGAGGCATCAACAAAAACGGCTAGGGGTGCATCTTGTCGAGGAAAAGCCAAGAGTGTAGCATCAACCAGTTGCTGTCGGGATTTATCGAACGTGCGGACAGCCTCTTCAGACCACACAATCTCTCGTGTGTCCTTTGTTTTGGGGCCAGACAAGTACGCGTTCAAAACGCACTGGTGTTGCGCGGCCTTGACCAGGAAACGACAATAGAAATTTTACATGTCCAAGAACCTCCGCAAATCCTTCACGGTTTTCGGGCGCGGAAAGCTTGAGATTACTTGTACCTTGTCTGGGTGGAGCTGTATCCCTTCTGGCTAAACAGACATTTCTCTGCCTGATATATGATACAGTCACAGACATTTACTTGACAAAAGCACAGAAGGAGAGGAATACGTTATTTCTTTCAAGTCCTTTCTCTTCCCAAGCAATTCTTCAGGCTTGAAAATATCTTTCGAGTTTATATGTATAGTACATATTTTTTTTGTCTACACGTGCAACACCTTTTAATTTTCATATTGAAGATTAAGTCCGACTCCACCGTACATACGTACAACATGATCAGATCACTAAGGCGCTAATATTCACTATCCAGGCGAATGCTTACATTTCAATACAAAAAATTCGTATTCGCACTTGGAAATACTCGTATTAATCCAACAGAGTTTGTATTCGTTTTTGTAAATACGAATACGTTTGTATTCAGCTTCGGACGTAAGAATACAGTCGTATTCGTATTCACTTGTGTAGATACTGGAATATTCACTTTTTCGAATACGAATGCATTCGGCATTAGCACTGATCCTAATCACCATGGGCTACATCATATGGCAATCAACGAGGCGTCACAACCACAACATATCTCCAGCAGTTCTCCCGCACCCACAACCCAGACGACAACACCCTTGTGGCGCGGCAGGATTCGCAGCATTCGAAATTTATTTCGAATGTTGCGAGTGCGAGCGAATAGATGGTGCGGATCTATCCACTTTGCGTAGCACGCCACGGGAGTGGAAGATCGGAGAAAAGTGTGCCATGAGTTCGAGAACGAATTCAATAATTCCTCATGCCAATTAATTTGTTATTAGAGTTTTAAAATAGAATGAATTCAATAATTCCTCATGCCAATTAATTTGTTATTAGAGTTTTAAAATAGAATGAATTCAATAATTCCTCATGCCAATTAATTTGTAATAAAAGTTTAAAATAGAACGAATTCAATAATTCATTTGTTATTAATAAATAATAAGTATTCAATAAATATTTAAAATAAAGAATGTTAAATACTTAATTGGTGACCCCGAAGAGCACCGCAGCCCCAGACACCATCCAATTCCGACAGCGTCAGGGGTCGTCTTTTTGTAACCGGCACAACGGCCCGGGCGAAGAACAGCAGCAGCGCAAATAACACATATTGGTGACGCCGGAGCACGCACCATAATTGCGTGAACAACCGCAGCCGCAGTCGTTTCCAGGGGTCGAAGCCGCCCCCGTCACTGCAGCCCCGCTGTCCCCGTCGCCACAGACGCCGCAACCACCACCGCTGCCATCACAGACGCAGCAGCGGACACCGGTGCTGCCACAGACGCAGCAGCTGCCACCGCTGTCGCTACAGACGCCATCAACGCAGCCCCAGCCACCATCATTGCCGCAGCCACTTCCGCCGCCGGAATCGTCTCCACCATCGCCGCAGAGGTCGAAGCCGCCGCCGTCACTGCAGCCCTCGCCGTCAAGATCAGCGCAGCTGACCGACACCAGCATCACTGCCACAGCCACCGCTATCAGGCAGAAACCGAAGACTCCGCCACCATCGCTGCAGCAGAAGCCGCCGCCACCGCCGCCGCCTTCACATCGACGCCGTCTTCACCAAAGAGGCCGCAGCAGCGAATCATTATTGTAATTTATTTTAAGTGAAATTATTGTTCAATACATTAAAAGTTAAAAAAAAAAAAATAGTAATAAAAGATTGAAATCGCTGCAAGAGACGGCGAGGAGGTGTTTAGCATCGCGAGTTCTCCATTTTCATTGGTGGTATTTTTGGTCTGCGCTGAAGAGCGTCCGCTTCGCTCGTCGTTTTTTCTCGTTTCGTGCGTGCATTTGTGGGTGCGACCTGCCGTGTCGGTGTAAAGTTCACCGCGTTTCAGTATAAACTCACCGCGTTTACATCTCAATCTCGTACTTCTCAGTAAGAAAAATGTCTTTTGACAATAAAGACGCGGCAGGCCCATCGGACCCGCAAGTGACCGCCCTCGCCGTACGCGTTCCTCCGTTTTGGCGACGGAACCCCGAGCTGTGGTTCGTGCATTTGGAAGCACAGTTCCAAATGTCCGGCATCACATCGGACGCGACCCGTTTCAACTACGCGGTGGTCGGCCTGGACGAAGAGTCCATACTTCTGGTGTCCGACGTGGTGAAGTCGACATCGTACGTGCAGCTCAAGAGTGAGTTGATCAGGCGCCTGTCGGCAAGCGAGTCGGCAAAATTAGACCACTTGCTGGCGGGTTTATCGTTGGGTGATCGAACTCCCAGCCAATTGCTTCGTGAAATGAGGCAATTGGGTGGGAGCAAGATCGGCGACGACCTGATCAGGTCGCTCTGGCTGCGTCGGCTCCCGGAGGGCACCCAGGCGATCCTCGCTTGCGTCTCCGGTTCCTTGGAGGAACTGGCAGCGACGGCCGACCAGGTCCAGGAGGTGTACGTACGCCCAACCTTGGCGGCCGTTCAACCACCGTCGGATGAGGTGGGTGAATTGAGGCGCGAGATTGCTGCTTTAACAGCCAGTATGGCCGAGATGCGGGCGACGTTGGACGCTCAGCGTTCGGGCGCCAGATCGCGAGCACGCTCGCGGTCTGCCACCCGAAAAGGGCGATCAGGTAGCAGGTCGTCAAGACAGTCCACGGACCAAGGGATTTGCTGGTACCACCGCAGATTCGGGGATAAAGCGACAAGATGTACGCTACCGTGTAGATTCTCTCCTACCGCAAAAAACTAGGTCCGCGGGGGGTCTTGGCGGCGGCCACCCAGAACGCAGCGCCACGTCGCCTAACTATTTTCGACCCCCTCAGCGGGCGCAGCTACCTCATCGATACTGGTGCGGAGGTTTCGGTTCTTCCCGTACCTCGGCAACATCAACTTTTCCCACAACCGCTCAAACTTGCGGCAGCAAATTCCTCCCGCATAAACACGTACGGGTATAGGCAAGTGGACGTGAGTCTTGGCTTGCGTAGGACGTTTTCGTGGCGTTTCATCCTGGCGGATGTCAGCTTCCCCATACTAGGCGCAGACTTCCTGTGTCACTATGGATTGCTGGTGGACTTGCAAAACAAGTCTCTTATAGATTCCACGACCAACCTTAATTCGTCGGGACATATGGTATCTCACCCAGGCAATAATCTTTCCGTTCTTTTAGAAGACATTACCGACTCTCGTGTTCGGGCACTTCTCCAAAAGTTCAGCCAGATTACTACCAACTGTAGTCTCTCCAAACCAGTGAAGCACAATGTGCAGCACCACATTATCACTACTGGTTCCCCGATCTTCTCGAAGGTGCGTCCTCTTCCATCTCAGAAACTGGCAATTGCACGGAAAGAGTTTGAACAACTCGTTCAACAGGGTATCTGCAGGCCCTCAAACAGCTGTTGGTCTTCCCCACTGCATATGGTCCCTAAGCCAAACGGCGAATGGCGCCCATGTGGGGATTACAGAAGGCTAAATGCACAGACTGTTCCTGACCGATATCCAATTCCACTCATCCACGACTTTGCGCATCACCTCGCGAATTGCCGCATCTTTTCAACCTTGGACTTAACCAAGGCTTATCACCAAATTCCAGTAGCTCCTGAAGACATTCCAAAGACGGCAATATGCACACCCTTTGGACTCTTCGAGTTCACCCGGATGACTTTCGGATTGTGCTATGCGGCGCAAACCTTTCAAAGGTTCATTCACTCAGTCCTGCGAAACCTCGATTTCTGTTTCGTCTATTTGGATGATGTTTTGGTCGCTTCTTCTACTGAGTCTGAGCACTTAGCCCATCTCGAGTGCATTTTTCAACGTCTCCTTGAGGCCGGTTTAGTCTTAAACGTTGAGAAGTGCAAGTTCCTTCAAAAACAGGTGAGATTCCTCGGCCACTCCATTTCCTCTGAAGGAATACAGCCCGACCCAGACAAGGTGCAAGCAATCACAAGCTTCCCGCGTCCAAAAACAGTGAGGGAGTTGAGGAGGTTCTTGGGCATGCTAAACTTCTACCGTCGTTTCCTGCCCAAGGCCGCCCATCACCAGTCCGTTTTGAACGCGTACTTGTCTGGCCCCAAAACAAAAGACACACGAGAGATTGTGTGATCTGAAGAGGCTGTCTGCGCGTTCAATAAATCCAGACAGCAACTGGCTGATGCTACACTTTTGGCATTTTCTCATCAAGATGCACCCCTAGCCGTTTTTGTTGATGCCTCTGACATCGCAGTAGGTGCTGCCCTTCACCAAAAGGTGGACCAAGTTTGGCAGCCGTTGAGCTTCTTCTCGAAGCAGTTGAATCCCGCTCAACGGAACTACAGCACCTACGATCGCGAACTGCTCGCCGCATACCTGTCCATCAAATACTTCCGTTTCTCCCTAGAAGGCAGGCCGTTCACAGTGTTCACGGACCATAAGCCTCTCACGTTCGCTTTGAAACAGAAGCCCGACAAAGCGTCCCCTCGTCAGCTTCGACACCTGAGCTTCATAAGCCAGTTCACGTCAGACATCCAGCACGTGTCCGGCAAGGACAACATTGTTGCTGACGTTTTGTCTCGTGTCTCCGAAGTTAACATCCCCGCCTCACTCGATTTCTCGGCTATTGCCAAGGCGCAAGTGGATGACGCAGCACTTCAGAGCCTCATGTCCAACCCCAAATACAAATTTCGGGAGTTGCCCATCTTCGGCTCAAACCTCTCGCTCTGCTGCGAAGACTCGGAAAAGGGACCTCGGCCATACATTCCGGCCACATTTCGCAAGGAAGTGTTCCACGCAGTTCACGACTTGGCGCACCCCGGCATCAGGACAACAAACCGGTTAGTCACCGGAAAATACTTCTGGCCCTCCATGAACAAGGATATCAATTCCTGGGCCAGAGAGTGCATCGCATGCCAAAAGTGTAAAGTCTCCAGGCATGTAAGGAAAGAAGTGGGCTCATTCCCCCGCACTACCAAGCGTTTCCACACCATACACCTCGACATAATAGGGCCTTTGCGAGACTCGCACGGTTATAAGTATTGCCTCACAATCATCGACAGGTTCACGCGGTGGCCTGAGGCAATACCTCTGAAAGACATTACGGCGCATTCATGTGCTGAAGCCCTCTGTCGAGAGTGGATACCTCGCTTTGGCGTCCCTGCAGTGATCATCACTGACCAGGGAATGCAATTTGAGTCCACCCTTTTCTCCGAGTTAGGCAAACTCCTTGGTTTTAAACGCCAGCGGACTACTGCATACCACCCGCAATCCAATGGAATGCTAGAACGTTGGCACCGGACGCTGAAAGCCGCCATTATGGCACGCGACGACCCGTCCTGGACTCAAGTCTTGCCTCTCGTCCTACTCGGCCTTCGAACAACCCGCCGAGAGGAATTTGCTGCCAGCCCCGCGGAGCTGGTATACGGGGAGAACCCGAGACTCCCAAGCGATCCGGTCTTCGACAAGAGATCGGGTCTCACGGAGTCGGGGTTGGTGCGTCTGCTGAGGGACAATCTCCGACGCATCAAAGCGCCACCACCCTCTCGACACTCGTCCATACCTGCCTGTTCGCCCAAGGAGCTGGACACTTGCACGCACGTGCTGATCAGGACGGATGCCGTCCGGAAGCCGCTGCAGCCTCCATATGAGGGCCCGTACCGCGTTCTCGAGCGGGGAGAACATTTCTTCCAGCTCGAGATCGGTGGTCACAAAAAGGCGGTCTCTTTGTCCAGGCTGAAACCCGCGTGCGCCCCGAAGCAACGTCGTGTCCGCTTTGTGGATTAACGGCGAACGAAGTTCGGGGATCAGTCGCCGAAACCCCTAGGTTTCATCTGGGGGCGGAGTGATGTGGCGCGGCAGGATTCGCAGCATTCGAAATTTATTTCGAATGTTGCGAGTGCGAGCGAATAGATGGCGCGGATCTATCCACTTTGCGTAGCACGCCACGGGAGTGGAAGATCGGAGAAAAGTGTGCCATGAGTTCGAGAACGAATTCAATAATTCCTCATGCCAATTAATTTGTTATTAGAGTTTTAAAATAGAATGAATTCAATAATTCCTCATGCCAATTAATTTGTAATAAAAGTTTAAAATAGAACGAATTCAATAATTCATTTGTTATTAATAAATAATAAGTATTCAATAAATATTTAAAATAAAGAATGTTAAATACTTAACCCTGATAACGATTTTACAGGGGTTAGATATTGTCTTCTATTTGTAGTTAAGTCTAAAATTGATAAACCAGTAGCTTAGCAACTTACACCCTTCAGTAACTTAAGTTGCTCCCGAAAGCTACCTAGTAGCTTTGTACTGATGAAGGGGGTAAGTTTATCATCATCAACGGCGCAACAACCGCTAAGCCTGCCTCAATAAGGAACTCCAAATATCCCGGTTTTGCGCCGAGGTCCACCAATTCGATATCCTTAAAAGCTGTCTGGCGTGAAGGGGGTAAGTTGCTCCCGAAATATATATATAAAATAACATTGTAGTTTGGAGTAAGCTACTGGTCTATCAATTTTAACGATTTTACAGCTTCCATAGCAAGTTGAGCTAGTTCCCAACGCGAGGAAGGATACGTACAGTTGTAGCATACATATAAGTCCTAATCAAGTTTTTTACAAGTAACTTGAATAATATTCATTATTTCATTGTTGTATTAATTTGCTATAATTCTTCCGTTTATGATGAAGGTTTTGTGCAAAACAAAACGTTATTAAACTCGATTTACTGTATGTTTGCCTGTCACACGCACTATCTTCCAAAACGACTTAAATAAAATTTCGTAGACATATGGGAACTATTAAATCCCACGTGTCATAAATTTACGTGCAGTTTAAAGAGGGACAAAGGGTAATTGTAAATTTTTTTCACCGAATATAGTTGTGTGGGGTAGATGAAAGGTATCGATTAGTACTTTCCGAAACTGATATTAGTTTTAGACTTGAATTGCAAAATGCACGAATGAGAAGCCACACTTAAAATGAGACGGGACTAATTTTCGGAACTACCCAACCCAAAAATCTACACTGCATCATGGGCTTATCTAAAATATAGGCCTCAAAATATGTCCCATTTTGATAATTGATCAAATAAACTTACTAACAGTATATTTACAACTTTTTAAAATTAACTGAAAACCCCACTTAAGTTCATCCTAGAAGTGCTAGATTGCAGCAGCATAGAACACGGTGTCGCGCATAATACCGCCGTTGTATAAAACTTATCAATTTCGCGCGAATTTACTGCATCTTAAGCTACGCAAATAAGATGCTGGCATCATAATTAGCGAGAATAATTGACATTCGAGTGAAATATTAAAGCACCATTTATGAAGAATCTACTTCTTCCCAGCCCTTTTTAAGGTTTTGTGTGTAACAAAACCTTATTAAAATCGACTTAATGCACAATGGCTCAAATGCTGTATTTAGCGCAAAAAAACTCCCAAAATCGAAGGTGTAGAAAATTCGTAAAATATTAAGCCAATGAAACTGTAATTGTTGTTGGAATAAATCGTCGAAATAAGCGGTGCGTAAAATTTTTTAATTTTGGAAATTTTACCAAGTCTCTCCTAGACTTCCAACTTGTTAGACTTTTTGCAAAGAGCAAGTTTTTCCCTTTAAACCAAAAGGTCCGCTTCAAAAGCGTGCTCTACAATGTTTGATGCGAGGAAGTTTGAACCAAATACAAAGGTTTCGCCGTGACTAATCGCGTATTCTCAATACTTCGGTTAGCATGCGTCCACCGAATATAATAATTAACAAAAAAGAATAATTTGAAATGTCACATCCACTTTGTCACGAAAAGAGCTTGCTGCGAACAGAACGAAACATGTTTTCAGGGCTCGTAACAAAGAATGCCTCGATGGAAATTGAAAAAGCGAAACTTTCATGCTATCCGGATACAATATCCATTATTCGATTGCAACGGATATTTGATGTACAAAAGGAAGTTATAGAGCAAGTAAGGCAGGCAGCGTGAGCTAGTTCATCACCATCATCAACGGCAATTAAATGGGGCTGTTATGGCATATAAATAGGGCTTTGATGGAAGCAGTGGCCATGCAACTTATAAACAAAAATTACAGGATAACGGTCCAGATAAATCTGACGAACATTTATTTGCAATTTGAATCGTTATAATCCGCGACCGTTACGCCATTCTGTAGACCATCCAAAAACCCTATTTTACAAAGAGGAAATTGAGAAAGTCAAGAATCAAATTTTCACAATTGTTGCTCAATATAAAACACAATTTTCACCCAACGACCGACGATCGATGAAAAATGTTTAGTACTATTGCAGGAGGTACGTCTCAAGATGTGGAATATGCGAGGCAAACCCAAAAATTATGGACGACAAAATAACTGAATAACAAGTTGCAACATCAGTTTTTACATATCCTATTGGCCTATCTACGTTGCATGCCTGGATTAGAGGTTTTGGCAGTATTTCGCACATTGGATACACATTTCAAATTCAGAAATAGCAAATTCAACCCCCTTGAAAAAACTCTAATGAAGGAAAATGTCGACTATCATGCTGAAATACATTTAATAAGAATCGTTGACGCAACAATACAATTGGATTAGGGCCTTGAAGTGTGCTAGAACACTTCATCCAATACCATAACGGTACACTAAAAGATTAAAGTACCCTATAGGGGGTAATGTGATCAGCATTGTGCTCACCCGAAATTATTACTCAGATTTGACTCAGTTCACTCAGGGTAGGCTTCAAATATAACTGGAGTCAACGAGTGTCTAATTTGGAGATTCAATACAGTTTCGAATGCAATGCTGAAGCTTTTTGCAATTATACGCTTGATACTTTGAAATTATATCTATGGTAGAGTAAATGTTACAAGTGTTCACAAAATATTGATTCATGGAACCGATATAATACAGAATCTACATTTCCTCTAGTAATGCTGTCCGAAGAAGCCTTGGAGCCAAGAAACAAAGTGAGTTTCATACCCAAAAAATTTCACGTGAAAAGACAATGAAAGATTTATTTCATATGCTGCTATTATCGTCCGACCCTTTGGTATCTTCTCTTCCAAGGAAATCAACATTTCGCAGGCAGAACTTTCATACATTGTATGTACAAGTTGCTGACTTGCTAGTTAATCCATTGACGCCAGAAATGGGAAGCCTATAGTGCAATGATACTGATGACACTTTTCCCCATTTTCAAAGTAATCAAAGTAATTTTAAAACAGAGCTTTGTGCCAAATTTCAAACATCCACTTGCAACAATTACGAAGTTAGGACTTTTTCGCGCTAGATTTAACGTTTGAACCACTGTACAATGTCTGTCTGTCTGTCGCACCCGATTTACTCGGAAACGGAGGGTAAGATTGATGTAACAGCGTTACAAGAGATGGCTGGCCAAAAACCGATTTCTGGAGAAGAGCCACTACACCAAAGCCATCTGCTCGGAGGTTTCCTAGTCAGGCAAAAAATGAAACCTGCTGTTATTGGCTTTGCAAACATAAGCGAAAAGCTATGCACTCTGCGTTTGCGAGGTAAATTAGAAATATAAGCCTCATTAACGTTCACGTCCCTATAGAGGAGACTGCAGAGTCGGAAAAGCCTATCCCAAGTATGATATCAAAATCATACTTGGAGATTTCAACAGTCAAGTAGGGACGGGGTCCGTATTCAGGCGATAAGTCGGCTCCCATAGCTTATATAAGGACACCAATGATAATAATAATAATAATAATCGTTGGCGCAACAATCCATGTTGGATCAGGGCCTTGAAGTGTGTTAGAGCACTTCATTCAAGACCCTAACGGTACACTAGGAGGCAATGTGGTCAGCATTGCGCTCGACCGAGATTATTACCCCGATTTGACTCAGGTACTCATTCACAGCTGAGTCAACTGGTGTCCGACGTCAAATTACGATACAAATCCCACTGCCACCACCGAGATTTGAACCGCGACCTTCCGTACGACAGCCTTGCGCACCAATGATAACTACGGATCGAAAGCACCTGGTCCACAAACGTGCTGATTCAACGCTGCCACCTCCTACAATCCCATCCGACAATCAAGTGAGAATGAATACTGAAGCCATCCACAACACAGCCATCCGTAACACCTTTAAGAGAATGGAGATGAATCATCAACTAATCATTTTCACAACCACTGAGGAGCGTTATCATTGATACAACCAGAAACATATTAAACATATTTAGCCCCAGCCGCAAGAAAAGTAGGAACGGCAGGTTCGACGATGCATTAAGCTGACAACAGAATGGAAGAATGCTGAATACCAAGCAATGTTTCATTTTCAAGGAGCGCGGGTACGCGCAGAGACTTATCACGAACTCCGTCGAGTGGAGAAGTGACTTCACAGACGGAAAAAGGAAGCCTGGGAGAACCAACAAGTCTGTGAACTCGTAAAGTACAGGGAGCAACCGCACCAGGGGCGAAAGTTTTACCAGGAAGTCGGCAGGATGAAGCCTTGTACACCTCGATGCTCATCCTGCCGAGACAAACAGGGAAGTCTGATTTCCGACAAAATAGACATATTGGAAGGATGGGTTGAGTATTCTTATGAACTGCTCAACAACCAAAATATCCGCGAGTTTGAGGTCCCGCCAACTGAGATGGCGGACAAGAATGAAAGAAACAGTCCGTGCAATGCATCGGCTTAAAAACGATGAGTCGTCAGGAGCCGATGGAATTTCAGCCGAATTGGTTAAATATAGAGGCGACCAACTACACCAAGCGGTTCAACACTGGTACTCAAGGTTTGGGACAGCGAATCAATGCCTGACGACTGGCAACGAGTCATTATCTGCCCCATATATAAAAAGGGAGATATCACGCAGCGCAGCAATTATAGAGGTATCACGTTGCTGAGTACCATCCGTAAGCTCCCCCTCGAACACCACCTTGTCGTGGTGGGGGAGCTTGTGGTAGTTTACTACTACACTAAGAGTGTCCAAAAACACATGAAGATGGAAACAAAGGATTGGAACTCTCCAAGTGGTAGTAAGTCACAGACTTTGAATCCACCCGCGACTCTGAGAAATCAGGTCGTGGCCGAGGCACGGATTTTGGAGGCCTCCACAGGCTCTCCACTTCAGTGGAAAACCTACACCCGGTGTCTACGACGCGGTCAGCCAAAAAGGATAATACAGCAACTCCCTTAATCTGACTACGGCCGGTCGGTAGTCACTACCTAACTCTTCCAAAATACGGGGGAAGAAGGCTCGGCAGAAGGAAACTTCAGCCGCAAAGGAGAACGCACTACAGGCTTGTCAGAACCTTCTCCTCCGCCTGTATCCGGAAAAACCGAAGAAAGGGAAGCTGGTAATGTGGACGCAACTGGTCTAACGCCGGTATGTGCAAATAGATCCATGCAGCCAGGACTCCGCGAATCTGGGAGGGCTTCTAGCCGACGGCAACGGAAGGCATTGCGAAAAAAGGCGAAGTTTCTTGCGAATGAGGACATAAACGTTGCTACACCACCAAGTGTGGCGATATCCAGAGAAATCGGACGCAAGAAAGCGGAACATTCGGTGGAAGGTGAGGACACGCTGGTAACCCCGGTGAGATCCACACGGAATGCAGCAGACTTTTCAATTAGAGGCGGTTTTCATATTAGACTGCATTTATGGCTACAAACATAAGAGTTAGTCAAATCAACCTGCATCATGCCAAAGCTTCTTCCTATCTACTGGCGGCAGAGCTGGGAAAATTGCAAGACTGTCCTAATACATTTCTGGTTCAAGAGCTATGGATTCGTTTTAACAGGGTCTGTGGCATTGGAGCAGTCAAGGGGACCAGGATCTTCTTCGATGAAAGATCCTCGAGACCGAGGGCCTGCGTTCTGATGTCAACATTGTTAGAGGCAACCATGCTGAGACAATTCTGTTCACAGGACCTTGCTGCGATCAACTTACAATACCAGGTTAATGGTAAGAGGAGAAACGTTATAGTTGCCTCTGCCTACTTACCCTATGATTCTTTGCGCCCTCTGCCGACGCAAGAACCAGATCCCTTGGTAGTGTATGCAGAATCAAGTGGCCTTGAACTTTTAATAGGTTGTGATGTGAACGCTCAGCATATTTATTGGGGTAGTAGCAAATGCAATCCTAGAGGAGAGAAGTTGTTTGATTTTATCACTTCAGCTGGTCTGATGACCGCGAACGTAGGTTCGTGGGGCCAAGAAAAAGTGAAGTAATTGACCTAACAATCTGCACTTCAAAGTTATTAGACTTGATTAGAAACTGGCGAGTACTAGATGAAGTCTCACTCTCAGATCACCATTACTTAGAATTTAGTCTAATTATTACAGAGGAACAGCATATAATGCAAAGACGGAATCCTAGTAAAAGTTCAATGAACTTCTTGGTGACAAAGTTGAACTCCCTAGGCGACTAAGGACTGCTTTGGTGATAGAAGATAAATTGAAAACTCCGAACCGCACGTTTGTAGAGTGCTTTGTAGAGGCTTGTCATATTTCCCGAGGTCAAAGTGGTAAAACGGTTCCAATCGCGAACTGCAGACTCAGGAAATCAACCAGACGGCTTCTAAATCGTGCTTGCAAAAGCAATAAAGATGAAAACTGGGTAAACTTCCGGAACTCACAGCGTGAATATAAGGGACTCGTAAAACGTTTGAAACGAGACTCTTTTAGAGCGTACTGTGAGGAACTGGAAGGTGGAAGGGAGACTTCCAGGTTGTGCAGAGTCCTTAATAAGGATGAGTTAGCCAACTTGGACTCTCTTAGAAAACCGGATGATTCTTTCACGAACTCGAGAGTTGAGTGAGGGCACAAAGCATTGGAAGAGGCATTGTGAGAACTAAATCTAGTTTTCGTGATGCCTTCCGATTCTCAGATCCCCTTATATCTGTTTGGTAAAAGATATGATGTTATCTTGAAACGGAGAGAAAACTACAACTGACGTCTTCTACACCGATGGCTCAAAGACAGAAAATGGTTCTGGAGCAGAAGTCCACCTCTCGAATAAAAACGAGAAGTGGGCTTTTCCTTTGGGACAATACATAACGGTCATGGTCATGGGAGAATTAAGATTCCCGACCAAATTGATAGGCTGACCCTGGTCAATATGCGAGGCCAGATAAAAGGAGCAGGATCAGTCTCAAGACCATTCAACATCAACAACGGCCTGAGACAAGGGGATGCTCTTTCATGCGTCCTCTTAAACCTGATGCTGGAAAAAGTGATCCGCAGTGCAGATGTTAATGCAAGATGTACCATTCTCTTCAAGCCCACCTACGCTGATGATATCGACATCACGGGAAAAACCGGCGATTTACGAACCGCCTTCATCTAGAACGAGCAGGCGGCGCGAGATCTTGGATTGCACATTAATGAAGGCAAGACGACATGGTGGCAGCGTCAGCGCCAACACCACAAGACAAACAACATCAAATCGCACTGGTCAACTGAGAAGAAAAAAATAGGAGACTACAACTTTGAGGCTGTTGAAAATTTCACCTATGTAGGGTCGAAAATCACAACTGATAACAGCAAGGTTGCTGGCTGCCAACAGGGCATATTTAAGCCTGGCCGCGTTCTAGAGAAGTTCTAGTTCTACGGGACTACATAACACCAGCATATACTGGCCGAATTCCATTTGGAATGCTTATGACACCAACATAAAAAATCGAATTATTGATACCGGAAAATGTGAGGATCTTCATCTATTTCATCTGATTTTTAGCCAATGCTGAAAAAACCAATTCAAGGCTCTCAACTTCTACAGATGATTATGTACGTAAAAAAGCCCTCTACGCGCCCAATCGAATACATGAGGGTTCCTATTAGAGGCTTGTCAAGCCTAGTGAATATACCCCAAGGTCTAAAGCCTGCATGAAAATAACCAGATACGCAAATTGAAAGGTTAACCGTTATCAATTCAAATTGCCTTCCATTTCAAAACCTCATCCTTACGATCAGAATTCTCACACGCAGTAAATGCGGAAAATGTTCAACTTACCACAGAGACCAGCGCGTTCTTGTTCAGATACTGACATTCCAGCGGAAGCATCCCCAGGTCGCAGTGTTTGCTAACCATTCGCTTCAGGTCTGTGACCATGTCCGTGAAGATGGGCCGTGTCTCCTCGTAATCCGTGATTTCTGTGTTTAGTTGCCCGGAGGCGGGAAATGTCTTCATCGTCTCGGCGATCATCGACACCCACAACTCCGAGTCCAAGCCGGCCACCTCGATGATTTCCTCCAGTTCCGTTTTCCACTAAAACAGAAGAATCAAATCAGTTCGCTACCTACCGACTGTAAAGCTATGAAAGGAACGGGAGGATCGTGTGCCGCCGATCAGCACGCTGAAACCCCCGCAGCTGCGAAACACAAGTCAACAAAACAATTCCAATTGTCAGACGACTGGGAATGACTTCAGTTTAACAACACCACGAGCAGGGACGGCACTAGTGAGTGCTTCGCCCCTTTTGCGGCCGATGTGCGCGCAACATATTGCAATTCGGCACGACACTTTTCCGGAAAATCCGGTCTCCGGTCATTTCACAACAATCGCACCTACTCGACCCGCTCATTACGCTCACACGCCGAAAGACCGCCAGCGGACAACAAACACCAATTTTTTGTGCAATTTACTCACTTCCTCGACTAGGCGGCGCGGAATGTGGAAAAAACTCAGCAGCAATTTCAGCTTGACTTGCGTCTGTAGATCGGGAAAGCAATCTTTGATATTCCTTAACACTTCCTTGTTGAGTTGCGAACATATCGAGCCACTGATCCACGAATCGTTTGAAGTCCCGAGCTTATTATGTAGCCACAATGAAGTATCACTATCACGTACGTTCGCCATTTTAATTTACAACTACTCGATTGACACAATGCACAACTAGAATGATCTTCTTCTTCCCGAGGGGTTCCAGCGCGAAATTTCGCGCTCGTTGTACTTTCCGATTTTCGGTGAGTATCGACGTCTTTTCGGAGTGGTTCCCGCCATTTCATAAAAATGGGAGGAAATTCAAGAAAATGTGAAAACAGTCATTGCCTTTGGGGAATATTAGACAATAGAATCCAGCTACGAGGCATGCGAGTTCAATATTCCGACTAACTGGCTAGACTAATGTACTTCGGACTACTTCACAGATTCGTAAACTTTCCGGGGAATCCCAGTTAGAGGAATTTCCAGAAATGGCAGGGACTAGAGGCGAATTTTGTAAAGAATAAAGCAACAAATATAAAGGGTTCCATTCTTCGGCAAAAAACTAAAAACTCCTCCCTCGTGGAGTAATAGCCAAGACTTTTGCAATACAATTAAGCTCAATTTTGAGTGAAGAATATAGAAGATAATAATGGTTACGAGCTTATATGCCTTGGATTTGCAATGGAAATCAGATTATGGAACTGCAACGCTTGATGACTCCCCTTAAGAATCGATATCTACTAAACGCTCTTTTCGCCACCTATTGACGAAAATGTGCATACAATGAAGTCTAAGTAAAAAAAATCGTGATAACTCAGCATCAGCTGATCATTGTTTTGGTTTAGTCGGATTTCCTCCGAGCAACTTTTTATCATTTTGTCCTCAGGAAGTTTGCAACAGACTACGATAGTCAATTGAGATTTAAGCCTTACTTTGTCTCGTCTAAAAATCGACTTTAGATGTAGCATAAATAAAAGCCAGCATTTCGCGCCTCCACTAATTCGAATTTAACCTATGAAAGCTGCGAACACGTTCCAGACCGGCCTGTGAATGGAGGCAATATTGAAAGAGGACACCGCACTCCCTGGGACCCCAACCAAACGTATTTCCGGCTTCGGGAAGTTCGCCTTGGCGGTTACAGGTATTCTTTTACTTGTGTATGCTTACGTAATTGGCGTCCCGCGCCTTATTTATAGTTATATTGTAGCATTCAGTTTGCGCTTGTTAGACGCTTCAAGTTCCTCACCACAGGAGTCTAGAAGAGATGGAAGACCAACTTAGTCTGTTATGATGTTGGCTTTATAAGATTATATACGCATTCGTCCAGTCGCTGGGCCGATATCCGTAGGCGGTTGGTAGTTTTCCAAATAATAGTAGATCGGCAAGTTAAAGACGTTTTACACGATGGCAATCACTCAAACGGGGTACTCCCTTTTAGTACTATTCTTGTGTAAATTGGTGTTCTGTATCGGTTATTAATCGAGTGCTACTAAAGCAATGAATACGTTTACGCAGAGTGTTGGACTCCCACAACGGTACGGCGTCATCAGAAAGCTACCCTGGGACCGTTTGGCACATTACTCCGGCTAGTCCTCCCGCTCTACCGGCTTAGGGAGTCTTCAAGTCAGGGAAGTCCTATCACCAACGGGAGGAGGAAGGGAGTTGTTAATTTTAGAAAGCCCTTGCCATCCGATCCCTCCACCGGGGGAATTCAATTTCAACAAGAAAATGCGGGAACGTAATAGGCAAAACGACTTCATCTGCCAGCGCCCTCCAGCATCTCTCTGACAACGTTGTCTAGAAAGAGCTCACCTGTGTTTGCATAAAGTTGCTGACAACCCCCACCTTTCAAGAAAGGAAAAGGTGTGTCGCGGCTGTAGATGGCTTTGCATTCCTTAGCAAAGAAGGCAACAGGGATCACACCCGTGGACACCATCACGGCCGGTTCTGAGACAGTACGATAAGTAGACACCACTCGCAAAGCTCCCTGTCTCTGCCCTTGGGCAAGGCGCTTACGATACACCTCCTTGCCATGGGCATTAGTCCATACCTCCGCACTGTATTACACAACGGGTCGCATTGCCCCCATAAAAAGACGTTTTCTGGTAGATTTAGGACCCCAACATTCGTCATTAGCCAACTCAAGGCTGAGGCTCCAGCTGAAGTCCTCTCCACTGTTGCTTTGATTTGCTTGAAAAAGCTCATCTTCTAATCGATCATTAAACCTTTCTAGTCGGGGTGACTACACCATGAAGAATCTTCCGCGTACCCAGCGAATCAATATGCCAACTCGATCGCGCGTGTTCAACAGTGCCTCGGGTAATAAGTGCCACTAAATAGTCTGCATAGCCGATCGGCCCCATGACGGATTCCTGTGCTACTTCATCCTCCACTGGCCCTTTAGCATCTTATTGAGCAGAGAGTAGTCTTAAAGATAATCCCTCAATGTTCGTAACAGGCAACTCGGCAGTGAAATAAGTTTTCTAATGTGCCTAGCATATTTGTCCACCATACGGAATTGAAGGCACTTCTGATATGAAGCGTTGTGAAGGGCACTATCCGTCAAAATCGGCAGCTCTGTGCCTCGGCTCAATGAACCGCATCCACGACCCCCATAACAGCATCCACCGTGAATTTCCTTGCTGTGAACCACAACTCTTGACCTGTTGTCTTTTTGTTTTTCATGGTGAGCACAGCCTCTTCTAGCTCCTTCATAGTGAAAAGGAAGCAATAGTAACACTCGTACAATGCGGAACATCTGATCGGCATTAAGTATACAAGCTTTTCTCAGAGCCCCGATTTTTCCGGTGACAAGCAGAATTTATGACTTCCATAGGGCGTCAATTTGTGCCGTCCATCAGTTCAAAGAAGACTTATGACGACTGGGGCCTCTCCAACGCATGCAAGCTTTACAGACTGTCGTTCTTCTGAATTTACCACAGTGTCGGTTTCAATGTTTCCACACCCCGGAGTGCTCCCCAGCGCAACTCTGCTCCAAGAACTCCGACGAACCTCCCGGTGTTCACCCTCGCACGCCTTACCCGCAGGCGGAGCACCGAGCTAGTGCACGTCGATAAATAGTTTCAACCATTTCGAACGTGAGGTACTAGTGGTAACTTGCAGAGAAGTCTTCTAGAGCTCGTCACCCGTCCACCGGCGCTGCCAGAGATTCGAACGCAAAAGTTACGTCAGGGATGCTTCCTTCGGAACTTGGGCGTCGTTGGTTTGGATCCGGTATTTAAAACTAAGAGTTTGGTTGTCGACGACATTTGAACGAACGTTTTCTTTCGGAGACTGAGTGCCCCATTCAAGGACCCAAGTATTAAAGTTGAATCTTATCATAATTCGCCCCTCCGTTTTCAAAATGTCGTCCTCCAAGGCATCGAGCCTACGTCAAAAATCCGGTTTCTACTCATTAATTGGGTAAGCACTAAAAAACCTTATCCCCAATAACTGAATCCAGACAAAGCCAGTCCCTCGGCCTTGGGCAAGAACCCGCGGTACTCGCCATTTGGATTCGAGATGCCATGATGCAGGGTCTTTGCTTCGGCATTGCTTGCTGATTAACACTAGATCAGTTTTTATCTCCGAGCGGTTGCACTCCGGTGCCTGTTAATTTATTGCGGATGCGGATCATGCTAATCGTGACCTAGCCCTTTCTAGTGCCGCCCTGAACATTCGATGCCGTCCCGAACACACAGTGTGCGCAACGCTTCCGATGTGCGATCTTTGCAAAGACCGGACTATGTGAGCTTGGTGACCTACACGACCGCATCTGCGGCGTGCTGCCCTCCTGTCGGGTCCTGGCAAGTTGCAGACGTGAGTCCATAGTTCCGTAATCGTACCTTGCATACTTTAATTTTTACGCTGTAAATGAGTTTTCTCGTATGCTGCTCGGCAATTTTCACCATAGCGAGTATTTGGTCTCGAGCATTCACAGAAGTGATACCTATGCGAGCATTGGTTCTTCTTCTTTTTCTTTAGCCTTTGCCCCCTTCACAAATGGGGTCAACTCGTCGTGATTGGTTGCGCCATTTTGTTCTATCAAAGGCCTGATGTGGATGCAGTCGCAAGGCTTTCAAATCAACGTTGTTTCGGCCGGCCTTTTGGTCGCTTATCATCGACTTCGATATTGAGACCTATCTTGACAAGTGAATTCTCATTAGCAAGAATTACGTGACCAAACGAAACTAACGGCGATCACAGAATAACAGTTGTTTAACGCACTTCATCCAGGTTGCGCTAATGCGTGAAGCAATTTCACAACGCACTTTTCCATTGGCTAATAGCATTGACCCGAGATATTTAAATCGCTCAGTTCTGGGCAGGTTACTGTTACCGACAGTGGTAGTGCTTGTTTCATGAGGATCGGTCCTCAAAAATTTAGTTTTATTCAGATTCAATCTGAGAGCGTATTGTATGAGGCGATCATTCCATTTTTGGACAAGTGGCTCGTGATGATTTTTGCTACGCCACGCTAGGAAAATCAACGGCCTATGTTGAGGTGTGATGGTCTCATAGGGAACGACTTTGCAGTCAATGCAGTCAATGGCGGTGATAAAATGTCGGCGTATCATGAGAATATAGTCGATTTATGTTTTGCTGTTCCTACAAAATGTAGGAAAATGAGACAATAGTTTGATGAGCCATATATTCATAATCACAAGGTCATGGGTGTCCGCAAAGTCGACTATACGCTCGCTATCTGTATTGCAGCCATTGGTTACCTCTGGACACGTTTCATGGCTTCCCCACATTGACTTTTCTGTGAGGCAGTCAAGATCTCGGATTTATAGAGAGCACAAAGGCTCCAGACTAGAAACGAGAGCCTTCTCCCCCAGAAGCCCTGACTGCTTCGCAGAACATACGAAACTGGTTCCATATATGATATCGAAAAAAACATCACACCGAGCGCGGAACGGAAAATTGTGATAATTGCTGCTGCGACCTGCGTGCGATGTGTATACTAGAGAGGCGCATTGTGTTACTTCCGCCACTTCGCAGGGTTGGAGAGTTGCAACCTCGCCAAGTTCCCAAGTTTTAGCTGCCGGAAGCAGTGGAAGAGTTATATTGCTGATCGGACGGTAGATACGATACAATGAGTATTGGGCCGCCATAAAAAATGCTCCTTTGTCGGGTGCTAAGAAGGTCGTCCGCTACGTCCTCAAGGAGCATCATAAGACCTAGCTGACTCCCGAATCGTCGAAGCAGATTGATGACCGGAAGGGTTTGAAGGCTCTATTGACAGCTGCCAGCGATAGTGGGCGTGACGCACTCGAAATCTGCTACCGAGCGAAATCGCGGGAAATTTATCATAGTGTGCGCCGTCATAAGAGGGAATTTGTTATTGTAGTGGTCAGGGAAGCGGAAGATGCCACAGAACGCAATGATTTCAGAAGTGTATACCATATTACGAAAGAGCTTACTTGTAATCATAAGGACGTCGGCCGAATTTTCATCCAAGATAACTAGTAACTGAAAAGGTGGAATTGACACTTTAGCACGGTTCTTAACCCTATCCCATCCGGTGAGGTTCCTCCTCTTGTGGATGAAGAGGCTAGTCACCATAACATGCGGATAAGGAATATTCCTCCAAGCAGAAGAGAAATCATTTCGGTCATCAATGCACTCAAACGTAAGTAAAGCCGCTGGAATTGATCATCTCCTGGCAGAGTTGTTTATTGCTGCACGTGCAGTTACTGCAGATTCGATGTTTCTACGCGTACTGAAATCTTGGGAATCCGAGATCTTTCCCAGAGATTTTAAGAAGGGAATGATCATCAAGATCCCAAAGAAGGGGGCCTGCTTTGAGTGTGACAATCTGAGGGGTATCTATATGCTCCCTGCCATCGCAAAGATAATAGCTAAAATTATCATGAAATGCATCGAAAGCGTGATGGACACAGAAAAGGCATTGACCAAATCAGTACCCTACGGATCATTTTGGAAGAGTGCGCGGAGTTTAGATGTTGTTTCACTTAATCTTCATCGACTTCGAGAAAGCTTTCGATAGTGTAAAAACTGAGTTGTCTGACGTGCTCTGCACAGGAGGGGAATCCAAAGAATCTTATAGCTATTACCAGAGCGACATATGATCGCGCAAAGTTTCACATGCTGCGCCGAGGTTAAATTTCTGAAGATTTTGAGATTCAAAGCGAAGTCCGCCAGGATTGCATTTTGTCACCGATATTATCCTTTCTTGTTATCAGTGACGTTCTTCATATTGATTTGTCTGGAAGACGTACAGGAGTTCAATGGACTATGATATCTTTCCTCAAACATCTCGACTATGCTGATGACATCTCTTTGCTCCCTCACCTTGGCCTATGGTCCAAGGTCCTCATCGCTATCTCACAAAAGATGAACACAAAACCTTTACACTCGAAGCGTCACCAGCCAGTATTTTAGCTAAAACACGAATTGTAATTGTTTGCTTATCCTAAAACCAGTTTTATCAGAAAAATCTACTTGCATAATTTATTGAATCGTGTTTTCAAAACGTAGGGATGCGCAAACTTCAGTTTTCCGTGTTTACAGTAATTTGTATTTACTGTTACGTATTTTATTTTAGTTGGCTTTCAACTGACCGACACCGTACGAAACATCAGATTGACCATTTTGCGATTAGCATTAGATTTAGGAATTGTCTTGTGACAAGAGAGGTACTGACATTGGCCACAAAAAGAACCATCATCTAGCGGTTGCTTATTTCCGTTTGCGTGTGTCGTTCTTCACTTTTCGTAGGGTTTATTTGTTTATTTTAATGAACAATACACAGAAAGTAGTGTTCTAGTTATATATTGTTCTCAGAGGGAGGATCTGGCTTAATTTACGCGAAAAATAAGGAAAGAGATAAAGCCAAGGGACCCAAACTGAGGGGGTTGCAAGACCGGCATAGTTTCGGAGTTAGGAAGTAAAATTAGATGTCTCGGTTTGCGATAGGGACTTCAAAAATTTCGCGCTGCGGGTTCTACGAGAGGCGATGCCTGAAATAATATTGGACTTGGCAGACAAATCCGGAAAGCAATTGCAAAGTTTGAAAGAAGGCACATATCAAAGAAGATACAGCGCTGTTACAGCCAAGGGAGATTGAGCAGGCGGAGCTGTGAGCATTATCCACACAGGGAAGGGAAGATTCTTTTTGAAAAAGAGGTTCCGGGAGAATTTGCGTTGTACAGCTTCAAGAGCGCTATTGTTGCGGTTGCGGAATGGGACCAGACTAAGCAGTAGTATTCAAGGATGCTTTTAGCAAGGAAGTTGAAAAGTATTAAGGAGGACTGGATTGAGGTGAAGTTGAAGGAAGGACGTAGGATCAAACCAGACATTCTGGAAACGCAATTGATAATGTCATCGAAATGGGAATTGAAACGAACTTTGTCACCCAGGTCTTGAGAAGAGGTCAGCAGTGAAAGGGGTTGTCCACCTGCGAGCGACATCCAAGTCAACGGCCAGGAACCTGAATAACCCGCCTGTGAATTTCGATGAGCATTGGCCCGCCTTTAAAGATGCTCTTTTCTCGGATGGTGCCCAAGTCGTCGGCCGCGTCCCTATGGCTTTTTTTATCGCTGCCAACGATTGTGAGCTAGACGCTATCGGGCTTTTTTCCAATAAAGAAACTCTGATCATGTTCCACAATGTGTCGCGCGGCTGCCGAATTTATTTACGGTTTTCTTCTCTCTTTTACTAGCCCAGCTTCCTTTCAGTGCTCCTTGAAGGGCAATACTCACAAGACGTTGGGCAAATCGAACTCGGTCGTTACACAGATCAGTTACTCGTGAGTGATGTGTGGGAAAATAATTGCCGCTGTTGCTCGAAAACTCAAAGCTTTCATTAACACCTGTCTCCCCCATGTCATCGATATACTCTACTCAACACAATCTCGAACGTAGAATTGCGTCGGCATACGGACCAGGGGCCGTAACCGTGCTGATTATAAGGCGGAAATAGCAATGGGCAGGTCGTCCTTCAAGAAAGGATCAGGAGGAATGGAGGATTCTCGGAAACCGCAAAATACATTTCAGCGAGCCGTAAGCGACGTGCGTTGGTATTGACAAAAACATAAAAGCGAAACGTAACACATTCCATTCTTTCTTGGTGACTGAAATAACTGAGGCGTCCAACCCATTCTTATTAACGCCCCCTCCAAAAGTATCTAACATTTCTGATGCATCCTATATCTTACACACAATTCGATTTTGATAAATGAGGAACGTATGCTCAAACTGCAATTAATAATTCTATGCCTATTAACGAAACATCCGTTTGAACCTGTTTTTTTTACTTTACTAAAAAAATTGTTTAATTTGATGATGGCGGCAAGTAATCGCCAAATTATGCATATTTGTAAATTAATAAAAAAAAATTTTTTTAGTAACGTTAAAGGAAACATTTTTTGGATTTTCTATTTATATCAATCAATACCATCTAGAAAGTAAGGCGTATGCAGATAATTCAAGAAGAATCAAGTGTTTGTGTGTCGTCGCATAAAAATGTGCAGCAAAAGCCATTTCAAGTGCAAGAAATTTTGTCAAGGAATAAACCTTTTCTACTCCACCTAATACTAGTTAACGAAAGTATTTATTTAAGAGGGTCATTCCGTGGGAAGGCGGTTTTTTCGGTTTTTTTTAGAATTTTTTTGTGAAGAACTGGATAAAGGTACAAATACAAATTTTTCATCATTAATATCTTGAGCATGCGTAGTATTTTTCCGATAACATAGTTCATTATTGAAATACAGAACAACTTATACATGCACCTCCAAAAAAGGTGTTTTTCCACTGTCACGCTAGAGGGCGCTGTGAACATCTTAAAGAAAAAATATAAACGGCATTTTAACAGGCGGACTTAACCACAGTCCGCAAGTTAGAATTATTAAACAAGTCGGGAAACCGGAAGCTTGACGCTTCAGGTATAAAAGGTTTTGTGTTTCTCTCTGTGAGGAGCATAACGTACTTCTCCATTGGCTTATAGCATTGACCCGAGATATTGAAATTGCTCAGTTCTGGGCAGGATACTGCCACTGCTAGAACTGAGCGATTTAAATATCTCGAGGGGCAGGTTTCCGCCATTGTCAGAACTCAGCGATTTAAATATCTCGAGGGGCAGGTTTCTGCCATTGCCAGAACTCAGCGATTTAAATATCTCGAGTCGATGCTATCTGCCAATGGAGAACTACGTAATGAAATTGTTTCACACATTAACGCAACCTGGATGAATTGGCATTCCCCAACTGGTGTTCTTTGTGATCGACGTATCAGCGCACGTCCCAAATCTAAAATTTACTGCATGTCGTCCGTCTGCCGCTCTCTTTAGTTCTGAGTGTTGGCAACTATAAAGGACAATGAACGGCGTCTTGCGGTAATGGGGACGAAATGACGATGTTGCATTGCACTGGTGGCGTGACACGTTTTGATTACGTCTGAAACGAGAATATCCGCGATCGATATGGGTTTGCATCGATCGTGGAAAAACTGCGAGAGAGGCGTTTTCGATGGTGTGGTCACGTAATTCACGCTAACGAGAATTCAACAACCAGTATTGGTTAGAACATCGAAGTCAATGGTAAGCAACCAAAAAGCCGGCCAAAACAATGGTCGCATGATGCACTGAATGGGGATTTGAAGGTCTCGCGATTACATCCTAATCAGGCATTTGATAAAATAAAATGACGAAACCGATCACGACGAGCCGACCCCGATGAGCCTGACAGTTCCGTGTCACATAGTTAAAAATTCTATTGGGCTCTATTTTTTAGAAAGTAATTTAAATAAATCATTTGATGGAAAATACTGTATTGAAATAGTCAACCTCATACGCTTCACACTCTGAGTTTAATATTATTAGCAAATGCCAAGAATTTAACCAACATCAAATATGAAAAAGGGCTAGAGAGAATTAGATTCTTCTCGAATGGAATTTTAATATTTCACTCGAATGTCAATTATTCTCGTTAATTATGAAATTGATAAGTTTGAATTGCTATAACTTTCCCACTAATAGTTGGATTTTCATGTGTATGAACGAGGCTGTCCTCTATGTCGGTGCAAAATTTAGTACACCTAGGATGAACTTAAGGGGAGCATTTTAGTCAATTTCTAAAAGTTGATAATGTACTATTAGTGAATTTTTTGAGCAGATACCGGAATGGGGCATCTCTCGAAGATTAGATTTCACATAAGTGTTTTACACAAAATCTTAAAAAGGGCTGCAGATAAGTAGAGCCTTCATAAATGCGACTTTAATATTTCACGCGAATGTCATGGCTTTGGAAGCAGTTAATTCGTGTAAAATTGTTAAGTTTGAACTGCTATAACTTTGGCGTTAATGGCCAGATTTCCATGAAATTTAGCACATATATACGAAATATTGTCCTCTATGCGGGTACGAAATTCGGAAGTCCTAGGATGAATTTAAGGGTGGTCTGTCAGTAAATTTCTAAAAGTTGGTAATATGCTATTAGTGAGTTTATTTGAGCAGATATCGGAATGGGACATATTTTGAGGTCTAGATTTCATCTAGGCGCATCACACTGATTTTTTTCGGATTTTTAGGTTGGGCAGATTCCGAAAATGAGTCCTGTCTCACTTTAAGTGCGTACATTTTGACTCCTTACTCACGTACTTTGCAACTCAAGCCAAAAATAATGTCAGCTTCGGAAAGTGCAAATCGATACCTTTCATTTGATACCCTACACGACTATATCCGGTGAAAAAAAAATTTTGAATCCCCCCTTTGCATGTATGGGGAGCCCCCCTTTAAACTCCACTTAAATTTATGCTATTCACTGTATACGTGGGATTTCATAGTTCCCATCTGTCCACCGAATTTCGTTCGGATCGGTTTAGCAGTTTTGGAGAAAAGTGCGTGTGACAGACATTGATTCGATTTTAATAAGGCTTTGTTTTACACAAAACCTTAAAAACATTGAAAGATAAATGTTTGGTGCCTTGTTAAACTTTCTTTTTATGCATTTTGGTGTTTGTTCAAGGCTTCTTTAATGAATAAAAAAAACAACTGAATGAATCGCAATGATCCTAGTTTGTGGACCGTAGAAATATGTTCTAAATAAGTCGTGAAAATTTCAAAGAGTTTCGTTATATAGATTTTGGGTTATGGTGGCAGCAGATTTTCAACATGCAGGTTCGACAAAAACGCACTTAAAAAGTAGAATGTGATTTTTAACCATAAAATCTTAACTGACCATTGATCTGCTATACCTAATCCATAAACCTTAGGTTTCTTCAAAAAACACATGCAAAGCCTTGGCTTCAATTCTTATGATTTTAGCAAAATTATTCGAGCGTCATGTGGACCGATAAACACGCGCTTTATTACGGCGATTGACATAAACCTGGCATGTGACGTTTTACCTGTTTAACACTGTAATTTCTGAACGACTCCGAATATCAAAAAATCACTATGTCCATACATTCTACAATGCATCTAGATACGATTGACCCCAAAATCATCGATTCCTCGGATCTGACACACGGGATGACCCTCTTAAATTGTAGTTAAAAGGCAAATTATGAGAAGAGATTTTTTTTTAGAATAGTTTAACAATTATACTCAATTGCTAAACAATTTTTATTCCAGGTGGTATTGGTTTAGGACTTTCTGTTGTCTGCTATTCGTTTCTGAGTCCTGCCTTTCGAAAGCATTGCTTACCATATGTTCCTGCAACTACCGAACAAGTGAAAAATGTATTATCTGTCCTGAAGAAAAACGCTCCGGGGAAGTTACTGGACATCGGATCAGGAGACGGAAGGATAGTAATAGGTACAACACTTTTCAACACAATAGTGTAAGCAAACAAAAAATAAAAATTTTCCGTAGCCGCTTGCAAACATGGGATTGAATCACATGGAGTCGAGCTAAACCCTTGGTTAGTCCTATATTCAAAATTAGACGCATATCGACAAGGAGTGTGGAGTAAAACCAAATTTTTCAAAAGAGACCTCTGGAATTTTAAGCTTGATCCTTATGATTACATAGTTATTTTTGGAGTAGAGAAAATGGTAAGTACAAAGTACTGTTTCCAGATTATTTTTATGGTCAATTTATTACTTTGATTGTAAGGAGAGACATAGCAATTGGATTTTCCAAATTTGTAATTTTTCAACAAATATATTCTTTTAATTGCAGATGACCGACCTGGAACATAAAATTTCAAAAGAAGTGCGGCAAGGAAGTAAGATTATCGCATGTCGGTTCCCTCTCCCAAACTTAGTACCAGATAAGATAATAGGTAGCGGTGTTGACACAGTATGGCTGTATAATATGAACAAATAAACTTGTTTATATTTTCGCCCATATGCATTATTTATTGCTCTTACCTTCTAATAATATAATCTGCTTAGGACGACATGAAAATATTCCCTGTAATGAAAAAAATATTTTGCTCCTCCTATAATGGAAATGGTGTTACTGTATTTCTTTTTCTAGGAATTTCACCTCTCATACTGATCGGTAAGTATTGTGTGAAAACGGATTACATACCAAATATTTCATGAGCAGATCCTAAATGAATTTGAACTGTCTCTTCAAACGAATCAAACTTCATTGAGATGATACTAACCACACTTCTGATTACTTCACGAAAGCCCATAAATAAGAACATGCGTTGTGCGTAGTAGTACTTTCCGCCAGTTTTTCATTCTTTTCATCGATTCCTTGGAATGTACCCTCAATTTTTCCCCAATCATTTCGAAAAGCTATCAACTTAGAGTGAAATCTATTCACTTTCTATAGCTGTACTATAGTGTTTTTTAGGGCAGCTAATTACTCTCTGAGTTTTTAGAGATGTAGAGCCAGGCATCGAAGTAGCTGGTGTGATCAGTACAATGCAAAAAAGTCGAAATACCGGAAGCTGGCGCTTCGGATATAGAGGCTTTGTTTATCTTATGTGAGAAACTTTCTACTATGGTTAAAACCCAAAATATTCCTTCATATTTTTTTCAAACTTCAAGAAATACGTACATATTACAGACTTAGATATTATCATCATCATCATCATCAACGGCGCAACAACCGGTATCCGGTCTAGGTCCGCCTTAATAAGGAACTCCAGACATCCCGGTTTTTTGCCGAGGTCCACCAATTCGATATCCCTAAAGGCTGCCTGGCGTTCTGACCTACGCCATCGCTCCATCTCAGGCAGGGTCTGCCTCGTCTTCTTTTTCTACCGTAGATATTGCCCTTATAGACTTTCCGGGCTGGATCAATCTCATCCATATAAAAAATATAAATATAAAATTATCAACGGTCTCAAAGTTGTAGTCTCCTATCTTTATTCTTTCCGTTTGAGTGCGGTTTGTTGTTGTTGGTCGGTTGGTTTTTGCTGCTGACGTTGCCACCATATATTTTGTCATGCCTTCATTGATGTGCAGCCCAAGATCTCGCGCCGCCTGCTCGATGTGGAGGAAGGCAGTTTGTACGTCTCGGTGGTTCTTCCCATGATGTCGATATCTTCAGCATAGGCCAGTAATTGGGTGGACTTAAAGAGGATCGTACCTCTTGCATTTACATCACGGATCACTTTCTCGAGGGTCAAGTTAAAGAGGACGCATGATAGGGCATCCCCTTCTCGTAGACCGTTGTTGATGTCGAATGGTCTTGAGAGTGAGCTGCTTTTATCTGGCCTCGCACATTGGTCAGGGTCAACCTAGATAGCGGAGAATGTCTTATAGATGGTACTCAGCAATGTGATACCTATATAATTGCACCGTGTTATCCCTTTTTATGTATGAGACTGATAATGCCTCTTTGCCAGTCGTCACCTTGAGCACAAGTTGATGTACCACACTAACGACTTTTTAAGCCGATCATTGCACGGACTGTTTCTTTTATACTTGGTGGTGGCAGTATTTGTCAGTCGTCTTCAGTGGGCGGGACCTCCAACTCGCTGATGTTCAGTAGTTCATCAAAGTACCCAACCTATCGCTCCAATATGCCCATTCGGTCGATGAACATCGGGGTGTGTAAGGCTTTCATCCTGTTTAGATATTATGCTCAAGCTAAACAAACAAACATTGCTTATTACCATATACTGCATTCTATATGGATATCTAAATTGATCGTACACTTATTTTCGATTTACTTCATGCATAAAAGTATACATATGTACATACAAAGTACGTATATTGAACACCATGTCCGGATAACTGAGTGGTTAGAGCACAGGGTGTCATACGGGAGGTCGCGGTTCAAATCTCACTGGTGGCAGTGGAATTTGTATCGTGATTTGCCGTTGGATACCAGTCGACTCAGCTTTGAATGAGTACCTGAGTCAAATCAGGGTATTAATCTCGGGCGAGCGCAATGCTAACCGCATTGCCGCCTACAGTGTTACTGTAGTGTACCGTTGCGGTCTTGAATGAATATATGGATTGTTGCGCCAACGATTATTATTATTTTCTAATGACATAAAGCAATGGGACGATGGTCAGAAAATCCCCGGTGGAGTGTTCTAAACTCTGCCTTGAATGTCTGATAATGATGTTTACTCTTTGAAAGTTGCCTTGATGAAGGACAACTCAAATGGAGAATAAAAACGAACGAAACGAGGAGATAGTGGAAATGGAGACTGAGCTAGCTGCGTTTATTCGCAGCACGAAAATACGCCGTTCGCCCCAGTGCCCAGCGAAGGACGCAACAAGGGCTGAAATACCCGACGAAACATCGGGACGCCCAGACGGAGGGAAAGACTCGAAAAGTGATGCGGCACCTGCAACGCAGATAGGAACCCAGACCATACCGCACAGTGCTATAATTGAGGAAAGAGGCACAGTGGAAACTGCCGAAACTAATCAAATGGTTTCGAATATAAGCCGAGTGGGAGGACTCTCGACTACTCTGGCGCAAGCTGAAGAGGAAAGGCTTATTAAGAAATGCATGGCAGTTGTGAAGCACATGCGATCTGCGACGTTCCTCCAGAAAAACGTCGGCAAGGGGGTGAAAAACGGATTAAAGGAACTGGAAGGGCTCCTGGACAGGATTTCATACTATAGGCGAACATGGAAAGTAAGACAAAAACCGCACTTCCCGAGGAGAACACCACGAGTACCAAACGGATCGCTGACAGCCCATTGCAGAGCAAACTTGGTAAAAAACGAAAGGAGGAAGGGACACCTGAAGTGCTTGGTGGTACTTCAACACCAAAGAACCAAGAACCAACAACATCATATCCCACTGGTCAAATAAGAACCCTAAAGGTAGGAAACTATATTGATAATTTCTCGTATCTAGGGTCGAAAATCACAACCGGTAACAGCTACCACGATGAAATCCGCGCACGGTTTTGGCAGCCACGTCTCACCATAGAGTCGAAGCTCTTACCGTACAAGACTATGAGCTTGTCACGCCTCATGTATTCCTTGGAAACTTGAGTGCTTAGCAAGAAAAATTGCGAATTTTTGCCCGCGTTCGAGATAAGAATCCTCCGGTCATAGAAACATAAAAAGAAATGTGCAAATGGACGGACTAATCAATTGCCCGACGAAGGAAGTCGACATCTTGCTGGCAACTGTGAAGAACAGAATCTTTTTCCAATACTCTGCAGCCATTGCACCAATAGCGAACTAACCACTTATCACTTCAAGGAGAATCTGGCCCTCCTGTAATGAAGACCGATTGCAAATGACCCCGCCAGGTTTCAATAGGTGACACTCGCTCTCTTTGTTGGGCTTGTTTTGAATTGCTGTCCATGTAGTGTGGTAACATTACCAGCATAGCCAGGTGTAGCTAGCATCCTACAATAAGCCCACCCAAGGTGTCTTTTGTGAATAGAGCTTCTATTAAAATTGATTCTATACTTTTGATCTCCATTTTCCTATTCTAATCCGTTTTATATTCAGGGTGGCGTTTAAAAAATAGATAAATGAATGTACCGGAAAAAATACCTTAGAAAATCTTGTGACTCTCTGTAAACTTTCTTATATTTGACAACATTTATTTAATTTTTACATAGAGATATAATCAAATTTTCAATGGTAATGTCACAAGAAACATCATTGCATAAGAATCCCCAAGAGCGGGTACGAAAATTTGAAGATAATTTCTATGGATATGCAATCTCTATATAAGAAAATATTCACATGTGCCCTCTTCAAGAGAATAGAAGGAGTCAACAAGATATCAATATTATCAGTCGTAATTAATACTCCAGGTTCGGCTAAGTACCGACATTTTCGTTTTATAAAACAACATTAAATCTATAAATCTTGTATAGATGCATGGACGTCAATATAGGGGATACTCGTATCCAAAGACAAGTAGAAATTCAAAGGTTGCATTGATTTGGTCAAAAGGTGGTATAGGTCCCAGGGCGAAACGTGGATTGGTACCCACGATGGAGCATAAAACCTGAGAAATGCCTGCTGAAACAACACCAACAGCTCTACTACCAAACCCTATCTCCACCTCCACGTGGTGACCGCTGGGAGCTCTTTCTTAACGAAAAGCTGCAGACGGAGAAGGATGAAGGCGAGTCCCCCGCCCCTAAAAACGGGACAAATTGTACCAACTGGTCCTCCAGGTTGGGGGTTGGGTAGGGCTGGCAACTTGTTACGAAGCCACAACAGGAGCCTCGGACTGGACGGATTATACAACGACGAATCTGGCAACGACAACGGAATAACGATTTGCGCATTTTCTCATGGAACGTGCGCTCCCTGCACAGAGATCAAACTGATAAGCAGCTAGCGGATACCCTGTCCCAATATAGGGCTGATGTAACAGCGTTACAGGAGATGCGTTGGACAGGGACCGGTTTCCTGGAGAAGAGCCGCTACACCATATACTATTGTGGCCATCCAGTAAACCATGTGCTCGGAGTAGGTTTCTTAGTCAGCAAAAAAATAAAACCTGCTGTGCTCGGCTTTGAAAACATAAGCGAACGGCTATGCACTCTGCGCTTGCGAGGCAAGTTTAGAAATATAAGCCTCATTAACGTTCGGAGAAGGATACCTTCTACGAGGCAGTAGAAGGAACCCTCGAAGCCTGTCCCAGATATGATATCAATATCAAAATCATACTTGAGGATTTTAACAGCCAAGTAGGGAAGGAGCCCGTATTCAGGCGATACGTTGGCTCCCATAGCTTACACGAAAATACAAATGATAAAGGACTGCGGATTATTCAATTAGCAGGGTCACACGAAATGGTTGTTGGAAGTACCTGGTTTGCGCGGGACCACTTTCAACTAAATTGACCACGTGTTGATCGAACGCCGCCACCTCTCATTCCTTGATGAATGTCAGAACATATAGGGGGACCAATATAGACTCGGATCACTATCTCGTTGGCATGGTGCTCCGAGCTAGAATAACAATACCACCTACAATCCCCTCTGACAAACAGGTGGGAGTTAACACTGAAGCCATCTATGACACAGCCCTCCGCGACACCTATAAGAGGGAAATGGATGCCGCAATAACCGCAGTCAACAGAGGACCTGAAGAAAGTTATCATGGGTACGGCCACAAAGATACTTGGCCCCAGCCGCAAAAGGAGTCGGAACGGCAGGTTTGACGATGAATGTAAGCTAGCAACGGAACGGAAGAATGCCGCATACCGAGTAATGTTGCATTCTCAAAGAACGCGGGCACGCGCAGAGACTTATCACGAACTCCGTCGAGCGGAGAAGCGACATCACAGACGGAAAAAGGAAGCCTGGGAGAACCAACGAGTCTGTGAACTAGAAAAGTACAGGGAGCAACCGCACCAGGCGCGCAAGTTTTCCCAACAAGTCAGCAGGATGAAGCCTTATACACCTCGATGCTCATCCTGCTGAGACAAAGAGGGAAATCTGATTTTCGACAGAAGGGGCATATTGGAGCGATGTGTTGAGTACTTTGATGAGCTACTAAACAACCAGAACATCGGCGATTTGGAGGTCCCGCCAACTGAAGACGACGGACAAATACTGCCACCACCAAGTTTAGGAGAAACAGTCCGTGCAATTCATCGGCTAAAAAATCATAAGTCGCCAGGAGCCAATGGAATTACAGCCGAATTGGTTAAATATGGAGGCGACCAGTTACACCAAGTGCTCCATCAACTTGTGCTCGAGGTATGGGACAGCGAATCAATGCCTGACGATTGACGTCTCATACATTAAAAGGGAGATATCACACAGTGCAGCAATTATAGAGATATCACGATGCTGAGTACCATCTATAAGACATTCTCCGCTATCTTGCTAGGCCGGATAGCCCCATATGGCCAGAACATTATTGGCCCATACCTAAGAGGCTTCACTCCAGGCAAATTAGCAAAAGATCAGATTTTCTCTCTGCGGCAAGCGATAGAAAAACTGTTGGAATATGGACAACAGTTGCACCATCTATTCATCGACTTTAAAGCCGCCTATGATAGCATAGCCAGAGTAAAACTGTACACGGCCATGAGAGAATTCGGTATCCCAATGACTTATTAATTTCGTTGGTATACCGAATTCTCTCTGACTAGGTTGAATCTGACCAATGTGCGAGGCCAGATAAAAGCAGTTCACTCTCAAGACCATTCGACATTCGAGGCTAGATAAAAGCAGCAGGATCACTTTCAAGACCATCCGACATCAACAACGGTCTACCACAAGGGGATGCCCTATCATTCGTCCTCTTTAACCTCGCCCTCGAGAAAGTGATCCGTGATGCCGAGGTAAATGCAAGAAGTACGATCCTCTTTAAGTCGACCCAACTACTGGCCTATACTGTCGATATCGACATCATGGGAAGAACGATCCGAGACGAACAAACTGCCTTCATCCGGATCAAACAGGCGGCGCGAGATCTTGGGCTGCACATCAATAAAGGCAAGAGAAAATATATGGTGGCAACGTCAGCACCGAAGACGGACCAACCAACAACATCAAACCGCACTGGTCAAACAGGAAGAATGAGGATAGCAGAATACAACTTTGAGACCGTTGACAATTTCTCCAATCTAGGGTCGAATTTCACAACCGATAACAGCTATGATGATGAAATCATCGCGGTTGTTGTTAGCCAACAGAGCCTATTTCAGCTTACAAAAACTGTTCAGCTCGAAACGTCTCACCATAGGGTCAAAGCTCTTACTGTACAGACTATGATCTTGCCAGTCCTCATGTATTCCTCGGAAACTCGGGTTCTTAGCAAGAAGCAAGAAAAATTGCGAACTCTTGGCCGCGTTCGAGAGAAGAATCCTCCGAAGAATTTTTGGCCCCCTACATGAGGATGGAGTTCCTTATTAAGGCAGGCCTAGACCGGATACCGGTTGTTGGGCCGTTGATGATGATGATGATTGATTTGTATACATCAACGGCCATATATGAAAAAATAGATTTTCTTAGAAGGAGGATAAGGAAAAAATAGTGGATTTGCAGAACTCTCCATAGAAACGAAAAGAAAGGTTCGCGCATCTATAGTTGCTATTTACCCCTTGGTAGGGTATAGCGCGTCAATCACAACTATGCGCCATCGTCCGCGGTTCGGCTGAAATGCGGGTCAACTATCCCTAAAACTTGGCGAGACGCCCGCAGTCCTCTACTATTCTTCGTCAAGTGCTCTTGAGGCGACCACTGTACGGCGCAGCTAGGTATAGAATTTTCGACCCTCCTTAATGTCTGACCTATCCACTGCCACTTCCACCTTCCCATCACATCGCCTACAAGTGCCAGGCCTGTACGCCGACTAAGTTCTTCGATGATGATACGTCGCAGCACAGAACATCCTCCACTTAATCATGATGTTGAGACAGTGATATTTGCCTGAACTTCTGCCAGACGCTCCAAAATCTCACTTGTTGAATACAAATAGATCCAACACCCAGTCCACAGATTATTGTGGATGAGCGGTTCCATGAATATTCCTGCTACACCATGCCTTTCATGATAACTGGCGAAGTGAGCAGTCGCGGAGAAAACTGACTACACTTTGTAGAAGAGGAAACGTCAGCTAAAGGAGCACACTATAAGGACATATATCCTTCCAGCGAAAAGCGAAATCTAAACTGATTAAAAGAGGAATGACCTAATATGTCTACTTTATAATTTATAATTATATATTATAAATTAACCATCCTCTTTTAATTGAAATTTCATACAAGGAAAAAATTCAAGTAACTTTTCCGGAGCAACACCGCGCAATGTCATGACACTTTATTTCATAGCTCTACAGGGCCCTTAAAATACTTGACAGTAGCTAGAACGTATTCCAAATGTATTAATTCATTGCAGGTGTAGACAGACAGACAGACAAAATCAAAGAAATCAAAGAAGAGAACTATTTTCTTTTTCAGAATAATATATTTGTTACATTCTGGCTGGTATTAGAGAATTAACAAAGATCGAAACGACACGACACAGTTGTTATTCACGTATTTCTTTTTGCTCATATTTTTGTTAATTAAAAATAAAGACACTAAATTCGACGACAGACAGCCTGATTGAGAATTCTACATTAAAGTTTAAAGCATATCCTACTCTCCAACGTACCGTTAAACCAAACAAAGAAAAAAATCATTCATTCAAAATTGTTTGTCCTTCAAGTATCAACGAATCCCAAGACGATCAACTCTCTGCCGTATCTACCTTTCACTGTGTCTATTCTGAAGTTCGCTAATATTCCTAGTTTTTCATATTAAAGTTAAAAGGTATGATTGGTCAATTCGAAATCGAAATTAATTTAAAGTTGCCTTATAATAGAAAGAGTGAAAACCAATCGCTTTTGAAATAATACACGTAAAAAATTAATCAAGCAATACAGAGCAGCATCTGCAAAGTACAGATTTTTAAACATAACACAGCATATGATGAAGACAGTCTCACGTAGTTTCTTTTCACTTCTTATTATTTATTTTGTATGCGCGTTTACACATAGGTTTATGATCATTATATCTTAGGCTTACAATCTAAATATGTTTCTACCTGTGCTAAAAGTTACGACCTAAATAAATACGCGAATTTCCAGAATCGCGATAGATTTCCGAAAACCCCATTTTCGAATAAAATTGAAAGAGGTGGCTATCCGACTGATTAATGCACACGTGGACACCAAACGATCCGTTCGAACGCAATGCCGCTAGTAGAACGATCACCAAACGCTTCCCAACCGATTGATCTGTGGCCATTTCTTCATCCAAAACGAAACATGTCATTATTGACGGGTGCGTATTAAGTACTTCACTTGGGCAATCATAGTTGAAATGGTGGAAATTTTGTATAGATTTTTTAGCGGTTGTCGGTAGATCATCAGAGTCCATCAGAGATAGAGGATACTTTTCGCACATTGCGGGCACCCAACACATTTCCTGGTTGCGGTAGAAGATTCGAGCGTCTAATGCAGCACACGCGTAACCCACCATTACATTGCTGGCATTTTGCACAACCATACATAGCTCGGGGTTAATGGTCACGAACGGGCCCACTAAGTGATCGGCAGTAATATTTCGTATATTTTCTGGAATAAAACCAATGGGCAATTACCAATGTTTGAGATTTCAAAGTTGATTTATTATAAATTTCATTTCATATATTAATATGCAAACTACCTGGATATAATTCGGTAGAAATAGATTCATCACAAGACTTTTTCTGGCAAACTCTATAAATTTCGTCTTCATCTGCGTTACTATAAGGACGAATCAGATAATAGTTTGGCGTGGGAATATCAGGTAATTTATAGATGAACAAATCATTTCCCGAGTCGACTGGAATTAATCGCTGGAAGCATAGAAAAAAAGTAAGCAATTGAATCAGCGCCGTAATGTAGCTTATATAATCCCCTTTACCTGTAAATCGGATGTCAAACCCCCACGAAAAATCCACGGTTCCTGGTCACCTGACATGAACATCTCTCGCCAACCTTTACTGAACCCTGAAATATGATCGGAGCATGAATGGTGTTAACTAATTCTGAGAACACATTGACTTACATGTATAGCTACCTTGAGTATACGAATTGATATTAACGGGAAATGTTCCCAAAGAAAGCCACTTCACGAATGCATTTAATAAAGATATCACACCTGCTATGTCCCATACATACGAGAATAGATCGTACACAAGCTCTCTATTAGTGCAGCATGCAATCTTACGCGAAAGTACCAGAACACTCTGGCAGAGGGTAGAAAACTTGTCTGCACGTCGCAACCATTCTTGCACCTTAAATTGGAAAACGAACACGACAAATCAAAATCATGAATCCAGCTTGTCAGAAAATTGGCTTACTCACCTCTGGTTTTGAATTGTCTGGTTTTCTACCAGAGTGGAGTAGAATGCAAGCATTCATCTTCAGCCAATTGAATTCATTGAGCAATTGTAAACCACGACTCCCGTGTTCAAAGGGTAGATAGAATAGATCACATAAAAGATATAAATCTTCTACTGTAATTGCTTTCTCGTTGGAACTTCTGAAATTTGAAACAATTAGAAATCAAACGCAATTCTCGCACTGATCTTCCGGAAGCTGGCACACCAACGATCTTTCAAAAACTTTTACTGTTTTAAACGAACATTAAACACCACAATATCCAATGAGACGCATTTCATAACTCGTTTGAATTGCAAACTAACGCCGTATCAATAAAATGAATGACACACAAAAATATGTGAATGCCTTCACTTCACAATGGAATGAATATGAAGCACATATATATGCCCTTGTTAAAGAGCAAGCAATGCGAATTCAGATTAATCACATGCTCATATATAAATCGAAGATCAGGTGAGCCAGATTTCGTAGAAACCCAAAAAAAAATATACTTTTCAAAATCCTCATTCATATCCGCACTCGATGTTAACGAAGTATCCGAACCCTCTACTTGCATGCTACCCGATGAAGTCTTGGAAAATTCAAACAAGGTTATTATCGACACAAACAAGTCAAATGATATAGAATATTTACCGAAACTGTCTCCGACATAACTACATCATCTGAAGGACTCTTTGCCATTGGTTTAGGTGAAGACTGAGAAGCTAAACTACTTCCACATTCCATCGGCTCCGTTGGACTACTTGGCAAAGAAACACCGTCAGTCATTGAAACGTTTTCTTGGATAGATTTGATTTCGACGGAAGGCTCTCCATTGTTTAAATTATTCGCTTCCGCTTCTGTTATTGTTACATCTTCTTCAATCGTCGCATTCTTTATGGAGTGTTCATGCATGGTTTGCTCGTTATGTTCACTATTTTTCAAAGAAGTTGCATCAGCATCTTCACTTTTCTCATCAACTATGCTATCGACACTGTCCTCATTTTTTATATTCATAATTGGAATCGGTATGCTTGATATCGGTATCTTACTGGGAATTTCAAAATTTGAAACTGATGTAACAATGGGATTCGGCAGGGAATCATTAGTTACGACTTTCGTAGGCGACACCAAAGAATTCATTATTGCGTTCGGGATCGGGGTAACGTTCGTTGCTGTCACTGTACTGCAAACATCGGCCAATGCTTGTAGTTGGTTTGTATTGACCTCCGGTATCTTTGCGCAAGCCGAACTTGAAGTGGTTGTTGTGGTCGTTGTTAAGCTCATGCATGTGTTAACTGAAGGCAAAATTGGGATAATTGGCATCACCACTACAAGGAACAAAATTTGAATTATTCAAGCAATCAGCTCATATCGTTAGGTAAAATACTTGTTAGAGGCGGTTGTGGCTTTGAAATTGGACCCCAGGCTTCCTTCTCAATGAAAAACTCGGGCAACCACTCCATTATAGCATTTCTGAAGTAAAAGTTGGTCAATATTTTAAATGAATACGAACCAAGGACCTTACTTCAAAGCAACTCGAGGGTGATATATATTTTTCGATAAAGAAACTGGCGCGTCCTCATTGCTTATGCCATCATCATTCTCCGTTTCTAGTTTTATATCCGCTGATATGCTATCTGTATATTGGTTCAGACAATTGTTTTAAATAATACCAGAAATATTTCAGTGTTTATACTTACTATTAACTTTCGTATCTAGACTACATTTGGACCAATACGCCAACGTGTAAATTGCCACAGTATTTGCGTAAAATTCACAGTTTGGATTTGTTAAAACACCACGTAACAAAGGAATCAATTCTGGTGAGCGCCCTGAATACGGACCTAAAAATACTCTCTTTTGGTCGTAATCGTTTGCATGTAAATTGTCCCATATGACAGGCGGTCGTCGAAGTATCTCAGTAATTTCCTGTATCGATTCTACACTAAGCGTTTTAGAGATAACTTTTGATCCTGTCCACATTATATCAATTTCTGGACAAAGTTTTGATCCAAGCGTATTCAAATATTCGGAATGCGTTACGGATGGCACAGCACGTGAACTACAGTATTGCGTTGGACAAAAGAGGAAACGGGGGCCATTTAGGTGGTTGTAAATCTCATTTGTGACAGAAACCTGAAAGTAAGATTTTATTAGAATTCATTTCATTATTTCAAGTAAATGAAACGTAAGTTGTATGTAACCGTAATACTAAAAAGTTGAGAAAATCAAAAGACCGGAAGTCGAAAGCTTCAAGTATGAAAGATTTGGTGAATTTTTATGTAATAATTTTCGGGCGTATTGTGTTTTCATGGGCATGGCTCTTAATATATCTTTTTCTACAGCCTTTGTCTCATGTGAAAGCAGGATCAACTCGTCTTGACCGATTGTGAAATTTTGCTCTGTCAAACGCCTAGACCGAATACCGGTTGTTACGCCGTTGTTGATGAAACGCCTGATCTGGATGCAATCGCGAGGCTTTCAAATCACCGTGCAGCATATCAAGTCATCGGTGTAATGTCTTATGATTGAAATCATAAGACATTAAAAGGACTAAAGTACCAAGGGCCTTTCACACCTTCCCAAACTGACTAGTAAAGCATGAGCAAGCATGTGTCCACGGCTATGATAGAGCGGTCTTTAACTGCGAACGGACCTGGATCGTCAAAATTCACCAATCTTTGAAGTGTCTTATGGAATCACCCTCGTTATTGATAATGCCAACTCGGATGAAAATTTTGTCATCCCCCAATCCCCACTATTACACGTCAACTCCGGATGACTCTCTCTGATCTCTTCAGTTCGCTGATTCCAGAGTAGCAAATAAATCCGAAAATTGCGGAATTCAGGCATTTTGAGTTTAGTTTCGTAGCCAGTGTTTGAAATAATAAAATTAAGAGAGGTTCTCCCTTTTTTTACTACAAAGGGATTTATTATACAAATACCGTAATTGGGGAATTAAGAAGAAGAACTCTTCTGGAGTACGGTATTTGTTTAATAACTTCCTTTCGTTCGTTCTAATTTCATTACTAAAATCAAACCATGTTCGTTTGAAATAATTAAATTATTACTTGGGCGTTTGCAAAAGTCTGGAATGCTTCCTTATCCGATTTGCTGAGCTCCGATTCGATGTCATCAAAAAGTAATGCGAAAGCTTCACAACCAAATTGTGACACTTGTTCCAGTTTTCTCTTCAAAGCAGTTATCTCCTTTTGGTTGCTGTAGGTCATATCTAAGCCTGGTGATAGCGCATAATAGAAAACGATTCCTTGTTCTTTAGCAGCCGTGATTAAACCTGAAAACGAAATGAATGAATAAAGTAGATGAATTCTAATGGTAGAAACTTTTCTGTTACAATCAGTCTAGTAAGGATAGTTTTAAATAATTTTCTTCCAACTGATTGGTTTCAAATAAGATTTAGACCACAATTCAGAACTCTAGCCCACTAAATTTTAATTCGAAACCTGAAATACGTACATATGCCACCCATGACTACATTCTAGGGCTTTTCCATTTACTAATCAACATATGTATGTTTGAAGTGAGGATGAAGCATAGCCTCTGAGCACTCAGGCCGTAGTGGTCCATTGCACTCATCTCCCACGTCTAGCGGAATATCTGATTCGTTTATGTATCGCAGGATTTACATTTGAGGACGTGATGCTACCCGCTGTAACTGGAGCACATCAGCGGCAAAAATGTGATGTCTTATAAGTCCTTAGATGGGCTACTCATATAGGGAATGTTCTGCGCATTCCGATTCCTCATTACAGGATATAAATATGGCCTGTCAGAATGTCCACAATACTTCTGCAAGTCTTCTTGCATTTTGGCAGGTTGTACTTGACAGTATGTTTGTTTGGTTCTGACGGGAAAACATTTTTGTGTCAAGCAGCATTGAGGCTATGTCGCTTGTCCTTATGGCAAGCTTGTTACCAGTTTTTGATAGCAGCATTATCTGACACTTCAATTGCTAATTCCGCTCCGGGCATTGAAGAAATTGAACTCTTTTGCTAACCATCCAAGATTTTAATCAGGGTTGTTCCGTATTGACTCTAGAAATATAATTCAATCGGTTTCTAAGGTCCGAAAGATCGTTGCATATTGTCCCAAGAAAAAAGATCACTTTTGGTTTTTATTCGAAAGGTAGACTGCTGCTCCACAACCCTGTTTTGTTTTCATTCATCGGTATAGAAGACATCAGTATATCTCGCCACAAAGCTTTCTAGTTTGCCCCAGTTTCCTCGTTTGAAGATATGGTAATTTCCTATCTTCTACCAAACAGATGCAGTGGGATACGAGAACCTGAAGACATTATATAAACTCGATTCAGTTCCCATGCTCTGTTCTTTTCACGTTCGTTATTTTCCCACAGATCTAAACGAATTACCCTATGAGCTGCTCTTACTGAAGTGCTCTGAATATACACAGGGGTCCGTTGAAAGGAAATGAAAGGAAGGAAAATTATTCCATGGAATGGCCACTCTATCTTTTACTGTTAGAGAATTATCGACGCCAAAACAACGGTGGTCGTCCGGATGGCTCAAGTGGTTAGAGCGCTGGGCTATCGTAGCGGAAGGTCGCGGTTCAAATCTCGCTGGGGGCAGAGGAATTTGTTATCGTGATTGGATGTCGGACACCAGTCGACTCAGCTGTGAATGAGTACCTGAGTCAAATCAGGTTAATAATCTCGGGCGAGCGCAATGCTGACCACATTGCCTCCCACAGTGTACTGTGGTGTACCGTTACGGTCTTGAATGAAGTGCTCTAACACACTTCAAGGCCTTGATCCAATATGGATTGTTGCGCCAACGATTATTATTATTATAAAACAACGGTGGGGATTTAGAAGCCTCGGGATTGCATCCAGATCAGGCATTTGATAGAACCAAATGGCGAATCCGATCACGACGAGCCGACCTCGCTTGTGAATAGGACAAAGGCTGAAAGTAAAAGAAAATAAAGTCCACCTTTTTTACATGCCATTCGAACTTTTGTCAACTTTGCAAGTTTCTAAGTTTATATAGCCGTTACAATATTGCGTTTTCAAATTTAGATGAAAAATCGATTTTAACATTTAAAATTTGAACACTGTTACACAAATTGTTTTTCGATGTTATGGCCGACGCGAATTGATGACGCTAAAACCAAAGGGGGTTTCAGTGAGGAAACTGACGCACGGGTCCCTCAATTCAGCTGCCGCAAGTCATAATGGACGCGTCGCACGCCTCTCCTCCTGGCTGCGTTTTCTTCCTTCTAGCTTTAGCCGAACCACCGACGTTGAGGCTATAATGAAATGGGCCTTGATCCCGGACTTCAAAGGGAACCTCGTAAGATGGCTGCAATGGCTTCCAAGAGGTGTCCGTCCTAATTAGGACATGCGTGTAGAATTCGGGCAGGTCAGCCAATTGGCGGGCGGTGGCGGCTTCAGCATCGTCTCGCTGAGCAGAGGTGGGGAAGTTTTGAGTCCTAACCTAATGTCAAGTAAAGCGTCGCTGTCTCAGGTTCTCTCCGTGTAACAGCTTCGCGGGACTTGTAGCAAATTCTTCGCGATTGGCTGTCCGGAAGTCAAATAGAACGAGTGGCAAAACCTGCGACCAAAAAAGGTCGTTGTCGGCCACTATAGCTACCTCCAGTGTTCTGTGTGACTTTTCAAGCATCTCATTGGACTGTGGTGGCGTTTGAAGCCGAGGGTATGACCAACTCTGAAGAAACGAAGGACTCAAACTAAATTCCCTGATTATAATTACCGGCACACAAAAGCGTGGAATTCATTCTCTAGAGAGGCCTCAGCATAATGTTTTTCGAAGGTATCGCCTCACGCCAACGCGCGAACCTATCGATGAGTGTGAGGCAATTTCTGAAACCGTGCGAGTCTCGCAAAGGGCCAATTAAATCGAGGTGGATTGTGTGAAAACCTTCGGTGAACTGAAAGAACATGCCGACCTTTTTCCTTCCGGGACGGGTTTTGTAATCTTGCACTTCTAGTATGCAATTCGCTGCTTAGCCCAAGAATTAATGTCCTTGTTTATGGACATAGCTGTGGGTAACTGATTCGTTGTCCGAATGACTGTGTACGCTAGATCGTGAGCGGCGTTAAATAATTCCCTTTGGAAATTGCCCAGAATATATAGTCGTGGTCCCTTGATTGAGTTCTCGGAGAATATGCTGGGGGTTGAGCCAAAGATAGCAAACTCCCTTCTGCGCCTCGGCAACTACCGAAAAATCGACAACAGCGAGGACCTTGACCTCTGCAACACGCGACAAAGCGTCAGAACCTACGTTATCTTTTTCAGACACGTATTGAATGTCGGAAGTGAACTGGCTAATAAAGCTCAAGTGCCGAAATTGACGAAGGGATATTTTGTCGGGCTTTTATTTCAACGCAAAAATGAATGGTTTATGGTCCGTGAACACTGTGAATTGCCTGCCTTTAAGGGAATACTACAAGTATTTAATTGAGAAGTACGCGGCCAATAACTCACGATAATAAGTGCTGTATTCCATTGAGCGGGATTCAGTTGTTTGGAAAAGAATTTCAACGGTTGCCAGATTTGGTTCACTTTTGGTGAATAGCCGCACCTACGGCAATGTCTGATACATCGAATACCCTACTGTGAGAATGCCAGAAGTGTAGCATCCACACAGTTGTTGCTTGGTGGCTTCAAACGCCGGAATCTTTGGCGTTCGGACCAGGTAAGTAAGCGTTAAGGATCGACCAATTTTGGGCGACCTTGGGCAAGAAACGACGGTAGAAATTTTGACTGGAATGCCTTCAGGGGTAATCAATTGACCGCTGAATATCACCTGCGAATGTAGGAATTTGCATTTCTCAACGTTAAGTACTAGAAAAGCCTTAAGGAGACCTCGAATTGCTCTAAATGCACGCACTCAGGGGAAGAGTTTATGAATCTCTAAAAGGTTTCCTCCATGTTGCATAGTCCTGAAGTCATCCTAGTGAACTCGAAGAGACCGAAAGGTAAGCATATTGCCGTTTTTGGAATGTCTTTGGGAGCTACAGGGATTTGATGGTATGCCTTGACTAAGTCCGTCGGTAGGTGGTTAAGTTTAGTCGTCACACTCACTGACAGACGCTTTATGATCTGTTCATTTAGTGTTCTGTGAGAGCAGTCCTCGAGAACGCCGGGGACAAACTCTTGCCTCTTTGTCTAGCCCGATCAGCGCGTGATTGAAACGAACGACGTCCATTGTGACACCGGCTAAAGCAACTCAAACCTCGAGCTGGAGGAACCACGCTACTACGCCAAGACAGTGGCACTGCTACGTCCACGGCAATTGCCAAGGGACCCACATAATTCAACAACACGGAAGCGAAATGAGTGTAGAAAGAGTGGAAAGAAAGAGCGGAGGAAAAGAAAAACTTCTCTTGCGGCGTTCTTATTAAGGTTTTGTATGAAACAAAACCTTAGTAGAATCGAAGGAAATTTTATAAGGAAACAGCTGAACCAATTGTCACGAACTTTAGTGAGAAGATGTGATCTGTGAATTCCTTTATATAAAGCGGCGTCATTTTATGTTGAATTTGAGGGGGCTCCCCATATATGTGAAAGAGGGGTATAACATTTGCTTTTACAGAATATAGTCAAGTGGAGTATCAAATGAAAGGGGTTGTTTAGTACTTTTCAATACTGATATTTTTGATACTGGGTGAAACAGGGGAGTGAAAGCCCAAAATGTGTCCTCTAAAAAGTGTAATAACTCTCGTTCTCAGAACCTACCCAACTGAAAAATCTGAAAAAATCACAATGGTGCATCCCGACGAAATCTAGGCCTCAAAATACATAGCATTCCTATTACCATGAAAACTTCCCTTAACTTCATCCTAGAAGTTCGAAATTTGGTACCGTTATAGGCAATAATATAATACACAATTTTGGAAGTTTCAAAAATCTAATTATTTGTAACAAAGTTATAGGAGGTCAAAATTGTGCATTTCACGTGAATTTATTGCAGTTTAAGATGATTATGACGTCATCATCATATAAAGTGACCTGATATGAAGGACGGAGTTGGAATTTGGAGACATATCAAGGAATAAGTTGAGAAAAAAACTAGGTGTTTTTCCTTATCCTGTAAATATTTTTTTTTCCCCGCATACAATTGTTTCGGAGACCACGTGCCGCCTTCCTCAGTGTTAGGTACTAGTTAGATACGTTGATTTATATCGCTGTAGCACTCTTAAAGAAAAAATATAAACTACATGCAAGCAATGTTGCAAAAATCAATTCGAAACCAATCGCAAATGCTTCAAATTTTACTCAGTAAATGAGTATACTAAAAATCTGCTACTGGAATGTAGATGGTATAAGCAAACGAACTTCGAATTGAAATGTTTCCTAAATAACCTAACGGATAAATTCAATTTTGGGATCAATGGATTCACATGGTGGTACTACTATCGTTATAAAATCGCGTCTCAAACGTTATGTCCACGTATTCGCTACTTTCCGGACATGTGGAGAACTTTTGTTATAATTACGGTGGGAAAACCAAGAAAAGCTCTAGCGCAAGTAGCATCATATCGCCTTATAAGCCTGCTTCCTACCTTATCAAAAGTGTTCAAAAACTTCTGATATTAAAAATTCAGTCGTTCCTAATCCATCATCCATTCAGCTGCCGAGCAAAACATGGCACCACAGACGCAATAAGACAAGCTTTCAACCAAAAAAAAATATTGTTACGCTCTCTTTCTCCATATTATCCGGGCTTTCGACAGAAGCACAACGGGCTATTATTCAAGATTAGAAAAATTCTACCGGCATGTACCATATCATATGTTGAAGTCCTATATACAGTGTCAGCCGTTCCGATTAAGATACAAAAGCACATCCAAAGATCATCCTAGCATTATCATTTTTAATACTTCAACCTCTTTACAACAAAATAATAAATAAATATTAATTCAATTTATATTGAATTGCACAATAATCAATGGAGCTATATATGTTTCCGAACTGCCTGTTGACGATAGCCTGCTTATATCTACTTTCGCAGACGACACGGCGATCCTTACTTCTTATAAGAACCCTGAAAATCAGTCCAAAACCCTGGAAATTCATTTGAAAAACTTGAATAGGGGCTAATGACGTAGAGAATCCGCGCCAACGAGTGCAAAAGTTGTTCTGTTAAGTTCACTCTGAATCGGAAAAGACTTCTGCTAATGGGGGTTACATTGAATCAATATTCCACAAAGTGACAATGTCAGATATCTTGGTTCGTCAAGAATAGTAGTTCACGTCGCGATCTCAATACTCTTGTAGATGATGAAATACTTATGCAAACTAATAAATATCGAGAAAAACTGAAAGATCACTCAAATATTCTTACCAGAAAATTGTTAAATGATTCTCATTGACATTCTCGTCGACTGCAAATCTATGATGCATGCTCGAGTTACAGATTTTTCCAGTTTTGAAAATACTATGAGATAGAGCTAGAGAATTCAACACCCCATTGCCTAATAATTTTGTTTTCTTTCCCACCAACACATCTATCTTGGACTTTTCGACCTGTTCAACAAGTGTACTAAGAGCGCAAGTTTGGCACAGGAAAGGTATGCTTCAGGTGCCTAACTCACAGTCCTCTTCCGTGGGCGTAGCAAATGCGATCCCATCCAAGGTTCAATTTCAAAATCCCAGACAATAGTATACTAGGAACACTGTGTGGTGCAAAGCCTATAAAGTGGAGGACCATTCGGTTTATCTTTGTTTCAAGGCGCAGAGAACTCGCAGTTCACACTCTCGTCTCTTGCCTTGCATTGTCCAGAGAGGCAGAGATGAGAGAAGAATTTGCTAACCATTGTTAAAACAGAGTGCATCACCCAGGTATTTATCAAGAACTGCAGTGCCGAATCTGCAAATCTCCCAGAGACACATACTATCCTTCACCACATAATGTAAAGAATTTATCATTTCTCTGTTGGCCAGCGGGAGGAAAGCCGTGTGTAACGCCTTAGCTTTACATATCAGCGCAATATTTAACTAAAGGTTTTCATTTGGGCGAAGCTATACTTAGCTTCGCTGCATTATTGTTCAGATACTCCGTTAAAAATAGTATTCATAGCAAGAGTAAAACAAGCGACAATCCTAAGATATGAACAGTTGCATTATGTTTAATTTTCCGAAACATGCTGGAATTTGCAACATAATCAACTGTTTCTTGTAAGACTATGTCAATAGTTGATTGTCGTCAGAAGTTTCTGGCATCTGAAACTAGGCGACAGTGAGCACCCGGAAAGAAATAAAAGTAATATGTTCGTGCAAGCTGAAGTCTGTACCGAGAGGTCTGAAATAAACCACCTCGTGAAGAAAGACAGCATCTATAGTGAGTTCAAGACTAGCAAGGTTCACCATAGCAGGAAAACTTCGTAAAGCATTGAATTATGGTCAATTTTGGCAACAGCCGAACAAATTAAGACAACTTCTAACGGTACGAACATATTTGATCCGAGAGTAAATACGAGGTCGTTTGCTTTTAATTTGAGGCATATGTATGCATATCTACAAGCCTGCTCGCAGCAAGCCGAAACCGTGAATTGAGATGCGCACAAATATATGTACATATGTGTATTGTGATTTACAATTCTTAATTCCGAAACATGCATAAAATTCAATCTTTATTTATAGTGGCGCTATCTTTTTACGGAAAGAGGAAAGGTACATCCTCCTCCTCTGTCAAAGTTTCATGAGCAACCGACGCTTTGCTCCAGACAAATTGACTGACTCTGAATTCAACATTACAACGACATGATTAAAGATTCGAAAAGGACTCAAACTTGAAGTACAACATTGTTAGGGCTCATACGCATTTGCGGTTAACCGCGCAGGCGGCTAGACGCACGGCCAGACGCTTTTTGAGTTTCATATGTAACTACGCATACTTGTATGCACTATACAGCAACAAAATTTCAAAAGATGAATTTTGAAAAGATGATTTTTGAAAAAAAAAAGGGAAAATTGTGTTGTTTTTGAAAAAGTATGGTTTAATTTGCGCCAGACTTTGTATATGCGTGTTTCGTAAGTGGCACACACATCTGTTTGTTTTCGAAAAGTACTAACTGAACTTTTTCATTATATCCCCAATATGACCATATTGTTGTTGGCCCCCATTTCGCACATATGCCTCCCTCCCTGAAACCCCATGCAAAATGCTGCCCCCGTACAACGAGAAGCGGTTCACAGACCACATAGATACACCGAATTTGCGACGACAGCTTCAGTCGCTTCGAAGTAAATCTCCTGTGACAGACGGACAGATAGACATTGAATTGATTTTAATAAGGTTCTGTTTCACACAAAACTTTAAAAATGCTTGTAATACTAAATAATGGTTTCCAAATTATAGTTTGTTTTGCCTAGATTTATTTGCAAAAACTACAGATTTTCTCTGTGTACTGGAAGAAGGAAACAAATCATCAGATGATAAACTTGCCCTTGCATTGCGAGTCTGCAATGGGATTCATGTGAAGTGGATCTTACCACGAAATTTACCGGCGGTTATCTGGAACCATTGGAGCCGAGATGACCGTCTGAAGAATACGCTCCAGAAGAATTCTTCGGGATTTGCTCCTGGCCCGATTATTTGCGGTTGACCCTCTTGTAGGAGTTTCAAAAAGAGTGTGCTTGTGCGCATATCGCGAGCAAAGGAGCTTGTGGACTCTATTGTGAAGTTGCGCTGTACAACTCAACCGCCAAACGATTTATTTGCAGCAGGAATTAGATAGACCTTTCATGCACTCATTATGAACCAGTACCGATGTGTCAGTCTCGGCGGGATTCTGATCGTGGTCTCCAAATCAATTATTATGCCTACACGACAGGCATTTACGTTAAAACTCTTGCAGCTTCATACCCTTGCAAATCGAATATTAGTGTTAGTGCTTTCTCCTACTACAATATATTTTAATAGTTAGCTACTAAGCTAGTAAGTAGCTCTCGAAATACGTATTTACTAACTATTAAAATATATTGTAGTAGGAGAAAGCTACCTAGTTTTATTTTTATTTAGAAGAACTATAAGCATCGGAACGATAACTATTTTATGCTGTAAAAAGTGTTGGATTCGTGAATAGCTCCAGTAAAGTGAGTTAGAAGTGGCTCTGGTGGCTTAGCTACGGGTAGCAGTAGTAGTAGACACTTTTGCTCGAAGATCTGTAATTCGTACATGTTTGGAAACCTCTTAAAGTGAAAGGCCAAACTCGCAAGCTGTTAACTCATGCATCTCACTTTTCTGACGTTCCAGTAGCTCTGTTGTTTGAGAGAGATCTCCCGGTTGTCCGTTCATCCTCTCCTTTCCGCCTGGAGGGATGGGGTTAACTTTTTAAGCGAGCATTGTTGTCGCACTTAACGGGGTTAGAGACGGGGAACTCCCTCGAACACAGCCCTCTATCGTCTTTTGTTAACGAAGTAGGGTTGAAAATTAAAACACTATCGTAACGACATAGCAAAAACTCATTTAAAAGGCCATCACTTTTTATGGGGGTGTGACCGCCAAGAGCATTTATCTGGATTGAAGGGGGCCGCTCCTCTCTTCCTGTATAAACTTCTTACTCCCTATGAGGATGGGGTTGAAAATTTAACCTTTACCTTTCATGATGATAGGATGAATGGTGTAAAATTTAATCCACAACGTGAATACAACTACGTGCTATCGTTCGCGGTCACCAGAAATGCTCTTTATCTCCCCCAAGATACTCAGACTCATCCTCTACTGTTCTGAGCCAAATGCCCTTCGGGCAACCCACTTGTCAACCATCTTGGGAGAGTAGATTCCACTGCATGGCGTAGCCAGCAAACAATTGTGTGACCTATCCACTGCCACTTCCATCTTTCGATCACAGTGCGTATGAGTGCTAGGTCTGTGCGCCCAACAAGTTCTTCATTTGAGATATTTTCAGACCAGCGTACGCCGATGATGCGATGCAGACAGGTTTTGACGAAGGTTTGGTAATTTTGGGTAAAAGTTCAGCTCACTTCCCTACTCCCATATAGCAACACAGAAAGAAAACTAGCACTGGACAGTCTTAACTTGATCTTGGTGTTAAGATAACTACATTTCCAAATTTTTATTTGAGGTGTCGTAGTCGATTGAATTAATCCACGTCCTCCGGACTTCTTCCACTCTCTGGGAAACATCTCGGATTCCCAAGATTTTCGTATGAGTGGAAACAACAGGTCTGCAGTAATTGCAGGTGCGGCGATAAATAACTACAGGGAGACCGTCAAGCTCAGTCGCTTTACTCCGTTTGAGTGCATTGGTGGTCGAAATGATTTCTCTTCTGCTTGGAGTAAAGTCCTTATCCCCATGCTACGGTGACCAGCCATTTCAGCTATAAGCGGAGAAACCTAACCGGATGTGATATGGTTAAGAATCGTGGTGAAGTATTCCTTTGACCTCATTAGTTGTTAGTTTCACAGACGATCAAACGATTTGCTGATGATGCGATATACACTCCGAAAGTTATTGCGCTCTGCGACATCTTCCGCTTCCCTATCTATCAAAACAGCAAATTCTCTCTTCTCACGGCGAACACTACGCTTAACTTCAAATAATTTCGCTCGGTATCGGACTTTAAGCCCGTTATGCCTGCCATGATTCTCAGCGTTCAATAGAGCCGTCTAACCCTTCGTTCATCGATCGACTTCCACGATTGCGCAGTCAGCGAGAAAAGAGCATTCTTGATGGTAGCCCTCATGGTGCTCATGGATATTCTAAGGCCAGTTACTCAGTATATCTGCCGTCCAATCAGTAAGATAGCTCTCCCAATGTCGAGCGACAATTGGATCATACAAGTGGTCGATATTGAACTTACGGGGTAGCAGCTCCCCAACCCTGCGAAAAGGCGCGGACGCAACACGCAAGCGACCATCAGATGGTAATCCCTTTCGAAGCCGATGTCAGCTCTCTCTTGTTACACACGCACAGAAACAACTCCTAAATCTATTACTGATTGCGAAGTGATCAATCTAATTGCTCGTATGGTGTCGGTCAGTGGACATCCAACTGACCTTATGGCAGCACGAACAATGTGCACCATGACGAGGCGGTGGACGTTGCAGAAAACCACAAACATCACACCTTTATCTTTACCGTCGCCAAGACTGTGTTTCCCCATCACATGTCCGAGCAACTTGTTGTCAGAGCTCACCTTGGCATTCGCATCACCCATCACAATGTCGCCTTAAGAAAGCCTCGTCTAAACTGCGTGTAATTGCTGATAGAAAGCATCATTATCCACTACATCGGGAGTCTCCGTTGGTGCGTAGCATTGTAAAATTGTTAAGCTCCTTAAATTGGACCGGAACCTTGCAGTTAGAAGTCTGTCAGAAACCGGTTCCCAGGTCAAGAGAGCGCGCTTTGCGGTAGTCGTTAGAAGTAATCCACCATCAAAACATGACATACATATTTCCTCCCAATCCCAAAGTACAAGAATAGTTTCGAACGAGAGGTATGGGTTCGCCTATATTACAGCACCAGAGCGGAAAGTACGCCAAGTGGTATAGTGCGTAACTGGTTAGCCGGTTATCATTGACTAGTTTGAGATCTCACTAACAACTGGATTGATTAATATTCGCCATCTAGCCTGTGATACGGATATCCTTTGCCAACAATGAGACTTGAAAAGCAAACTTCCGTAAGCTGAGCGCGCAGCTATACGCATATCCTCTGCACTTATAACTTGCGATGCCTTGCCGATTTCCACAACGATTTTCATTGGTATTTATTTGTTAACGTCGCATCAGACTAGTGCCGACAATAAAGAAATACTCCAAGAGGCCGGCCAAGGCGGTCCAGAAAGACAGTTCTAGATATTTACTGAATACCTAACTTACTTGTCAAGTGATCGGCTTCCTCCACTGTGTACAACTCTCGCCAGTAGGCCCGGTGCTTGTAGTCATCTTTGGGCGCATAAACATATGAGTCCATTCCCCATTTTTTCAACCTGAAATTGTCATCGTTAGTTTGCCGGCTCTGAGCAATGCCGTCCCGACCAAACACTTACTTCCTGAACAAGTCCTTGCGCTGCTCGGTTGTCCACGGACGACCGTAAAATCCTAAACAAACGAAACGCCATTAAAGACCCTCTGCTTCTGTATAGGTCAAGAGACATTCTTTTTCTACCTTCGACTACACCGCAAATGAAATTTCCATTTCGCACATCCGTATTTGGCGGAGACGAAGTCATTTCGTTCACTTGCGGAGCTTCGACGCAAAAATATCAAAAGCGGGCCAAGCTTGAATCTGCTCGATGACAAATGGAGTATGCTGTGAAACACGTTCGAACCCAATAAACATCAATAATCGTGCAAAAACGAGATTTGCCTAAAATTTTTGTTGAAAAATCCGCACAATTGACATTTACCGGACGACAAAACTGTTTGACATTTATTACACTGTTAAACATCAATTGGCGGATGGAGAGACAATGAAATACACGTTCTGAAATCCTGTTTGCCGTTGAACAAAATCCAATTGGGAACAACTATATTCGCTTTTATTAACATAACAAATGTCTTCTTTCTTTGGGAAAGTGACATTCACTGGAAAGGAAATCGGGAACTCAGCGAAGGAAACAGATGTGGTCCGCTATCGGGTAAAGAAGAATTAGTTGCATCTATTCCTCTAATTTTTCAGTACATTTGTCACTCATGACTACAATTTTAGTACCACCTAAACAATGATACCAATTGGAAGAGCTGTCAGGGTGATGTTTACTTATTGTTTTTGTGCAGGTATGGTCGTTCAGCGGGGTTCCTTGGGAGTTTTTCCTTGTTAAGCATGGATATGGAGCACCTTGAGGGGTTTTGTGATGGCAAGATATGCAAGACGTGCATTCTCAAACGGGAGAAAATGTGCAGTGGCGACCAGGACAACGGCACAATGGATAACTGGTGTAAACATGAATTTATATTTGGCAGCAACCCCAGGGGCCGGTTATCGTCGCCCAATGCCTTCCGGGACGTCTACAACGACAGCAATTACCAGCGCTATGATGTGATAAATGCAAGACCGCCAAATACGGAAAAAGAGGTACCTAAAGCGCTCGCTTTTACTATATGTTTTGCTAAGCTATCCCTGCTGAGAGAAGGCATCCAGCGCCTCGTGCGCAAGTCCACACTCGCCAGACTGTCATAATTTTTAGTTCGTGTTTTCTTCACACAAGCTTCTGCGACATTCGAAAGCAATGCCCAGGTTGTTCCTCAGCCAGAATTAAATACTCGAAGGCAGAGTACTGACTTTGCTTCACGTGTTTTGTGAGCGCGACGGGGACGAAAGGCGGAATTCATTGAATGCCGTTCGAAAGCGACGAAGCTGAAGGCTTGAACGCGAACGCGACGACGACGTCTGAATCGGAATGTCCTCCAGAACGCCTCAGCACCTGCAATAATTACCAATTTGCACTAGACAGCACTGTCCCCGACTTCGCGAACTTCCCCAGAAGTTTCAGTTGTTTTTGTTGTCGCATCGAGAACCCTTTCCATCCTGCACTGACCTCCCCTCCCAATGAGCCTATGACGGGCAATGAAGGCGCGACTGTCACCGAAACACCCAAACTTCGGAGCAGTTCTGTTAGACAATCTGAAGTGTTGACAAACGGCGAGTTCCTTGCTAATCTGGGGTTTGTTCCTTTGTAGGTAGACCAAACGGGCTATGAGAAGCGAATGGAGGACTTGACGCAAAAACTGAAGGAGCTGGAGCACAGCAACAATGAGCTCAGAAAGCGACTGGATGAGGCAGTGGAGGAGAAACAGGAGGCGTACTGCCGACTCGAGGTGATCAGTGTAGCCCACGAGAGCCGGATCACGGAGATGCATTGCGTGATAGCGGAGTTGAGTAAGAAACTGCGAGCCAAACAGGACGCCACCATAGCAGAGGAAAGCGAGCAGGAAGGCAGTGGTAAGATATTCAATCAGATTTTCGTCAAACTCGGTAGCAATGGACTCGTGTTTTCAGAATTAAGTTTCCAATGTGAGAGTGCCCGAGATTCTGAAGCTGGCGGAGAATCCGTTGCTGACAACAAAGTCGAAGTGGACGAAGCATCCCCTGAGCCACAAACAGAGCCACCTCTGCCATCGATACCTGCACACAAAAATCAAGTAGAGGTAAGTGAACGGAGTCATAGCTTAACCATGCCTACCTGAGTTCTCTCTGAATTCATATCCAACGGTATCCCTTCGCAGGCCTTACAAGAGGAAGTTTTACACCTCAAAGCGCAAATTGCATTCTTGCAGTCACAAATAGCAAATGAAAATGATTCTAGTCCGGAAGCACATCAGCAAACTAATAATAAGGATCTGTATCAGGACGAGACTGTGGACGCAACCTACGATAATGCCAACGATCCGAAGACGGAATACGAAAATTGGAATCTCCTTCAAACTCAGCTGGCTGACGAGGAGATGCTTGGACAGCAATACATATTAACAAAAGGTATGCGGTGTGTATTCGAGATTTATCGATTCGGAGGTTTCGCAAAAGCGCGATTACTAATTCATTACAAACATACAGTGGCCAGTGCAAGTGGTTCGTGGTTGTTTGGTGCCGTTTGAAGATAGGGGTCTGCTTAATTCCGGGAAAAGCGAAGACTTGAACTGCATTCCGTAGTCGTTGATTATGATTGCCGGCACACCGAATTGTTGAATCCACTTCCAGTAGAGCGCCTCGGCACAAGTTTGTGCAGAAATGTCATTCAGAGTTATCGCCCCAGGTCCTGTGATCCTATCGATAATTGTGAGCCAATACCTCGAATTGCAGGCTCGCAAAGGGCTGATCATGTCGAAATGGATTGTGCTCTTGGTGGACCAAGGAAAACTTCTACCTTTATCCTCACATGTGTTGTTGTTTTGCACTTCTGGCATGCGATGCACTGTTTGGCCCAAGAGTTGATGCCCTTACTCATGAACGGGCAGCAATATTTTGCGCCCGATTCGTTTTTCGGATGTCTGGGTAGACTAGATCGTAAATGGCGTGAAATCCTTCCTCGAAAATCGTTGTGAATGTATGGCCTTGATTCTTTGAGATTTTGCAATATATACTAGACGTTTAGCGAAATATAGGAAACTCACTTAATGTATATTCGAAGTTGACCCTGGTCGTCGTACTGTGCTGACAAAGCGTCAGCAACTACGTTATCCTTTCCAGACACGTATTGAATGTCGGATTTATACTGGCTGATAAAGCTCAGGTGCCGAAGTTTGTGAGGGACCCTTTATCGGACTTCTGTTTCAAAGTAAAAGTGAATCGCTTATGATCCGTACATTGAACGACCTGTCTTCAAGGAAATATCGAAAGTATTTTATTGGTAGATGCACGGCTAATAACTCACGATCGTAATCGCTCTAGTTCCGTTGAGAGGAGTTCAGTTACTGGGAAACTCAACGACTGCCAGACTTGGTTTACTGACGCATCGACGAATACGACTAGGGTGCATCTTGTTGACAGAATCTTCTTTTTCTTCACCCTTTGTCCCGTTCACAAGCGGGGTCGGCTCGTCGTGATCGGTTGCGCCATTTCATTTTATCAACTTATAATCCAACGCTTACCATCGACTTCCATGTTCAGACCAATCTTGGCGAGCGAATTCTCGTTAGCGCGGAATACGTGACCATCGCATCGAAGACGCCTCTCTCGCAATCTTTCCACGATCGGCGCCACCCCATATCAATCGCGGATATGATCAAAGTATATCAGGCCGCCAGTCCACCGCAAGACGCCGTTCATTGACTTTTATAGTCGGCCAACACTCAGAACCATATAGGACGACAAGGTGGACAACATTACGGTAAATTTTAAATTTGAGACGTTCGTTGATACGTCGATCACAAAGAACGCCAGTTGTGAAAAACCACTTCATCCAAGCTCGCCTCGACAGCCTCTGAGGAACATGCAATAAGACTGGTCTTTGGCCTAGATCTCATCTCATCTGCGATTGCAAGAATTTGCAATCCTCATCCTCCTAAGGGGGGTAACGTGAACTCGTACAAAAAAAGCACAATTTTGTATCTTTTTGACGACACAGTTAAAATCTAATTATTAAAATCAATGGCACATCAAGGTATGACATTCGCAGAATATTGTGTAAATTTTTCATCAATGAATATTAAAAAATAAAGCAATGGAAGCAATTATTGGTGAGGGTCTCGGACAAAAGTAGAATCGCGGTACACCTCATATATGCTGGATCATCTGAAGTTAAAAAATCAAAGTTGTTTCATTAGATGATCGCGTTGCCTAGATAGCGCTGGGAGGGTTTTTCGAAATTTTAATTTTTCACATTTTGGGAACACTTTCAAGTGAAAAACGAGATTTTTTGGAAAAAAATCGACTAATTTATTCTTGCAAAATAAAACATATTAACAAATATGAAAAAAACTATCCACCGTTACCTCGTAAATTGTGTACAGAAATAGTATTCAAAATTTCAAATGGATTGTACGGTAATTTTGGAGTTATGAGGGGCATCGACTGAAAGTTGTGGGAAAAACGCTGTGAAGTTTTGAACACTAAAAAATATGGAATAAAACGTTCATAAGCGAGTTTTATCGGCTTAGCTCACATTGAATCATTAATGCTCGGTCCATAAATGATGTTGCTATCATCCATGATGTCTAAAGCACCTTTTTGCTCCTGCCTACGACGAGTGTTGCCTTCTTTAGGCTGATTTTCAGCTGCCGGTTCTCTTCGGCTTATCGCGCCCATACATGGGCGCATAAATGTTAGTAATGCAAAGAACCTTCATTGAAGACACAGGCTGCCACATAAGTTGCCATCTCAACGATGACAGAGGTTGCATTCAAGTGCTTTGGTGAGATTTTCCAAATAAATTGGTTCGAACTCTCATTGTTGTTCTGCTTAAAACCTCCGGCACATCGCTCTAGGAGGGCATCTTTGCTCAGATCTTCATAGATAGGCTTGATGGCATCCCAAACACTATACATGTGTTTGAATGAATCCAATGCATTAGCAGCTGCAGCTTTTTGCCATTCGAACCACAAGTCCGCGCTGAATCATGGATGAGACGTGGTTGCTTAAACCGCCGTATCTTCCTTAGTTTTGCTTCGATTCACCTTAAATTTTCTCACAATATTCTTGAAAGGTTCTGCATTCAGAAAATCAAATAAAGTTATGCAAAAAAAATTAAAAACGTTAACCTTCCCCTTCTCAAGGAAACCTTAAAAACTGCACTCGAATGCTCGCACTCAGAGGGAGATGCGAACAGTACGACATCCAAATAAACGAAACAACAGAGGAGGTTTCGCAGCACAAAGTGGATGAATCTCTGAAAGGTTTGCGCCGTGTTGCGCCAACCAAAAGTCATCCCAGTGAGCTCGAATAATCCGAAAAGTACGCATATTGCGATTTTCCGCCTTTACTAAATCCAAGGTCGAGAAAGAGCGGAAATCTGCGATAGAGTGCACAAAGTTGTGGGTGAGAGGAATGGAGTATAGATCCGAAATCATCTGGGCATTTACGGTTCTATAATCGCCACAAGTTCTCCATCCGCCATTGGGTTTAGGGACCATGTGAACAGGGGTTTAGGGACCATGTGAAAGATGCCTGTCTAAAAGTCGGCAAATATCCTACTTAAGAAGTTCTTCAAACTCTTTCCGCGCAACGGCGAGCTTCTGTGCCAGTAATGACCGCAGATTTGCGAGCCAATAGTGTGCGGAAACGTGGGTCGGCAACATCTCCAAAAACGGTGAAAGGAGTTTTGGGTCAATGAGGGTACGAGAAAACGCTCCTCGAAATCATAAACTCATGTCTACCTACCTGTAGGGGATCGTCGAGTAATTTACTGCCATGGGTTTTAAGATTTCTGGTTTTAATTTATGATTCCGGGATACAGGGAGAACTAAGACTTCAGCGTATCGATCAGGTAGCGGGTCAAGGGGTCATAGATTGCCAGGCGGCGTGGTGCTGCATTTGGGGTATCCGTTGCCACAGCTACCAGCAAGTCTAATTCTTTGTTGAAAAAGTACAGAGGCGGGTACAGTTTACGGCCTTTTCCGCAAACACTCACGCTAATTTAAAAACGATGGTTGTTAGCGCTGCTATCGTCTGCTGCAGCTGGGTCACCTGGTTTGACGTTTCACGCGACACCTCGCCAATGACAGATCGCGTGTGAACCCCATGAATTTTGGCGCTAGTGGCGGTCTACGTGTCTTCCCCGAAGTCACGATTGTGACGAAGTCGACACCGAGCTGCGGTGTCGACTTTGTCACAATCCAACTACCGACTACTTCATTACGCGCCGGAGTTGGCTTAGTGCACGGTCACCAAGCGTTAAATCTGTCAGTAAGTGATATAGTTTAGCCGTTTCACTCAGTCCTTCCTTCAGTCTTTTTTAGGAGCAGCCTCAGAAATAAGCTCAATGGTCTCCTGGTTAATCGACGTGGCATCTATCGTGACGCCATTTTCGTTTTTAATTTTGAAAATAGATTTTACAAATTATTATTGTATCATACTACATACTACATTCTAGAACAAATTAAACATCTTCAAGGCAAGTAAACATGGAGTGGATGCCGACGGATGAATGTTTAATAGCAATTGAAGCGTGTGTGGAAAGAAATTCTTCTATTTCCATTAAGGAAATTAGGCATCAATTTTCTCTAGAAGGCTTTAACATAAGTATGTTGATACAATGAACAATGGATTGATCTTATCCATTATAACCAATGCCAAGACGAATCTTGCTTTTCCATCGATTCCCTGATGAAGCAGCAAAATCGTTTGCCATTCTAGGTGACATAGATGGAATAGATAACTTCCTAGCTAGTCACCGCGGCCCTGAGCGTCACATTGCGTCCCCGTACTGTCGGCAGTACCACTTTGGCCCAAGTATTCTTTTTTATCGAGCCTACCGAAATTGAAACCACACTCGTCAGTGGAGGTGATTTACTGCTACCTGGGATCTCCTCCAACAACTCGATGGCATACTCTTCTCTGAGAGACACAGAGCGTTAGGCTAACTTCAATTGAACAAGCTTCACGGTGATGCCGAGTTCGGCCAATCCATTATTCATATTAGGTTGCTGCAAATAAAATATCGGATTTCACAATGAAGTGAGTTAGTTGCGATTTCAATGTGTCAAACTGCCATCAAGTGGCGCTGGTAGTGAATAATAGAGTATAAATGGCCCTACATTTGGTGGAGGTATGATTTCAGTTTCAAAAGTCATTGTGTTTGTAGAGGAATAAAAAATAAACAAGTCGGGAAACCGGAAGCTGGGCGCTTCAGGTATAAAAGGTTTTGTGTTTCCCTATGTGAGGAGCACAACGTAGTTCTCCATTGGCTTATAGCATTGACCCGAGATATTGAAATCGCTCAGTTCTGGGCAGGTTACTGCCATTGCCAGAACTGAGCGATTTAAATATCTCGAAGAGCAGGTTACTGCCATTGCCAGAACTCAGCGATTTAAATATCTCGAGTCAATGCTATCAGCTAATGGCGAGCTGGGTAATGAAATTGTTTCACGCATTAATGCAACCTGGATGAAGTGGCATTCGCCAACTGGTGTTCTTTGTGATCGATATATCAGCACACGTCCCAAATCTAAAATTTACTGCAATGTCGTCCGTCTGCCGCTGTCTATAGTTCTGAGTGTTGGCCGACTATAAAGGACAATGAACGGCGTCTTGCGGTAATGGGGACGAAGATGTTGCATTGCACTGGTGGCGTGACACGTTTTGATTACGTCTGAAATGAGAATATCTGCGATCGATATGGGTTTGCACCGATCGTGGAAAAACTGCAAGAGAGGCGTTTTTGATGTTGTGGTCACGTAATTCACGCTAACAAGAATTCAACAACCAGTATTGGTCAAGACATCGAAAGCAATGGTAAGCAACCAAAAAGCCGGCCAAAACAATGGTCGCTTGATACGCTGGATGGGGATTTAAAGGTCTCGAGATTACATCCTGATCAGGCATTTGATAAAGTAAAATGACGAAACCGATCACCACGAGCCGACCCCGCTTGTGAACTGAAGGCTGAAAAAAAAAGAAAAGGATGTGACGAGCGACGAGTACACGACTGCTCCGTGTAATATAGCTAAAAATTCCATTGCCCTCTATTTTCTACAAAGCGATCTAAATAAATCATCTGATGGAAAGCCCTGTGTTGATAATGGTCAACCCCATACGCTTCACACTCTGAGTTTAATATTATTAGCAAATGTTAACAATTTAACCAACATCAAATATAAAAAAAAGGCTAGGGAGAATTAGATTCTTCTTGAATGGAATTTTAACATGTCACTCGAATTTCAATTATTCCCGTTAATTATGACGTCATCATCTTATTTGTATGGCTTAGGATGCTATTAATTAGCAAGAAATTGATGAGTTTGAACTTCTATAACTTTGACACTAATAGTTGGATTTTCATGTGTATGCACGAGACTGTCCTCTATGTCGGTGCAAAATTTGGTATACCTAGGATGAACTCAAGGGGAGTTTTTTAGTCAATTTCTAAAAGTTGATAATATACTATTAGTAAGTTTATTTGAGTAGATATCGGAATGGGACATATTTTGAGGCCTAGATTTCATCTAGGCGCACCACCCTGATTTTTTTCGGATTTTTAGGTTGGGTAGTTTCCGAAAATGAGCCCTGTCTCACTTCAAGTGCGTTCATTTTGACTCCTCACTTACGCACTTTGCAATCTATGCCAAAATTAATGTCAGTTTCGGAGAGTACAAATCGAGACCTTTCATTTGATACCCTACACGACTATATCCGGTGAAAAAAATTGTTCAATCCCCCCTTTGCATGTATGGGGAGCCCCCCTTTAAACTCCACTTAAATTTATGCCACTCGCTGTATGCGTGGGATTTCATAGTTCCCATCCGTCCACCAAATTTCGTTCGGATTGGTTTAGCCGTTTTGGAGAAAAATGCGTGTGACAGACAGACAGACAGACATTGAATCGATTTTAATAAGGTTTTGTTTTACACAAAACCTTAAAAAACATGGAAGCGAGTGAAAAACACCTACTTTTAATTTGAGTTTAAACTTGCTCACAATGCAGCAGAGGCAACTAGAAACCTTTGTAGGACAATCGTCGTAGATCAGCACTACGGCTAGATGTCGGTGAGGCTCCAAAACACGGGCCAAAATCGAAAGAAGGTAACGGTGACTTTTCGGTGGCCTGCAGTCGAAGTGATCCACTATTTTTTTTTTGCAACGTGGTGAAACGATTAATGTAGAGAAGTAATGTGCCTAACTCGATGAAATACATCGGAAATTGCGTGTTCAACGGCCTAGATGGCTCAACAGAGATGGAGTGATACTGCTTCATGCAACGCACCACCCCATTTATCCCGAATAGCAGCCTAAAAATTGTTGAGTTACAACTTTTTTAAATTTTACTACCAAATCCTACATTTTATCTTACTTTACGCTCTTTTCGGGAAAGTTGAGGCTTAATCTCATTAATGGAAATTGAAGAGTTCCTTTCCACGCACGCTTCAATTTCTACTAGAACATCATCCGTTGACTTGACATGGTGTTGAGTTAGTTGTATTTCCCGATTCTAGACAAGGCAGTGAAAGCGGATCTAACGGTATTGATGTATCGGGCGATAGCAAATTCGGTGTCATCGTCCACAGAAACCACGCTTTCTAGATGTAGAAATTGATCAACGTCTTCGGTTCCCTGCCCATTAATGCAGATAGTAAATGTGCAATGACCTGTCAGATTGAGAATCTTGGTTTTGTTGATGTTTATCTTCAGTCCAACTCTATTTGCCTCTCTTTCCAAATCCAAAGCTATTTGACGAAGGCCAATGACCCGGTGAGAGAGCAGACATACGTCATCAGTGTAGTCGAGGTTTTCATGTGAATTCCTCCACGTTCTCCGGACAATACAGCATAAAGAACGGCACCGATACCAAGAAGAATTAATATTGATGACAAGATACAACTCTACTTTTGACCTTACATTGTAAAATTCCATTCTGATAATAGCTATTAGTTTATTCGGAGTGCCCCTCTTGTATAGAGCACGTCAGATGCACCCAATGTTGACGCTGTCGAAAGCCTTTTTGAAATTGATGAAGAGCAGGTGAAGCTTGATCTGTGGATCAAACTTTCGAGATGTTCCCTGATGCGTTCCAGGATTATTTTAGCTATTATCTTTGCGACGACAGGAAGCACGCAGATACATATCCAATTTTCGCATTGGAGACACGTGTTCCCCTTTGAAATCTTAATGATCATCTCCTTCTTCCATCGTCCCGGAAACGTCTTGGATTCTTAGGACTTCTACATAAGTCGACCTTCAAGCCCAGTATTTAAATGTATTGATGACCTAAATTATTTTAGTTCCGCTTTGACGAGCATTCCGTATCCACACGTTAGGGTACCTAGCCATTTCATTCACAAGAGTCGAACTTCACCGGATGTGATACAGCGTGTGGCAGCAAAATAAAAAAAATCCTTTTTATCACGGCGCACACTACGTTGCTCTTCTTGGGATACAGCACGACATCAAAGCTCGAGGGTGTCACCACCGCTCACAGCGATCGATAGAGCCTTCAATCGCTTCCGTTCCACGATCCATGGACATGAAACAATTTTTTTTTTATTAATTCTTTTTAAGCTGATCTGGATTTCATTTTGTCTTTTACGGCGCTTTGATGTTGCTTCCCCAAAATCCTTGAGGAGTGTGAAGTTATCTTCACCTTTGTTGGTGCACCGCTTTCTGTGAAGACGTCCACTTGAAGCTAACACCGGCTAGTCACGGCAGTTTGATGAACTAAATGACTATGGTACCTTAGAGTAACAATCGCGAATTCAGGCTGATCTCGATTTGGCAAAAAATGGCAGAAGATTCCTCTTTGTAGACTTGACTGCGGCATCCCATAAACCACCAAAGTAAGCGGAAACTGCGAGTATTAGTTTCCACAAGATATAATCCTAGTACATTTCGCGAGTTGGTGTTGACTGCTCCAATAAAATTTGATCCATTTTCACTGTAAATTTTCCTGCAAATCGTCTTCGGCTGATGAAAGTTAGTGTTCTCCATCCGCTGTTAGTATTGTTTCGTGATCACAACATACTTCCTTCTTCTTTACTAAAAACTTTTTCGTTGTTATGATGCTAACAAACTTGACTCCAAAACCCTTGGACATTTGTGTTTTGAAAGGACCTGCATAAATTACCTACGTCACCATATGTGAAGGCTTTCGCAAAGTTTATTCAAACACCAGTTTAATGTCCTATTAATGGATTATTGCTTGAGCTCACGTGTCTGTAGCAAGTTAAATACCGATCGAAGTAGTTTATATATAGATAGTTCCGTATCAGCAGAAGACTTCCATGCATTGTCTTTTTGTGTGCATCTCTTATTATCAGAAAGATGACAAGATTATGTCTTGGAAGAAATGTGGGATATTTTTCATCTTCCGAGATGACTGCATTTTGGAGTCTGCCACCAACTCGCAGAATTCCTTTTTCGTCTAAAAGAGGATGGAGTAAAGCGAGTCTTCTAATTTGACCGTAGAAGTATTACGTCTTTTAATAGTTTGTGTTCTTTTCGAAATTCGTTGATTGAAGTAAATAGTTCTGCTGGAGGCTTGACTGCCTTCATCTGAAGTTGTCTGTCCATCTTCCTGATTTTTTGAGACAGATTGCAGTTACTCCTATTAGGGTTTGAAGATAGAAGTAACCTTCTACAATCTGTGGCTCAACTGTAGATGTGACAAGGGTAGTGACGTTTTCTATATTTACATTTACAAAAGTGGTATCAATTTAACTTTTGATATTACATTACCATCACCGAGCGCGATCCAAACATTACAACATCACCTATCATTCCGCATCACAGCATTCCCAAGCACCATCGCATTACAAAAATGATGTTGCGATATAACATCATCTGATATTAGCGCTTTTCATAGTACAAGTTGGGGCGACAATTCTCGATGCCGACGTCGAGTAGCTTTGGACTGCTTTCGGGTTGGCTATGGGTTTGCTTTAGATTGGTTTTGGACTGGCTTTTGGATTGGTTTCGGGGTGGCTTTGGGACTGCTTTAGGTTGGCCTTGGGCTTACTTTAGGTTGGCTTCGAGCTGCCTTTGGATTAGTTTCGTGCTAGCTTTGGGCTAGAAATAGTTTCTGTGTGCATGTGCATATGGGGGTGGAGGCGACTATCGAGTGCTCATGTCGACTATCAGTTGCGAATCTGTTCTCTCAGGCAGCTTTGATGTGCAAAAATTGATTTTGATTTTGTGTGTGATAGGCAAACTTTAATTATGCCAAGCATCTAAATAAACTAATGCCCGTTCGCAAAAATCATACTACTACTGTAATAATATCTTATATCCATGAGATCTTTTGTGTTTTTCTTCTGTTGCATGAAAGATTCATTTCTTCATGTTTTGCGCACCTCTAGTTGTTATTAGCTGTGAGTCTTATACTGTTTGCGGCATCCATTCTGAACCATTCCATTAAAGCTTATGATTTAGAAGCTTTGGAAGTGCAATCAGCTGGATCGTCCTTAAATTCGATGTGACTCCATTTCCAATATCCACTTCGCATTGTATTGTATTTTTGGGAATGCTGCCGTCAGTGGTGACTTTAGTATATAATACCCCGCCATAAGCTGATTTTGAGACAACATGTAATCCGTAAAGTTCTATTTTGTAGCATTTGGTCCAGTCAATAAATGGACAAAGTAGGTGTCTTAAACCTTCGTCCTTGATAAATTGCATAATTGTTCGTATTGCCAGAAACGCGGCTGAGACTGTATAATAGACTACACTTGGTTTCGTTTCTCTACGAAAGAATTCGCTGATAAACTCGATCCTCCGGGGCTATTTTAGTTTCCGTATACATGTTTTTGATGCAGGCAGTTTATTTTCACTATTTACGGAAGATTTGGGATAGATCCTATCGCAATTTCACTACTAATTGAAGACGATCATTTAAATTTGAGTCACCTAAATTCTTATCAGAGGCTTTGTACTTTATTCGTGTTGCTGCTTTACTAATATTCAGGATGATGCCGCCGCCGCGTCCTGTCCATATGTCTCATATTAAAATATTATACATTTTTCTTCTGTTGGAGTCGATTTCCTCTTGGCTTCTTCCTCATCGACTTCGAAGAATCTTGCAGTCTGCTTATGGAACTCTGCCATCTATACCATGAACGAACTGAGATCCTCCTTGTAGTCACATAGAGAGGTCTGTTAGCACCATACAAATTTGTATACGATATGAATGGTCCTCAGCAAGATTGGTTAGCAGTGTTATAGTTGATCAGACTTTTTATTAGCTTATTGACATAAAGCTTATTTTTAATTCGCAAAAGGGATAGGAATAACTTTTCAATATCTCTCTAAGAGAGAGCTCTTACTATATTAACCGACTTCCAGTTCCTATTTAGTTTTCCTAACCAACTTCTGACTTTCCTTGACTTCAAAATACTATTATTTTTGTAGCGGTCAAATATTGTTACCCAAAGTCATGGCCAACTCGTCCACAATGCGTGCGTTCATTACGCAAGTTGCTCGCTCCACCACAGTAGCACCTTGTGGTTGGCTTCAAATGTGCCTATTATTTTTGCAGATCCGCTGTGAGTCCTTTTCTACTTCCCTCTCGTCGTCAAACTATTAGAGTGTGTAATTATGGTCGCAAGCACTCGTCAAATAGGAATGAAGACAAGTGTAAACGCGCTCTGGAGTCCAAACCCCGCTAATTTTCGATGGATCTAAAAAATCCAACCCGATGGACCAGTGTTCGTGAGCAATTATAAATACAGCCGAGCTTGTAACTTTAGTCATATAGTAAATATCGGTATATGCGAATAGAATAAATAAGAGTAGCGAAAAAGCAAAAACTGTCTAATTATTTCACCGAGATTTACTCCACCGATTGTTTCCCTTCGAATAAAAACAAGAAGTGGGCTGTTTTCTTGGGGACAATATCCAACGGTCTTTCTGGCTGAAGTACATACGATGCTAAGGGGTTGGGCAGGCGCACCGCAATCTGTAGCGATAGTCAAACTGCACTAAGGGCATTGAGCAGTCTTTGATTACTTTAAAATTCGTTCCGGAATTTAATTTATTATAAATACGGTGGAACTATTCTTGGGGAAGTGAACTCTCGGATACCTCAGCAAAGGGGGTTAATTTCCCTCATGCCCGAACCGGAACCAACAATTGGAATATCAGTAGCTTTGGCTAATATTGCCATCGAAGGCTTCTTGTAAGGACAGATGCCAGAACCTTAACGCTGCTAGCCAAACCAAACTTTTCATGTCAGAATCAAACAAACATGCTGCAAAGTTTATCCTGGCGTGAAGCAGGAAGACTTGCAGAAGTATTTTTAGCATTCTGAGTCGCCATAATTCCCTAGCTGAGCATAAGTTCAGAAAAGTAATTCTACAATACGTGACCATTTTATAATAACGAAGCGGAGTCCACAGGGACGTTACAGGTCTTTGTCCCGAGCAGTTGCCAGAAGGAACCTTTATTAGCACCGGGTCTGTCTCTGGTGCGTGTGCCGTCAACTGATATAATAAGACGCTTCGCCAGCCGATCATCATCCCGGAAACCCTAAGAGACCTACAAAATAAAGAAGTTCTTTCCCTGAACGCAACATTCTAGCTTTGTTTGGCTGAGGGTAGTAAAAGTACCATGCTTAGGACTAGCATGTTATGTAAATACTATTGCGGAGTAGGACTTGTGAAAAAATAAGATATTATGAAATGAATATGCCCAGCAATGTATGTAGATCCCATGATATTGCCATAACGAAGGTTATTTTAGAAACGCTAGAATAGGTATTTGGCTTACAAAATTCCTCCAAAATACTAGGAATTGAAAGTGCACGGTTTTTTTTGTAGATGCTCATCTGAGTAATTCATCTGCATTAAGAAAGATCATAAAATTGACTTTAGTACTCCAGCTTCATGAGATATTAATTCATATATTTCAATGATATACAAATTTAGAAAGATGATTAAATGAAAAGAATTCTCTCTATTCAAGAAAACATTAACCAAGTAGGCAAACAACAATCTTCAGCTCCCATAACGAAAGTAGCTGAGCGAGTGAAACTTCGACGTACTATCGAGGATACATCTTTAACTGACAGCGCTGTCTTGAGTAGTGGAGTATGAAACACGCAATCAGTGTTGCAGGGAAGTCATTTGATTGGAATTTCCACTTCCTATTTGCAGGTTAATCCCATAGAAGTAGTAGAGAATCTAATGTCGAGTATTATTCAACCTGAAAATATAATTGAGGATGAAATCAGCACATCCGAATTAAAAATAGAAGTACAAAGACTGCAACGTCGTGTGGATAATCTAAAGGCTCGAAATTCTGTATTAACATTAACTTTGAATGAGTGCAAGAGGCACTGCGAGCACCTTTATCTATTATGTGGGAAGTATGAATCCAACGCAATTGCGTTACAAGCTGCACTGAATTGTAGTGATCGTGCAATAGAGGCCTATGATGTAATGTTAGCGTTGCTTGAAAGCAAGTGAGTTTCTTCCCATTAGCTAATGCGGACTTAGTTTAAGAAATAAAACCTTTAAATTCAAGACTGGCATTGCTGAAAGACAAATCAATAGCAGCTCAAGAAAGTCGACATGCAGTGGAAGCCGTTGCCCGACATCTCTTGGACCGCTTGGACAGCGAAAGAAGTTTTAATGAAAACAGTTTAGGACCCTGGCAAAATACGTAAAGCGATAGAACAATTTGGAAATGATAGAAACTTAGTAATCGGTGGTATTTTCAGTGTTTGTATTAGCAATTCTCAGATTATAGATCCATGGACACAAGAAGATGACAATCGCCTTCGGAATCATGTCTCAAAATTGAAAGGCAGGCGCTCAACAATACAAAACACAGTGGTAACTTTCGAGTCGCCATTCTACACGGAACCAGAAATAAGTAAAACGTTCACAGACTTTAGCAAAGAGGCCGTCCACGAAAATCCACAAGTTGATTTGGAAATGGCAGTTCTTATGCAGGTATGAGTTGAACAAACTATGTGCTGATAAGTAGGAGGAAATATGCAAATATTATTATTGGATTTGCTAGGAAATGTTAAGTTTACGAGAAGACGTGATAGAAACGCGTCAAAAAGCTGAGCGTACAGAACGTGACAAACATATCGCATTCGAAAAAGTTCGCTTACTGCAAGATGCTTTGAGCCAACTTCAGGCTCATTTAACTGAATCGGAAGTTCTTGTAGATCTTGCCACAAAGGTACGTTGTGTAATATGAATGTGGAAAAGGTATCCAATATAAGTTTACTCCCATTTAGAACCGTTCATCATATTCTGAGGTAGATCATGCAGCTGTGATTGAACGACAATTGATAGAAGCCCTGACTAGAGAGTCACAATTAAAGAGTCGAATCCAGTCATTGATTGGAACCGCCTCAGTCACAAAGAAGACTTCAGAAGAAAAATACACGAAAGTACAAAATAATTTGACAGAATTACAGAAAGCAAATCTGTAAGTTTTCCATTTAGCAAGTCCCTCAGAAAACCTACATTTAATTGGTGCCCCTTTTCATCATTTTCAGAAATTTATCTCGCTCGCTAGAACTTCACAAGCGAAAGTATCAAACTCGAATTAAACGATTGGAACAGAAGATCATGGAATTAAATAGGATTATAAGCCAGCAGCAGCAATGTCCGGCGGACAACATACCAGAGACCACTCTGTAACACCACACAGTTATCTCAAATATATTGTTAACACATCCTTAAAGTATTAGGCATAAATATAAATATTATATAAAGTTAAATGGCTTAAAGCGACAAACATGTTAATTGTACAAAAGAAATTTAAGTTATACAGAAAAATTTGTTTGCATTTGATTTCTTGAATAAGATTTCGCTGGGAAGTCACATATGATGTACTTTAAGTATACGACGTCATCATCGTAATCTATCTAATATAAAAATAGTTAAATTTTTCAGGAGAGAAACAGTTGTTAGATTTCTTAATATATGACCAGCTTAAGGAGATTTTTTAACGTGTCAGTTCTAGATTTTTAGGAAGACTAGAAATTCAATGATTTACTGGGTCTTATACAAGGTGCGGCAGCATAACTTCCTTTTTTAAAATGCGCGCCACTCAGTTAGTTGATGTCATAGCGGAGCGCTAGTGGTCTCGTTCAAGAGGGGATACTGTAAAGTTTTGTCCCGACACGGTTAAGTCGCCATCATGCGTTGGAATAGTGAGGAGCGTGCCTTTGCCGTTGAGGTTTACTTTTCAAGCGGATGTTCGGTTATTGCTACACAGCGTGCATTTCGGAATCGCTTTAATTTAGCCCCTTTGGCTCCCGTCCCAGACCGCAAATCAATTGTTACATGGGTCACTACATTCAGACAAACTGCAAGTGCGACAAAAGGAAGAACTGGAGTCCCTCGGCCCGTTAGATCACCTGAGAACATTGAAGCAGTGAGAGCGTCAATGTTGCGATCGCCACGGCGTTCTGCGCGCAAACTCGCATCTGCCCTTGGACTACCCGATCGTTCTGTGAGAAGAATTCTTCGTGATGATCTTCATTTTCATCCCTATAAGATGGCGATAGTGCAGGAACTTTCAGAACGTGACTTCAATTCTCGGATAAACGCGTGTGAGCTTCTTCTTGATGTCGTTCCCGAGGGTGCTATTGTTTTTTTTAGCGATGAAGCCCATTTTCATTTGTGTGGGTCGGTTAACAAACAAAACATGCGCTACTGGGCTGACACCAACCCTCGAGAATTGCATCAAAAGCCTTTGCATTCACCCAAAGTCACAGTGTGGTGTGCAATTTCCTCAGCTGGAATTATTGGTCCCTGGTTTTTTGAGGAAAATGAGGTTACAGTGACAGTGAATTCGGACCGGTATGTAAACATGCTACAGAATTTTTTTTTCCCACGACTAGAAAATTTGGATTTGGGGGACACTTGGTTTCAACAAGACGGTGCAACAGCACACACTCCAAGAGCATCGATGGCTGTTTTGAGGGAACACTTTCCAGAGCGCCTTATCTCAATTAGAGGCGATTTGGAATGGCCGGCACGCTCTCCCGATCTGTCCCCTTGTGATTTTTTTCTATGGGGTTTTTTGAAATCCCGTGTTTATGTGAACCGTCCAAGAACCCTACAAGATTTGAAGACCAACATCCAAGAAGAAATTGCCAACATAACACCTGCTATGCTAACAAGAGTCATGACAAACGACAGAAATCGGTTTGCGCAATGTATGGAGAATGGGGGACGTCACCTAACAGATTTGATCTTCAAAACAATGTAAATAAAAACTTTAGACATGTACCTATATTATAAAAAATAAATAAATATTTTCCGATGAATACAATAGTTTTTATTGAGTTTTGAAAAAAGGAAGTTATGCTGCCGCACCCTGTATTATCTTACATACAATTAGTATCATGAGAGCGTGCGCGCCAGGGAAGAAAAACAGACTGCTATAGTAAATGGATTTTTATTTTATCAACATCAAGCTGGGACTTTTCTCCGCTCTGCTGCTATATGAAATAGAACACGAAAAGCGACCATTACTGCTACTCGGAAGCTCCAAGCCTGCGTCGTCTCATCGGGGTACTGTGGCTTAACACAATTTGAAATGAAGAACTTAGTCGGCGCACTGGCCAGATACCGCATTATATCGCACCGTAAGATGTTTTTTGTTGCGGATGCTGGGAGTCCTGAGTCCGCACCCACTTGATGACGGACCGGACGAAACCGTCAGTCAACTTTTTCGTTCTTTTTACCGTACGTCATAATCATATAAAGTGATCTTATTTGAACAGCTTGGTCCATGGCGACGTTTTAGTTTCCTTTTTTGGTTTTCTTAAGTTATTTGCGTATCAGTTTCAATTACTCGAGGTAGACATGTGCATGTGTATGTATGTTGTAATAAAGCTTGCGGGTAGTAATTAATATAATAAATATAAGTGTACCTGGTTTCCGGCGGTTTTTAATTTACGTACATAACATATATATATGCTTTTGTGCACGGAGTAAATTGGAAATGCGTGAATATGCGTCAGATCAATTGAGGTGCGCACATACATATATATATGTATGCATCGTCATGCGGTAATAGCCAATGTCTGTTTATTTATGATGAACACAGTATTTATGCCGTTGATATAATGTACATATGTGTACGTTAGCGTTTGGCAAAACACAGGGTGCGGCAGCATAACTTCCTTTTTTCAAAACTCAATAAAAACTATTGTATGCATCGGAAAATATTTATTTATTTTTTATAATGTAGGTACATGTCTAAAGTTTTTATTTACATTGTTTTGAAGATCAAATCTGTTAGGTGACGTCCCCCATTCTCCATACATTGCGTAAACCGATTTCTGGCGTTTGTCATGACTGTTGTTAGCATAGCAGGTGTTATGTTGGCAATTTCTTCTTGGATGTTGGTCTTCAAATCTTGTAGGGTTCTTGGACGGTTCACATAAATACGGGATTTCAAAAAACCCCATAGAAAAAAATCACAAGGGGACAGATCGGGAGAGCGTGCCGGCCATTCCAAATCGTCTCTAATTGAGATAAGGCGCTCTGGAAAGTGTTCCCTCAAAACAGCCATCGATGCTCTTGAAGTGTGTGCTGTTGCACCGTCTTGTTGGAACCAAGTGTCCCCCAAATCCAAATTTTCTAGCCGTGGGAAAAAAAATTCTGTAACATCTTTACATACCGGTCACTGTAACTGTAACCTCATTTTCCTCAAAAAACCAGGGACCAATAATTCCAGCTGAGGAAATTGCACACCACACTGTGACTTTGGGTGAATGCAAAGGCTTTTGATGCAATTCTCGAGGGTTGGTGTCAGCCCAGTAGCGCATGTTTTGTTTGTTAACCGACCCACACAAATGAAAATGGGCTTCATCGCTAAAAAAAACAATAGCACCCTCGGGAACGACATCAAGAAGAAGCTCACACGCGTTTATCCGAGAATTGAAGTCACGTTCTGAAAGTTCCTGCACTATCGCCATCTTATAGGGATGAAAATGAAGATCATCACGAAGAATTCTTCTCACAGAACGATCGGGTAGTCCAAGGGCAGATGTGAGTTTGCGCGCAGAACGCCGTGGCGATCGCAACATTGACGCTCTCACTGCTTCAATGTTCTCAGGTGATCTAACGGGCCGAGGGACTCCAGTTCTTTCTTTTGTCGCACTTGCAGTTTGTCTGAATGTAGTGACCCATGTAACAATTGATTTGCGGTCTGGGACAGGAGCCAACGGGGCTAAATTAAAGCGATTCCGAAATGCACGCTGTGTTGCAATAACCGAACATCCGCTTGAAAAGTAAACCTCAACGGCAAAGACACGCTCCTCACTATTCCAACGCATGATGGCGACTTAACCGTGTCGGGACAAAACTTTACAGTATCCCCTCTTGAACGAGACCACTAGCGCTCCGCTATGAGTGTCGATATTTGTGAAAAATCTCAATTGTTTACTAGAGAAGAAAACGGTGTCGCTATTTTGTTCTTTCAATTGTCTTGATCACTAAGAACACCGTAATATACATTTGGCATTTCATTGAGCATTCCCACTGTATGGTCAGCTCAAATTGTCGGTTAATTTATAATCGTAAATTCAGTAATGGTGAATTTTTCCGACTTGCTGTTAAGTTTTTAGTGGCAAGTTTCTCTAGGAATCACTGAGCATACACATTATTTTCTGCAATTGATAACTGCATACATTCATAGCCAAATTTCAACAAATTCATAATAATAATAATAATCGTTAGCGTAACAATCCAATTGGATCTGGCCCTTTAAGTGCATTAGACCACTTCATTTAAGACCGTAACGGCACATTACAGTACAATGTAGGAGGCAATGTGGTCAGCATTACGTTGCCCGAGATTATTACCCTGATTTGACACAGGTACTCATTCAGAGCTGAGTCAACTGGTATCCAACGTCAAATCATGATACAAATCTCACTAATGCCACTAGTGAGATTTGAACCGCAACCTTCCATACGATAGCCTTATGCTCTAACCACTCAGCTATCCGGGCATTTAACAACAATTCATATCGGATCTAAAACTCGATTCGATTCTTTTGTCTGTCTGTTCGTCCGTCTGTCTGTCACATGCATTTCCTCAGCAACGGATTCTCGAATTAATGGGAATTTAGTGGAAAGGTGGGAACAGTGAATCCCCTTCCATGCAATGAGTAACATCGTTCTACGTTGAGTTTAAGAGGGCCCCATACTTTTACAATACAACTAATTTAAGTCGTAAATTATTTGCAGCTAATTAACAATGAATTTGGGAATGTATTTCAAAACGTAATGGCTGGAAAACCACATTAGATTGATATGGGGTTAAATTTATCGTAGAGAAATTATGAGACAGACGTCTTGGATGGCATATATATGTAATTTGCGCAAACTCACTTATCAAGTCTAGTCTGAGCATCAAAGTCTGAACGAGACAAAGGCTAAAGAAGGGTTCGTACCACTGCTTCGTAGAAGATATTGTTGTTCGCCCCAGCAATCTTTTCTGTAGGGGCATGAACGTTTATGGGGCTGATGTTTCAAAAATTATATCGCAATCGGAGAGCATATGGTCGTTCATTTTTTTCAAGGTCGATACAGCAGGCTTCATTTTTTGGTTAGAGAAAAATTACACCTTTCCGATATTGCCATCAAATATCCAAGATCAGTTATCCATTTCTCGATAAATTAGACTAAAAAGTGAATCCAACTAAGATTCACTGAAGAGGAGGACAACTGGTTCTTGAATTATGGACATTTGAAATGATTAGTGCAACCCCCATAAGAGGAGGACAACTGGTTCTCGAATTATGGACATTTGAAATGATTAGGAGGAGGATGCACAAATTTTTCAGTTGAAATCTGCTCCAAGTATTCTCGCCATCTATCCGCTGCGGCTCGACGGTCGGTAAGCAAAGTACAGTTTTTGTCATTAACGCAACAGAAGTGTTCGATATCCGATATGCGTTCGTGCCGGCCTTTGTTCCTCCGGCCTCCGTTCGAGTGATAGCGATGTTTTTTTTTTGCTTCGCGGTTGGCATTCTTAGAGGCATTTCTTTTCACGGACTTCCATTTTAACATCGTCATTCCGAAGGCAAGAATCTCAGTTGATATACCGTTTACCTGGCTTGGTGACCCTAAGGATTGCAGAGGCCACTTTGTGGATCGTATCCTTAATTTGGTTGCACAATGCTTCTACATTCGTAATAGTTGGTATTTTTTGGAATTGCACCAAATTTTACGCAATAAATGTGGAAGTGGAGGAAGAACAAATTCTTCCGTTGAAATTTGCTCGAAACACTCTTGGCATCTATCCGTCGCGACTCGTCGTTCGATAAACAAAGTACCGTTTTTGCTGTTAACGCAATAGAACTGTTCGTTATCATATGTGGGTTGGTGTCGACTTTTGAGAAATTGATTCAGATCTCTTTCGCCATCCCCAGTACCCAGTTTATCGCAAAGAACTTTGTAATAGACATGGCATTCTTGTAAATTTGCCAAGTGGCCAGCGTTTTATAGTCGAGAAACTTGTGGTAGTTTAGCGTTTCTTTTCAATAACCTTATTTTCAACAGCGTCATTCCAAGGTTAAGTATCTCGGTTGCTAAACCGCTTAACTTACTTGATGACCCCGAGAGTTGCATATCCACAATGGTGGGTTCGTTTCTTCTTCTTAATATGTGGCGGGTCAGTGCGGTCCTTACGCTGTTTTATGGGTGGCTTGATTCGCAAGACGGCAGTCAACAGCCTATGCTCAGGTGCAATGGTCTCATAGGGAACAGCTTTGTAGGCAGCGATGATGATAAAATGCAGCCGCCTTACCAGGATAAAGTCCAATTGCATTTTATTGCTCCCACTATAAAATGTAGGAAGATGAGGCAATAGTAAATCACGCATTCACAATTACAAGGTCATGGGTTTGTAGTCGCTTTTCTACAAGAAACTGGTTTCTAATTTCTTACAACGTAATGCCATCAGCCATTCATAGAGAAAAGGTATCGCCTAGCATCTCCATGAGAAAATATTCAAATCGTTTGCCCCTTTTGTTGTTGAGATCGTCGTTGTGTATTTAATCCAATCCAAGACCCCTTCCGTGGCTTCGCGAAAAGTGGTTTTTCCGGGTAGGGCTGCCAGCCGTACACCAGCTCAGCTCCCAGATTGTCCCATTTTCAAGCGTGAGAGATACGCCTTCGAAAAAAATCACAATAACAACAATCAACGCGTAGAGGTGGAGAACAGATTTGGTAGCAGAGCTGTTTGTGTATGTTTAGCAGGCGTCTCCAAGGTCTTATGCTTTATAATGAATACCGACCTGTGCTACTTTTCTGGGACCTATACAGTCGTTTGACTGCTTTGTTCCTTCACTAGTATATTAAATGGGGTGTTTATGAATACGATGAGCTCATCTTTCAAGTTCAACTATATGTTGAGTGTCTGGATAGCTGAGTGATTAGAGCACCACGCTGTCGTACGAAAGGTCGCGGTTCAAATCTCATTGCTGGCAGTGGAATTTGTATCGTGATTTGACGTCGGATACCAGTTGACTCAGCTGTGGATGAGTACCTGAGTCAAATCAGGGCAATAATCTCGGGCAAGCGCAATGCTGACCACATTGCCTCCTACAGTGTACTGTAGTGTACCGTTACGGTCTTGAATGAAGTGCTCTAACACTGGATTGTTGCGTCAACGATTATTATTATTATTATATGTTGATCGTGTTAGAGATTCACCTGGAGCTCAAAAGTGGTATACATACATATTTTGCTACAAGAAGAGCTGGAATTTTGAATAGCCTGAATAAATTGAGAAGCATCAAGTTCTGTGAGACGTCAAAAGACCTGTACCACTGCCGAGATATGGTGGCAAACTAATGAAATGAAATACTTAAATTTCAAATAACCAAGCCAATATCTAGCTATGTAAGGCATAAAATAACAACCAAAGAATAAAGCGTAGTGTAGATTGCAATGAAAACGAATCCCACACTTTCCGTAAATTGATTTGCATTGAATCTTAAAAAGCTGAGGCTCATTTCAGGGGTTAAGGGGTACAACTAGTGTGATATTTTTAGAAAATCGAGTTTTTCTGCATTATTTGATAGTTTATACCTTTAAAAGTAATATATAAAATTCAATATTGTATCTAGTTTTTGAGTTATAGTCTTCTAAGGGTAGCTGCACATCAGTTATAAATGTGCGCTGAGGAAGTGGGGAGCCCCCCTTACACTTAACGTAAAGTGCCGCCACTTGCTACATATAGACCACACGTTCTTACCAAATTTCGTGACAACCGCTTTAGTCGTTTTCGAATAAATTGGATGTGACAGACTGATAGGCAGACGTCGACTCGATTCTAATAAGATTTTGCGTGAAATAAAACCTGGTATCGAAAAGTTATATGGCCGCTACAATCTTTATACCGTCTTTGAAGGCATTCATATAGGACAGTAAGATTAAATTTTAACAAAAAAATGTTTGTTCTATGATCGCCTGCAAACTTTTCAGCCCAACTGTTATTAGGGACCCCATACACAGATATGTATGAGTAGGTAATAATGAGGGGATTTTTATCAGTACTACATTTTCCAAACTTGCTGCAATTCTAACTCGATAATACATCGCTCAATCGGCTAGATTTAGTTTTAGCATATTTCTAGACATAATGACCCTCTAGATTTTTTATTGGAGGAAAACTACAATTTTGCCTTACCATTTGTGACAAAAATTCAAATTTTTTTATACTCGGCCATTTTGTTAAATATAAGGTTTTTTTTGCATAATCGTGGGCCATTGTATGGACAGTACCTTTTAGTTTAATACTTTTTTTTAAATTGTTTTTGAGGCACTGTGAAAGTCACATTCAGTGGATAATTTTGAGTCTCGGGAGATCCCGCATAGTTTGCTGGCAGTCAAATATGTTCTTTCCAAAATTTCACTATGTACAAATAATGTAATATAGCCCCAAAATTAACAACTATGACGCCGGGTATCAAGTGCTTAATTACTAAATGCGAAACGCATTGGAAGCATCCTTAAACATTGCATTACCATGGCTGCTTAACCATGCCATGGCTCTTTACCAAACAAATTTTCATTAGGAGGAATAGGTAAAGAGGAAAGAGGCACATTGAAATCTTCCCAGGCAACATTATTATTGTTCGTGGGATCGATTCAGGTACTTCCCGGTATGTTATTTAAACAGCTTCCATTCAGGTACGTGAAGGTTTACATCATGGGGAAGGAACAGGGCGGAAAAAACTCTCACTCAGAAGCGCGCTATCATAATGTGATGCGATATTATTCCGAATGAATATCTACCTTGACGGACGAATCAAATACCAGTAGACGCGTTGATTATAAGATGGAAAGTAAACATCCTTGAAAAGCGTGAAAAAAACTTCAACCGAATTATACAGCGATCAAGCATAGTTGAAGTACATGCACACCAACACTTCACCTAGAAACTTATTTCCGTTTCTTAACTAAACAGATGAGATTGGATAATTGAACGATCTAAATATAATTGCTTATATAAAAACCTGCTGTCTTGTAAGGAAGATTACTGGTATTATCAAATTTTAAAAGCTCTCATGTTTCAAAATTCTTTTTGCCTAATTGTTTCATCAAAACTTATATAAGATGGTATGTGCCGACTTTCGTATGAGTCAATCTTCTTGACTCTGGTTTATTTACTTGATGACATGTGTGACATCCTACGTCAGATAGTGTCCTTGTACCACCATAAGTATGTCTGCCTACCGCTGACCTTATATAAATATTGACTGGCGTTCTTCTTTGCTAACTCGGCCTGTTTTACCTGTCCTAAGTCCTGCGTAAATCATGCCTGTGTAAGGTATCTTGTGCACCCTAAACTTTTCCGTACTTGATAAGGCAAATAAAAAGATTGGTCCACATCTAAGTAATATAATAATAATAATAATCGTTGGCCTAAGAATCCATATTGGATTAGGGCCTTGAAGTGTGTTAGAGCACTTCATTCAAGACCGCAACGGTAGACTACAGGATCACAATACCCTGTAGGAGGCAATGTGGTCAGCATTACGCTCGCCCGAAATTTTTTACCCTGATTTGACTCAGGTACTAATTCACAGCTGATTCTCGCTTGATATCCGACGTCAAATCAGGATACAAATTCCACTGCCGCCAGTGAGATTTGAACTGCAACCTTCCGTACGACAGCCTTATGCTTTAACCACTCAGCTATCTGGACACATTTAAGTAATGGAACACATAAAAGGGTAAGTCACTTCCCATGATAACAAATCCTCCATGAACGTAGATTGGACCAGGGCAAACTACACCATTTTCATCGTTTCGGTTCTTAAAAATTGTTTAAACACATTCGCCTACTGCTTCCATTCTTTGTTCTGGGCTCCGTCAGCAAGCCTGACGGCGGCTTAATTTTATGTAAGGATACAACTAAAATTAATAACACTTGAAGTTATTAATTTAATATATTTTATTGATCTTCATCCTTCACAGTTCCAACTAGACTCTTAGTTATTTATTTAATATATTTTATCGATCTTCATCCTCTCACAGTTCCGACTAGACTCTTCCTTTTATTATTTTACTGCTACCTTAATACCTACGATGCTCGCTCGTTTGTGCATCCGTTATGCAGGTGCACTCAATAATGTTTACAATGTTTCGGAATTAACTGTAAATGGGAGATAAGCGACCCAAGCGGATATTTAACCTCTCCCCTATTTAACTTGAAATTCTCCGTAATTTTACTGGATTGCGAGCTTTTTACAACAATTTTCAATTTTTTTTTTTATAGGGTAAGTATTATGATAAATAGTATTAACAAAAATGCGCTTACAATTGAACCAGATAGGTAATTTATATTTTTATGAAATTTTAGAATATTGATATGTTCCAAGTTTCTCTTATTTTCTAAACTATCTCTTTGAAATCAATGTTTTTGGTGAAATTATAATCCGTATTTTCATTATAAAAGAACCTGTCAATAAATTTTACATTTGTTTTACCAACGGTTTGATTTAGTATTTGGATTGTACAGTTATTGATGTTGATTAAATAGTTACCACTTAGGTGTATGTTTCTGTCGTCACAATAATTAACAATATTAGTTTGTTTAAGATTCTTACAGATTATAGTGTTATCATCAACCTTCACAATTTCTGTTCCATTATTTTCTACAAGTAGGCAATTATTTCTTGTAATACTCTTACTCAAGGGTTTCAACTCCCTTTCATAATTCAATTTTTCATCATAAACATATTTTGTTCCATTTATTTCTATAAAATACTGATCTTCTAACATTGCTTGTAAATTATTCGTAGTGGGTAACGATGTAATTAATTTGTACTCTTCAATTTTGTAAGAATTTGGAATTTTAAGGGCCAAAATTATTGTGTTTTCCTTATACTTCAGTAGTCCGGTTCGTACGTTTTTGAGTTTATAAAAGTCCAGTTTAGTCGTCAAAATTTCGGTTGCTGTTAGCATACTAGAGTGAATCAATCCATGTTTCATCATTGCTATGTTGTCAATAATCTGATTTAACTTCTCTTCCAAAATTCGGAGTTTTTAAAATTTGGTCTGTTTTCAGTTGTTTTTTTTTTTTTACTAATAATTTTTCGTTTTCTGTGAGTTGTTGAAAGGTTTTACTAATTGCGTTTCGGTCTGACTCTATCAGATTTTTAAGGTATTCAATCGAGTTATTAAAATGAGAATTGAGTTCAATTTATTTATTAAGGTTTTGAACTGCATTTTCACAATTCTCTTCTATTAGTTGGATATGTTCTACTATTTCCTGTCGATCTGTGGTGTTGCTAATAGTAGCAGTGCAACTACCCAAACTGAGGTCATCACCTGCAAATTTACGAGGACGTTTTATATTAATGGGATGTTCTCTACCTAATTCTTTAATCCTATATCTCGGTTCGTTCTTATAGTAATTACGTTTATAGTTCTTAACTGGAATAATTCTCCTAGTCTCCCTATAATCTTCTCTTTTCTTATTAAGCTTATTTATATATTTATTCTTGTACTCCTTCAAAGTCTTTTCAAGCATTGCAGGATCAGCCCGTACTGCTTGATTCGGAGTCATTTTGATAGAAGAGTGATATCTATCGTTATAATTACTTACTGCCCTATGTATTTTCTGTAATAAAGTTAGATCTAATTTCCTCATAGATATAGTTTTTCCTGTACTGTTGAGTGAAACCTTTCGATATCACTATTCCCTGTATGGGTATTTGGTTTCGTGAAATGTAATGCTATACCTTGCGTTCTAAAGAAGTCCTTAGTATTAATACTGGCGAACTCATTATCGGTAATAATCTTCTGCGGTTTACCAAATTTAGAGAAGTGTTCTTCCAACACTTCGATCTTCCTATTCCAATTTCTATTTTGCAAATGATAAATATAAGCTTTTTTCGTCAGCTTATCAATTAGCGTTAGAAATGCCTGCTTCATGAAATAGTATATATCCATATGCAACATTTCGTTTATACTAGTGGGAGTTTCACTAATTTTGTATTTAACTCTGAAAGGCTTACGTTCGTATTGGGTTTCCAAACACGTTTTACAATTATTAATAACTTTGGTTATCTCCTCGACTAACTTCGGGTAATACAATTTATTTTTTAGACTATTAAAGGTTTCTATAATCCCACTGTGCATACTCTCAACTGTGTGATATAAAGATATCTGTCTATGGATTTCCTCTGCTGTTTTTATTTCTCTCGCCCTCATTGTAGCTTTGATAAACTTTATGTTCCTATCGTCTCCAAATAGTTCAATTAATACTTGCTGAATTTTATTAAACTGATGGTATGAAAGTTCGGTGTAGATTCCTGTTATACCTGGTCGAATATACCTTCTTAAAAGGTCAACCCAATGGTCCCTATCCCTAGTCATATCCATATATATTATTCTACGGTTATGCAATATTTCTATTTCCTGATCTACGTCATATGCTAGTATTAACTGCGTTTTATATTTATTTACTATGGTCTCTTTAATAGGAATGTGATCCAACTGTTGTTCATCTTGTGAATGAACTGTAGCGTTATCTGACAAACCATTGATCGATTGGTTATCAGTGGAATTTTCTTTTTGATTAGTGGCTTCTGGAATGCGACTCAAGAAGTCTGCAACCTTGTTTTCCTTACCTTTGATATACTCTATATCAAACTGATACTCTTGTAGTTTCAGTAACCACCGTTGATTACGTTGACTAAATTCTTTCCCCTTATACTTCTTTGTCATATACTTTACTGGTAAGTAGTCTGTTATAAGTTTGAATCGATTACCCCACAAGTAGGGACGGAAATATGTTACAGCCCAGACAACTGCTAAAAATTCTTTATCGGTAACAGAGTAATTTTTCTCATGATCATTTAGCGATCGAGAGGCATAACACACAGGTTGATTATTCTGCGTTAACACGGCCCCTATCGCATAATTGCTCGCGTCGGTAGTGAGTGTAAAAGGTTTATCGAACTCGGGAAATTTTAAAATCGGTTGTTTAGTCAAAACTAATTTTAGTTGTTCGAATGCTTGAATATATTCTGGATCTCTAACATTAATTTTTTTGTCCTTTTTCAGGTATTTGATCATCGGGTGTGCAATTTTTGCATAGTCTTTTACAAATTTTTTATAATAGCCTGTAGCACCTAAAAATCCCCTTAACTGTTTAATTGTTGACGGTAGTGGATACTCTTGTATACACTTTACCTTATTTGGGTTAGGCTGCATACCCTCAGCTGTAAGGATATGTCCAAGAAATTCGGTGTGTTTTTGCATAAAAGAACATTTGTCAAAACGAATTTTTAAATTATGGTCAGATAAAATTTGGAATATTTTTCTTAATGCCTTAATATGCTCTTTTAGGCTAGTGGAGAATATGAGAATATCGTCTAAGTAGACGATGCAGATTACGCCTACACAGTCCCGAAGTATATAGTTCATAAATCGTTGGAAGGTCCTTGGGGCATTCTTTAGCCCAAAGGGCATTCTAAGGAATTCGTATAGGCCGTCGGGTGTAACGAAGGCAGTTTTGTGGATATCCCTCGGATGTACTTTTATTTGATGATATCCATGAACCAAGTCTACGGCTGAAAAATATTGTGCTCGTCCGAGCTTATCTAATAGACTCTCTATGTTAGGTAGGGGGAATTGATCATCCTCTGTGATTTCGTTTAACGCCCTGTAATCTACGCACATGCGAAATTTTTGTTTACCTGATTTATCTAATTTTTTTGGTACGATTACAATAGGTGAGGCATATCGGCTGTGTGATTTCCGAATTATCCAAATTTTCTCAAACTCCCTCACTTGCCGGCGGACTTCCTCCTCGTGTTTTGGAGGAAGACGGTATAGCCTCGAATGGATTGACTGATCCGTTTTTGTTTTTATTTCGTGCATAATTGTGTCGGTGTTAGTTAAAGGATCCCCTTCCTTGTAAATTAACCCACTAAATTCCTTAAATAACTTTTCCATTTCACTTTTTTCTTCTTTATTTAAATGACTTAAGTCAACTTTCCCTTGTTCGGCATTAAGTTCAAAGCACTTGAGGTTTTCTTCATTTTCTGAAGAATCTAAAGATATTTTACTACCATTATTTAGGATGAGACATTTATTCTCAAAATTGAAGATTTTCACAATTTTGGATAATATGTCCATTCCGATTAAAAAGTCATACGACTTCCCTAATAAATCCCTCTTATACCATTTGATTCCACCTTTTGGATCAAAGTTAAATTCTGTTGGAATATTTGTAATTACTCGTTCAACGCTTTCCGTGGTTGTATGGTTTATAGTCTGCAAACGGATGTTAGTCTTATCGAAGATTTTAAACTTGCTACAATCTACTCTAGCAGAGTTCACAATGCTCATTGTTGAACCTGTATCTATCAAGCACTTGTACAGTTTATTATCAATGGTAAGATTAGCAAAGATTTTGTTTCCGAGGCCTAATTCATAAAAAAACTCTGGTTCAATATTATGAACCTCCTCGTTTACTGAATTAGACCCGGGTGATGGGTCATTTCTATTTTGATTTGATCTTCTATGGGTCACGGTACCTATCTCCATAGGTTTAGGTGGTGATCGCCTAACCTGGTCAGAACGATTCCAGGAATGTTGTCTATGTTGAGTAGGATTATTATTACTTCTAAATCCAGAATCTCGGAAGTTATTTAGTCGAGAATTTTGTCGATCTTGCCAAAAATGTCCCGAGCTACGTCTGTATTGATTTGATTCTACCCTATTTGGTCTACCAAAATTTGAATTGTGTTGTCCATGATTACCGGATTGTTTCTGTCTATTGTCCTGTTTGTTATGGTGTTTTCTATAGTCCTGAATGTTATAATTCTTTCTTTCCTGATATAGTGTTTCTCGGTCTAAATTATCTTGATCGTAGCCCACGTACGAGTATAAAATTTCTTTTACTTCATGTAAATCAAACAAATTTCTTATATCACGTGACAAATTACCACTAACTATTTGCTTAATTCTATTCACTAATAACGCGTAGAAAGTTTGCCGAGTTTCCGCTGTATTCGATTCATAAGTGGCGAATGTATTGATTTCTTCTATAATATATTCAATTTTAGAGTTAAGATCGGAGATAGAACATACTTTGAGTTGCGTTATTCTTCTCGAAAGGTCCTTGTAGTTCGTAGATGGTCGAAAATGTTGTTTGAGTAAATTTCTAGCCGACTCCCAGTTTTCCGGACGATTATTTAACAAAAGTTCCATTGCCGCTCCTGTAATTTTTATGTCATAAATTACCTGCCAGGCTTCTTCCCGTGATTCCTCATCAATAGCACTAAGATGACCACCAACGGTTGTTAAAAACTGCGTTAGCTGCTTCCTGTCTCCCGAAAACTCTTTTATGTAGGCAATTTGTTTTATTATTGTTTCTGCTCGATTTGGCCGTTGCAAATTAGCTAAATTCTCCAAAGCTGCTATCAATCGTTGCGCTAATACGTTATCCATTTCGGCTTGAAGGATGCGTCGATGGTAAATAGCTAGTCTGTCTCTACGTTGCGTCTTGAGGTGAGTCTATTTCACTGCACTTTTATATTAGATTTTTTTTTTTTTTATTTTTATTTTATTGCTAGGATTCCAAACCAGCCTCAGAATGTGTTTTAAGACGGATTTATGCTTGTTACTCCGCCTCCTAGCTTTGTATTTATTTTAGTTAATATATTTTTTTTTTTTTTTTTTTTATATTATTAAACGAATCGCGACACTTGATTTTTTTAGTTAAAACAACTTTGTTTCTAAAAAATTGCGCCGGTTCTTGAACGAATTTTAAAACACGTAACTTCGCGTATCACTGGATCCTGCTCGATGCATGGATCCTACCGACTGCGCCACTAAAATTAATAACACTTGAAGTTATTAATTTAATATATTTTATTGATCTTCATCCTTCACAGTTCCAACTAGACTCTTAGTTATTTATTTAATATATTTTATTGATCTTCATCCTCTCACAGTTCCGACTAGACTCTTCCTTTTATTATTTTACTGCTACCTTAATACCTACGATGCTCGCTCGTTTGTGCATCCGTTATGCAGGTGCACTCAATAATGTTTACAATGTTTCGGAATTAACTGTAAATGGGAGATAAGCGACCCAAGCGGATATTTAACCTACATACCTTCGTGAATTTTTTCTTTCGATTTTTCGGTTTGCGAAAATGAGACTCTTCACTCATTTCCCGACTTTGCAAAATGAATATATGCACATAGCTGCAGATCTCAGATTTAAGATTTGACAGAAATTGAAGAAATGAAGGGTTAGAAAGTACAAACTACCTAACCTAACAATGTTCAAAAGTTCTCTAAAAAAATCTTCTGATCAAATAGGTTCAACAATAGTACATTACTATATTTTTGATTTTTTCTGGAAAGCTTCCTTAAATTCATTTGGTATCATTTGTAGTATTCGCGGCTTCGTGGCATGCACATCATTTCGTTCACCGTTGTCTAATGAGAAGATTCAGATGCTTCTATGAAGGATTTTTCCTTTCCCTCCTTTCAAATTCTTATTTCACATTCCGAATGCTATATCACCATTAGCGTATTTTCAATATTAATTTTTAAATTATCACTTTCATTTTTTCATTTTTCAATCATAATACAGACATTTTCGAATATTTAAATATTTAGTTTCGACTTAAGTTTGGGCGAGTAAGTAGTCAAAATGTGCAAACTTAAAGTGAGACAAGAGTCATTTTCGGAAACTAACCCACCTAAAAACCTAGATAAATTCAAGGCGCTGCCCTTATATAAAATCTACGCCCCAAAATGCATTCGGATATCTGCTAACAATAGTATATTTGAAAAAGTAAAGACTCGCTTTTTTTTGCTATTGGTCTTACAAATATCGATATTTCGTTCCCTTCATCAGTGCTACCAATTTTTAAACGACGCCTTGCAGTAATGGAGACTAAGACGTTGCGTTGGACCAGTGGTGTAGTACGCCATGATCATATCAGAAATGAGGACATCCAGGATCGATACGGGGTTGCACCGGATGTAAAAAAAATGCGAGAGAGGCGTCTTCGATGGGATTGACATGTAATTCGCGCTCATCTAAATTCACTTTCCAAATTTGGTTTAAACATCGAAGTCGATGGGAAACGATTAAAAGGCCGGTTGAAACAACGTTGGCTTGATACGTTAGATGGTGGTTTGAAAGCCTCTCAACTCCATCCAGATCAGGCATATGATCCAGCAAAATAGTGCAACCAATCAAGACGAGCCGACCCCACTTCTGGACGAGACAAAGGCTGAAAAGTTTCGTGGAAATTTTTTGTCAATTTATTTTAGAGATGCGTTAATACTTATTAGAACTTGCAAAAATCCAAATTGGAGCTGATAAACACCAAAACAGCTTCACTTCATCAATAAGTCTCGTCAACTAACATCAACTATCTTGCGTGAAACTGTGCTGTGTCCGATACAGTGCTATGTATAATATAATACTTCGATAGGGCTTCCGAAATCCGATAAGAACACCACATCTGTTTTATTACCTCTAATCTTATTTTGAATCTGATAATGAAGTCTTTCTTTGGAAGTTCTTTTTAGTGAATAACTGGATAAATTGATGTCTGCATAAAAAGTGACAATAATTATGGGCGTTTTGGATTTAGCTTGTTCACCCGATCTACGCAATTACGATTAAAGGTGCAGTGTGTGTGTGTGTTCAAGTAGCAATCTGCAAATCTGAGATAGTTTAATGGAACTATCTTCCTTGTATAAATTGCGAAAGTATCAGTTCCAACCGTATTATGCCTTATTATATTGAATAAACGAATCGCATTCATCTCAGCAACACTCGTTTTGAACAAACAAAAATAACTCATTATAAGGGTGAAAATTAACTGAATATAAGAGTATAATACCATTGACACCTTACAGCCGGATGGCCTGTGCTATACATATTATGGCTTCTTTGTCTATATACCAGATTCGCTGTGCGAAATGTAATAAGCCCGAATCATTGTGGCCAAGCTTTCTTGATTACGGTGGGTACTGTGGGAAGTCGTTTCACGTAAGATGCTTGGGCATTCCTCTCGTGTTCATGAAGATTCGCTTGAAATTCGCCCTATACATTAAATATCGTTACGATGCACATAGTGGCAGTTATGCAGCAACGACATCTACGCGGTCCGGACACCGTGAACCTGGAAAGGCCCGAAGCCGACGGCAGAAGAGAGCACTGCGAAGGAAGATGAAGCACCTTGGGAATGAGGACATAGACGTGGCTGTACCACTAGGCGCGGTAACGCCCAGAGAAATCGGAAACAAGGAAGCGGAATCTCCGGCGGAAGGTGGGGATAAACTGGAAACCCCGGTAAGATCCACACTGGACGCACCAGACTCTTCTGTCAGCGACAATAGACTAAGTTTATGTCGAAAAACATAAAGATTGGTCAAATCAACCTGCAGCATGCCAAAGCTCCCTCCTACCTGTTGGCAGCGAGAATGACAAAGCTGCAGGATTTCCCCTATATCTTACTGGTGCAAGAACCGTGGGTTCGATTTAACAGAGTCTGTGGCATTGGATCAGTAAAGGGGGCTAGGATCTTCTACGACGAAAGATCCATAAGACCGAGAGCTTGCGTCCTGATGTCAAGACGGTTAGAGGCAACTATGCTGAGACAATATTGTTCCCAGGACTTAGCTACGGTCATCATACAATACCAAATAAATGGCGAGAGGAAAAACATCATAGTTGCCTCCGCTTATTTATCCTATGATTCTTTGTATCTTCCACCGACGCAAGAACTTAGGGATCTGGTGGCGTATGCAGAATCAAGTGGTCTCGAACTCTTAATAGGTTGCGATGCGAATGCTCAACATATTTGTTGGGGCAGTAGCAAATGCAATCCAAGAGGAGAGAAGCTATTTGATTTCATCACTTCAGCTGGTCTTATGACTGCAAACGTAGGGTGCGCCCCTACGTTCGTGGGACCGAGAAGAAGCGAAGTAATTGACCTAACAACCCCAAAATTTTTAGAGTTGATTACACACTCGCGAGTGCTAGAGGAGGTCTCACTGTCAGATCACCGATATCTAGAATTCAATCTGACTATTGCGGATGAACAGTCTGCAGTACAAAGACGGAACCCTAGGAAAACGGATTGGGCAAAGTTCAATGAACTTCTTGGCAATAAAGTACAGTTCCCTAGGCGACTAAGGACTCCTTTGGTGCTGGTAGATGAATTGAAAACTCTGAACGGCACACTTTTAGAGTGCTATGAGGAGGCTTGTCCTATTTCCCGAGGCCAAAGCGGTAAAACGGTTCCTTGGTGGAACCGAGAACTGCAAAAACTCAGGAAATCAACCAGGCGACTTCTAAATCGTGCTTGCAAAAGTAACAAGGACGAAGACTGGTTAAATTTCAGGAACTCACAACGTGAATATAAGAGGCTCGTGAGGTGCTCGAAACGAGACTCCTTTAGAGCGTACTGTGAGGAACTGGAAGGCGAAAGGGAGACTTCAAGGCTGTGCAGAGTCCTCAAAAGGGATGAGTCGGCCAAGTTGGATTCTCTTAGAAAACCCGACGGTACTTTCACGAGCTCCAGACTGGACTTAGTACAGACCCTCCTGGAAGTACACCACCCGGGAGAACGGGTGAGGGAAGTGGTAGGGGGAGAGTTGACGGTTCTTGCAACCCCTTCAACACGCAAGCGTTGTAAGGGGAACTGGAACACTGCGAAAGCGGTTGTTACCCATTAAAAGGTGAGAGCTGCCATACTGTCCTTTGAACATTTCAAAGCACCTGGCATGGATGGCATCTATCCGGCAATGCTAAAGGAGGGTATGGAGCATTTAGAGCGACCTCTAAGAAATATTTTTCGAGGATGTCTTGCTCTGGGCTACGTGCCTTCTTCTTGGCAACAGGTTAAGGTAGTTTTCATACCGAAACCTGGGAAAAATGACTATTCTAATCCAAAGAATTTCAGACAGATCAGCTTGACTTCATTCTTGCTGAAAGGTTTGGAGAGACTGGTGGAGCGTCACATTCGTGGAAACGCACTTAGGTCACACCCACTTAGTGAAAACCAACATGCTTACCAACGTGGAAAGTCCTGTGAGTCTGCTCTTCATTCTTTGGTCACAAAGATAGAGGATGCAACTTTGAATGGTGAGCACGCGATGGGGATGTTCGTGGACATTGAAGGAGCTTTTGACTGTGCGCCTTTTCAAAAACTTTGTGATGCCGCCAGAGCGCATGGTGTTGATGATGCTTTAATTAAGTGGATCCATGCTATGCTAACGCAAAGATTGTTGTGCGCTGAGGTAGGGGTCGACCGCTACCTGACTACAGAAGCGACGAAGGGCTGCCCCCAAGGAGGTGTGTTTTCGCCGCTTCTGTGGAGTATGCTGATCGACTCACTGCTATGCGAACTGCAAAATTTGTCAATACACGCTCAAGCTTATGCTGATGACGTGGCTGTACTTGCTGTTGATCGGGATCTTGGAACGGTGTGTAGAAATATACAGCGTGCCGTTGATTTGATAGACAGCTGGTGCCTTAGACATGGTTTGTCAGTTAATCTAAATAAAACCACAATGGTTTTATTCACAAAAAGGAGAAAACTGGATGGACTTTGTCTCCCTGAGATGAGGGGTACTACCCTTCAACTCTCCGAAGAAGTGAAATATCTGGGGGTCACTCTAGATAAAAAACTTCTTTGGAACAAACATGTAGAGGTAAAGATGAAACGAGCTCTCACAGCTTATGGGCTGTGCAGACGGACCTTTGCCTCGACATGGGGACTCAGGCCTCATGTGGTAATGTGGATATACGTTGCCATCATTAGGCCGATGTTCGTATATGCATCCGTAGTGTGGTGGGTTAAGGTGAGACGAAAAAGTTTTCACCGTGAACTAGACGCACTGCAAAGAACTGTTTGTCTGGGTGTCACTGGTACCATGAGCACGACATCCGGCGCAGCTCTGAATGCACTACTCAATTTGCAGCCCCTGGATATATTTATTCAAAGCACTGCAATGAGAGCAGCTCATAGGCTAATTCGATTAAATCTATGGGAAAACAACGGATGTGGGGGGCACAGAGCATTGGAAGAGTTACTGGGAGGACTAAATCCAGTTCTTACAATGACTTCCGATTCTCGTGTCCCCATACATCTGCTTGGTAGAAGATATGTAGTTACCCTGAAGCTTAGAGAGGACGGGGAAGACCCAGAGGAATGCGTGGCGGGATATACGGAAGTCTTCTACACCGATGGCTCAAAAACAGAAGAGGGTTCTGGAGCCGGAGTCTACCTCTCGAATAAAAACGGGAAGTGGGCTTTTCCTTTGGGACAATATGCAACGGTTTTTCAAGCCGAAGTTTATGCGATCCTAAGGGTGGCAAACTGGGTGATTGACGAGCGGTTGAAGGGCAGGCGCATCGCAATCTGCAGTGACAGTCAAGCTGCACTGAGGGAATTGAGCAGTCCTTTGATCACCTCGAAAATTGTTCAGGAATGCAGAAACCGTTTGAACTCTATGTCTAGATTCAATACGGTGGAACTACTCTGGGTACCTGGTCACTGTGGCATAGAGGGAAATGAAATCTCGGATGCTTTAGCGAAAGAGGGGTCAATCTCCCCTCTGCCGGGACCGGAGCCAGCAATTGGGGTATCAGTAGCATTGGCTAAATCTGTTTTCAAAAACTGGGAAGAAGTTTCCCATAACGACAGGTGGCAGAGCTTAAATGCTGCCCGACACACCAAACTTTTCCTGCCAGAACCCAACATACGTACCGCAAAGTTTATCCTGTCGAAAAGCAGGAGGACTTGCAGGTGTATTGTGGGCATTCTGACAGGCCATAATTCACTGGCTGGGCATATGTTCAGAATAGGAATTACCGAAGATGATACGTGTCCCTCCTATAATGAGGAAGCGGGATCCACGGAGCATTTCCTATGTGAATGCCCCGCCTATGGACGCATCAGGCATCAGATCTTTGGTGTCGATGTCCTCCAATTGCGACGGGTAGCATCACATCCACTAACGGAAATCCTGCGATACGTTAACGAATCCGGAATATTCCGTTAGACGGGGGAGGCGAGTACAATGTGCCAACACGGCCTGAGTGCTCAGACGCTGTAACTTCTCCCCCACCATACACACACACACACACACAAACCTGCGAATGCAATCAGTCCATCATCGAATAGGTCTTCCAATGTGCCAATCCTGCAGGCTGCACGTGTAGAATTGTACACTATGTAGTAGTCGCGGTTTTGCGACATTGACAACATTTGTCTTGTCCAGGCACAATTTGACGGGAGAATGTAATTAATAATATGCAATATTCCTTCGTTTTTTCGCGTCCTAACATTCCTTAGCATTCCCAATTTACTACTTTCAATTTACCCACTTCCATTGTTACATTCCAATTTTAACTTTCAACTTCAACATACAACTTTTAAATTGAGTAATTTTATTTATTTTATAAAATACTAACAACTGGTGCCTTCCCCTAACCCCAAAAATTTATTTATATTTGGACAGTTCCAAATTTTATGTTAATTTCCAAATATTGTGGTAATGTACATTAACCTCATTTGTTTGTAACTACATAATGTTGGAACGTTGTTGTTGTTTTCGTAACGCAACTTTCGGAGTCAAGATGAAAGGGACCGGGACCGGCTGATGGGAGAGACAGCTGATGAGCGGAGATGGGAAGATATCGTTTTTCTAGAGGAGATCGCGAAAAGGCTGCGCTGTTTTGAAGGGAATGGAAATTAGAAATTGCGGAGTTCGAATAGTGTGTTTAATTTCGGCTTCAAAATTAAGTAACGGAAAAGGAGACGCGTGGAGGAATATGTCTTTTGGATAAAGCACGTGAAAATTTCTTATGCGTAATGTTTAATTTTAGTTGTGCGGTTCGCCCCTTCCGAAATCAAAGAGAAAGTAACCATACATTTATGAAATTATCCAAGTGAACAAATAGAAAGTAAGCGGCATCAAAAAGCAAGATTTTAACTTGAAGCTTAAGGAATCTGTGCCGTGAGTAGTATTTCAATTCTATCGTGGATAGCTAATTAGCACCGCAACCTGCATCAATTACAATCACGATAATTTTAGATTCGGGAATGCACTCGATTGCAAAAGAGTGGAGTGCGAGAAGCTAGTGGCGCGATCGGGAACACCAATTTGAAAAGAATAATAAATGTCTAGTTAAGTTTGTTTTTTAAGGAACATTTACAGTTGAATTCGTAAAACATACTCCGGTGTGAACCGATCTTTTGAAAGTTCTCAAGGGGAGGCTGGCCTTGATTTCTTGTTACGAATTAGATTTTTTTACCTTGTCCTATTTTTGATTTTGATTTTTTTTTCAATTTTTTTTCTTACTCTTTTATTTTTCTATTTTCATTTTTTCCGTTTTTCCATTAATCTAAGTTATTCTTATTCACATTTTCTTTATTCCTTTATTTTTCTTCTTAGTTTATTTTCTTTAACGTTTCTTAAAAATTTTATTATTTTTCTTTTTCTTTAATGGTTTGTTTGTCCTGATTTTTCCGTTTTCATATGGTATATACATATATTGGAATGGGCTCCCTTTCCTTTTAATTTGAGGGCTTCTTTCTTCCCCAGAGTAGGCTGTAGTCCCGCAAAACTCTTATAGAGTAGGGACATTCTCCAATATAATGGCCCGAGGATGTCAAGGAAGGGTGGGAACCTCACAGGCCGTGCCTCACAAAAGTCTGAGGCAAGGGAAACATCGGTTTAGGATGTGATCCGTTGTGGATCCTCCTTTTCAATCGCGGCACTCAGGCCCGAAGTTTTACGACTCCACGCGCGCGGTCGCGCCGTATTTTTTTTTAATTTCATTTCCATTCATTGTTGTAAGAAACCCCTCCTCCCCATTCCCGAGCCTGGCTATCACAGAGCCGTGCAAGAATGTGCCGATGAAACACTTCGATGGAGTTTCAAGATTTGCGGGCGACCCTTCACCGTCAATTTGACCCACTTTTGTTTTTTTTTAGGTTTTTGGGATAACTCTTCCCTATAGATCAGCCGCTCAGGATAGTCGGCTGACCATCGCAATTTTATGTTGTCATTACAACTTGTGAGCGAAGATATTGCATTGCCTGCTGACAGCTATGCCCCCCCCTCCCTTAACAACTTTTCCTATCGAGATCCAATATATCTACTCAAGAAGTTTTGAGGTATGTGTAACATAGGCTGGAGTGCTTATTGTTTCCGTCTGCTTGTAACAATCTAATTAAGAACAACAGATGAGACGTCTCAGGACTAAGCTGCTTTCAGGTAAACACATAGGTTGCAGTATTTTAGTTGCCCTGAGACAGTATATTCCTGTTGTTCCTATCATTTTGTTCAGTACCCGTCCCTATAAGGTAATTACTGCTCGCAGTTCACATTTGAACTGAGTCCCATTCTCATTTATTTCCTATGTTCCACTTTTGATACGATTGCGGATGTACGCTCAACTAAATATTCAGAGCAGCCATTCATCCTCTGCTGGGACAATTTGCCCTCGATTTCCATTTGGGGAAGACCCAAACATAGCACTCCCCTGTTCTTAGCTCTCATTATAATAATAATCGTTGGCACAACAATCCATATTGGATCAGAGCCTTGAAGTGTGTTAGAGCACTTCATTCAAGACCGTAACGGTACATAACAGCACACTGTAGGAGGCAGTGTGGTCAGCATTGCGCTCGCCCGAGATTATTACCTGATTTGACTCAGGTACTCATTCACAGCTGAGTCGACTGGTATCCGACGTCAAATCACGATGCAAATTCTACTGCCACCAGTGAGATTTGAATCGCGACCTTCCGTATGTCAGCCTAGTGCTCTAACCACTGAGCTATCCGGATCTTAGCTCTCATGGCCTTCATAAATTCCTGTTTCACATTACACTCACTTTCGCTTCTTAGTACCCCCAAGTCGTATTAATCGTCCTGTCGCACAATCGATAAATAATAATAATAATTGTTGACGCAGCAATCCATATTAGATCAGGGCCTTGAAGTGTGTTAGAGCACTTCATTCAAGACCGTAACGGTACACTACGGTATTCTGTAGGAGGCAATCTGGTTAGCATTGCGCGCGCCCGAGATTATTACCCTGATTAGACTCAGGTACTCATTCACAGCTGTGTCAACTGGAATTCGACGTTAAATCACGATACAAATTCCACTGCCACCAGTGAGATTTGAACCGCGACCTTCCGTACGACAGTCTTGTGATCTAACCACTTAGCTATCTGGACACAATCGATACATAAGGTTCCAAAACTCACCTTCCACAAAGCCGACTTCCTAGCCCTAAATAAGTTTCTTAGTCCAGTTGATTGAACCTCTGTCCTCCAAAATTTATCATGCAGCCAGGCTCTCACTGTGTCTCTTGGAAAAACTGCATGCATGCTTTGCTCCGGTCTCGTGTCATAAGCTCCGTAGACACTCGGTTTGGTTCATAGTAGAAATTCGTGATGCTTTATGTGTGAAATATAGCGATCTCATCGCACAATCAGTGTAGTTGATCTTGCCAACTTTAATGTTCTACGTTCGTCCCCAAAAACCTTTATTAGGAACGGTTACTCCAAACATCTATCGGATATTGAAGGCACTTGGTTACTCTTATTGACACGAAATTTGTTGCGAAGGTGGGAATTGGGAATACCGTTGCATGCAATGAGTAGCATCACTCTACGTTAAGTACTCATATACGCAGAAGGGGAGTGTACGTTTTGTTACGGAAATAGGTATTAGTTTTGATATTGGTTGCAACAGAGGGAGGTCCGAAAGGGTTCAATTATTTCAAGGACCGGTTCTCAGAAACTACTCAACCGAAAAATATGAAAAAAATCATGGTGGCTCGTGCACATGGTATATATGCCCCAAAATATTCTCCGTGACAATATTTGCTCGAATAAAGTTAATAATAGTATATTATTACAGGTATTTTGAAAATTTACTGCAACCCCCCCCTCTCCGCAAGATCTGTAAAACTTTGTAGTAAAATAGACTTTAATAGGAGTTATCATATTGGGAAGTTTGGTGGAAATCCTACTATTTTTAACATAGTTATAGTAGGTCAATTTTACCCCTTTCGTTTGAAATTATTACTTTTCTCCAGATAAAATCTCAGTACCATATCGAATTGAATATCAGGTATGTTCAACGTATATTTACTGCGAGCTATATAAGTGGAACCATTGTACTCTGTCCAGATTTCAATTTTGCCTATGAAAATGAAGTTTCTTTTGTAATTCGCGCTCAATAAAGGTTTTAAATTATCCTTTTTCGTTAATTTTCTTCGCATTCTATCTAACAGGTTGTACGCTACGTTCTTTTAGATGTAATGACCTTCAGCTAATTTTCAACAAAAGTTTACTGAAGATGTCATCCCAGACAATCTTCCCCCTACACAAAAAAGGCAATGCCTTATTAATTTAAAATTACTACTGCTGCCTTTTGTATGTAGACAATTTGAAACTATTTTCTATTGCGGACTAGCATGCAGAAGTTATTCACTAACAATCAAACCTCGACTCGTCTCGTTGGTGTGCATAAAAAAAGTTAACGTTAGTAAATGTCGTACGTCAGTTTTCTCCCTGAAATCCTCTTATAAGGATCTTGGCGTAATATTTGCCAGCGAGCTACGATTCGACTTCCATTATCTTGACAACCTCAGCCGAGTTTCTGGAATGTCTGGCTTCATTCTTCACTTCCCTTACTAGTTCATCAGCCATCTTCTTCCAAAATATTCTAGGGTATGCCTCAATAGTATGGTGCCCTTAATATTATTGCGACTGACATGCAATAGAATCAGTTGAGTGGAAATTACTCGTTATCTGCTTTTTAAAAGGAACCTTTCCTATTTATGTTACCTTTATTGTGCTGCATTTCGTAATATATCGTCTCTTAAACAGTGCAGGTCTCTGACTGACGCATGTGTCCTTTATAGACTATGCCACGGCTTAATGGGCAACTTCTTAACCTTATATTCTTTCTTCTTATATTCGTTGTGATTTCTAAGTATCATCATCAATCAATCATCATTAGCAATTTCGAATCATTCCTGGTGTATAGCAATGGGAATTAATTCGTGCAATAAATCGAGACGTCGTTATCTTATCAATAACGGCCAGGAAATGATTCGTTTGAAATAAGTGCAGCAGCTGATAAATTTCGAACAATGGGAGATTTTGAAAAGTGGACGTTTGATAGAATAATACCGAAATTATTAAATCAATGTCGACTCATTGGCTGGCGATCTGGGCTGGAAAAAGCATTCAGATTGTGGTAATCATTGCGTTAAAAATTTTACTCTGTTGCATGTAGGTTTGCCTTCTATACATTTTTTGTTTGTTTGAGGATTTTAGTTGACCCTGAGTCTGCATCTACTTTAAGACATTTGATCGTATCTATTTCGAGGAACAACTGATTGACTTAATAGTGCACGGACCATTCGTTTTAGAGAAACACCTACTTTTTCGAAAATTGTTAACGGGCTCGGCGCAAAGGAAGAGGACATTGTTCAAACGTGTGGCTCACTCAATCAGTATTGTTACCATTGTGTGTCGCTTGATGTGATTCCTATGCACGTCCAGGTTCCAAATCACTATCGTTGGAGCCGACAAGACCAGACCGATCACGATGCTCCGTAGGGCAGATGTGAAGCGGCGCCTAAAGAATTGCCTCTGGTCTTGCCATGAAAATCGGTGTGTTTCAATAAAACGAACTCCAGATGTGTGGGGAAAAACGGATCACCTGTACTCCACAAGCGACTAAACAGGAGACGTAGTTTATAACACAACACATTCATGCAACTATGTGTATACCAGCCTTTTTAAATTTGCTTCAAAATCTTGGATAATTTTTGGGTGGATATCTAAATTATAATGTGGTAATTATTTCTCTTTTTTTTCTATTATTAAAATTAATTGGCCAACGAACCATGGTAGAATTTGTCAAGATATTACAAAAAATTATTAAACAAAATGTGGATCAATAATTTAATGAAGCAGTGTATGATAAGTTAAAATAGAACACGTTTGTAAAATAAAACACATAAAAACTTATAGAAAAGATTACGAGTTACCATATGCCATTTCTTTCGCAATCGGATCGAAAATGAATACGGAATTTTCCGGCTGAAATAATTAAATAATTGTGTATGTACATAGGTAAATAATCAAATGTACTTGAAGAATTGTAAATATATCAAATGTAAAGTAAAATGCGAAGTAATTAATAAAAACCCACCTCAAAAGTTATTTTGAGGTAAAGCGTTTTTCGAGTAATTAATTTATCATCAGGCACATGGGGAACACCATCGATATATGAACATAACCAACATGTACAAGGAGGAAGGAAAATTAGTTACAATATAACAACTAAGGCAGATAATAAGTTTATTCATCATCATCGTCAACGGGGCAACAACCGGGATCCGGTCTAGGCCTGCCTTAATAAGGAACTCCAGACATCCCGGTTTTTCGCCGAGGTCCACCAATTCGATATCCTTAAAAGCTCTCTGGCGTCCTGACCTACGCCATCGTTCCATCTCAGGCATGGGCTGCCGCGTCTTCTTTTTCTACCCTAGATATTGCCCTTATAGACTTTCCGGGCTTTATCATCCTCATCCATATGGATTAAGTGACTCGTCCACCGTAACCTATTGAGCCGGATTTTATCCCCAACCTGACGGTCATGGTATCGCTCATAGATTTGGTCGTTATGTAGGCTACGGAATCGTCCGTCCTCTTGTACGTTATTAAACCCTTTAAATGTAAAATTACACTCGTTTCCTCCTGCAGAAAAACCTTTAGGATCTTAAAATTGTGGGAGTCTCTTTTAAGTGCAGTAAATGTATGTAAACATTGGTCCCTCTATAAGCTGGCAGGTCGTTTGAATGCTATTGGAGCTGTAAACAGATATTAAAAGCATTTTGTTTAAGGATACCAAATGGGGATTAACTTACTCCTTTCTTTTTTTGGTCCCCATCTATAATTCGCAGTCATATTGTGTTCTGCGAATTATATAAAGGAGTATTTAACATCAGCGAACCGCTTCGATCACACTGCTCTAAGGGCTCTGCCCTGGTAAGAAACCATAAAGTTGTTTTCGCTTACTATTTTTTGAAGATATTAAAAGAATTTCAGAGAAAGAAATGAAAGAATGAGAAAGAATGAGAAAATCCCTAAACCCCAAGCGTTCAAGGACTCAGTACTTTTCTCATGTGAGATTGCTATTCGAAGCTATTTATTACCGAAAATCAATTAAGTGTAGAACTAGAACCATTTGTACGTAGCCCGTCATGTATTTGTATTTAGCATGTCTGACTACCCACTCAATGTGATATTGATATTTAGTTTGTTAGTAATAGTATGATTTTGATCAAACTTGGGGATAATATGCTTCATATTATATTTTATACTACTACCAACTTTTATATGGGATAAACTTAAGAGGAGTTTTATTCAATTTCCCCAAAAATATGGTAATATACTATTATTAACTTAATTTGAACGGATATCGATATGGAGAGTATTTTGAGGCCTGGGCACCATATAGAGGCAGCTTTATGATTTTTTTCAGATTTTTCGGTTGGGTAGTTTCTGAGTATGGGCCCGTTAAAGAAATCATCACTTTCCACCCCTCCCACTCCCCGCCTTTCTAACAAATCTCAAAACTAAGACGGGATTCGAAAAGTACTACACATTCGGTGAAAAAAATTTTACATCCCCTTTTACATGTATGGGGACCCCTCCCCCTAAATTCAACCTAGAAGGATATCACTCACTGCATGTCTGGGGGTCCACAGTTCCCACCTTTTCACCAAATTTCGTGTCAATCGGTATAACCGTTTCTGAGACAGACTGACAGACAGACAGAAGGAACAGACCTGTGAGGAGTGGCCAGATCTCCCATCAGGCGCGACCCCAGCTGGTGGATTGGGGCATACCTATTGATGTGTAAATATGTGTTCATGCACTTTCCTTTTCTGACTGTGCATGGGCTAGTGTTTGCTCATCTCTGGTGCGCGGCCCAAAATGGCTATGGGAAGGATACCCAGAACATAAATCCACTATGGAAGACGTGAGAAGGAGAAAACTTACGGTGCAGGGGCTCGGAACCCCAGTACCGGCGGCTTTTGGGAGTGAGCAAGCGGGCTCCCGGTCGTCGATATCCCAGTGCCTCGGTGGTGGACAACTTGGCCATTGTGGCATCTAATGCTACAAGTGTTTTAGATTTGGAAAAGGAAGTGTTCAAGCGAAGTACCACTCTACTAAGCACACCAATAACAAAATCGAAGAAGGATGAATTGAAAGCAGATCATTGGTCAACAAAAACAGCAACAACAACAACAAGAGGAGCAGCAACAGGAGGTACTCCAGGACCAGGAAAAGGACTCATTCAGAAGAAGTTCGTCAACTTTGAGATCTCCGCCAATGCCAAACGTCAAAAAAGATAAAACAGAGGGAAGGTCAATAAATGCCAAATGTGAAGGACTATTTAAAAGTAGTAATCTGGTTAGGAATCATGGAGAGCAGAGCCCTGAAGCAGAGAAATTACCCTTCACACAGCTTGGCGCAAAAATAGTGGAGCTGTCTGAGTTCATCAAGGACAAGCACAACGTCCACCAAGCCATAAAAAATATAGTGAGAGCAATTACAGTGCTCTACAACAAATCGCAGCAGAGGAACAAAATTCCAAGGCAAGTCGAAATCTGTTGCCCCAACGGTGTCACAAGCGACCCAAATGAAACCTAATCGTGTTGTAATCGGCCTGCCACCAAAGAAGAGAGTGCGGGACGGAGATGTGGATCCTCTGGGAAGTCAGCAGGCGCTTAAGAGCAAAAAAAAACCATACAAATAGTTCCGAAAAACGGAACTAAAGGCACCGAAGAGAGAAAGCACGTCCCCCAAGTGCGAGCTCTGACAATCGACTCGACAAAATCCAAGGGGAATGAAAAAGGTGGATGGACCAAGGTAGTTAAGAAAAAGGCGAAGAAGAAGGCTAAAGTGCGATTGTAATCTTCAGCAATGGAAGTTTGTCTTACGCGGAGATACTGAAAAAGGTCATAGCTGACCCCGACCTAAAAGATCTAGGCGGAAATGCCCGCAAGATTCAAAGGACCCAAAAGGGTGACCTCATGTTTGAACTGAAAAAAAAACCAGCTTGGGGAAAACTGATGGCTTCCGAACTTAGGTTAAGAACTCACTTGGGGAGAATGTCACAGTACGGACCCAAAAACACGAGGTCGATATACAGTGCAAGGATCTCGATGAAGTGAGATCTAACGGAGAAATTTGCACTACCTTGATGGAACAGTTCAAGTTGGAGGAACTTGCCGAAGAGTCCATTGTGAGTTTGCGGAAAGCCTATGGCAATACTCAAACAGCCTCATTGCGATTGCAAGTGGACGCGGCGCAGAAGTTATTGGCGGCCGGGAAGGTTCCAATCGTTTGTTTGCCGTCTGAGAGAGCAGATTTCTCTAAAGAGGTGCTTCAAATGCCTCGCGTTTGGCCATTTCGCGAAGGCATGCACCAGCAGCATTGATCGGTCCGATCGATGCAGAAGGTGTGGGGAGAAAGGTCATATTGCCAAAGCGTGTAATAGGGACACCAAATGCTTATTGTGCGAAGGAAGTGAGGGACTGCTAAATGCCCGGAATTTAGGAAGGCGCTGACTTCCAAAATATGGTTTACTCAATCATTGTAGGGTCGCTCAAGATTTACTCGAGCAGACCATCTACGAATCCAAAGTGGAAATTCCCATCATTAGCGAACCCTATAGAAACCGTCACGGTGGCGTGTGGGTTACAGATTCGTCTGGTGGAGCGGCGATATGCGCATGCGGTCGATAAGCCATACAATGTACTGGGAATCAGACATACAGCGGCTTTGTGTGGGCGAAAATAAACGGGGTATATGTGTATAGCTGTTACGCCCCACCAAGCCTGATACTGCACGAATTCGAGGAAATGCTTGACAGTCTTGTTCTCGACGCAAGGGATCGTAGTCCAAGGTTGATTGCTGGTGACTTCAATGCTTGAGCCCGTGGGTGGGGTAGCAGAGAAACAAATGCAAGGGACCACAATCTATTAGACAGTTTCACACAGTTGGATGTCGTTCTGGCCAACGAAGGATATGTAAACACCTTTCAGAAAGGGGGGTCTACCGCAATCGTAGACCTAACTTTTGTCAGCCCTGCACTAGCACGTGGTATGTCTTGGTGCGTCAGCAAGCACTAAACTCACAGCGATCACCAGGCAATCTTCTTTGGGCTATGGGTGGAGTCACTGGGCATAAGACCATCATGCCCGAAACCGAGAAAGATGTCAGGCTGGTCCACTAAAGCTCTAGATGAGCAGACCTCCACGGAGGTGTGGTTAGACCAACCTAATAAAGCAAGTGCCTCTCCGGAAAGAGCTGCCCATGTTGCCCAATGCATCGCCAAAGCATGTGACACGTCCATGCCGAGGAGGTGCTCACTCCCCAGTAGAAGATCAAACTACTGGTGGAATGCTGAACTGGCCAGCCTTCGAGCAGCCTATCACCGAGCCAGAAGAGCGGCTCAAAGAGCGGTAGGCAGAATCGACCAAAGGAAAAAAGAGCGCGCCTATAAGGAAGCGCGCAAAAGTTTCAAGCTCGCCATCCAACGGAGCAAGAGGGAATGCCTTAAGGAGCTCTGTTTAGACACCCATGGGGGGAGCCGAATCGTGATGGGGCGATTCAGAGTCGGATCATCTCCGCAGATTACATGCCCTTCAGTCTTGCTAGAAATTATCCAAGGGTTATTCCTTCAGCAAGAAGAGGGCATAGACAACTTCCAGCAACCTCTGAACGATATGGCAATACCGCCAGTCAACAGTGACGAGCTCTGGAGATCTGCGCTAGGATAGGAGATAACAAAGCTCCGGGTCTAGAAGGCGTGCGGAATAAGGCCTTTAAGCTTGCCGTGAAATCCAGGCCGGATATGTTCGCTGAGTTGTTCGAAAGGGGATATTTCCTGCATCATGGAAACGACAGAAGTTGGTGCTACTGCCTAAGGCTGGCAAACCTCCAGGTGAGCCAACCTCCTAGAGACCCATTTGTCTTTTGGACACTGTAGGCAAAATGCTAGAGCGAGTAATCTATAATAGATTACTCCCGGTTGTTGAGAGCCAGGGAGGTCTCTCAGATCGGCAGTATGGGTTCCGTAAAACCAGATTAACCATTGATGCCATCAAAATGGATACTGGCTTGGCCGAAGATGCAATTCGCGGACAGGGTAGTACTAGCAAATATTGCGTGGTGGTGATCCTGGACGTAAGAAATGTATTCGATTCAAACAATTGGAACCTAATACGGAAATCTCTGACGAAGATTGGTATTGCCGCTCATCTCGCAGCTATTCTCAACAGCTATTTACAAGAACGGAGGCTTTGGTATGACACCGATGACGGACCCCAGGAGTACGTTGTCTCCGCGGGTGTCCCACAGGGCTCTGTACTGGGCCCACTGCTGTGGAACATCGTGTAGAACGATGTTCTTAATCTTCCCTGGAAGCCACGGTGGTGGGCTACGCCGATGATATAGCGCTAGTTGTAGTCACAAAGCATCTCGAATTTGCTGAGTTATACTCATGCGAAGCAATCAGTGCTGTTAAGGGTTGGCTAGGGAGTTCTGGTCTGATATTTGCGGAGGAAAAATGGAAGCGGTCCTCATCACCAAGCGACGTAAAAGAAATTATGTTCGTATTCATATTGGGAATCATATCATCACTTCTAAGCCTGCGGTCAAATACTTGGGAGTAATTATAGACGGGAAGCTTAGCTATAAGCCACACGTGCAGTATGTCTATGACAAAGGACAAAGGATGATGTTTGGGGAAAGGCATTGCAGGTTACATTTACCACTAACAAACTGAGTTCAGTCTACAGAAGAACAGCCCTAAGGGTGTGCTCGGCATTCGAGACTGTCTCAGATGATGCAGCATTCGTCATTTCTGGAATGATGCCCATTGACATCTTGGCAGATGAGATGACGAATATATGTAATGCGAAGTCTATCTCTCCTTTATCGCAGACGAAGAACGGCGAAAGGGAGAGATCTCTAAATAGATGGCAAGAGCGTTGGGGACACTCGGGAAAGGGTGGGTGGACACACAGGCTCATCGCTGCCAGCAAGGAGTGGTTGGAGAGAAGGTACGGTGATATTAATTATAATCTTAGTTTCTCACGGGGCATGGAGGATATCGCCAGCGCCTGTTCAGGTTTAAACTAGATACATCACCCAATTGTCCAAACTGCGATGGAGTCTCAGAGGACCCAGAGCATGTATTCTTCCATTGTTCAAGGTTTGTGGAGGAAAGGAAGAACTTAGAGGAGACTCTAGGAGGGGTGCTCGTACCAGAGAATCTGGTGCGAAGAATGTTAACATGTCAGGAAGACTGGGATGCGATCAACTCCATGGTCGTATCTATCCAGAGCAAACTGTGAAAGGGAGAGGAGATCAGAAAAACGCGGTTACGTACGCCGCGTAGAGACGAAAGGGGCCAAGCTAAAATGAGCTGAATCCGCTCCGTGATGTAATACCGTACGGTGGTTCTACGGGGCTTGGAGGGGGTCGGGGTGGTTTTAGCAGGTAAGAATCCCACACGCTGGCGTGTCCAGGCCAGTGTCTTTTGAAAACAAAACCTTAAAAAGCACTACTCGGCATTGAAAAAGCAAAATTTGTCTTTTTTTCATAAACTAAACTGAAACAAGTTTACATATTGACATTCTTAGTCTTCAATTTTCAAAGAAGCAACAATTTTGACGTATTATAACTTTGTTAGTTATAGTGCGATTTCCATCACTTGGTAAGATCATGCTCTATATTATAGCCTACATTACTTCAAAATTTTGTGGTGCTAGGATGAACGTAAGGGGGATTTTCAGCCAGCCCCCCGCCCCTTAAATTCAACGTAAAAGGGTGTAACTCACTGTGTGTGTGAAAGTTCACAGTTCTCATCTTTCTACGAAATTTGGTGTCAATCGCTATAACCGTCTCCGAGAAAAATGCGTGTGACGGACAGACAGATAGACAGTAAATCGATTTTAATAATAATGTTTACATAAAACCTTAAAAACGACACACACAACCGAAGAAATACCAATATAACGATGACTTCGATAGGATAGTCATGCAAGACGATATGACGTTATAATTGAACTCATTGAGCTGGAGTAAGGGATACTAGGTGTCTGGATGGCTCAAGTGGTTAGAGCGCTGGGGTGTCGTAGTGCAAGATCGCGATCAACATCCCGCTAGTGGCAGAGGGATTTGTTATCGTGACTGATTGTCGGATACCAGTCGACTCAGCTGTTAATGAGTCCCTGAATCAAATCAGGGTAATAATCTCGGACGAGCGCAATGCTGACCGCATTGCCTCCTCTAGTGTACTATAGTGTACCATTATGGTTTGAATAAAGTCCTCTAACACACTTGAAGACCCTACTCCAATTGGATTGTTACGCCAAAGATTATCATTATTAATGGATACTAGCTCTGCACTTTTGAAAGCTCAGCTGATGCTTTATTGCCAATGATGGTGAGATTTGTGCCTTATTGATCGCGTGCTACATGGACTCATCTGGTATGCATAACGACAACATCTAGTCCCAGAAGAATTTGTGCGCTGGGTTCGAAGAGCGTATCAAAGCAAATACCCTCTTATCAACCATTCTCGTTCTTGTTATAAATACTATTACAGGGGACATCAAATGCCTAGCGCCCTACTAACTCCTCTATGTAGATGATGTTTTCCATGTGTCTCACAACAAAGCTGGCAATTGGTCCAAAAGTGGAATCATTGTCTTATGCAACATAGCCTACGACTAAATCTGAATAAAACAGAATTTTTCAAGACTAGCTTCAACGAAACAGACACTACCCCTATCAGTCACAGCTGCTTGTCGAGAACTGAGTGATTTAAATATCTCGGGTTAATGCTAACTGCGCTCTGAAATTGCTTCACTTATCAGTGCAGCCTGGATGAAGTGGCGTTTCATAGCTGGTATAGTGTGTGACCAACATATCAATAAACTTTTCAAATTCAAAATCTATTGCAGTATCGTTTGGCGTACGGCAACCGTAAATCACATTCAAAGTAAGGACATATGCGATCGATATGGGGTTGTACTGATCCTGGAAATAGCGCTTTGGATGGTATGTGCATGTAATTCATGCTGACGAGAACTCATTAGATAAGATTGATCTGAATATTGAAGTCGCTGGGTTACTACCCAAAGACAACAATGGCTTAATAAACTAGATGGTGATTCCAATACCTTTCGATTCCAAATGAATCAAGCCTATGAGCGAGAAAAGTGGCAAATGCGATCTAGAGGAGCCGATTCTGCTACCAAACGAGACAGAAGCTGAAGAAGGGAAGGTCAGAGTTCAGTGAAGTGTATAGAACAACTAAAAATACAACTCGATAGAACGCTAGCGCAATTGTGCTTAATAGTTCAATAAGATAATGTAAGTGTCCCTACAAGTAAGACTTGAAAAGAATAATTTAAAACTGAAGAAATTACTCAAATTGATCAGAACTGCAACTTGACTCAAATATGATTGAGACGAAGTGGGATCCGCAGGCACGCAAAGTATATAGAGGAAGCTAAGAATATGAGGTAAAACAAGAATATGAAAGGGCCGTCAAAGTTGCAGAGAAGCCATTCCCCGAAACTGTGTAGAAAATTTCTTCTTTGACCACAATCGTACTGCAAAATGGTCTTCGGATCATTGCAATTAACATGAATTCAATTGTAGGGATCCATCGAGAAATACAGTTCCTCAATTTCATTGTTAGACAAAAGTTCGACATTGTTTTGATTTCAAAAACCCACCTGAATCCGATGCATTCCATAACGTTCAATCATTTTGGATTTGTGAGAAACAAAAGGCGGAATTGGGATGAGGGGATGGTGTCGGAATTCTTGTGGGTTGCCAGTATCCTTTCAGCCAAATCAATAGGACTGAACATAAAAAATTAATCCGTTGATGGGTTGGCGCTGTGCTATAGTTTTCCAGAAAGCCTGGTAAGTAAGCGTGAACCTGGTGTGGAATTAACGGCTACGGCAAGCGCAAAGCACGTGCTCATTATTTAGGAGCCGGTTTCGGACATGATATTGAGTGTAAGATTCCGGTCTAGAATGAGTAACATTTCAACAGCATAGTGTTACTCCCCAACGGAAACTTCCTATGGAGAAGAAAAGGAAACTTTCTTTGAGAAATTGAAAGCAATCTTCCTAAAAGCGATATTGTGATCGTGATGGGTTATGGGAATGTCATGGTGAATTCTGCCCAAACCTTGTTCGGGCATGCGATTAAGAAATACAGTCTTGGCGACCGTAACGATAATTGTTGGAGGTTTGGCGATTTCTGTAGTTTCTAGCGCCTCATCATTGATGGCAAATTGTTCGAGCACAGAGCTTGCAGTGGGATTTCAACTGATTGATAACATATGATCCGATGACTATTTTGCGATCAGCAGTAAATTTAGGATTTATCTTCTGGATGTGCGTAACAAGGGAGGTGCTGCTATCATCCCCGAAATAGATCATCATTTAATGATCCCGTGTGTGTTGCAGCCGTAGGTTTTCGTAATGCTTGTGGAGCCACCAGGTTTAACATCGGTGGCTTATATGATCCAGCTGTCACTCGGTCGAGGGAAAGGTATGTCGTCGCTGATCGGATGGCAGATGCGTTGAAAATCCGCCTTGCTCCTTTCTCGGGCGTTAGCGACGGAGCGTCACAAGATCTGGCAAACTACAGATCAATAAAGTTAAGGGATTGAAGTTCTCTATTGATCGTTTCTAGTAATGGAGAGCATGACGTTGTCGAGCTCCGATACCGTGCGAAATCTCTGGAAGTTCAGTGTAGTGTGCACCGTAACAAAAGGGAACTTTATATTACGGTGGCCAAGGGAGCAGAAGCAGCTACAAATAGCGATGATTTCAGAAACATGCCCCCATCATGAATGAACCAACGTGTGGCCATAAAACTTTCAATATTCCTGTGAGGGAAGTTAACGGCCGACTCCTTATTAATGAGGACGAGCAGCTGAAGAAGTGCAGGAACGCTTCACTTGACCGACAGAGAGCAAGTTGGTTTCCGTTCTGGATCGTTCTACATTGATTTGGAGAAGCCCTTTGGCAACATCAACAAGGAGTGTATCTGGAGTATTCTACGTAAGGAGGCATTTGTAAAAACTAATGCTACGTGTTGCACCAAAGTAAAATGTCAGAGGAATTTGAGATCCAACCACCAGGGTTGCATCGTGTCACCGATATACGTCATTCCTTAAATATCTCGACTATCCGCACCGACTTATGGATCTTGTCTAAATTTCTCAGTATTTTGAAAGAGACGCAAGTAGATCCTGACTGAACATAAACATCTACAAAACCAAGTTTCGGTCTGAGCGGTCATCGCAACTTTAATTAACAGAGCATCGACGGCGTTAATCAATTTGTATATCTAGGAAGCCTCGTTTCTGCCGACTGTGGCAGAGAACCCGATGCGCTAGATACGCCTTATCTAAAATCTATTCACGCAGGCGTACAGAATTCAACTTTACTACCCTCACCTTAGAATTCCCTAAAAGACAATGCAATTTTCGCTAGCAAACATTAACGATCAACAAAACACCATTGTATTTTTGGTAGCTGAATTTTATTTCCAACGATATACAAACAAGTTGTTTGCTTCCAAAGACGAATATGTCAAAAATATCACAAAAGGAAAATTAATTATTCGATAACTTAAGCTATGCTTCGGTTAACTTCAATTTTCCAACTTTAGTCAACCTCTTCTACCGTTGGCCCAGTTCTTGCTCCGCCAGCCTGTTGTCCGCAGCTCGCCCCACCAGGACCACCACCGTGCAACTTGGTCATAATCGGACTGCAAACACGAGAGACTTCCTTCTGGCGATGCTCGTACTCGTCCTTCTCGGCTAAAGTGTTCGCATCCAGCCATTTGATGGTATCTTCGCAACACTTCAGAACTGTATTCTTGTCTGACTGGTCCAGTTTATCTCCAGCATCTTCAACGGCCTGCTTCAAGCTGAACACATAGCCTTCCAAAGCATTGCGAGATGTGACTTTCTCGCGTTGTCGCTCATCTTCTTCCTTATAGCGCTCGGCTTCATTTAACATCCTTTCGATTTCAGCCTGCGACAAGCGACCTTTGTCGTTTTTAATGGTGATGTTCTTTGCATTTCCTGTTCCTAACTCCTTTGCCGAGACATTGAGAATGCCGTTCGCATCTAAATCGAAGGTAACTTCAATTTTGGGGACACCTCTCGGAGCAGGGGGTATTCCGGAAAGATCGAAGGTGCCAAGCAAGTTATTGTCCTTCGTCATCGCTCGTTCTCCCTCAAATACTTGAATAGTAACTGCGGGTTGATTATCCGAGTAAGTAGTGAATGTTTGAGTTTGCTTGCATGGAATTCTTGAATTGCGCTCCACAATTTTGGTCATCACACCTCCAGCCGTCTCGATACCCAAAGACAGGGGGGCAACGTCGACTAGCAGTACATCTTGAATCTTGGAACTCTGATCCCCACTAAGGATAGCTGCTTGAATAGCAGCTCCATAGGCCACCGCTTCATCTGGATTGATTGACAGATTTAAATTTTTACCGTTGAAGAAGTTTTGGAGTAAATTTTGAACTTTAGGAATTCTAGTCGATCCTCCAACCATGACGATGTCGTGAATTTGTGCCTTATCCAGTTTGGCATCGGTCAAGGCCTTTTCGACAGGTTGGAGCGTGGATCGGAACAAGTCAGCGTTGAGTTCCTCGAACCGGGCCCTAGAGATCTTTGTGTAGAAATCAACTCCATCGTATAGCGCATCGATCTCAATACTGGCCTCTGTACTTGAAGACAAAGTTCGCTTGGCTCGTTCAGCAGCTGTTCGCAAGCGACGCAGTGCCCTTGGGTTTGACTTCAAATCCTTCTTGAATTTGCGCTTGAATTCTTCGGACAAGTGATTGACGAGTCGATTGTCGAAGTCCTCACCGCCAAGGTGAGTGTCTCCAGCCGTCGACTTCACCTCGAATAAGGAACCCTCGTCGATCGTCAAAATAGATACATCGAAAGTGCCGCCGCCCAAGTCGAAGATTAACACATTGCGCTCGCCGGACAAATTCTTATCCAACCCATACGCTAGAGCGGCAGCGGTTGGTTCGTTAATAATCCTGAGGACGTTTATTCCAGCAATAGCTCCAGCATCCTTGGTGGCCTGTCGCTGCGAGTCATTGAAGTAGGCCGGAACTGTGATCACAGCATCCTTGAGGGTTGTGCCCAAGTACGCCTCTGCGGTCTCCTTCATCTTGGTTAACACCATTGAACTAATTTCTTCGGGGGCGAACTTCTTAGCTTCGCCTTTGAACTCGACAACAATTTTGGGTTTTCCGCCATCGCTTACAACCTGGAACGGCCAGTGTTTGATGTCGTCCTGGATTTTGGGGTCATCAAACTTCCGGCCAATCAACCGTTTCGCGTCGAAGACTGTGTTCTTGGGATTCATTGCGACCTGATTTTTAGCGGCATCGCCAATGAGCCGCTCGGAGTCAGTGAATGCGACATAGCTGGGTGTGGTGCGATTTCCTTGGTCGTTGGCGATAATTTCGACTTTTCCGTGCTGAAAAACACCCACGCACGAGTAGGTTGTTCCCAAATCGATACCGATTGCAGGCATTTTAATTTTCAGAAGTTTTCACACTTTTAAGATAATTTCCTTTCCACCGATATCAACAAACTCTGAATCTTAATAAACTGTTGCGCGTTTACTTCGGACGACCTTCTTTTCTTCACTCACTTGGCGTTTCACTTTCAACTACGACTCGAATACCTCTCACTCAAGCTTTTATAAAATTGGCAAAATCTACTCGAAAATTCTGTTGACTAACTGCAGTGCGGAGCAGAATCTTCTCTCGTTCTGTTTACGCAATGCGAAGAGTCTGTAAGATGTTTACACTCAATTTGTTTGAGCGTTTCGAGAGCAAAACGCAAAATATCAACCTCGGGGGAAAATTCTCGACTTTAAGAAATTGCGTAATGAAATCCTAATTTTGTGATTCTAATTTTACTGGATATTGTTGGAAACGGCTGTTCGATGTCTCCGTCGAGGCGAATTTCCAGAAACTATGCAATGTCTCTTTTTTATTTGTGACTATCCAATGAGAGGGCGTCGAAGTTGGCAATTTATATCGGGCGAGATTGTAACTTGTTTGGCGGTGAACGAGACGATTCGTTTTGATGTTGGCGCTATAAATAAATAATTGAGGTAAATATAGCTCTGATTTAAAAATATTACCTGTGATTCATGTCATATGGACTTTAGCGGCTTACTAGGAACTTTTGCAAAAGTGGCTACCGCAATTCGAAATTGATTGAGCGTTTTCGGGTGGTTTCCAGAAAATGCTTCGATATCTTCCGATTTACGGAAATGCGAATTAGCTGAATTGCTCATGGGATGTTGAGCCCAATCATTTGGAGAACATTCTTGCCATTGTTTGGTGTAAACAGAAAAATTTAGCTGATTGTGTTCACTGAACCGAATATAGTTGATTGGAGGTGAATACAATTTAGCGTGGGACGTTTAATGAATGTGGAATTTACCATTTTAGTGAAAAGATATCGAATAACGTTAACTATATGTAATAACATATAATTTACTATTGTATGGGTTAAATTTCTGCTTTCATTCAGATTAAGCACGCCTTGAAGATCTTGGTTTTTCATATTAATGATTACAAGACTTGGTGGCAACGTCCGCATGAAAACACAAGCACCAACATCCAATAACACCGATCTATAGAAGGCGATAATGATAGGAGGCGACTACTTGAAGAGCGCTAAAAATTCTCATATCTAAAATTTAAAACCACAACCGATAAAAATACAAAGTCAAAATGTTTGCACGTATTCCTCAGAGGCTTGGGTTCTTCTTAGAGAATCCTTCCAAACATTTTTGGCTGCCTTTAGCAGAATGCATCCCGCTTAATAGACTGCATATGGGTGGGTCATATGTACATTCTCCATACACTGCGTAAACCGATTTCTGGCGTTTGTCATGACTCTTATTAGCATAGCAAGTGTTATGTTGGCAATTTCTTCTTGGATGTTGGTCTTCAAATCTTGTAGGGTTCTTTGACGGTTCACATAAACACGGGATTTCAAAAAACCCCATAGAAAAAAATCACAAGGGGACAGATCGGGAGAGCGTGCCGGCCATTCCAAATTGCATCTAATTGAGATAAGGCGCTCTGGAAAGTGTTCCCTCAAAACAGCCATCGATGCTCTTGAAGTGTGTGCTGTTGCACCATCTTGTTGGAACCAAGTGTCCCCCAAATCCAAATTTTGTAGCCGTGGGAAAAAAAAAAATTCTGTAGCATGTTTACATACCGGTCCGAATTCACTGTCACTGTAACCTCATTTTCCTCAAAAAACCAGGGACCAATAATTCCAGCTGAGGAAATTGCACCCCACACTGTGACTTTGGGTGAATGCAAAGGCTTTTGATGCAATGCAGGGTTGGTGTCAGCCCAGTAGCGCATGTTTTGTTTGTTAACCGACCCACACAAATGAAAATGGGCTTCATCGCTAAAAAAAAACAATAGCACCCTCGGGAACGACATCAAGAAGAAGCTCACACGCGTTCATCCGAGAATTGAAGTCACGTTCTGAAAGTTCCTGCAATATCGCCATCTTACAGGGATGAAAATGAAGATTATCACGGAGAATTCTTCTCACAGAACGATCGGATAGTCCAAGGGCAGATGCGTGTTTGCGCGCAGAACGCCGTGGCGATCGCAACATTGACGCTCTCACTGCTTCAATGTTCTCAGGTGCTCTAACGGGCCGAAGGATTCCAGTTCTTCCTTTTGTCGCACTTGCAGTTTGTCTGAATGTAGTGACCCATGTAACAATTGATTTGCGGTCTGGGACGGGAGCCAACGGGGCTAAATTAAAGCGATTCCGAAATGCACGCTGTGTTGCAATAACCGAACATCCGCTTGAAAAGTAAACCTCAACGGCAAAGGTACGCTCCTCACTATTCCAACGCATGATGGCGACTGAACCGTGTCGGGACAAAACTTTACAGTATCCCCTCTTGAACGAGACCACTAGCGCTCCGCTATGACATCAACTAACTGAGTGGCGCGCATTTTAAAAAAGGAAGTTATGCTGCCGCACCCTGTATTTGAATGACCCCAGAAAACTGAATAGAGATGCAGGAAAAATTTTAGGCAACTATCTCGCGAAAGGTTCGTAAAGTAATATAATATCTAAACTGAATAGGAATAGGAAGTTTGCTTTCCTTTTGAGAGTTTTTAACAGGAAATGTTTTCTGAGCACGATATCTGAATTTTCCCTTCCATTCAAATGAAGTAAGCACTGCTGAAATCAATTGAAAATATAATAAATAAGCCAGAAACTGGAAGCTTCTGAAAGGCATTATGACTTTTTATTTTTATGTAACCTGAATTTTAGTTATTACTACTATGATACTAGCCTTAATGTATAGTCCATTCGCGATAGTTGACTATATTTTATATATGGTTGTCATTTACCCTTTCGTGGGGGGCATAGTGTGTCAACTACGCTTAAGCGTCATCGTACATGAAATGTTTTTCAATTCCTGCCAAAACTTCCTGAGATTCTTAAACTCTACTCTATTCTACTCTACACTACTCTACTATTCTGCCTCATCGGTTTGAACTGAGTCTGACTTGTGCGCCAATAAGTGGATGGCAGACGCAGGGCTTTACGTGTAACCACTTTCTTCTCTGGGGGCAGACGCAACGTCTAAGGAGTTGCCTCTGCCTCGGACGTTTGTATATTTTTGATCTTCTTTCCTTTTCTTTATCCTTTGTTCTGCTCACAATCGGGGTCAGCTCGTAATGATTGTCTGAAATAATAACAAACTTGTAGTTTCTATTTCGTTGGTGTAGCTAATTATTCTTGAAAATACCGATATTTCGGGAACCACTTGTTCTCTTCATCAGTGCTAACAAGTCTATTCATCAGTAGGCTAACTTATCCGCCATTGAGTAGTGGTAACGGTAGCCTACTGATGAGCAGACTTGTTAGTACTGATGAAGGGAACAAGTGGCTCCCGAAATATCGGAGTTTGCAAGAATAAATTTCTACACCAACGAAATAGGAACTACAAGTTTTTTATTATTTCAGATAATTAATCGTTGGAAACACCGCATAATTACACTCAGACCGTAGTGATTGGTTACGCCATTTTATCTTGTCAAAGGCCTGATCTGGATGTAGTCATGAGACCTTCAAGTCATCATCCAGCGTATCGTTGCTCAGACCAACCTTGGCGATTGTATTCTCCTTAGCGCCAATTACGTGACCTTACAATCGTAGACGCCTCTCTCGTAATTTTTATATACGGCTTGCGGAATGCCAACTCATCCAAGTTGCTCTAATGAATGAAGCAATTTTACAACGCAGTTCACCATTGGCTTATAGCATTGACCTGAGATATCTAAGTCGCTCAGTTCTGATAGTGCCTATTTGAGGGGGATCGGTCTTCAAAAATTCAATTTTATTCGGGTTCAATTTGAGATCGTATTGCATGGGACGATCATTCCATTTTTGGACAAGTTGCTCTAGATCATTTTTGCTATGAGACCCCAGGAAAACATTATCTGCATAAAGCCGCGCATAGGGCGATGGACGTTGGATGTCACGGATGAACACGGACAGAGACACGAAGCGATTTTGATACACCCGACAACTTGGAACTTTACTTTTTGGATCGTGGGAGAGCAATTTTACCCACTGAACAAGTTCTTCCGGCACTAGATGTTGCCGTAGAGCAATCAGATGAGTTTGTATGGCACACGGTCAAACGCTTTCTCCGTATCGCGAAAAGTATTGTTTCTTACGGTGTTTGTCCGTGAGTAACCACGCAGCGTGTATTGCAGCAGTCGTTCCGCAGTTTTTGGCAAACCCGGTTTGATGCACGGTTATTCGAACGATGTTGCGAATACGGTTGCGTTCAAAAATCTTGACGATATGGGGCAACAACCGAATTCGGAATAACCCGATTGAAGAATTCACTGAGCCACAGTGTTGGGTCCCAGTTCTGCGATTTTCAGAGCTCACATGCGATGTCGTCAGGTCCTGTTGTTTTCCCCAATATCATTCGTTTTACTGCTTCCTCAGCTTCAGTGGCGCTGTCGTTGTCGTGTAGATCTTTGTAACGAACTGCTTGGATGGGAGCGATCGCTTCTCTTGCTTCCCGGTTGGCATTCTTGTAAATTTATCAATTGTCTGGTATTTTACCGTTGAGAAACTTGTCGTCCCAAATTCAGGTGTCTCGGTTAATGAACCGCTTAACTGGCTTGGTGGCCTCGAGGGTTGCATAGGCCGCTTTGTGGATCGTGACCTTTAACTTGGTTCTAAGATTGTTCCACATTCGCAATGGTTGATAATCGCGTAAATGAGATCATTTCTTCTTTCTTCTTATGAAATCGCTATCATTTAATGCGCGACGGCCCAGTGCATTCCTCACGCTCTTTTATTGGTGACTTGATTCGCAAGACGGCAATCAACGGTGGATGTTGGGGTGCAATGGTATCATAGGAAGCGGCTTTGCAATTAGTGACGGTTGTAAAATGTCGGCGTCTTATGAGAATATTGTCGATTTTCATTTTAGTGTTCCCACTATAAAATGTAGGAAGATGAGACAATCGTTTTATGAAGCATATATTGACAAGTACAAGGTCATGGGTGTCCGCAAGATCCGCTATACGCTCGCCACAGTCATTGTGTGCTCCAAACGCTTTTCCCTCATAGCCCCTGTTGCTGTCTGCCTTTTTACCCACATTGTCATTAAGGTTGCCTGCAGTGATGATATACAGGGTGCGGCAGCATAACTTCCTTTTTTAAAATGCGCGCCACTCAGTTAGTTGATGTCATAGCGGAGCGCTAGTGGTCTCGTTCAAGAGGGGATACTGTAAAGTTTTGTCCCGACACGGTTCAGTCGCCATCATGCGTTGGAATAGTGAGGAGCGTGTCTTTGCCGTTGAGGTTTACTTTTCAAGCGGATGTTTTGCTACTGTTTTTTTAGCGATGAAGCCCATTTTCATTTGTGTGGGTCGGTTAACAAACAAAACATGCGCTACTGGGCTGACACCAACCCTCGAGAATTGCATCAAAAGCCTTTGCATTCACCCAAAGTCACAGTGTGGTGTGCAATTTCCTCAGCTGGAATTATTGGTCCTTGGTTTTTTGAGGAAAATGAGGTTACAGTGACAGTGAATTCGGACCGGTATGTAAACATGCTACAGAATTTTTTTGCCCACGGCTAGAAAATTTGGATTTGGGGGACACTTGGTTCCAACAAGACGGTGCAACAGCACACACTTCAAGAGCATCGATGGCTGTTTTGAGGGAACACTTTCCAGAGCGCCTTATCTCAATTAGATGCAATTTGGAATGGCCGGCACGCTCTCCCGATCTGTCCCCTTGTGATTTTTTTCTATGGGGTTTTTTGAAATCCCGTATTTATGTGAACCGTCAAAGAACCCCACAAGATTTGAAGACCAACATCCAAGAAGAAATTGCCAACATAACACCTACCATGCTAACAAGAGTCATAACAAACGCCAGAAATCGGTTTACGCAATGTATGGAGAATGGGGGACGTCACCTAACAGAGTTGATCTTCAAAACGATGTAAATAAAAACTTTAGACATGTACCTACATTATAAAAAATAAATAAATATTTTCCGATGCATACAATAGTTTTTATTGAGTTTTGAAAAAAGGAAGTTATGCTGCCGCACCCTGTGGTTATCAGGGAGCACGTAATCGGTTTTTACATCGAGGAGTTACCAGACGGCATCCTTCGCGGGATCAGGTTGACCTGTTTGTGATGGGCATGCAGTGAAGAAGTGAATAATGCGATCAGCTAAGGTGAGCTTCATTAGCTGGTGATCAAATCGTTGGAATTCTTTAATGTCATTACGGAAACCCTCTGAGATGGCAATGATAACGCCGTATTGAGTGTGTGGTCTACTAAAGCAGAAAAGTTCATAGCCATTTTTACTGGGTTCGCGTTCTATTCCGCAGCTTTTGGCACCAGAACATCGGGTTTTTTTGCAGAAAATAGATATCAATGCGAGTTGCTCGGTATTTTCAAATAGGATGCCAATATTTAGCGTGTAGACAGGTATTTGATTTGCTCAAACTAGTTTACATACGTCCTACCGCGTAGACTGAGGTGGAGGCCCCAATTCAGCACATCATTTTGTTTTTAACGACATTGGATGCCTTTGCTTGGTCGACCTGCTCCGGCATCTATCACTAAGAGAGATTAGGTAGGATTTAGCAACTCCAAATATATTTTGTTTATCTCTTTCTTTGATCTCAGCAATTTATTTTTATTTTAATGAGAATTGTTTTATAAAAGGTAATTTACCTCAAACCCTCCTCCTTTACCTGGGCTTGGGACCAACATGGTATGTAAATAACATGGTGGATTTTTCGGGCATTGTTCAAAAGCTTCATACAGTGATTTTCTAACATAGTTACACTTATTGCCATGGCTTGAAATGAACATTTAAATTGAAGTGTTCCCCAAAAAACTTATTTAGGTAGTTTTCGTTAAATAATTTTAAAAAAAATACGGGGGATACAGGCGAACCGTTTTTTTCAAAGAGCATTAACAAGAATAGCTAAGTTAAATGTCACACACAATATCATAACTTCACCAGGATTAACTTATATACGAAAACTCTTCTGAATGTAAACAACAAACAAACAACCTTGCTTTCTAAGACTCGAATGATCATGATAAGAAATGTCATTGTATAAAGTATAATATAGACTTCATCGTCAAAGTTCAATATGTGGGTGATATTTTCGCTATAAACAATCTCAAAAAGGTATTTGGAATTTTACCTTCAATACGAGCACCGAAAACACTTACAAATTAATCGCAAGATGGAAGAATTTCGAATGCTGTCTCGAGTAAAGGAAGGGCAGGACCTACCTTTTTTAAGGTTTTGTGTAAACACAAAACCTTATTAAAATCGGTTTACTGTCTGTCTGTCTGTCTGTCTGTCCGTCTGTCTGTCTGTCTGTCCGTCACACGCATTTTTCTCGGAGACGGTTATAGCGATTGAGACCAAATTTGGTAGAAAGGTGGGAACTGTGAACGGTCACGCACACAGTGAATTACATCCTTTTACGTCGAATTTAAGGGGGGGGGGTCCCCATACATGCAAAAGGGGGGTGTAAATTTTTTTTTCATCAAATATAGTCATGTGGGGTATCAAATTAAAGGTTTCGATTAGTACTTTTCAAAGCCTATCTCAGTTTTGACATTCGTTGAAACGGTGGGGAAAGCGGGGGGTTGAAAGTGATCACTTCTTTAAGGGGGCCATTCTCAGAAACTACCAAACCGAAAAATCTGAAAAAAATCAGGAGGCTGCCACTATATGGTGCCTGGGCTCCGAAATACCTTCCATGCCGATATCTGTTTAAATAAAGTTAATAATAGTATATTACTACAATTTTCTGTAATTGGTTAGAAACCCCCCTTAAGTTCATCCTAGTACCATGAAATTTTGCAGTGATATAGGCTATAGTATAGAGCATGATCTTACCAAGTTTGGTGGAAATCGCACTATTACTAACAAAGTTATAATACCTCAAATTTGTTGCTTCTTTGAAAATTGAAGACTATGAATGTCAATATTACCCGAAAGTGGATATTCTCACATAATATATGGATATATTACGTGCTACGTACTAAGAATTACACAAAACCTTTCGTACCTGGAGCGTCCAGCTTCCGGTTTCCCGACTTGTTTTTGTTTTTTGGGAGTAGCGTAGGTGCATGCGTTTACGTACAGAGTGTTGGACTCCCGCAACAGTGCAACAACGCTGGCGGACTACCAACTAAACACCTCCCTGTCATCAGAGAGCTAGCCTGGAACCGTTTGACACATTACTTCGGGCTAGCCCTCCCGCTCTCCCGGCCTTGGGAGCCTTCAAGTCAGGGAATTCCTTTCACCAACGCGAGGGGAGGACCTACCTTAAATGGTCCTTTAACGATCCAGGTAACAGTAACCTTTAAGGACATAGATTTTACAAGAATTTTGAAATCGACTTTTACTCGGCTTTCTCCCAGAAATACTTCTCTCAGCGACGGTTATCCAGAGCTACCACTGGAAGGTGTCAGTCGACTTGATCCAGGCAATGACAAGGTAATGTATTTTTAAGGGCTAAAATTTCCCTTCTTTCATTCTATTGTTTTTTTTTTAATTCATAAAATCATTTTTAGTCACAACGCAAACTATGTGAAGTCACTTTATTCATAAGTTTTCACAGTTCTGTTGTATTGTAGAGCATCAGCCCCTCAATATCGTTTCCTTAGGCTTGAATCTTAGTCATCATGTTTGTGTTAAAAGTAGTTAAATATGTAGTTAAAATGGAAAAAAGAACAATAACAAAGAGAAGCTGTATAGATTCCCTATATTCCACAAAGGATAGCACAGGCATAAAATTCTAATGGCAAGAACTAGTTTTGGTCTGGTGGTTTTAGAATTACTATTCAGAAGAAAATTAGGGATTTTCTTGATTATCCCTCATAAGGAGGCATTTCAAAACATTAAGAAGAATGTCCGAATAGGGTAATAATAATGATAAACGTTTATTAATTTTCTTCTGGAGGTTTCCTTGCAAAAATTAAAAAGAAGGTGGAAAACAGAAATGTGCGAGGTTTGGTAGAAATTCTACTAATAGTAACAAAGTTATAATAGGTCTAAGCGGAAATAAGAATTGAATAATGAGAAACTTGTTAGCGAATTCCTATTATACCGTAGATATTTATTGTTATTTCGCAGCAGACCCATGTTTTAGATAGAGTATGGACCCTTCTTTAGCGTTCCTTGTAAAACCTTTTATATAAATAGCATTCAAAAGTTATTAAAGCGAATAAATAAATAAACAAGTCAGAATACCGGAAGCTCAGCGCTTCGGGTATAAAGGTCTTGTATTCATCTTATGTAAGGAACTCTCTATATGCACGTTTTTCCATTCCTTCATAGCTAAAAATGTAAAATATTCCTTCATATATTGCCAAATTTCAAGATAAAAATATGTGCATACATATTAAAGACATAAATACAGGGTGCGGCAGCATAACTTCCTTTTTTCAAAACTCAATAAAAACTATTGTATGCATCGGAAAATATTTATTTATTTTTTATAATGTAGGTACATGTCTAAAGTTTTTATTTACATTGTTTTGAAGATCAAATCTGTTAGGTGACGTCCCCCATTCTCCATACATTGCGTAAACCGATTTCTGGCGTTTGTTATGACTCTTGTTAGCATGGCAGGTGTTATGTTGGCAATTTCTTGTTGGATGTTGGTCTTCAAATCTTGTAGGGTTCTTGGACAGTTCACATAAATACGGGATTTCAAAAAACCCCATAGAAAAAAATCACAAGGGGACAGATCGGGAGAGCGTGCCGGCCATTCCAAATCGCCTCCAATTGAGATAAGGCGCTCTGGAAAGTGTTCCCTCAAAACAGCCATCGATGCTCTTGAAGTGTGTGCTGTTGCACCGTCTTGTTGGAACCAAGTGTCCCCCAAATCCAAATTTTCTTGCCGTGGGAAAAAAAAATTCTGTAGCATGTTTACATACCGGTCCGAATTCACTGTCGCTGTAACCTCATTTTCCTCAAAAAACCAGGGACCAATAATTCCAACTGAGGAAATTGCACACCACACTGTGACTTTGGCTGAATGCAAAGGCTTTTGATGCAATTCTCGAGGGTTGGTGTCAGCCCAGTAGCGCATGTTTTGTTTGTTAACCGACCCACACAAATGAAAATGGGCTTCATCGCTAAAAAAAACAATAGCACCCTCGGGAACGACATCAAGAAGAAGCTCACACGCGTTCATCCAAGAATTGAAGTCACGTTCTGAAAGTTCCTGTAATATCGCCATCTTATAGAGATGAAAATGAAGATCATCACGAAGAATTCTTCTCACAGAACGATCGGATAGTCCAAGGGCAGATGCGTGTTTGCGTGTCAGGACAAAACTTTACAGTATCCCCTCTTGAACGAGACCACTAGCGCTCCGCTATGACATCAACTAACTGAGTGGCGCGCATTTTAAAAAAGGAAGTTATGCTGCCGCACCCTGTATTATGTCTAAACGAGCAAACATTGCCTATTACCATATACTTACCGATGCAAACTTCAGTAGCACATACATACACACGTCTGTCTCCAGTAATTGATACTGATACACAAATAACTAAACTAAATTGCACTAGATTGCATTCAAATGAATCCTCTTAGATGTTTCAATTGAATGAGTTCTGAGAACGAGACCTGTTTACCTTTCTGGGGCACAAATTTTGAGCCCTTACTCCCCTTTGTTATAAAAAGGATCAGTGATCTGGGTGCAATCTCGAGGCTTTTAAATCCCCATCCAGCGTATCAAGCCACCGTTGTTTAGGCTTGCCTTTTGGTCGTTTACCATTGACTTCGATGTTCAGACCAATCTTGGCAAGTGGATTCTCGTTAGCACGAGTTGCGTGACCATACCATCGAAGACGCCTCTCTCGCAATTTTTCCACGATCGGTGCAACCCCATAACGATCCCGGATATCCTCATTTCGGATGTGATCAAAATGTGTCACGCCACTAGTCCAACCTAACATCTTCGTCTCCATTACCACAGGACCCCGTTCATTGTCTTTTATAGTTGGCCAACACTCAGGACCATAGAGAGCGACAGGACAATATTGCGGTAAATTTTCGATTTGAGACGTTCGTTGATACGTCGATCACAAAGAACATTAACACAATTAATGCGTGAAGCAATTGCATTACGCAGTTCTCCATTGGCTGATAGCGTTGACCCGAGGTATTTAAATCGCTCAGTTCTGGGCAGATCATTGCCGCTGACAGTGATTGTGCCTGTTTCATCAGGATCGGTCGTCAAAAATTCAGTTTTGTTTAGATTCAATCTGAGACCGTGTTTCATGAGGCGATCATTCCATTTTTGGACAAGTTGCTCGAGATCATTTTTGCTATCAGATGTCAGGAAAACATCATCTGCATAAAGCAGTGTGTAGGGCGCTGGACGTTGGATATCCCGTGTGACGGTGTCCATAACAAGAACAAAGAGAAGTGGTGAGAGGGCGCTTCCTTGATGAACACCAACAGAGACACGAAGCGGTTTTGATACACCCGCCATACTTCGAACTTTACTTTTCGGATCGTGGAAGAGCAATTGAACCCAGCGCACGAGTTCTTCTGGCACTAAGTGTTGTCGTAAAGCATACTAGATGAGTTCGTGTGGCATACGGTCAAACACTTTCTCTAGATCCAGAAAAGCAATGTAAAGAGGACGATGCTTCTCACGGTGTTTCTCCATGAGTAACCGCGCAGTGTGTATTGCGTCAGTAGTTCCGCATTTTTTGATAAATTCGGCTTGATTCACGGTTATTTCAACGATTTCGCGAATACGGTTGTGAAGAATGCCTTCAAAAATCTTCATGGTATGGGAAAGTAATCGGATCGGACGGTAATTTGAATATTCTGCTGGATTACCTTTCTTTTTGCATATTGGAACAGTGGTACTTTCTTGCCAGTCAGATGGTGTTCTTCCTTCCTGAATAACCCGATTAAAGAATTCACTAAGCCACAATGTTGGGTCCCAGCTCTTCGCTTTCCAGAGCTCAGATATGATGTCGTCAGGTCCAGTAGCTTTTCCCGATTTCATTCGTATTATTGCCTCCTCGACTTCAGTTGCGCAGACAGCTGAAAATTGTCCAAATGTCGGCAATGATGGTGGCAGTGGAGGATGAGCAAATTCTTCAGTTGAAATCTGCTCGATGTATTCTCGCCACCTATTTGTTGCGGGTCGACAGTTGGTAAGTAAAGTACCGTTCTTGTGAAAGACGCAACAGAAGTGTTCGATATCCTGTATACGCTCGTTACGGCTTTTAGCAACTTGATACAGATCTCTCTCGCCATCCCGAGTGTCCAGTTTATCATAAAGATTTTTGTTTCTTTCTTTGCTTCCCGGTTAGCACTCTTATAAATTTTCCAATTAGCAAGCGTTTTATCGTCGAGAAATTTATGGTAGAGGTGTTTCTTCTCACGGACCTTCATTTCAACATCATCATTCCAAAGCCAAGTATCTCGGTTGATGTACCGCTTACCCGGCTTGGTGACCCCGAGGGTTGCAGAGGCCGCTTTGTGAATCGTGTCTTTCATTTGGTTCTGTTTTATCGGTGGTTAAATCCGTAGGACGGCAATCAACGGTCGATGTAACGGTGGTAAAATGTCGGCGTCTCATGAGAATATAGTCGATTTGCGTTTTTCTGTGGCCACTATAAAATGTAGGAAGATGAGACACTAGTTTGATGAACCATGTATTCATAAGTACAAGGTCATGAGTGTCCGCAAAATCGATTATATGCCCGCCACCCTCATTGCGCGCTCCGAACCCCTTTCCCCCATGGCACCTGTTACCGTCTGCCTTTTCATCCACATGACCATTAAGGTCGCCGGCAATAATAATATAGTCGTCAGCAGGAACGTGACAAGTCTTTTCATCGAGAAGTTGCCAGAAGGCATCTTTGTCGGCATCAGGTCGACCTGTCTGTGGTGCGTACGGGGTGAAGAAGTGAATAGTGTGATCAGCTGATAAAATGGTGAGCTTCATCAGCCGATCATCAAATCGTTCGACTTCTTTAATGACATCACGAAAATCCTCTGAGATGGCAATGCCAACACCATATTGAGGGTGTGGGTTACCAAAATAGAGAAGTTTATAGCCATTTTTACCGCGTTCGCGTTCAATGTCGACACGTATTTGTTTTGTTTGTTTAGTTCGGACTAACTAGCTTACCTCCTGACGCCGTCCATGCGTCAAGAACCCTTGTCCATTTTTCGACAGGACCGGGGCCCGTGGTGGACGCCCTAGCATTTCTCCGAGGCTTGTGACTCATTCCGATCATCATGTTTGTAACGACATTGTATGCATTTTCTAGGTCGGCCTGTCGCGGGACCGGTCACCAAGAGAGATCAGGTAGGATTTAGCATAGTGGAATAACTCCAACTATACTCTATTTATCTCTTTCCCTAATCTCAGCATTTTATTTTTGTTTTACTGAGGTTAGTACAGAGTACTTTGCCTCAAACCCTCCTCCTTTACCTGGGCTTGGGACCAGCATACTATGTTAATAGCATGGCGGAGTTGATTTTAATAAAGTTTTGTTTCACACAAAACCTTTACAAGTCGGAATACTGGAAGCTTGCGCTTTGAGTTTAAAGATTTTGTGTTCATCTTATGTGAGAAACTCTTACGCATATTTTTTCATTCGAATATAGTAACAAATCCAACATATTCCTTCATATTTTCCCAAACAGACATAGATATTATCTCCACCCTAAACAAACAAACTGTTTATCACCGAACACTGTACATATACATGCCGTATCCATATTTCCGATTTACTTCGGGCACAAAAGCATACATATGTAGATACATAGAATGTAAATTGAATAATAATAATAATCCTTGGCGCAACAATCCATATTGGATCAGGGCCTTGAAGTGTGTTAGAGCACTTCATTCAAGGCCCTGATCCAATATGGATTGTTGCGCCAACGATTATTATTATTATTCAATGTAGATTGAATATCGCTGGTTTAATGTACAAACATATCTATCTGAATCAAACACTATCCGCAAACTTCACTAGCATGTAAATATACCTATATTTCCACATTTGTCTGGCTGGAGTAATTGATATTGATATACAAATGACGAAAAAACTAAAACAAAAAATTTCTCTGCGACTCCCCATTTATATAAGCTCATTTTTTGTGGTGTTAACGAATCATCATCACACGTCATACACGTTGTAGAATGGCTGAAATTCACAAAAAAATTGCAAAGTTTCATCCTCTATAACTTTGTTAATACTAGTTTGATTTGCCTCAAACTTGACCAATCCCTTACACCAGTGCCATTTTTGTACATCTAGAATGAACTTAAGGGGGGTTGCGGAGTAAATTTATAAAATATGCCAATATACTATTATTAACTTTATTTGTTCAGATATGGGAGCGGAATGTATTTAGAGGTCTAGATTTCATTTACCACTGTGATTTTTTTCAAATTTTTTGTTTGCTCAGGTTCTGAGAACGAGACCTGCTTCACTCTTGGGCACACATTTTGAGCCCTCACTCCTCTATATTTCACCCACTATCAAAGATAAGATCATTTTTGAAAATCGAGCGCTTTTATTTGATTCCATTCTGTAAAAAAAAAAATATACATCCCCCTTTTCACATGTATTTTAAGGCCCCCCTCAAACTCAGCACAAAATAGCGCCGCTGGCTATATGTAAAGGGATTTACAGACCACACCTTCCGGTTTAATCGTTTTCGAGTAAGTCGGTTGTGACAGAGAGTCAGACAGACATTGATTCGATTTCAATAAGGTTTTGTGTTTACACAATACCCTAAAAATGAGATCCATTGAAGAATGTGATAGTAAATATAATAGTTTTATTCGAAAAAAAAAAACATGACAAACTCTGTTGCATTCAAATACTAGAAGCACAAATTGAGATATTTAATTTTATTTCTTTTGTTTGTTATGGGTTTGTATAAGATATTAAGCAAAAGAAAAAACTGGTTTGCTTGCATGAAGCTGAACACGTAGCAATGGCGGAGTTATCTTGTTGCTGTTGCATGCGCGACAAATATTTAGAACAGTCAATCAGATTAGATTAAAAGTGCTCTTGTGTCTGGCGCGAGACGGGGTGTTCCTTTATCATTGTAGGTGATCGGTGCCGGAGGTTTCAACAAGAAAGTCAACTTCTCTTGTGTCTACAAAGCTTTGGAAATATATTATTACGCAATTGAATCTTGACAAATTATTGCATTCAATATTCAATATTCAAATATTCAAAAACCACCCTTTCCCATGGCTTTTCATAAAAGTTCCGAGCTGCTTTTGATTTCAGATAAATTCTGTATTATGTATCTGATGAAACTTTTCAACCTCGATTAATAGAGAAGAGAATGCTTAAATGCTGAAAATTCTACTATTAGAAGAAACAAATTAAAATATATATGACTTACCGGAAAGCTTTTCTTCTATGAACGAGATAAATTGTTCGAGGTTTATGGAGATATTGTATATTATGATTTTTTTAATTGAACATTCTAGATAACACCTGCGTCTAATTGCTTTAAATCAGTTTGGTAAATGTCTTGCCTCGATGGATGTAGGTATTTTCCTGTAATTCCAAATTACAACTTTGTACGTCATATTTCCAATTTGCCGAACGTGGAACTGCCATAATAGTATTGTGTTGCAGGGTAGGATTAGTTACTAACTGCTCCTCGTGTTGTTATTCATTATCCTCCTTCGAAAGTCCTCCTTCAACAGTCCTTTGAATTCCTTTCTGAAGCTAGCATGTATTCTACAATATTCTCGGGTGGTAGAGCATGTCGGACAATATGGAAAGTTCTCATGGCCGAAGTGATAAAGGTATGAACGATATCCTTCGTTTCCGCTTAGGAAGTGTGTTAAGTCGTACCTAACTTCCCCATGTCGTTTTGAAACATCTGGGATAATTCAGTAAGTTCCACGCCCTTTAGATATTTCATCTCATCTCTTTTGCCATTCCAGAATAGATTCACTCCGTGCTAATTGCCGACGATAGGTATCGGGTTCACCGATCGCACATGTTGCCCTATAGAGGCATCGACCCCAAATCGTTAAATGCTGATGGGAACTATCGGTTCTATGCTGTTACACATGCATTGCCGGAAGTATGGGACTCCAACTTTTTGTGTTTTTGTTAATGACAAGAACCAAACAAGACAGCTTCGCCTTAAGTCACCTAAATAACATGCATCTATGGTGACATTCTCGCCACAACATAATCACTGAACATATTCATTTCAGATTCGTTTGCTGCAACACTCTCTAGATTTCACTTGGAGTTTTATTGTTCATTGACGATAACTCCTAGACACAGGAGCGCTAATTATGAATATTTGGTTTGTTTGGCAAGCTCAATCTTTATAAATGTTTCGTTTTCTCGTTTCGTGATTGAAACTACTCCAGTTTTTATGCTCTGCGAACGTGCGACTAGCGTTTTCAAGAAACTAGCTACGAGTAATTTTCCAAAATGCCTCGTTTATGAAAATTTCAATTTCTTTGATATGCTTTGCCATGGTAATCACTTCGATATTATCTGTAAAGTCAATCATGTCTAGCCTTTGGAGGAACTGCAAAGGAAAAATGCCGCCATTCATTATCTACAGAAGAGGACCGAGGACGGATCGCTATGGTGTCAAATGAAAGGTCTTGACTAGTGCTTTCCAAATCATAAATTGGGGGGCTGTTTTAAGACATTACCCAGTTGAACAAACTGTTAAAAATCATGATGAAAGTAGCCCCTATTCCGCCATTAGTTAATATTGGTATATTATTATGTTTTGGAAATAGATTGGCTCCTCTTACAGTTATACAGCAATATAAATCACAACATAGAACATTATATGATACAAGAGAAGGTTTCCGCAAAGTCCCGATCTTCTGGGTGACAAGTTTATCGCCCCCCCCGTCCCCACGGATCCCCCCTTACCTCATTGATTAGATTCTGTCAGCCGCGAGTTTTACTTTTATTTATCGCCATGCGAAGTCTGGTTTTTGCTGATCTTTACTCTACTTTCATGGCGCAGACCTATTCGCGGTCGTGTAAAACTTTCGCCAAATGGCGGAGTTTACGACACTCAATTTGCGACAGTATTAGCTGCAACGCTACCATCCCCCGAAGCGCCTTCCAGCGCGAATCTGTCTGATTTAAGAGCTTCGACGAATTTCGCATGGTTCCACACGCAGGGAAAGCGCCGGCTTGGTGCAATCCGGCAAGGATGATCATAATGTCTGTAATATTATACGTTTTCTTCTTTTTCTTCCGTCTTTGTCCCGTTCACAAGGGTTGGTCGTCGTGATAGGTTTCACCATTTGGTTTTATTAAGAGCCCGATTTGAATGCAATCGCGAAGCTTTCAAATCCCCATCCAGCGAATCAAGCTACAGTTATATCGGCCGGCCTTTTGGTCGTTTACCATAGACTTCGATGTTCAGTCCAATCTTGGCTCTCGCTTGCTTGATAACAGGAATTATACCATCGAAGACGCCTCTCTCGCAATTTTTCCACGATCGTTGCAGCGCCATATAGATCGCGAATATCCTCATTTCGGATGTGATCAAAAAGTGTCACGCCACTAGTCCAACCGTTCATTGTCTTTTCTAGTCGGGCGACACTCAGAGCCATAGAGAGCGACAGGACGGACGACATTGGGGTAAATTTTAGATTTGAGACTTTCGTTGATACGTCGATCACAAAAAACACCAGTTGTGAAACGCCACTTCATCCAGGTTGCGCTAATGCATACAGCAACTCATAACGCAGTCTCCACTGACTGATAGCATTGACCCCAAATATTTAAATCGCTCAGTTCTGGGCAGTTCTTTGCCGCTGACAGTGATTGTGCCTGTTTCATGGGGATTGGTCGTCAAAAATGCAGTTTTATTCAGATTCAATCTGAGACCGTGTTGCATGAGGCGATCATTTCACTTTTGGACAAGTTGTTCTAGAGGATTTTTGCTATTAGACGCTAGGAAAACATCCGAGTTTTACTTTTCATATCGTGGTAGAGCAACTGAACCCAGTGCACGAGTTCTTCTTGTACCGCTAACTATTGTCGTAAAGAATACAAGATGAGTTCGTTTGGCACACGGTCAAACGCTTTCTCTAGATCCAGAAATGCAATGAAAAGAGGGCGATGCTACTCACGGTGTCTCCATAGTAGTAGTTCCGCAGTTCTTGACAAATCCGACTTGATTCATGGTTATTTCAACGATTTCGCGATTACGTTTGTCAAGAATGCGTTCAAAAATCTTCATGGTATGGAAAAGTAACTGGATCGGATAGTAATTTGAACATTCTGCTGGCCCACCTTTCATTTTCCGTATTGGAACTGTGGTAGTTTCTTGCCAGTCAGGTGGTGTTTTACCTTCCTGAATAACCCGATTAAAGAATTCACTGAGCCACAGTGTTGGGTCCCAGCTCCTCGCTTTCCGGAACTCGGAAGCGTTGTCGTCAGGTCCTGTTGCTTTTCTCGATTTCATTCGGTTTATCGCTTCCTCGACTTCAGTTGCGGTAACAGGTGAACCTGCTTCAAATGTCGACAATGATTTTGGAAGCGGAGGATGAACAAATTCTTCAGTTGATATCTACTGGAAATATTTCTCCATCTATCCGCTGCAACTCGACGGTCGGTAAGCACAGTACGATTCTTGTCATTAACCCAATAGAAGTGTTCGATATCCTGTGTGCGTTTGTACCGGGTTTTGGGCAAGTCAATACAGAGATACAGAGTGCCAGTGATCTCTTTTTTTGCTCTCGGTTGGCAATCTCACAAATTTGCTAATTTGCGTTTAATCGTCCAGAAACTTGTGATAGAGGCGTTTCTTCGTCAAGAATAGATGACATCAAAAGCAAAAAGCAAGAGCGAAAGCGGCAATTTGAACCTACTATAACCTTGTGAATAATAGTAATATTTCTACCAAACTTTCCAGCACAATGTTCAAAACCTATATTGTTGTAACGATGAACTGAAGGGGGATTTGAAACAAATTTTCAAATCGGGTTTCTTCTCCTTCGCAACCACGTCAAAATTAATATCTGATTCGGTAAACACAATCGAGACCTTTCATTCGATATCACACAAGGTTAAACTCGGCGAAAAAAATTTTTCAACAGACAATCTTAAACAAGTCGGATACCGGAAGCTCGCGCTTCGGGTATAAAGGTTTTGTGTTCATGTTATATACGTAAGAAACTTCAACGCACATTTTTCTATCCATATATAGCTACAAATCCAACATACTTTTTCATATTTTTCCAAACTACAGGACATATGTACACATTATAGCCATAGATATTATCCTCACCACTAAACAAACAAACTGCCTATTTCCGAATAGTGTGCATATATATACACGTATATAAATTGATCGTTGGTCGAGGTCACTACACACTTCTTTTATCATAATTATATAGCACCAAGTTTCATTTATATACATATGTACATATGGTACATACATACACATACACATTTATAAATGATCAGAGCATGCCTTGAAAACATAGATACGAGGGGGGACCCATGAGTTCCGGGAATTACGCTGTGGCGGGGAGGGAGAGTGGGGGAACCTATTGTTTGACCACATGTCCGTTAGTGTTACGCCACCAGCGTCAGTGTGCGAAGTTGTGTCGCTGTGAGTGCATCGGTTCGCCGGTGAGATTTTTTTTAGTAAAACAACTTATTATATTTCGGTGAAAACCTAATGGCAGAACAACGCGCGGCTGTGAAATTTTGTTTCCTGTTGGGGAAATCGGCCACGCTGCTGCCTTAAGTAAAACTAGAGTTTACGATTGGTTTTCACGTTTTAAAAATGGAGCAATGTCTATTGAAGACCAACTTCGTTCAGGACGCCCCTCAACGTCAAGAACTGATGAAAACGTCGACAAAATCAATGCCCTCGTTCATGAAGACCGTCACCGATCCATTGACTAACTCTGTGAGATGTTGGGAGTGTCAAGTAGTTCAATTCAGAGAATTTTATCCGAAGGTTTGCACATGAGAAGGGTTGCATCCAGATTCGTCCAGCGCCTTCTCACAGATGAGCAAAGGGAGCGTCGACTTCAGGCATGTTTTGAACTTCAAAATTAGCTCGAAGAGGACCCTGAATTTTTTTTCCAAGGTGATTACTGGTGATGAATCGTGGTGCTATGGATACGACTCAAAAGAAATATGAAAGGAAAGCGTTTTGCCACTGTGGAGGAGGTGAAACAAAAATCGATGAAAGGATTAAAGGACATCCCGATGAGTGAATTTAAAGAAATGTTTTGAACAATGGAAGAATCGTTTGAAGAAGTTGATCAAAATTTGTTGTAAAAATATTAAGAAATAACGAAGTTATGACGAAATTCCCTTTTTTTGGATCCCTCTCGCATATGAAAATTATTAAAGCGGAAGGGGACATTCTTTTTTTAAATAATCTATAATTTTTAGAGATCATTTGAAAAGAGGTGGGCGGTAAACAAGATTATTAAATCATTACGCTCACAAAATTAGAGAAACATCTGAAGTTTAAGAGTATTCCTCAGATCTGAAAGCGTTTTCGCTACACGTGCCGAAAAATGTTTCCTTGGCAAATGAGAAGATATGATAATTATTTTACTTTATAATGTGAACTAATCTCTCTCTGCTTTTTTATTTTCTACGAAATGGCTGTGGAGATTCTATCTTTTTTATGCATTGTACATATGTTTGTGTGTGCATAAGCGCGAGCCAGTGGTGTAGAAAAGACGACCTTTCCTTAACCTTGAGCAGTGCCCAGAGCGTGCATGCCTACGTGACATCGTTGTCCCTCATGTCTTTTTGGTGTAATATACTCGTTATGTAGCTATGTAGATATGCATCAAAATTCATCCGCTTTGACTGATAACCGTGAACATTTTCCACTCCAATCCACCCAGTTCAGCAATCGCCGCACTCCCCCGCCTGCTGGGAAGCGCAACATTACTGACATCATCATCTATTTAGGCATATTTTTAGAAAATTCTTGAATCGAGAACTCGGAATCAATCTATTTTCACCCAAACTATAAATAATCGGCCAACAGCGAGGCACATACCAGAACGCTAATTGAGTGGAACTTCACTGTAAAGTGGTCGCTATTCAGCTGTTGTCAGTCCACAACGATGTGGTCTAATTTACAGCGAATGAGATTCAGTGAAAATTCAAAGAACGAGAGAGGAGAGAGCGGATGTTATTGCAGTGTTCCCTATTTGCGGTTATTTAGCCGGCGCTCTCTGTTTTTGTTTTGATTACATCTGGCTTCCGTCCTTGACCAAAAAACCGATAACTGGATCAACGAAAGTGAAATTCCAGAAGGTCAAAGTCAAGGTTGTGCGTATCTTGTTTTCCTACTTTCACGATACCTGCCGTTACGCAGATACTTTATCCGATTGGGTAGTGAGTGGTTGGTTGGCAATGGAGAAGTTGTTTAGATGCGGAACGAGTAGATAGCGTGGGTTCAAGTAAAAAGTGGCAGATAAAAGTCGTAGACTTGTTTGTTATGTTCGAGTCCACGATTGCTGCACGGGCTACCCTACGGCGTTGTTTAATTAATGGCCAGTTAATTCTATATTTGAAAAATTCGATGAATTTTTATTTTTCAAATAATAGCGGGCAAACAGTTGAATTCCTTTTATGTAACAAACTGAAGTAAAGTGCAAAGTAGAAATGTATAATTCATCTAAGTTTTAGGAGTGCGGTGCATTTATTTTCTTAGTTTGTACAACATATGTATAAATAAAAATATATATAAATAAATAAATAAATTTTCATAATATAAAATTAATGTACAAATAACTTTTTTTTAAAAAAGAACCACTTTTCAGTTTTACTTCATAAATAATAAGCACCCGTTAAGGTGGTCATCCCGTGCATCGGATCCGAGGAATCGATTTGGGCGAAGGGATTTTTCGATATTCGGGGTCGTCTGGAAATTACATTGTGAAACAAGTTATTGTCGTATGTTAGGTTTGGGTTGATCGCCATAATGAAGCGCGAATTTATCGGTCCGAACGATGTTCGAGTGGCTTCGCTGAAAAAGCGAGAACTTTTAAGAAATTTAAGGTTTATTGGACTAGGGTGCGCAGATTAATGGTCGGTTAAAATATTATGGTTATGGAATGTGATTATTCCAATTGTTAAATGCGTTATTGCATGTTGAAAATCGGCTAAATGAAAAATCTACCCAATGAAATTCTTTGAAATATTCACGACTTATTCAGAACATATTTCTACGGTTCGTAAACTAGGATATTTGCGATTCATTGGGTCGTTATTTATGCTTTAAAGATGCCCTGAAAAAACACCAACATTTACAAAAAAAGTTTAGTAATTTACCCTTCCATATTTTATAATAATCCTAGTTTGCGAACCGTGATTACGTCTGCACGTTAAAATCCCATTTTTTTTAAGATGAGCGCTGTGCCCTCTATTGTGGCGGCTGAAAAATACCTTTTTTAAGGTTTTTTGTAAACACAAAACCTTATTGAAATGGGTTTACTGTCTGTCTGTCTGTCTTTTTTTTTCGCCGTTGGAAGGTGGAAAGGTTCAAAACCTACTGCTGGCTCCTGCCATGCAATTATGTGAGACTGCTATTCACTAAACCTCCTTCTCATTCCACTCTCTCCGCGGAACTCCTATAAAGTATTGCGTCGCGGGGCTGGATCAGCTTTTAACTGCGGCTCATTATGGTTCTTTCCCCCCCTTGTTTTCGTCGAAGTACTTCCTGCCTTAGCTGTTGGTGAATAGCTTGCAGTTCCTTTGCAACCTAGTTCCAGGCATACGTTGATTGCAGCATGAACTCCATGAACTTTCGGGTGTTAAACGCCTGTCTGCGACCGCCGACCGATGAAATGTGCTAGACTTCCCAGCTGCATACGTTTTGTCGTAGAGTCGCCGGCCTTCATTCGCCAGATGCCTATAGGGAGCATCCCTGCTAGTACATATGCTGCTTCTCCTGATGTTGTCCCATACGCACTGTATACCCGGAGTGCACTTAGCCGATACGCCATCACAGTTGCCCAAACCGGAGCTGCGAAAAGTAGCACGGAGTTGACTACCCTAGAAAGCAAAAGACGTCAATGTCGTATTCTCGAGATCGTCACAGCGATGGAAGACGTTTTAGTTGCGGCGTACTCAATATGTCTTTTGAAGTTGAGTCATCTGCCAATGATTACTTCCAAGTATTTGAGCGATGGTTGGGAGTAAATTGTTTTTTCGCCAACTTTAATTTACACAGTTGTGTTCTTTCTTCTCTTGCTAATGATAACTACTTTTGTTTTATGTTCTGCAAGTGAAAGCACAGAATTTCTCAACCAGGAATTGATCTCCCATATCGCTTCATTTGCATAGATCTCGATCTCATCTTGGTGTTTTGCAACCACTATTATTCCGAAATCATCGGCGTAGCCAATAGTTGCCACGTTGTCCGGAAGGCATTGTGTCAACACTCCATCATACATAACTAGCTACAGCAAGGGACCCAGGACAGAGCCCTGTGGTACCCCACAGGTTGTCGGGAATATTTTTAGCCCATCTTTTTAGTTGCAGTGAAGTCTTCTCTCGAGGAGAAACTCAACCGTAATGCGTACAATATACTTCGAGGCCTATAACTTGTGGAGTGCCTCAATAATTTTTTTCCATTTTGCACTATTGAACGCATTTTTTACGTTTCAGCCTGAGCCAAACCAGTCACTATGCTGATTGCGTCGACAGTTGATTTCGCCTTACGAAATCCGAATTGTTTGTCGGAAAGGCCTCCTTCCTTTTTCGGAACAGCGAGCAATACGTTGTATAATACTCGTTCGAATAGTTTGCCAATAGTATTGATCAGACATATCGGTCTATATGAGGAGGGGTCACCCAGTGGTTTACCTACTTTCGGAATGAGTATGAGTGTTTGTTGCTTTGATCGGGGAATTCTCCTTCCCTAAGGGAAGCCGTGAAAACTTGGGCAAACATAACTGGCGCTGTCCTGGCTGCTACTTTCAGGGCAATATTAGGGATTCTATCCGGTTCTGGAGTCTCTTTTTCAGTCAATCTTTTCGCGGCGTGTAGAACTTCCTCATTTACCACTACCGGAACTTCGCCGGGATTTAAATGTACTGCAGGAAGACTTGTACAGTTCACATCTGCTGGGAACAGAGTGTTCACTATATTCTGCAACAACTCGGGACAAGTAATCGGTGGGGGGCGCTCACCTTTTAGTGATGACATCACCGACCTGTATGCGCCACCCCATGGGTCACAGTCAGCTTCAGTACACATCCGCTTGAAATGTTCGCATTTGCTCTTTGCGATAGCTACTTGCAAGTTTTACCTCGCATTTATATATTGCACGTGTAGCTTCTCGAACTCAGGTCGGTTTCTTCTGCGCTGGCAGCGTCTCCTAGTTTTGAGGTACTTTTTCCGGCATTCCTCAATTGTCTAGCAGCAAAACCTTATTAAAATCGGTTTGCTGTCTGTCTATCTGTCTGTCTGTCCTTCACACGCATTTTTATCGGAGCCAGTAGCAGCGATTGACACCAAATTTGGTGGAAAGGTGGGAACTGTGAACACTCATGCATACAGTGAGTTACATCCTTTTATGTCGAATTTAAAGGGAGGTCCCCATACATGCAAAAGGGGGGTGGACATTTTTTTCACATACAAAATATATGTGTATATTATGTGTTACGTACCAATGGGACAAATTTATATTCAGATGTCTTTATAAAAGAAATACAGAAAACTTTTCATACCTCAAGCGTCGAGCTTCCGTCCCGCAACCGCGGGCGTGGGCGCCGCGAAATCCCAAATGAAACCCAGCTATTGCTGTACACCAATCAAGTGATATTGATAATTGGTAGACCTGAAATATATTTGAAGGATTCGGTCAGCGTATGGGCCAGATACCCGATCACCTGCGAGGGTTGGCGCGTTATGCCCCTATGTGGGGGCGGGGGGTTATGGCAACCACATATTACCAGCGAGGAAAGTCCTGAGAGTCTGCTTTTGATTGCTAGGTTTCCAAGAAAGAAGGCTCAACTCTTAAAGGTGAATACGCGATGGGAGTGTTCTTAGCGTCTTTTCTAAAACTTTGTTATGCCGCGGGGAGAGCATATTGTCGATAATATTTTAGTTAATTGAGTTTATGTAGAGAATTCTTTGTGTTGGTGTCGCTCACTACCTGATAACAGAAGCTTTGAAATGTTGCCAGAAAAAGCATGTTCACGCATCTTCTGAGAAATATCCTAAGCAAATCAATGCTGTTAGCATTGTAAAATATTTCAATATGGCGAGCATATGTTGATGATGTGATGGTGCTGAGGAATCAGCTATCATGTGCTAATATGTATATACGTTGCACCATTAGGCCGATATGAGCACGAGTCGCTAAGATCTTTGGGGAAACAGCGGAACAGCTGAATCTAGTTCGTGTAATGTCGTCTGGATTTCCATACATTTGGTTGGTAGAAGATATGATTGCGTGGCAGTGGATACTGAGGCAGAAGTATTGTGGACATTCCGGCTGGCCATAACTTGCACGTTGAACATACATATGTTCATAATAGAAATATTAGAAGATTATACGTGTCCATCTTATAACGAAGAAATGGGAGCAACGGAACACTTCCTGTGTGGATTCATGAACGCATCAGGCACCAACATTTTTATTTGTTGATGGACTCCAGTTGCAACGGGTAACTTTGCATCTACCAACCGAGATCCTGGGATACATAAACAAATATGAGATATTCCTTTGGACGATGGAATCAAGTACAATTAACCACAATTTAGTTCTGAGTGTTTGGGAGCTGAACCTCTAGGCTAGTATATCTCAAATCTCGGCAGAAAACCGATATGTTTGGAGTTTCTTACTAAGGCTGGCCTAGGTGAAACCGTGGTTGTTGTTGAAAATCTAGGATAATGGCCTTTTTAAAGTATTTGTTGAAAACATAATCTCATTAAAATCGGTTTATTGTCTCTGCCCCTCCGTTTGTCTGTTACACTCATTTCCTCAGAAACGGTTACACATATTAATATAAAACTTGATGGAGAGGTGGGTACTACTCGTCCATGCAGTGAGTAACATCGTTCTACTTTGAGGATAAGGGGGGTCCATGCGAAAGGGGGGTGTATAATATGTTTTTACGGAATATAAGACAAGGTTTCGCAATAAAATATGGCCTACGTGGTAAGTGTGAGCTACCACACTTAATGTACTTAGATGATATCAAGTTTTATGCTGGTACTGATGACTACTGCATGACGGACAAGGATGTGGTGACCTCCACATCCAAGCTATGACCGAGGCAGATTTCTACGAATACCCAGGAATTCTGCAACGAATCCTTGCTCTAGTTGGTGATCTGAAGGATGCTCTGCTATCCGAATTCCTGCAACCTGTGAGGCTGGTACTGAAGTCGCGTCTCTCGGAGAAGTATAAAATAAACACACTGGGTTGAGACATCGGAGGCAGGGGTGCGGTTGACATTGCCCCACAACATCATTGCCTAGTCGACTCGCTACGTGGTAGCAAAGATTAGCCGAGTCCTTTAATTGTGGCCGTTTTTAAGGCAGATTGTGGACCGACATCATTTAACTTGAAGAATCAATGTTTCAATCCTATGAGTGGGGTGAAGTCAGACGCTCTTGTTCAGACTTTAACCCACTTATTGATGAAGGCAGTAAACATGGCATGACATGGTAAACATGTGAATTGCCCTTCGGCAGGTATTTGTCGAACAGATGGCTGTGCGGGGGACTCTTTGCTGAGACGAAGGAATTTATGTGTGTTCTTCAGGACGGCGTGGTCGCTACCCGAGCTCATGAAAAGTTCATAATAAAGAAGTGGGTAGGGAAGGACCAGTGTAGAATGTGCGTTGTGGCGTTAGAGATGTTGGACCAGCTGATTTCTGGCTGCACTGTTATGGTACGGGTGCAATACACGAACGAGCATAATGTTTATTGTAAGTTGGTGATCCTTCAAAACTTTGCATACAAGTAGGGACTGATCACGGGATCATGTCCGGTTTACCGATGTACGCTGTAGGCACTACCCGATAGTACTGCTCACAGGATATATGGGGACCAGCAAGTTCTAACTGATCGCCCTACACCACACAATAAGCTTGACGTGCTGTTAGTTGACGAAACCAGTCGTTTCGCGTATATTATTTGTGTTATCCCCCATAATAACGACATTGAACGGATATGCGTGGAGGCACTGTCTCTTTATTTTTTAAGTAGGTATGATCGTCTGAGCATAAGTGTTTGGCACCTATTGCTAGTATTAGACTGCCGAGATTGTGACAGTTATGAAATAATAATCGTTGGAGTGACAATCAATTGGGGCCTTGAAATGTGTTAAAATACTTCATTCAAGACCATAACTGCATAAAACAGTACACTGTAGGAGGCAATGTGGTCAACATTGTGTACGACTGTGATTACTATCCTGATTTGACTCAGGTACTCATTCATAGCTGAGTCAACTGATAACCGGCATCCAGTCACAATAAAAGTCACTGCTGGGACAGCTTAGAGTGATCCAAGGATGTACCGTCAAAATAAACTAGTTAGTTAGTTTAGTTAACTGGGGAGAGCCGCAGCTCCGAGCACTCAGGCCATTGTTAGGCCCATTGTACTATCCCCGTAAGTTGCCTATTCAATGGCTTCCCGCCTAAGGTGTTCGCAGGCTTTAGCGAATCTTAGAACATTCTTCAGAGGCAGAGAGTGTGCAGATTCTTCATTGAAGAAAACCTTGCCAAGGTGTCTTCGTCTGAGATCTGAGGATGCCGGGCAGCTGCATAAAAAGTGGAGGGCCGTCTCTCCCTTGTTCTCACATAGGCTGCAGGCAGCCGAAACCACTACCCCAATCTTTTCCATATGGTAGTTTAAGGGGCAGTGTCCCGTCAAAAGCCTTACTAGGGTTCTCATGTCCCACTTCTTAAAGGATAACAAAAATGCCGCTTTAGGGGCCCTAAGCTTCTTCACAATGATTTTCGCTTGCCGGCAAGAGTCCAAATTTCTCCACTCGGTTGCGTGAATCCTTGCAATTTCACCCTTCAGAGTAGACTTGACAGTAGATGGTCGGATTTCAAGAGCTGGTTCTGGCCCCACCATTGTGGATCCAGAGCCTCGGGGAGCCAGTCTGTCAGCCTCCTCATTACCGGCGATGTTAGAGTGCCCCGGCACCCACATCAGGAATGCTTCGATCAGTCGGCCAAGTTTCAGCAGCACCTGATGACAACTCCACAACAACTGGCTTGATATGTTGTTGCCATTTAGTGCTTGTAATGCCGCCTGACTGTCGGAACAGATTCGAATGGTGCCACCCCTCCATTTCTGTCGCAGACATTCTTCTGCTGCCAATGAAATGGCATATATCTCTGCCTGGATGTAAAATACTGTAAAACTCATCCACATTACCATTGCTTACTACGTAATATTTTCCCTCATATACTGTACATTCATATGTATCTAAAAGCACAGGACTACTAAGTATATGTTCGTTAGAACTATCAAAGATAATATTCTGTGGAGTCCAAGCAATTGCTGCTCCCAAAAATCACACTAAGTGTTTAAATTCTTGTGGAGTTTAAGCAATTGCTGCTCCCAAAGCCGGTTAGTCTGGAGTTTGGTATTTTAGCTGCTCCGACTTTCCATAAACTCATTTAGAAAGAAAATAAGGTGAAGAGGAACTATCAGTGGACTGGCAACATCACATAAGGTAAAGAGGAACTATCAGTGGACTGGCAACATCACATGGCGACCGTGACAGTCTAAAGACTTCTTACATCACATGGCGACTGTGACAGTGTAAAGACTTCTTACACTTCTGCCTACTATCGTTTCCATTATTGATCGAGGTCGTGTCTCTAAAACTGACTGCAAATGAACGACATTGGAAAAAAGTTCGACCAGCTATACCAGAAAGCCTGGCGGTTGCTCAAAAAACCAGAGCGAAACACCGTAACACCGTTAATCAGTAAAATTATAAAAAAAAAATGTTTGTTCCCAATTAGTATTAGTTTAATAAATGTATTAATAGTAGTAGTAATAAATAATAAATGATTTTTTGTTCCAAATAATGTTAGTATTTGTACCACACGATTAAAAGAACGTAGAAAATACTGGCCAAGTAGCCAACAATATAACAATATAAAAGATGTCTGAAAATGTTATTCTTTGCTTTTTCTAAATGGACAAATTAGAATCTCTAAAAGAGAAACTACAAATTACACTAATAAATCTACGGAAAAGTGTAAATTGTCCTTATAGTGAAAAAACTTTACGTGGAAAACGCGAATTAATTGAACAAACGCTAATAGACCCAAAGTCGACTGAACAGAATATACAAACAGACGTTAAAACAGCAACTTTAATGAAGAGAGTTTACAAGGAAATACAGCAACTATCTGCTGAAATACTTTCACTATTAGACAACTAACAATTAAGGAACATGGCTTTCGACATTAAAACAGCCACAGCTTTAGTCAAATACTTTCACGGAAACCCGGAGGAAACAGAATCCTTCATTGAGTCAGTTTCATTATTAAACGAACTCACACCAGTAGAACACAAAGGTATTCTACTTAAATTTGTGAAAACCCGGATAACCGGCAAAGCCAAATACGCGGTATCCGAGGAATTAAACACAATAACCAAACTAACCGACAAACTTAGAGTAAAATTCTCTATAAAAATGTCGTCTGATGTCGTTCTGGCACAACTTAAAAGTTCTAAACAGCGAAATACCAAATTAACTGATTTTACAAATAAAATAGAGGACTTGTCAAGACAATTGACAAGAGCCTTTATATCAGAAAAAGTCGCAGAGGGCGAAACTGCAGAGAAATTAGCCGAAAAATTTGCAATGCAAACAATAGCAGAAAATGTTTCGAACAGCGAAACCTCATTAATTTTGCGTGCCGGCAATCTTACAAATCTATCCGACACAATTGCAAAGGCAATTGCAGTCGATAAACCAATCCCCATGTCTATCATTACAAAACAAACAGAAGAGGTAACAATCGTAATAATAACTTCAATAACCAAAACCGACGTAATAATCAAAATTTTAATAATACCGCAAATAGAAATTGATATGAAAATTTTAACAGAAACAATACTCCAAATAGGAACCAAAATTATAACCGCAACCAAAATAACAGGTTCAGAAATTATAACAACAATTACCGGAGACCCTTCTGGAACAACAGTAACAACCGACAAAATATAAACCATTTGAGTTGGGGGGAATCCCAACCCCCTCAGTCGGTACTAGAAACCAACCAAAACCGGTTGGGGGGAAATCAACAAGAAAGGTCACATGCCATACTATAAATCTATCGCTCACAAGCTTTGTACGAGCTTTCGTTGACATGTGCAACACAACATGTACCTTTATAATAGACACAGGGGCTGACATTTCTATATTTAAACGGGGAAAAATTGACAATAATCAAATATACTATCCAAATAACACATGCACAATACAGGGCATTACTGGGGTATATAGTTGCTAATGACTTTCCACTAGATGCAGATGCGATTCTAGGTTTAGACTTCCTTACTAAACATAGGGCAATAATCGACTATGACACCTGGATATTGACAATTAATATTAATAATATTCATCATGAAATTCCAATTCTAGATGGTCCTACACGAAACACAATCTTAATCCCGCCCAGATGCGAAGTAATACGCAAACTAAACAGTCAATTCTCAAACGACATAGTTATACCCGGACAAGAAATACAACCCGGAATATTCTTAGCAGGATCAATTATTTCTCCTCAAAACCCACTAGTTAAAATCCTAAACACCACTTCAAGTACAGTCAAAATCAAAAACCTCAACCCTCAATGGGAACACCTTTCGGATTATTCTGTATACAACAATACCGATAAATTGCATAACACACAAAGAATGCAAAAATTGTTAAATACATTGAACGTAGAACACGTCCCAGAATACGCAATAAAAGACCTTAAAACACTATGCCGAGAATTTGTAATGTTAAGAGTGGTTATAGGAGATCAGGTCGATCATCCTGAGCTAGAGGGCAGAGCTATCCCAAAAATCTAAACAAATTGGCTAAATTGACCGTGAAGGTCCGGCCACAAAGATTGAAGCTCCATCAAAGTGCTCGGTCGACACGTTCTTGCACGCCTCTGTGCTAGCCAGGCTCGGGAATGTGTGGGGGGGGGGGGGGGGGGGTTCCTTTGAGCGCTTTGATCCCTCACGCTTCACTATTACAAAACAACGTGTCTTTTCCGATGCGTGGGTCCGCACCGGATTCTAAAATCGACATTAATCAGGATTTCCCGACGGCCTATCGAATGATAAACAGAACGCGAACTAAATTGGAAAATAGAAAAAAAAAAACGGCTCGACCGCGTGCGTGGAGACGTAAGTCTCCGGACCCGAGTGCCGCGATCAAGGAGGGCAAGATCCACGACGGATCACCGTCTCAATTATTGCCTCTTCCGCCTCAGATCTTGTATGAGGCGCGGCCCCTCAGGCCAGTTATTCATTTTGAGAATGTCCCTTGTAGAAATTCCGCGGGAGAAAGGAGGATAAGAAAGGGAGGAAGTCCTCAAATTACGATTGGATATGGATGAAGTACAATTAATTCATTAATATATATATATTTATGTCCTTCTACTTGACGATTCCTTCTCGGCCAAAATATGTAACACTTGTCATCCAGCAGGCGTATTGCTTAAACTCTTACATAAACGATTACTAATATTATGCTAGAATCCGCACGTTTCTTAGCTGTCCAAAATTGGTCTTTTTCTACTAGCGAAAATTTTTCCGGAATTTCTCCACAATGTTTGACACTCATAAACACTCAAATACCCAAAACAAAGAACTCTACTTTTTTGTCTTCCACCGTTTTTCTTCCGCACTGCTTCAACGCACCAAAAGAAAACAACCTCTCCTCTTGCGCACCGCTCCTCCACCTTGTTCTTTTTCTCCGCACCGCTTCAACGCTCCCAAAGAAAAACCTCTCCTCTTGCGCACCGCTCCACCTTGTTCTTTTCTTCCGCACCGCTTCAACGCTCCTCTAGCCAACAACCTCTCCGTTCTTTTTTTTTCCTTTCGTGCACCGCTTCAGTTCCCGCTACATAGCCTTTCTCACTCGCTAGGCCATGTTGCGGCAACATGCGCATGCGCCTGCAGATGCGGCAAATCATTCGCCTCTTGTCAAGATCAATTCGCCCGAATGTATTCAATACTACAATACACACTATTAAATGCATTGTTTAAGCAAATTAATTAAGAAGGAGCCGAATGAGATTTCGCTCCCGTCGCACAGCTGCAGTCACTACAAATTTGCGGATATTTTTAATATGGAAAACGAGCCATTAACCACCAACAACTTTTATAGCCAACATATCCAGTTGAGTGATAACTCAGCGGTATACACAAAAAATTACCGTATACCTGAAGCCCACAAAACAGAAATAAATCGTCAAGTCAAACAAGTGTTGGACGACGGTATCATTGAGCACTCAACATCGCATTTCAACTCACCTATACTATTAGTCCCTAAAAAGTCATCAACAGGAGATAAGAAATGGCGTTTGGAAGTTGATTTTCGTAATCTTAACAAAAAAGTGGTAGCAGACAAATTCCCACTTCCCAGAATAGATGAAATTCTTGACCAAATGGGTCGAGCCAAATATTTTTCCACTTTAGATTTACTATCTGGATTTCATCAAATACCTTTAAAACAATCATCGCGAAAATACACAGCTTTTTCTACAAACCAGGGACATTACCAATTTACCCGCCTACCCTTCGGACTAAATATTAGTCCCAATAGCTTTCAGAGAATGATGACCATACATAGCATTATCAGGTTTACCACCCGACACAGCTTTCTTATACATTGACGACATCATAGGCACTGGATGTTCGAAAAACCATCACTTAAAAAATCTAACTTCAGTATTTCAGTGCTTACGAGCCAAAAACTTAAAATTAAACCCTGGTAAGTGTAAATTCTTTCAATCAGAAGTAACATATCTCGGACATCAGATCTCTGCCGAAGGAATACAACCTGATCCTTCAAAATACGACGTCATTAAACAATTTCCAGTACCAAAAAACCCAGACGAAGTAAGACGATTCGTCGCATTCTGTAATTATTACAGACGTTTTGTCCCAAATTTCGCTGAAATTGCCCTACCTTTAAATCAATTGTTGGGTAAAAATGTTAAATTCGGATGGACACCACTGTGTAGCACTGCATTCGACATCCTTAAAACAATATTAATGTCCCCGCCCATACTTCAGTACAATATCCACAGATGCATCTGAAAGTGCATGTGGAGCAATACTATCCCAGACAATAGATGGCACTGAATTGCCAATAGCTTTCGCTAGTAAAACATTCACTAAAGGTGAAAAAAATAAATCTACTATAGAAAAAGAACTAACAGCAATTCATTGGGCAATAATGTATTTCAAACCATATGTTTATGGAAGACATTTTATAGTAAGAACAGATCATAGGCCACTTATTTACTTATTTGGGATGAAAAACCTATCATCCAAACTAACACGGATGACGTTTGATCTAGAAGAATATCAATTTGACATACAGTACATTGAAGGTAAAGAGAACATTGGCCCAGATACATTATCTAGAATAGAACTAAATATAACAGACCTGACAAACCTGAAAAATGTCTTGCAAATACAAACAAGAGCAATGACCAAAAACACAAATCAATCAAAACTCATTAACAATACTTCAAAAAACCGCATTACTAACAAAAACATGCAGCCTGATCAACTGCACGTTTTCGAGGTTCTATCACCTAATGAGGTAATGCATTTGCCGGAATTGAAATTTAATATTGCGCAATATAAAAATAAAAATACTGATATAGAAATAGACGTAATACATAAAAATAAAGTCCAAATAAAGCGGTATATAAATTTAAATAATAACCAACCAATTGAACTGGCATTAGTGCAGGAACTCACAGAGTTGGAAAGATATCTAAATAATAGGTTTCAGATCAAGACTCTGAAATTATCGGCCGGAAGTGAATTATTCACTATATTAAATACAATCACATTTAAAACGCTAGCGAATCATACTTTAAAAAATATGAATGTCCAAATATACAAACCACTAATTACAATAACGGACAAATCGAAAATAATAGAAGTATTGCATAACAACCACTCTACTCCAACAGCAGGACACATTGGACAGAGTAGAATGTATAAAAAACTTCGTGAAATATACAAATGGAAAAACATGAAAAAACAATCGCTAATTATATTAAAAACTGTAGTTCATGTGCAAAAAATAAACATCAAAAACAAAATAGGGAATTACTGGAGATAACAACACACCCACCAAAGTCAACCATGTCAATAGACACAGTTGGACCGTTTACCAAAATCAACCAAGGTAATAAATACGCTGTAACTATGCAGTGTGATCTGAGCAAATATGTGATAATAATACCTATCCCAAACAAGGAAGCGAACACTGTTGCAAGAGCAATTGTCCATGGATTCATATTAAACTACGGACCCATGAACAAAATAAAAACAGATCTCGGTACTGAGTACAAAAGTCAAGTATTCTCAGAGATATGTAAATTGCTAAAAATTGAACAAATATTTGCAACACCAGCTCATCCTGAAACTATAGGAGTTCTAGAACGTAACCATAAGTGCCTAAACGAATACCTACGAAGTTTCGTTAATGAAAACAAAGACGATTGGGATGATTGGGTACAATACTACTCTTCCTGTTACAATACGTCACCCAATTCCATACATGGTTACACATCATTCGAGTTAGTGTTTGGAAAAAGAGTAAATATACCCTCAGAACTCTCTAAAACAAAACCAGACCCAATATATAATTACGACTTGTACAATAATGAACTAAAATACAGATTACAAAACTCCATTAGCAAAGCCAAACAACTTCTAGAAAAAACCAAAATGTAACCCATTATCATTGAAAATAGGAGATCAAGTTTTGTTATCCGTCGAAAACAGACGAAAACTAGACCCATTGTATGAAGGTCCTTATAGCATAATATCAATTGACAATGTAAATTGCCTGATAAAAGACCAGGACAATAAAAGAACTAAAATTCACAAAAATAGGTTAAGACGAATAAATAAATAAACAAAATTGCTTTGAAATTGCCTATACTGTTGAAAATACTGTTATAAATATACCACCTAATTAATCAATACCAATACAATATATTACAATAAGTAGATTTTAAAAATATTACTCATGATTGTTTAAAAAAAAAAAACCTCCTAACTATACACAATATAAACAAAAAAAACGAATTGCCTACCGTTCCTAAAGACAATTCATTTTTTTTCAAAAGGGGTAAGGTGTAAAATACTGTAAAACTTATCCACATTATCATTGCTTACTACGTAATATTTTCTCTCATATACTGTACATTCATATGTATCTAAAAGTACAGGCCTACTAAGTATAAGTAAATTTTGTATAAAATAGGAAACATGAATTGAGAAAAATATAGTTCGTTAGAACTATCAAAGATAATCACGACGTGTTTTATTCTGTGGAGTCCAAGCAATTGCTGCTCCCAAAAATCACACTAAGTGTTTAAATTCTTGTGGAGTTTAAGCAATTGCTGCTCCCAAAGCCGGTTAGTCTGGAGTTTGGCATTTTAGCTGCTCCGACTTTCCATAAACTCATTTAGAAAGAAAATAAGGTGAAGAGGAACTATCAGTGGACTGGCAACATCACATAAGGTAAAGAGGAACTATCAGTGGACTGGCAACATCACAATATGGTCGTCATTTTTCCGAGGGGTCGGGCCAGTTCTATACTCGAATTCTCCGAGAACACCCCTGCGCCCGATCCATCCTCCATGACTGACTCGTCGGTGAAGATTATTAGGTCTGTAATCTGAAAAGACTCATGGCCACTTGTCGACCATTCTTCTCTTTCGGTGATTACGAGAGTGTATGTCTTTTCAAAGACGAATCTGGAAACCATATGATCGGTCGGTATCAGGGCCACAGTAGATCTACTATAGGCAGTACCCTTACAAAAATGACCCCATTTGCAAATGTGCTTGCAGAAGCTTATTTGTACACATCAGAAACGCTGAACAAGGAAAAGGCATAATCTTCGTCAAATCGTATTGGTAAGAGAGAGATGGGTGAGCTTTTGCTATTCTGGTACTACGGCGTGCTCACCCATATAGCAAAAAGTTGTTTCACGTATTCACTTATACATAAGCAAAAACTTGCCAATCTCACCAATACATTGGCAACTCCGGGCGGTATGTCAAACACAGCTGATCGGGTTTTCGGTACATCTCGCTCATGCTCAAGGGCAAAACAATTTGAAATGGTGTGTACTCGCACTGATTTCCCCCCTTGAGGGGCAAGGGGGGTGAGGTAGCTGACTAGTATCTAACTGTGATCAGGGCTACCGGATGTTTTTCAAGGAATTTCCAGATAGACGCATGACCGTTTGATTGGCCGTCTTTCCACGCCCCAATGGTATCGAGCCTATATGCGCCGTTGGCCGCTTACCGTTTCACCTCCAAGTGAATGGGGGGTAAATTTAGGATAGTTTCAAGTGCCGCAGTCGGCGTAGTACTCATTGCTCCATTAATACTTAGGCAACCAAGTCTCTGAATCTGCGTTAGCAGCTTCCTGCTGTTAGCAAAGTTCAGTCTTGGCCACCAGACGATGCATGCATACATCAAAATGGGTTTTATTATGGATGTATACATCCAGTATATCCGTTTAGGTGAAAGTCCCCATCGCATTCCTACAGCACCAGAGCAATCTGCAGGATTTCTGATATTGTTCCTGGATATGATTCTTCCACGTTAACTTGGAGTCGAAATGTACGCCTAGGTACTTGGCTGTTTGTGCCAGCTGAATTTTCGCGCCTGCTAAGGTGGGTAGCGTATAGCTGCCCCACTTGACGTTCCTAGTGAACATAACTATATATTCCGAATGTGTGGACCCTTCTATTACTAGCGCAGGGATGATGACACCCGGACTTGCAGACTTGTATCTACGGAACGAGTTAAATGCCCATTTCACTCGCTCCAGTGATGCTACTTTGCATGCCAGATTCCAGTCTCTCGGTTGAGGGCTGTATGCACCTGTTGGCCCCGATATTAGATTTTGGATGCTGCCTGGGAAGTGTACTTCAAGCAAATGATTTGCCGTTTCTTCATCGCTTTCTGTGTACTTCCCATTTTGTAAACGTAAATAACCCAGTTTCTGGCTACGTTCTTTGACCAGAATCCGCTTCAGCTTTGAGGTTGCCTCAGGAGAGTTAGTCTCTTCGCAAAAGCGTCTCCAAGATGAACGTTTAGCCGATCTTATGCTCTTCTTTAGAGCCTTCTGTGCCTCTTTATAACGATTCCAGCTAGTGCTTGATTCACCCTTCAGAGCACGATTAAGGAGCATCCTTGTCGTTCTCCTCTAGTAATGGATTTGATGCGCTTCCCAGGGATCGTGACTCGGGCGCTCAATTCTATTTGATACCTCACCCAATCTGTCTTCCTCGGATTCTGAAATGGAGTGGGTGGAGGTGGATCCATGCCCATAACGAAATCAATGCGTCTGTGATCCGAGAGTGTGATATCGTTTGATACTCTCCACTCCCCGATCAGAGCCGCGATGTCAGGAGATGCCACCGTGATGTCGATGACCTCTCGCCTGACCACGTTGAAGAAAGTGGGTTCATTACCCACATTTAGGCTCTGCAAATCGGTTCCTACTAGATACTCAAAATAAACTAACATTAATACTAAAAAGAGACAGCCATATATAAATTAAAGTACTAAGGTTCTTGGAAGCAAGAAGAATTTCTCTGAAACTGATCCGACTAATAAGAGCCCTTTTAGATAATAATAATAATCGTTGGCGCAACAATCCATGTAGGATCGGGGCCCTGAAGTGTGCTGGAGCACTTCATTGAAGACCGTAACGATACACTATATTGCACTTTAGGAGGCAATGTAGTCATCATTGCGCTCTCCCGAGATTCTTATTTGACTCAAGTACTCATTTACAGCTAAGTTGACTGGTATCCCACACTGCCACTAGTGAGTTTTGAACCGCGACCTTCGCCTACGACACCCCAGCGCTCTAATTACTTGAGCCATCCGGACACAGTCGCTTTAGATACGAAACCAAAATCACGGAAAAAACAAGGAGCTGGTCTCGCCCCAACCTGGTATTGGGGTCGTGCGTGCGCTGACGACGTTATGTCACAGCTAGGTAACGACTACGTATGGAGAAAGCATTCCAAGAAATGGAGCCAACTGATAAGAAAGTCTGGTTGAAGTCAATAAATCAAATACAAAGTGTATGATCCAAATACAAGCAGAAAAACTTTGAACAAGTAGACTAAGTTCAATATTTAGCGGTCTTACTTATTACCGATCCTACTATTTGGTTGCGAAACGTTAAATTCGTTACAACATGAGTTACACAGTTATTTCACGAGCTCTTAAGAACAAAACGGGTGATACGTAGGAATGCACTGGGGGGCATACCGAGCGAATATCAGCTTTCAGACTTTCCAAAAAAGTAAACAAAGCAACCTAAGGGATAACCAGGTGTAATTGAGACAGGTAGGGTAATACTACCATCTTTTTAGAATTGGAGAGCGCGGTGAATTCAGAAAATTAGCAGCTGGGCTTCGGAAGGCCATGACTAGAAGCAGAAAAGTAATTACATTGAGCCATAAGTCAGATCTCTATCCTCCCCGCAATCTAATCTAACATATATGTCTATGTATTAACGATATAAAAAAAATTGTATGTTTTATTCGGATTATTTTTTTCTTTTATTTGTACAAAACTTAGGAAAATAAAATCCATATATATACAGGAACTAGTTAATAAATTACAATACTATGACAATTTGAATAGAACCTAGACATTCACACATCCTAATATACTCGTACCTCAGTAGTTTGTTGTTTTGCTATTCTCAACTTCTTTAGAACCAATAGTCTTTGAAGCATACTTAGTCGACTTCCTCAACAGTGGGCCCTGACCGAGCACCTCCGAAACCGCCCGCTTGTTGACCACAGCTGCTACCTTGTTGGGCACCACCAGTGTGGATCTTTGTCATGATTGGACTGCATTGACTTGTCACCTCCTTCAGTCTGTGCTCATACTCTTCCTTGTCCGCCAAGCTGTTACTATCCAACCATTTGATTGTTTCATCACAGACCCTGAGGGCGGTTTCCTTATCAGACTGCGACAGTTTGTCTCCGGCTCCCTCAACTGCTTGTTTCACGCCAAACACGTAGGCCTCCAATTGATTTCTTGATGCAACTCGTTGCCTCTGCTTCTCATCTTCTTCCGCGTACCTTTCCGCCTCTGCCAACATTCTGTCGATTTCAGCCTGAGACAACCTGCCCTTATCGTTCTTGATGGTGATGTTCTTCGCATTCCCAGTACTCGTGTCTTTAGCTGAGACGTTCAAGATACCGTTTGCATCTAGATCGAATGTTACCTCGATTTTCGGTACCCCTCGAGGTGCTGGAGGAATACCCGACAGATCGAATGTGCCCAACAGGTTGTTATCTCTCGTCATAGCACGTTCTCCTTCGAATACTTGGATCGTCACTGCGGGTTGGTTGTCCGAATATGTCGAGAATGTCTGTGTCTGTTTGCACGGGATCCTCGAGTTGCGTTCAACTATCTTCGTCATCACACCTCCAGCTGTTTCGATACCAAGTGACAGAGGAGCCACATCCACAAGCAAAACGTCTTGGATCTTTGAACTCTTGTCGCCACTAAGGATCGCAGCTTGCACCGCTGCACCGTAGGCAACAGCCTCATCTGGGTTGATGGACAAGTTCAAACTCTTGCCGTTGAAGAAGTTCTGTAGCATGTTTTGCACCTTTGGGATACGAGTCGATCCTCCAACCATCACGATATCGTGAATCTGTGACTTGTCCATTTTAGCATCGTTCAGGGCCTTCTCCACGGGGAGTAGTGTGGAGCGGAACAAATCTGCACAAAGTTCCTCGAATCGAGCCCTGGATATTTTCGTGTAGAAATCGATTCCTTCGTACAGGGCGTCGATTTCAATTGAGGCTTCCGTACTCGATGATAGTGTGCGTTTAGCCCTTTCAGCTGCCGTTCTTAACCGACGAAGGGCTCGAGGATTTGATGTAAGGTCCTTCTTGTACTTGCGCTTGAATTCGTCCGACAGATGGGACACCAGACGATTGTCGAAGTCCTCGCCTCCCAAATGTGTGTCACCTGCGGTGGCCCGCACCTCGAACAGTGAACCCTCGTCTATTGTTAGGATGGAAACGTCGAATGTTCCGCCACCCAAGTCGAAAATTAGTACGTTTCGTTCACCAGAGAGATTCTTGTCCAGCCCGTAGGCGAGGGCCGCAGCCGTTGGTTCGTTAATTATCCTCAGAACATTCAGACCAGCGATTGCTCCAGCGTCTTTTGTGGCTTGACGCTGTGAGTCGTTGAAATAAGCTGGAACTGTAATTACTGCGTCCGTCACCGATTCACCCAGGTACGCTTCCGCTGTTTCCTTCATCTTCGTCAGCACCATTGAACTGATTTCTTCAGGCGCGAATCGTTTCTGCTCCCCTTTGAACTCTACGCAGATCTTTGGTTTGCCACTGTCGCTTTTCACCGTGAATGGCCAATGCTTCAGATCCGCCTGGATTTTCGGGTCATCGTACTTGCGCCCAATCAACCGTTTCGCATCAAACACTGTGTTCTTTGGATTCATCGCAACCTGGTTCTTGGCCGCATCTCCGATCAACCGTTCCGAGTCCGTGAACGCCACATAGCTGGGAGTTGTCCTGTTCCCTTGGTCGTTTGCAATGATCTCCACCTTCCCGTGCTGGAACACGCCAACGCACGAATACGTCGTTCCCAAGTCAATTCCAACTGCAGGCATTTTTCTCTGATTTCACTCTTTTCACTTTCTCACCAAATACTCCAATACCGCGAATATTCTAACTTGTATAGATTGTAGATACTTTAATTTTCTTCTTTCACTTCTTGTGGAAACAATCCACTCGCCTTCAAAATCTCTCGATTTGTTTCGGGTGTTTAACAGTATGAAACTGAACTCATGTTAATCCGCTGCTAGTATTTATACTTCTGTGAACGGGTCGGGAACATTCTGTAAGAAAATGGTGGAAGCGTCGGGAAATTTCGAATGGCAAATTAACAGTGTATTAATAGAATAGAAACAGTTCAGTTGGAATGGGTTCCGGGATTCGTCAGCAGGTTAGAAAAGTCTGGAATGCTCTGGAAGTAATGTAAGCTGTACGGCCTTGGGTTGAATGGTTTTTGCTTGGTAAAGTCGTGATGTAAACAAACAGAGGTGTACATATGCGTATGTGAATGGCATTCAATGGAAATTGATATTTACAGCTGGGGATCTAAATATGCACGCCTGAACTTCTGGAATTAAGTAGTTTATTTTTAACTTCATTGATAAATGGTCTTCGTAGAGTAATGATTTGCGAACCGCTCTAATGTTGAATTTTTATCTGGCATTTCCTGTGAATCAGTCATTATAGAATGTATCACTAGAACGTGTGAGGAAGGTGTGCGAATCAGAACTTTTATGAATGGATGTCAAAAGTTGTAAAATTGACCTACCGTGCATTTCGAGTATATATGCAGCAACTAACTTCAACCAGCACATGTTACAAGAATTATGTAATCATAACTTCTGAACAAAATAAAATATCAACATATTTTAAATGTAGGCTCGCCGATATAAGTGTATAGACATCATTTGTAAGAAGCGAAAACAGGAATATATTTCTTTCTGGACTAGCTAAAAGGATAAAAAGAATTGTAGTAAATAAATTTGCCTCACAGCTTATTCCAACTATTCATTTTCGGTAACAGTTATGATCTTAGTGGATATGTAGCAAAGCGGTACCTTATTTTTCTATACTTCGTATTTTTTTATCACAGTCATTCAGAACGTTTTTTAGTGTCATTCTTTCAGTCGGGTTGTTCAGTAGTGCCTTTGACGTACTACTATTGAAGGGTGTGAGTTGGTTCTATAATAAGAAGGGTCACGCCCATCGGATAGCAAAAATAGTGTGTCTAACTGGTTTTTCAGTTCAGGGTATAATATCACGCTTCATACATTAGAATAGAGTTCAAAATAACGGCATAGAAACTCCAAACAAAATTTTTAACACAACGTATGCGCGGTACATTGTCCGAAAAATAAAGGGAATGCCTTAAGGATTGGCTTTCAAGCCAGTGGCGTTCAGGATGAGTAGGACTAATTTGGTAGCTCAAAAACCATTCCATTTGACTCTGATAGCAATGTAAAAATATTTTATAGGTAAGATGAATCAGCAAAGTCATCTTTTGTTTGCAAAAGAACATCGGCTTTTGGGATCAAATCATATTCGATGACGAGTCTAAATTTAACATTTTCAACTTCTACGGCTACTCCTTGATCCTCTAACGACTGTGTACAATACAGTATGCCTGTGTGTGGATAATTTATGAAATGATTGCTGCGTATTTAGAATCTTTGTTAAGTTCCGAGTGTGATTCGGATGATGTTGAAGAAACAATCGAAACAATATTGGGCAGGAAGGTCCCGAAAAACGGTTATTTTATAAAAGAAAAGAAAAATACGTGGGGAATTTATCCTCAAGGATGAATTTTCTTCCTCGAGGATGAATTTTCTTCCTCGAGGATGAATTTCGAAGTTTGTATTTTCTTTTATTCAGGAATGGAAGAATAAGTGAATAGTTACTTAATAAAGTTTTGTGTGAAACAAAACCTTATTAAAATCGATTCAATGTCTGTCGACTTATCAGTCTGTCATTCAGGTTTATCAGTTTGTGACACCCGATTTACTCGGAAGCTATCATGGAATTTGGTGAGAATATGTGGTTTGTGTGCCCCTTTACATGCAGCGAGTGGCACTATTTGTTGTTAAGTTTGAAGGGGGCTCCCCACACAGAATATGGTGATGTGGGGTATCAAGTGAAAGGGTTCGGATAGTACTTTCCCCCAAAAAGTGAAACAGGTCTCGTTCTCAGAACTGATTCAACTGAAAAATCTGAAAAAATCACCGTGATCCATCTATATGAAATTTAGGCCTCAAAATACATCGCGTTCTGATATCTGCACAAATAAAATTAATAATAGTATTTTACCCCCCCTCCTAAGTTCATCTCAGAAATACAAAATTTGGCAGCGGCATAGGCGATGCTGACCACATTGCCTCATACAGGCTATCCTGTAGTGTATCGTTGTGGTCTTGAATTAAGTGCTCTAACACACTTCAAGGCCCTGATCGAATATGGATTGTTGTGCCAACGATTATTATTAATGTTTGTGAGATACCGATCCGATAGTTTCGTGCCCCAATTTTTCATTACTGTCCTCAGAAGAAGAATTACATTCGGGTTGATTTTGTACGAATGTCGCATGAAGTTAAATGCCGCTTTATAATTAATATAGGATATCCAGATATTTCTACCAAATACGAAATATGTGGATATAACCTGCTCTGCAGTTACTCTACCGATTATAAGCTGTACTTAATAGTCTTTCGCCACTTGTCTAAATATTTTTTGCTCCTCAGAATCAACTTATAGGTATCAAAGTATTTTGAAATATTCGCAGGTAAAGTGAGAACCTTTTAGCTGTTGAGAAGATAACAAGTAGATAAAAATTTTGACACCATGTTCCTTGAGGATAAGTTGTCCTTTTGGAAAAGAATATTGTAACTGGGTGTGCGAACTTGCTTTTAAATTGCAGTGGCTGGGTTGGCTCGAATCACTTGTGTGGAAGGCTTCTGCCTGATCCAAATTGAGGTTAGTTTTGTAAGAACTAGATGTTGTTTATCCTTGGTTATAAGTTCTTTTGTTATCTGCGGATGTATTTAGAAGATAGCGCATACCGATTGTTGAAGTCTTCTTCAGCAACATGGCGCAATCGGTTGAGACGAGTTGACCTCACCTCGAACGGGACAAATGAGAAATTAGAGGAAAAATTATTCAATCGTAACGTAAATCAGGTTATGAATCCTTGACGCAGCAATCTTGCATAAGAAACGATCACCGAGAACTCTATCAATGGCAGCAATAATGTTGTTAGTTGCCGAGGGAGGTTTTGGGATCTTTAGTCTAGCTTCCGAGAGAACTTCAGCATAATCTATGAATTGGGTCAACATCCCCAGTTATTAGACTTCTCTTGGCCACTGAGTTCACGGAGTGTCTTAAATTCTAGTTGCATCTTTGATCAGCCCTGTGAAGTGATGATTATACACAACACAAACCAAATGTCTATTTACTAAATACGACTTTATCGTTTCAAAAAAATGAATCACTCTTATTCAGTTGTACATCAAATACTTTTAGCAATATAACATAATATTGCACCGAGCGATACTGCGTCTGGGTGTGATATTTTGATTGGTTTTCTAATCGTCGAGAAGTATGAAATAGTTAGGTTATTCTAGGCCGGCCAGTGATCCCTCGCTATAGCAACTCAACATCAGCAAATCTTGCCAGATTAAAGAAAAGCGTTCACGGGTTTCAGTAATTTTCTTTGAAGCGGCAAGCCCTTCTCACCGCGAGGCTATAGGCGATAGCCCCGCCCTACGCCGCGTCTAATGGGGAATTTCGTGTCAATAGGTGTAATCATTTCTGGGAATAGTATTATACATGTGACCGATAAACAGGCAGAGATAAAGACAGAAGGGTAGGCAAACCGACAGTGAGCTAATTTGAAAAAGATTTTGTTTTCAACGAAACCTAACTAACAATTCACCCTTCTATTTAAAGTAGCAATCCATTATCCGCCCGCAAAAAGTTGGTTGTGGACTAGGTACTTCTAACTACATGGAAAATTGGCTCGTCTATCCGAAATGCCCGGTTGGTGAATTTTATAATATTTGGCTTTCATTCATAAAATTTATATGCTTCGTTCCTCACATTTTCTACTGTTATACTCTAGAAAGAAAGTCCCAGACGAAAATTCAACAATAGAGCGGTCTGCAAATCATTACTCTACGAAGACCATTCATCAATGGACTTAAAAATAAACTACTTACTTCTAGAAGTTCAGGCGTGTATATTTAGGTACCCAGCTGTAAATATAAATTTCCATTGATTGCCAAACATATAACATATATGCACATACTCTGTTTTGTTTACATTGCGGCTTTAATAGGCAAAGGCCATTCAATCGAAACCCAAGGCCGTTCAACTTAGATTACTTCCAGAACATTCCAGACTCTTCTGACCTGATGACACTTACCGAAACCCATTCAAACTGAACTGTTTCTTATCTATTAATACACTGTTAATTTGCCATTCCAAGTTTCCCGACGCTTCCACCATTTTCTTACAGAATGTTCCCGACCCGTTCACAGAAGCATAAATACTAGCAGCGGATTAACATGAGTTCAGTTTCATACTGTTAAACACACGAAACAAATCGAGAGAGTTTAAAGGCGAGTGGATTGTTTCCACAAGAAGTGAAAGAAGAAAATTAAAGTATCTACAATCTATACAAGTTAGAATATTCGCGGTATTGGAGTATTTGGTGAGAAAGTGAAAAGAGTGAAATCAGAGAAAAATGCCTGCAGTTGGAATTGACCTGGGAACGACGTATTCGTGCGTTGGCGTGTTCCAGCACGGGAAGGTGGAGATCATTGCAAACGACCAAGGAAACAGGACAACTCCCAGCTATGTGGCGTTCACGGACTCGGAACGGTTGATCGGAGATGCGGCCAAGAACCAGGTTGCGATGAATCCAAAGAACACAGTGTTTGATGCGAAACGGTTGATTGGGCGCAAGTACGATGACCCGAAAATCCAGGCGGATCTGAAGCATTGGCCATTCACGGTGAAAAGCGACAGTGGCAAACCAAAGATCTGCGTAGAGTTCAAAGGGGAGCAGAAACGATTCGCACCTGAAGAAATCAGTTCAATGGTGCTGACGAAGATGAAGGAAACAGCGGAAGCGTACCTGGGTGAATCGGTGACGGACGCAGTAATCACAGTTCCAGCTTATTTCAACGACTCACAGCGTCAAGCCACAAAAGACGCTGGGGCAATCGCTGGTCTGAATGTTCTGAGGATAATTAACGAACCAACGGCTGCGGCCCTCGCCTACGGGCTGGACAAGAATCTCTCTGGTGAACGAAACGTACTAATTTTCGACTTGGGTGGCGGAACATTCGACGTTTCCATCCTAACAATAGACGAGGGTTCACTGTTCGAGGTGCGGGCTACCGCAGGTGACACACATTTGGGAGGCGAGGACTTCGACAATCGTCTGGTGTCCCATCTGTCGGACGAATTCAAGCGCAAGTACAAGAAGGACCTTACATCAAATCCTCGAGCCCTTCGTCGGTTAAGAACGGCAGCTGAAAGGGCTAAACGCACACTATCATCGAGTACGGAAGCCTCAATTGAAATCGACGCCCTGTACGAAGGAATCGATTTCTACACGAAAATATCCAGGGCTCGATTCGAGGAGCTTTGCGCAGATTTGTTCCGTTCCACACTACTCCCCGTGGAGAAAGCCCTGAACGATGCTAAAATGGACAAGTCACAGATTCACGATATCGTGATTGTTGGAGGATCGACTCGTATCCCGAAGGTTCAAAACATGTTACAGAACTTCTTCAACGGCAAGAGTCTGAACTTGTCCATCAACCCAGATGAGGCTGTTGCCTACGGTGCAGCGGTGCAAGCTGCGATCCTTAGTGGCGACAAGAGTTCAAAGATCCAAGACGTTTTGCTTGTGGATGTGGCTCCTCTGTCACTTGGTATCGAAACAGCTGGAGGTGTGATGACGAAGATAGTTGAACGCAACTCGAGGATCCCGTGCAAACAGACACAGACATTCTCGACATATTCGGACAACCAACCCGCAGTGACGATCCAAGTATTCGAAGGAGAACGTGCTATGACGAGAGATAACAACCTGTTGGGCACATTCGATCTGTCGGGTATTCCTCCAGCACCTCGAGGGGTACCGAAAATCGAGGTAACATTCGATCTAGATGCAAACGGTATCTTGAACGTCTCAGCTAAAGACACGAGTACTGGGAATGCGAAGAACATCACCATCAAGAACGATAAGGGCAGGTTGTCTCAGGCTGAAATCGACAGAATGTTGGCAGAGGCGGAAAGGTACGCGGAAGAAGATGAGAAGCAGAGGCAACGAGTTGCATCAAGAAATCAATTGGAGGGCTACGTGTTTGGCGTGAAACAAGCAGTTGAGGGAGCCGGAGACAAACTGTCGCAGTCTGATAAGGAAACCGCCCTCAGGGTCTGTGATGAAACAATCAAATGGTTGGATAGTAACAGCTTGGCGGACAAGGAAGAGTATGAGCACAGACTGAAGGAGGTGACAAGTCAATGCAGTCCAATCATGACAAAGATCCACACTGGTGGTGCCCAACAAGGTAGCAGCTGTGGTCAACAAGCGGGCGGTTTCGGAGGTGCTCGGTCAGGGCCCACTGTTGAGGAAGTCGACTAAAGTTGTTAAAGAAATAATCGTTCCATAGTTTAAGTAAATTATTAACTTAATTTCCAACAAGTGATTGACAGACTGATTATTTGTATTGAGACGTGTGAATGATTAGGATCTTCAAATTGTACTGAGTTTCGACTTTACTCGTATTTCTTAGTTAAGAGGAATTACTTTTCATTCCTGTGTAAAATTAGAGTTTTATTCTATTCTTAATTTTGAAAAGAATCAATAAATGTTGAATTTGGAAAAACTCTTTTGAGTTTTGATCTTGGTGTTGGAAAAGTGGTAGGGCTTCCTCGTAAAAGGGGAAGTCTTTGTGAATGGCTCAGTGTCCATTGATGTAAAACTTACTGGCTTAGATGGTAAACAACTCAAATGGAGAATAAGAACAAACGAAACGAGGAGATAGTGGAAATGGAGAGTGAGCTGGCTGCGTTTATTCGCAGCACGAAAATGCGCCGTTCGCCCCAGCGTCCAGCGAAAGAAGCAACAAGGGCTGAAATACCCGACGAGACATCGGGACGCGCAGATGGAGAGAAAGACTCGCAAAGTGATGCGGCACCTGGAACGCAGATAGGAACCCAGACCATACCACACAGTGCTATAATTGTGGAAAGAGGCACAGTGGAAACTGCCGAAACTAATCAAATGGTTTCGAATATAAGCCGAGTGGGAGGACTGTCGATTACTTTGGCGCAAGCCGAAGAGGAAAGGCTTATTAAGAAATGCACGGCAGTTGTGAAGCACATGCGATCTGCGACGTTCCTCCAGAAAAACGTCGGCAAGGGGGTGAAAAACGGGCTAATGGAACTGGAGGAGCTCCTGGACAGGAAGCAAAAACAATGCTTCCCCACGAGAACACCATGAGTACCAAACGGATCGCTGACAGCCCATTGCAGAGCGAACTTGGTAAAAAACGAAAGGAGGAAGGGACATCTGAAGGAGACTTCACTCAGGTACTCTCCAAGAAAAGAAGAAGGCGAAGAGGAACAAAAGACAACAACACGTCGCGCTATCAGAAAAACCTCTGCCTAGAACTAAGGCGGACACGAAGGACGGAGCACCAAAAGAAAAGTTGGGGAAACGAAGGAAGACTAGACCGCCAGTTTTGTTTATTAAGCCGGCGGAAGGCAAGACTTTTCCGGAAGTCCTCAGCGAAATCCGTTACAAAATTAAACCCGAAGATAACGGAGCAGAAGTGACTTCCATTCGTAAAACTACGGGTGGTGGAGTCTTAGTCGAACTAGGCCCGAAGATTATGAATAAAGTCACGTTCTGTAAAGCAGTCAAGGGGCTTCTGCGAGAAAAGGCTTTGGTTTCCAGCCTGGAACCCATGTGTTCTTTGGAAATCCGAGACCTTGACTGTCTTACGGAAAAGAGCGAGGTAGAAGAGACCATCAAACGCGAATGCCCAGAGGTAACCAATGCCCGGATCGGTATCACCTTCGCGAACTCCCGATGCCAAAAACTTGCTGTGGTGGAAGTTGCCGAGTTATCCGCGAGGAAGCTACTAAATAGCGGGAAAATAAGAATTGGTTGGGTAGTGTATAGGATACCGCCGGGCCGCCCCAACCAAATGTTACAGATGTTTGGATTATGGGCACACATCTGCAAAATGTCGGGGACCTGCATGGAACGTCGCGAAAGTGAACACCGGGAAGTTTGTCGATACTCTGGGAACAGGTGGGGCCACGCTAGAGGGTACTCCTGCGAGCGATGGCGCCGCAGCTGACACTGTCGTAAAGTCAGTTATGAACTTGATAACGACGGTCTGCGGAGCCTCGCTTCCTTGTATCCATGTATTGGTGGACAGTCGAAATCGCAGAGCTCCGGAAGGAGTGTCACAGGCTTCACCGCTTAACACAACGTCTAGGCGACCGGGAGGAGGCATGTACCATAATGATGGAGTATAAATCAGCCAAAAGGAGACTCCGCAGCGCAATAAACAAGAGCAAAGCTCGCTGCTGTCAAGATCTGGCCGACGAGGTGAATGGAGATCTGTGGGGACTCAGTTACAAACTGGTAACCCGAAAAATCAGGGCTCTGCGGAAACCCTGTTTACTTAAGGCCGAGCAGATGGACCGCATTGCAAAGGCACTCTTCCCTGCGCACACCGCATGGGATGACGGCGTCGGCGTATAGAGCGCAAAGGACTGTCCACTTTTCTCTATGAAAGAGTTAGAACAGGCAGTCCTCTCCATGAAAAGTAAGAAGGTGTCAGGACCAGATGGTATTCCAGCAGAGATATACAAACTGGTATTCCAACACCGGCCAGACCTACTGCTCGGCGTATTCAACGCTTGCCTGAAAGAGGACATTTTCCCTGCTCGTTGGAAGGTTGCGAGGCTTGCGCTGATCCATAAAGGGAAAGGCGACCCCGAATTGCCGTCTTCATACCGCCCACTATGTATGCTTGACACTGCTGGGAAAGTGCTCGAAAAGCTTATCAGAAGTAGACTCGCTGAAGCGATACGTGCTGCCGGAGATTTATCTCCCCGGCAGTTTGGTTTTAGAGCAGGGAGATCGACAATTGATGCTGTCCTGCAAGTCGGGGACGCTGTTCGACGAGCAGAGGCACATAGCCGCCAAATTCGACGGGTGGTGCTCCTCGTAACACTTGAAGTCAGAAACGTCTTTAATTCCGTAAGATGGAAAGACATTCTAGGCACACTAGACAATACTTTCAATGTGCCGAACTATCTCTTACGGATTTTAAGGGACTATCTGAGGAACCGCTTCCTCCTCTATGAAACACTAGAGGGTCAAAGGTGGATGGAGGTCACGTCGGGGGTAGTACAAGGATCAATCCTAGGGCCGGACTTCTGGAACGCTACCTATGACAGTCTACTCAAACTCGACATGCCAGAAGAGTCGCGCCTGGTCGGCAATGCAGATGATGTCGCAGCGCTTGTTGCTGGGCGCGAATAGGCGCAAAGCAGACTCGGCATATTGATGCGACGGGTAAGCGGATGGATGACTACTCATGGTTTCAATCTTGCATTGGAAAACACCGAAGTAGTCATCCTGACTAAAAAGAGAATTCCGACCCTGCATCCCATATCGTTCGGCGAGTCGATAATCGAGTCAAAATCAGCGGTAAAGTACTTCGGGTTGACTCTTGACTCAAAGAAGAGCTTTTCTGAGCAAAGCAGCAGCGAACAAGGCTGCAGCTAGAGTTTCGGCGCTAAGTAGGCTAATGGCAAACATTGGGGGTCCTACGTCCAGCAGGCGACGTCTCCTGATGAGTTCAATGCAATCTGTCCTGCTCTACGGCGCAGAGGTATGGGCTGGCGCCCTTAACAAGGAGGTACATCGTAAACGCCTCGCGCAAGTACAGAGACGGGGAGCTTTGCGTGTGGCGTCTGCGTACCGCCCTTCTTCCTAAGGAGCGTCAGGCCATATACAAGCGCAAGGGAGACGAGCCAAGGGAGGTGGCTGCTCGCGAAGAACGGCAAAGCAAACACTGCTAAATCGTTATCCACCTTTAATATTTACTGTCACTGTCACTGTCAACATTCAAATGATTTATCAAAGCCTTCTTTGAATTCTTTTAATAAAGCAACTTTTAGAATACACATCTTCCGTAGAAAATAAGAAGAACAAGTCATGAAAAAACGTCAGGAGGGAATGCGGTTTGGTAATAATGATCCAATGACGTCCTTGAGCGTACTTAAACTTAATTGATTAAGGAATTAAGTAACGTTTGGGGCACTCAGTAGAAAATAAAGTAAGTAAAGTAGTTCAGGGGACTGCAGACTTTTCCCTGACTTGGGATAAGTGTTTGGAAGTAATCAGCAAATTTAAACTTCTTAAAACTTGGTAAGACCTCTCGATTGTCAGTGGACATTAATGAGGCTCTAGACGAAACGGCAAAATTGATTGCAGTCATAAGTACACGACTTTACATCTAACAGTCACGAAAGTCACGATTGAGTAGATTACATTTTTTGCCCAAACTATGAAATCAAAGAATGATAGAACATGGGAAGCTAAGATTTCTCTCACTGCATAAACTGCATCCTTATTGAGTGGTAAAATGCTGGTATAAGACTTTATCGTAAAACATTGAAAAATTTCTGAAATGGAAAATTCTGAAATTGACTTGGAAAAGTTTTAAAACAGTTTAGCGAAATGTGAAATTGTTTGGAAAATTCGGAATTTGATTTGAAAAATATATAGAAGATTACAAAAGAGGCCCAAGCAAACTTTCTTGCGGAGTTTTTATTATTACAAAAATATTATTATTGAATTGCCCAATTGAAAGAAATAAAGAGAATGGACCATGGACGTTAGCAGAAATATGATTACATGGGGCAAAGCACATCGTTGTTGGTTCGAGAAGTGTGCATTCTTGCCCGACTGTTCTGTTATTATTGAAATAATGGGTTTTATTGCATGGTATATCTCGCAGCCTAGTTGTCGACCTTTCTCAATGTGTTTATCCACTGTATTTTTCGCCTTCTCATCATTGATCAGGCAGACTGAGAACTTCGGTTTGGTTAAAATTTATTTTCAATCCAACTCTGCTTACCTCCTTTTTCAAAACCAAAGCCACTTGAGCGAGGTCCATGTCTCGGTGAAAGAGCAAACTTCATACTCGAGTTATATGAGAAAATATGTCATGTTAGATTAAAGCTGTCCTCTGGAGAAGACAGTATAAACTCTTACTCAAAAGATCCTTGTTGAAAACAAAACCCTACTAAAATCGGTTTGCTGTCCGCTTCACACACACTTTTCTCAGAAATTGCCATTGACATTTTGAAAATGTGCTTCAAACGCCCCTCAAATTTACTTTAGATCCGTAAAATGTTTTAATAATTTGTTAATTTGTCTCCTTTGCGTCAAATTACTACTCCCTAAGGGATAAAATACATAAAAAATCAACAAAACCTTTCATACCTGAAACGCTAGGCTTCCAGTTTACATTAGGTCACAGATTTCCCACCCAGTAAGTTTTTTCCCATAGTTTAAAGTAGATATTATCTTGATGTCTAATGCTTCAATAGTCCACTGCGAAACGAAAAAGATGAGGCAGTTTCTATTATCTTAATAATACACATCCCAAGTTGGATCAATCTATTCGATAAAGCTGGACAACAAGTATTATAAAAATTTCGGCCGAGATTGCACAAGGGTGGATCAAGCCTAGCAGCCATGTAAATCTTGTTCTATACGTCAGAATTCTCTATTATATAAAAATGAAAGTCGGTATACTTTTTGTGATCGGTAGACTTCGAAACCGTCCAACCGATCGCCATGAAAATTGGTATATATATATATTGTAACGGAGAAGGGTTTTGAGCTATAAAAGTTACCGGAACTGGCCACTAGATGGCGCTGGGACAGATCTACTTCTACACCGTTCATCCGATCATCATGAAAGTTTGTGTATATATGGATTTTCCCATGGGAAATATCTTAGTGTCATCTACGTTGTTGGGGCTTGCCCCTATATGGCACTGCGACAGATCAACTTCTACACCATTTATCCGATCGCTATGAAAATTATAGTAAAAGTTGAATTTTAAACCCCATCCTTGTAGAGAAGACTTTATGCTTGGGGAGAGGGGCAGTCCAACCTTCAGTCCTGATGAAAACTCGTGACGACTTTAAAAAATGATGGCCATTCAAAGTGGAATTTTCTTATATCGTCGTGTTTTAATGTTTAATGTTTTCAATTCTATCCCGTTAAGGGAAAAGGAAGGAGGGGGTTAGCAAGAGAAAGAAAAACAAATTGCGACGACCATCGTCGCTCAAAAAGTTAAGCTCTCTAAATTGAGGTTATTTTCATATCAAACGATAGGTTTCAACTTTAAACAACATCCCCCAGGCAGAAAGGAGGTATGAACAGGGTAGGAAGAGAGCTTCTCTCTAGAAGCTTGTTGAAAAATCGCAGCGATCACTTCCCTTTAAAACTAATGGCGCTTCACTTTGGGGACATTGATATTGTTGTAAAACAAATAAGTATTTAATACACGCAAACTTTTATTTTCTTAATTTCAATTAGCAAAACTTTTCTTTTGTATAGAAGATTCGATGGAAGATTTTCCGACGGCGACGAAAGTTGGAGGCAGAAGGGACCGGTTCTTCTCCATGCCGTCCCTCTGCCCACAACCAACGGCAACTTCTCGCCGCTAGCTCTCCACTCCAGTGGCGAGTTCTAAAATGCGCGGAGAGTTCCGGTGCGCCATCTATCCGCTCGCATTCGCAACATTCGAAATAAATTACGAATGCCGCGAATCCTGCTGCGCCACATTGTCAAGAAATACTGTGCCCGTGCTATCATCATAGTAAAGTTTGGTTTGTCAGCGTCGCTCCGGACGGAAAGGGGATAAAGAGGGTACGCAAAAGGTTGAATAAGTTCCTCCTTTCTAACATTGTCGAAAAATTGTTGCGGTCATTACCCGTTGAAAGATTATGTCACTTCGAATGTGGACTATTTCCAGATTTGTAGGGCAATCAGCATTGTGATGTGCAAGAGAGGTTACATATGGGGCCGAAATTCTGAAAATTATTGAAAATACCCGTAAAATGGAACATTGGAATATCAACCAGACATCCATGGCAACTGTCAGCCAGTAGAGTTGTTGAAATATCTGAAGAAACAGATTCGTTACTGGAAACGGAACGAATAAAAACCTCCATTTCAAGAACTGCTGAAGTATGAGAAAAGAAGGACGCATGATTTAAAAACCTTCGAGCTTTCACTTTAAAAGGTGCCGGGACATCTCAACAATATATTGTGCGAATTACAAATCTTTGAGCTAAAGTCTACTATCCTGCAATTCCCGAAGATCAAAACACACAACGTGGTGAATCTGAACCTTCAAGACAGGTTCGATCAATATTGAGAATCGAACCCCATAAAGCAACATTCAATTACAATGAAAACTACGATTAAAAAATGGATCTTTAGATGTCCTCATTAACCTCGGGGGTTATATTGTGCTTATATTGACAATCTTTGAAGTTTCCGTAAGGAATGGTTGATATGTGTTGTTTCACTGGCAAGTTCAATTGACCACCACTGACTGAGCCACCAGAGCTACTCGAGAATCCAAACACTTTTTGCAGCGTATTCGGAAATACAATGCATATTTCCAAATGGCATCGTTTGGAGCAACGAATTTGATAAAATATGGTAATTTCACGCATACACACATTCGAAGTGGACAATCAAGTTAATCATCAGTTTGATTCATTTCTTCCAGTAGCTGGAGAAAATTCGCAGTTTTTCCAAATATATGTACACAGGCAGGACAAGGTCTGCCGGGTTCAGCTAGATTAAGATAATGCTAATCCATGTATTCCATGGTTTAAAATAAAACTTAAAATCATAATCACAAGAGGCGTTATGTATGTACGTAACTCGCTGGTAAAATTAAATGATCTTGTGTGGAGTTGGAGTTGGAGGTGGTCAAAGGGTAGTATAGGTCTCAGGACGAAACGTGGATTGGTACACATGATGGAGCATAAAACCTGGGAAATGCTCGCTGAAACAATACCAACAGCTCTACTACCAAACCCTATTTCCACCTCCACGTGGTGACCGCTGGGAGTTCTTTCTTAACGAAAAGCTGCAGACGGAGAAGGATGAAGGCGAGTCTCCCGCGCCTAAAAACGGGACAAACTGTACCAACTGGTCCCCCAGGTTGGGGGTTGGGTAGGGCTGATAACCCTACACGGAAAACCGATGTTACGGAGCCACGAAAGGAGCCTCGGACAGGATGGACTTTAAAACGACGGACCCGGAAATGACAACGCATTAAAAATTTGCGCATTTTCTCATGGAACGTGCGCTCGCTGTACAGAGATGAAGCTGATGAGCAGCTAGCCGATACCCTGTCCCAATATAGGGCTGATATAACAGCGTTACAAGAGATGCGATGGACAGGGACCGGTTTCCTGGAGAAGAGCCGCTACGTCGTATATTATAGCGGTCATCCAGTAAACCATGTGCTCGGAGTAGGTTTCTTAGTCAGCCAAAAAATGAAACCTGCTGTTATCGGCTTTGAAAACATAAGTGAACGGCTATGCACTCTGCGCTTGCGAGGCAAGTTTAGAAATATAAGCCTCATTAACGTTCACGCCCCTACAGGGGGGGATTTTATCAGCCAAGTAGGGAAGGAGCCCGTATTCAGGCGATACTTTGGCCCCCATAGCTTACACGAAAAAACAAATGATAACGGACTGCGAATTATTCAATTAGTAGTGTCACACGAAATGGTTGTTGGAAGTACCTGGTTTGCGCGGAAAGCGGTCCACAAACATACATGGGCCTCTCCAGGCGGGGCCACGTGTTGATTGAACGCCACCACCTCTCAGCCTTGATGAATGTCAGAACATAAAGGGGGGGCCAATATAGACTCGGATCACTATCTCGTTGGCATGGCGATCCGAGCTCGAATAACAATACCACCTAGAATCCCCTCTGACAATCAGGTGAGAGTGAACACTGAAGCCATCCACAACACAACCCTCCGCGACACCTATAAGAGGGAAATGAATGCCGCAATAAGCAACGGAACGGAAGAATGCCACATACCGAGTAATGTTGCATTCTCAAAGAACGCGGGCACGCGCAGAGACTTATCACGAACTCCGTCGAGCGGAGAAGCGACTTCACAGACGGAAAAAGGAAGCCTGGGAGAACCAACAAGTTTGTGAACCAGAAAAGTACAGGGAGCAACCGTACCAGGCGCGCAAGTTTTATCAACAAGTCAGTAGAATGAAGCCTTACACACCTCGATGCTCATTCTGCCGAGACAAAGAGGGAAATCTGATTTCCGACAGAATGGGCATATTAGAGCGATGGGTTCAGTACTTTGATGAGCTACTGAACAACCAGAACATCGGCGAGTTGGAGGTCCCGCCAACTGAAGACGACGGACAAATACTGCCACCACCAAGTATAGGAGAAACAGTCCGTTCAATTCATCGGCAAAATCATAAGTCGCCAGGAGCCGATGGAATTACAGCCAAATTGGTTACATATGGAGGCGTCAGTTACACCAAGTGGTTCATCAACTTGTGCTCAAGGTATGGGATAGCGAATCAATGCCTGAAGGCTTGGCAACGAGGCATTATCTGTCTCATACATAAAAAGGGAGATATCACACAGTGCGGCAATTACGGAGGTATCACATTGCTGAGTACCATCTATAAGATATTCTCCACTATCTTGCTAGGCCGGATATGGGGCATACGCCAAAACATTATTGGCCCATAGCAAAGAGGTTTCACTCCAGGCAAATCAGCAACAGATCAGATTTTCTCTCTGCGGCAAGCGATGGAAAAACTGTTGGAATATGGACAACAGTTGCACCATCTGTTCATCGACTTTAAAGCCGCCTATGATAGCATAGCCAGAGTAAAACTATACACGGCCATGAGAGAATTCGGTATCCCGACGAAATTAATAAGACTGACTAGGTTGACCCTGACCAATGTGCGAGGCCAGATAAAAACAGCAGGATCACTCTCAAGACCATTCGACATCAACAACGGTCTACGACAAGGGGATACCCTATTATTCGTCCTCTTTAACCTGGCCCTCGAGAAAGTGATCCGTGATGCTGATGTAAATGCAAGAGGTACGATCCTCTTCAAGTCCACCCAATTACTGGCCTATGCTGACGATATCGACATCATGGGAAGAACCACCCGAGACGTACAAACTGCCTTCATCCAGATCGAGTAGGCGGCAATCGGGGCGAGATCTTGGGCTGCATATCAATGAAGGCAAGACAAAATATATGGTCGCAACGTCAGCACCGAAAACGAATCAACCAACAACATCAAACCGCACTGGTCAAACATGAAGAAGAATAAGGATAGGAGAATACAACTTTGAGACCGTTGATAATTTCTCCTATCTAGGGTCGAAAATCACAACCGATAACAGCTACGATGATGAAATCCGCGCACGGTTGTTGTCAGCCAACAGAGCCTATTTCGGCTTACAAAGACTGTTCCGCTCGAAACGTCTCACCATAGGGTCAAAGCTCTTACTGTACAAGACTATGATCTTGCCAGTCCTCATGTATTCCTCGGAAACTTGGGTTCTTAGCAAGAAAAATTGCGAACTCTTGGCCGCGTTCGAGAGAAGAATCCTCCGAAGAATTTTTGGCCCCCTCCGTGAGGATGGACGATTCCGTAGCCTACACAATGACGAAATCTATGAGCGATACCATGACCGTCCGGTTGTGGATAAAATCCGGCTCAATAGGTTACGGTGGGCGGGTCATTTAATCCGTATGGATGAAGATGATCCCACCCGGAAAGTCTATAAGGGCAATATCTATGGTAGAAAAAGAAGATGAGGCAGACCCTGCCTAAGATGGAGCGATGGCGTAGGTCAGGACGCCAGAAAGCTTTTAGGGATATCGAATTGGTGGACCTCGACGCAAAACCGGGATGTCTGGAGTTCCTTATTAAGGCAGGCCTAGACCGGATACCGGTTGTTGCGCCGTTGATGATGATGTGTGGAGTTGCCAAATCTATCATCAAGATAGGTGTGCTTATGCAGATCAGGTAGGTAGATAGAAAACGCCCGCCCGTGGATAAAAATTGTCTATGGGAAAGACACTCAGAAACTAGGGATGCAGGGCTTCGGAAGCGGGCTCCCGGCCGTCGATATCCAGCGGTCGCAGTACCTCAGTAGTGGAAAACTTGATTACTTTGGCATCTAATATTTTAAGAAGTGTTAGTGGCGTGGAAATGAGATCCATACCGGATCCTTTTCGCAAAAGCTCATAACTTGGAAGGTCACCACCCAGGGCAGCATTACCCCTAGGCAATTGAGATTCGTCAAGGGATTCGGAAAGAAACTTGGAGAGTCCCCGAATCGGCATGATTACTGTTGTTATACAAGGTGAGCGTAGAAGGCAGCGAACTGCAACAGCGTTTCTTTCATTGGGAGAGCGCATATATGAACTCTGTAAGTTTATCAAGGAGAGGCGGAATATCTACCAAAATATAAATATAAGGGCTGTGGAGCAGTATTACTAACAAAGTTATAATACGTAAAAGCTGTCGCTTCCTTGCAAATTCAAGGCTATGGATGTCAATATCTTCCGAAAGTGAATCTTCTCATATAATGTATGCATATATTAGGTCCTACGTACTAAGCAATATACAAAGCCTTTCGTGCCTGAAGCGTCCAGCTTCCGGTTTCCCGACTTGTTTCTTCTTGAATTACTGGGCAGAAACTCCAAGTGTTCAATAATTTGTATATCTAGGAAGCGTTTATGACGCATGACGGCGATATTGAGCTCTCTTATCAGTCCATAAATTATTTTTCACGACCGAGAATTCTTAGATTAGGTGGAGAGGTCACTGAAAGATTGGAGGAGAAAAGTGACCTGTTATACTCGGTCACATTACTTTCTAATTAAAAAAGAGACACATGTTCGACAATAAATGAAGAACGTAAATATTCAACGCCGGGGTAATCTTTCTAGAAATTCACCGTATTCGACGCCAAACCTAGATAGACGCTCATTGAAAGCAAGTTGATTCAAGTGACGCCAATGGCCAAAAGATTTCATTGATTACTAAAGTATCAAAACTGAATACAAGAGTCTTCTATATAAAATCTGTTTGGACCTATGGCATTTAATTATATTAAAGTACTGGGGTATTAAACATCGAGTAGAGTAGAAAATACTAACGTGGATAATGCAATTTATTGTTTAGTCGCAATCTTTAATTGAATGGAAGTTTCTGTAACTAAGACTGTTTGAGAAGAGTAGAAACTGCCCCACCCACAACTTATATACTCTTTGTACAAACTCGATCGCGCTTCTTCTTAAAACCAGAAACGTTGATGAAAGATAGTTCTTGAATAATTTTTGATGTACTTTGAAATTAAATCAGAGTCAGTAAAGTTTACTATAATGGGCACCAACACATTCATAAAGATTTTCTGCTTTAAGAGGTTCATCCCATATGAAAGCCTCTTTTTCGATTTTTTTAGAGATTTTTTGTGAAGAACTGGATAAAGGTACAAATGCATTTATATTTTATTATCTTAAAGAAAAAATGTAAACGGCATTTTAACATGCGGACTCAACCACAGTCCGCAAACTAGGATTGTTAAAAAATATTGAAAGCAAAACTTGGTGCATTGTTAAACTTTTTGTTTGTAAATTTTGGTGTTTGGTGGACTTCTCTAATGAATAAACAAAAAAACTACTGAATGAATTGCAATTATCCTAGTTTGTGGAATATGAATATGTCGTGAAAATTTTGAAGAATTTCGTTGGATAAATTTTGGGCTATGGTGGCAGCATTCAGGATTTCCAAGAAAATCGCATTTAAAAAGTAGAATGCGATTTTCAATCATAAAATCTTAACTGATCATTAATCTGATATATCTAATCCTAAACCTGAAGACATGTAGAGCCTTGACTTGAATTCTTATTATTTTAGCGAAGTCATTCGGATCGATAAATACGTGCTTTATTACGGCGATCGACATAAACATGTCATGTGACATTCTACTTGTTTAAAACTATAACTTGCGAACGGCTTCGAATATCGAAAAATCACTTTATCCATATATTCTACACCATATCCAGGTACAATTGATGTGGAAGAACATCCGTTTTTCGGATCCGACATACGGGATGACCCTCTTGAGTTTTTACGGAGAAAGCGGAGTAAAACTCAACACATTTTTTTCAAATTCAACATTTATTGATTCTTTTCAAAATTAAGAATAGAATAAAACTTCTAATTTTGCACAGGAATGAAAAATATTCCTCTTAACTAGGAAATACGAGTAAAGTCGAAACTCAGTACAATTTGAAGATCCTAATCATTCACACGTCTCAATACAAATAATCAGTCTGTCAATCACTTGTTGGAAGTTAAGTTAATAATTTACTTAAACTATGGAACGATTATTTCTGTAACAGCTTTAGTCGACTTCCTCAACCGTGGGCCCTGACCGAGCACCTCCGAAACCGCCCGCTTGCTGACCACAGCTGCTACCTTGTTGGGCACCACCAGTGTGGATCTTTGTCATGATTGGACTGCATTGACTTGTCACCTCCTTCAGTCTGTGCTCATACTCTTCCTTGTCCGCCAAGCTGTTACTATCCAACCATTTGATTGTTTCATCACAGACCCTGAGGGCGGTTTCCTTATCAGACTGCGACAGTTTGTCTCCGGCTCCCTCAACTGCTTGTTTCACGCCAAACACGTAGCCCTCCAATTGATTTCTTGATGCAACTCGTTGCCTCTGCTTCTCATCTTCTTCCGCGTACCTTTCCGCCTCTGCCAACATTCTGTCGATTTCAGCCTGAGACAACCTGCCCTTATCGTTCTTGATGGTGATGTTCTTCGCATTCCCAGTACTCGTGTCTTTAGCTGAGACGTTCAAGATACCATTTGCATCTAGATCGAATGTTACCTCGATTTTCGGTACCCCTCGAGGTGCTGGAGGAATACCCGACAGATCGAATGTGCCCAACAGGTTGTTATCTCTCGTCATAGCACGTTCTCCTTCGAATACTTGGATCGTCACTGCGGGTTGGTTGTCCGAATATGTCGAGAATGTCTGTGTCTGTTTGCACGGGATCCTCGAGTTGCGTTCAACTATCTTCGTCATCACACCTCCAGCTGTTTCGATACCAAGTGACAGAGGAGCCACATCCACAAGCAAAACGTCTTGGATCTTTGAACTCTTGTCGCCACTAAGGATCGCAGCTTGCACCGCTGCACCGTAGGCAACAGCCTCATCTGGGTTGATGGACAAGTTCAGACTCTTGCCGTTGAAGAAGTTCTGTAACATGTTTTGAACCTTCGGGATACGAGTCGATCCTCCAACAATCACGATATCGTGAATCTGTGACTTGTCCATTTTAGCATCGTTCAGGGCTTTCTCCACGGGGAGTAGTGTGGAACGGAACAAATCTGCGCAAAGCTCCTCGAATCGAGCCCTGGATATTTTCGTGTAGAAATCGATTCCTTCGTACAGGGCGTCGATTTCAATTGAGGCTTCCGTACTCGATGATAGTGTGCGTTTAGCCCTTTCAGCTGCCGTTCTTAACCGACGAAGGGCTCGAGGATTTGATGTAAGGTCCTTCTTGTACTTGCGCTTGAATTCGTCCGACAGATGGGACACCAGACGATTGTCGAAGTCCTCGCCTCCCAAATGTGTGTCACCTGCGGTAGCCCGCACCTCGAACAGTGAACCCTCGTCTATTGTTAGGATGGAAACGTCGAATGTTCCGCCACCCAAGTCGAAAATTAGTACGTTTCGTTCACCAGAGAGATTCTTGTCCAGCCCGTAGGCGAGGGCCGCAGCCGTTGGTTCGTTAATTATCCTCAGAACATTCAGACCAGCGATTGCCCCAGCGTCTTTTGTGGCTTGACGCTGTGAGTCGTTGAAATAAGCTGGAACTGTGATTACTGCGTCCGTCACCGATTCACCCAGGTACGCTTCCGCTGTTTCCTTCATCTTCGTCAGCACCATTGAACTGATTTCTTCAGGTGCGAATCGTTTCTGCTCCCCTTTGAACTCTACGCAGATCTTTGGTTTGCCACTGTCGCTTTTCACCGTGAACGGCCAATGCTTCAGATCCGCCTGGATTTTCTGGTCATCGTACTTGCGTCCAATCAACCGTTTCGCATCAAACACTGTGTTCTTTGGATTCATCGCAACCTGGTTCTTGGCCGCATCTCCGATCAACCGTTCCGAGTCCGTGAACGCCACATAGCTGGGAGTTGTCCTGTTTCCTTGGTCGTTTGCAATGATCTCCACCTTCCCGTGCTGGAACACGCCAACGCACGAATACGTCGTTCCCAAGTCAATTCCAACTGCAGGCATTTTTCTCTGATTTCACTCTTTTCACTTTCTCACCAAATACTCCAATACCGCGAATATTCTAACTTGTATAGATTGTAGATACTTTGATTTTCTTTTTTCACTTCTTGTGGAAACAATCCACTCGCCTTCAAAATCTCTCGATTTATTTCGTATGTTCAACAGTATGAAACTGAACTCATGTTAATCCGCTGCTAGTATTTATACTTCTGTGAACGGGTCGGGAACATTCTGTAAGAAAATGGTAGAAGCATCGGGAAACTTCGAATGGCAAATTAACAGTCTATTAACAGAATGGGAACAGTTCAGATTGAATGGGTTTCGGTAAGCGTCAGTGGGTCAGAAGGGTCTGGAATGTTCTGGAAATAATGTAAGTTGAACGGTCTTGGGTTTCGATTGAATGACCTTTGCCTATTAAAGTCGGAATGTAAACAAAGGAGGGTGTCCAGATATGTAGGTATGTATGACAATCGGAGAAAATTGATATTTACAGGGGGTATCTAAGTATACATGAATAAAATTTTGGAACTCTTTATTTTTAACTCCATTGCACATGGTGCGGAGTAGTGATTTTTAGATTGCTGGAAGGCGTCAGTTTTTCTTGGTAGTTGTGTATGAGTCATTTGATATTATTACAGGGAAGGCAGGAGCGGGATGGGAAAGTTTCTTCTTCTAGAAAATTCACTGGTAGTGTTTATACTTCAGTGTGTTAACAGAATGTAAACAGTTCAGTTTGAATGGGTTTCGGGATTCGTCAGCGGGTGAAAAAAGTCTGGAATGCTCTGGAAATAATGTAAGTTGAACAGCCTTGGGTTGAATGATCTTTGTTGTGTGTTGCACCGTAGTGTGTATAAATTTATATTTACATTAGGTGGGTATCTAAACATTATCTTTCTCCATCTCTAGAACGGGTATACATATAGTGTTTTTATATTCATTATTGTACAATTGTTATGGATGTGCTTTTTTGTTAAATTTATATTATTCAGAATCCGTTTGTAGATAATTATATCAGCCATAACTTTTCTGAGAAAGTTTTTTTTAGGAATTTAGTGTAGTAAGATACAGTTAGATAACGGAAGACTAATCCAAGTTCGACAAACTGTTTCTGTCACATTTTGTTCGACCCTTCCTTTTAGATGAATGCTTTTCATGATTTATCATTTTTGATGCAGTAGCGATACTTACATTCTAAAGTAAAGTAGTGCCTACATTATCAGAAAATATTTCCGTACATGAAAAAAAATAGGCTACGCCTTCTTGTCTTGGGAACTGTTATCAGGCAGAATTCCTGTCCCGGATGACGATCTCAATAGTGCAGTATTAGGCAGCAACGGGAACTTCCGATGCAAAGAAAAAGGAAGAAGGAGCCCTCCTATAGGTGACATTCTAATCGTGATTTGTGATGAGATTTTAAAGGTGATAACCTTTTATTCGAATATGTGATGGAGAAACATGGTCTTCGGAACCAAAACAACAGTAGTGAGATCGATCACATGACGATCATCAATAGGTTCAGAAGTTGCCTTCTGGATACGGGAAATAAAAGAGGCGCTGATATTGGCCTCAATCGAGATCATCACTTGATGGCTGCTTGACTTTGCTTGCCACTCGCGTCCAAATCATCTCCCAAAAGTGGTGGGCTTTGACCCCCGAACAATCTGAAAAAGGATACTTGTTTTGAATGCAACAATTGGAGGGATATTTGCGTATTCCCTGCTGTCGAAAACAACTCCATATGCAGTGAAAGGTTGGTAGTTTAAGGAACCGTGCCCTCTAAAAGCCCTACTAGGATTTTCGTGGTTTTCTTAAGGGACAATAAAAGTCGAATGGTTTGACGCCGCCATTCTTGATGCAAGCATCCTTCTGCGCCTGATCTGCCTTTCAACCCAAAAGACTCCTGGCCTCCGACCATTCTTCCATCTTGGTGATAACAATGGCGTATGGCTTTTCAGAGGCCAATTTACAAAGTATATGATCAGCAGGCATCATAGTTAGCTCGTGTTTGCTAAGAAATTTGCAGATGGACGCATGACTGTATGATTGGTCGCCTTCTCACACCGGTATTAGGCTTGTATCGTTAGTAATTAAATGTGATCGCTAGCTACTTTCCGTTTCACATCCAAATGAATGCGAGGTAGATTTAGCATTGCTTCGAGTGTCGCGGCTTACGTGCCTTTAAATCTATGCTATCCGCTTCCTATCAAAGTTCAATCTCGGCCACCAGATGATGCATGTGTACACCAAAATGAATATTATTATGGATGTATATATCCAATGAATCAATTGTGTTGAAAGTGTCCAGGTCTAACACAAGAATCCTAGAAGGACCGACTAGAGGAAGATTGGTCAGGTTACATAGTAAAACAAAAAGACAATATCACCGCGGTAGAACGAAGATCTACATATTTTGACTCAAGAGAGTATTGCGAGCAAATAAAGGCTGCTTGAAAATGCAGTTAGGACCGCTAAGACAGGCTTCTAAACGGCCACCATCAAAATACCAAGAGTATCTGCAAGTTGACAAGAGTCAGTAAGATACTAGCTAAAGAACATAGAAATCCGTCGACTCTTAAAAAATCAGAGGATTTCCACAAACAAAATCTTCTGGGCAGCTAATAGTTCTCCGCAAGCGGATAAAAGGAACCCTATTTAGGGATTATATACTCAGACGCCAGAAAGCGTTGCATCGGCAATTACAAAAGAAAAAGTCAATTGAGTTATAGTATGAACAACTTCCCAGTGAATGAGCTGATACATGACGACTAAATGATTTCGGGAATGTTTTCCACCATTATCACTGTGTGTCACTGAAGAGTGCCTTCGCGGGCAAAGACAGCCAATTTCTTCCAATATAAACTGCTTTGGTGTGATCCTGGATACGAAACTAAACATAGAACTGGTGGTTAAGGAAGCCGATGTGGTTTTATACCCTTGTGTAAAGAGGTTCGGTAAAAAATGGGAACACCACCCAGCTCTATCGATGTACATAACCAAAGTCCGTCCGATTCTCACTTAAGGTTGGCAGGAACCATAGAAGAATCAATCCAAAGACCTTATTCCGCGGACACTACTGAAACTATGCGATTTCGACAAACAAACGTTTCTAACGTATTATTACATAAAACAGCGTGAGGAACACACTGGCCGGCCGCGCATTAAATGGTAGCGATTTGATGAGAAGAAAGAAGAAACGGTTTCACTCATACGATTGCCGACCATTACGAATGTGGAAGAATCATGGAACCAAATGAAAGACACGGTCCACAAAGCGGCCTCTGCAACCCTCGGGGTCACCAAGCCGGGTAAGCGGTACATCAACCGAGATACTTGGCTTTGGAGTGATGATGTTGAAATGAAGGTCCGTGAAAAGAAACGACTCTACCACAAATTTCTCGACGATAAAACGCCTGCTGATTGGCAAATTTACAAGAATGCCAACCGTGAAGCAAAGAAAGCGGTCGCTGTCACCCGAGCGAACCATTTCAAAAATCTTTATGATAAACTGGGCACCCGGGATGGCGAGAGAGATCTATATCGACTTGCTAAAAGCCGTAATGAACGCGCACAGGATTTTGAACAGTTCTGTTGCGTTAATGACAAGAACGGTACTTTGCTTACCAACCGTCGAGCCGCAACGGATAGATGGCGAGAATACTTCGAGCAGATTTCAACTGAAGAATTTGCTCATCCTCCACTTCCACAATCATTGCCGACATTTGGAGCAGTTTCACCAGTCAGCGCAACTTTCCGTCCCTACGTAGTCGAGGAGGGCGATCAGACCCGAGTCTGCAAGGGACTCATCTGAAGTGGCTCTGCCACGAAGCCTCACCAGAGATTATCTGGTACCATTTGAACCGGGATGGCCCTCTGAGGGCATATGCTCAGGAGAATTCCTGGAGGATGTGTTATCGGCGCGGTTATTTCCGGTTGGCCCCCTAGTCGGAGTTTCATGGTGGTTGTGGTTATGCCTACATCACGGGCAGGGCTCCTCGAAGCTCGAGCATGGAGTTGCGCTGTACAACTCGGGTGCCGTACTACTTAGTTGCGGCAGAGGTGTTAGATAGGCCTCGATTCCACTGGTATGAATGCTGAGCCTGCACACAGTATAAACCAGGACCGCTGTGCTTGCATGGCGGGGCTTTGATTGTGGTCCCAAAATCAATCCGTGTCTGAAGAGGACCTGCGATTATGCCTTCACGGCAGGTACTCACATTAAACCCCCAGGACTTTCAGTCAGCGCAACTGAAATCGAGGAAGCAATAAAACAAATGAAATCGGGGAAAGCAACAGGACCTGACGACATCGCATCTGAGCCAACACTGTGGCTTAGTGAATTCTTTAACCGGGTTATTCAGGAAGGAAGAACATCATCTGACCGCCAAGAAAGTACCACTGTTCCAATATGGAAAAAGAAAGGTAGTCCAGCAGAATGTTCAAATTACCGTCCGATCCGGTTACTTTCCCATACCATGAAGATTTTTGAACGCATTCTTGACAACCGTATTCGCGAAATCGTTGAAATAACCGTGAATCAAGCCGGATTTGTCAAGAACTGCGGAACTACTGACGCAATACACGCTGCACGGTTACTCATGGAGAAACACCGTGAGAAGCATCGCCCTCTTTACATTGCATTTCTGAATCTAGAGAAAGCGTTTGACCGTGTACCACACGAACTCATCTGGTATACTTTACGGCAACACTTCGTGCCAGAAGAACTCGTGCGTTGGGTTCAATTACTCTACCACCCGATCCGAAAAGTAAAGTTCGAAGCATGGCGGGTGTATCAAAACCGCTTCGTGTCTCTGTTGGTGTGTATCAAGGAAGCGCTCTCTCATCACTCTTTTTTGTTCTTGTTATGGACACTGTCACACGGGATATCCAACGTCCAGTGCCCTACACACTGCTTTATGCAGATGATGTTTTCCTAGCATCTGATAGCAAAAATGATCTAAAGCAACTTGTTCAAAAGTGGAATGATCGCCTCATGCAACACGGTCTCAGATTGAATTTAAACAAAACTGAATTTTTGACGACCGATCCCCATGAAATTGGCACAATCACTGTCTGGGTGATCTGCCCAGAACTGAATGATTTAAATACTTCGGGTCAACGCTATCAGCCAATGGAGAACTGCGTTATGAAATTGCTTCACGCATTAACGCAACCTGGATGAAGTGGCGTTCCACAACTGGTGTTCTTTGTGAACGACGTATCAACGGACGTCTCAAATCTAAAATTTACCGCAATGTCGTCCGTCCAGTCGCTCTCTATGGTTCTGAGTGTTGGCGACTATAAAAGACAATGAACGGCGTCTTGCGGTAACGGAGACGAAGATGCTACGTTGGACTAGTGGCGTCACACGTTTAGATCACATCCGAAATGAGGATATCCGCCATCGTTATGGGGTTGCACCGATCGTGGAAAAGTTGCGAGAGAGGCGTCTTCGATGGTATGTTCACGCAATTCGTGCCAACGAGAATTCACTTGCCAAGATTTGTCTGAACATCGAAGTCGATGGTAAACGACCAAAAGGCAGACCTAAACAACGGTGGTTTGATACGTTGGATGGGAATTTAAAACCCGGGAGATTGCATCCAGATCAAGCATTTGATAGAGCCAAATTTCGAAACCGACCACGACGAGCCGACCCCGCTTGTAAACGGGACAAAAGCTGAAGAAAAAGAAGATCGATTACTCGAGACGGACATATGTATTTATTTATATGTATATGTCAGTATATACCAACAGTATTCAATATACGCACTGTATATGTGCAAATGCATTCTTCGGTGCACTAAATAAATTGGAAATATTTGAACGATCAATTTATATGCGTACATGTATACGAATAGTATTTGGTAATAGGCAACGTTTGTTTGTTTAGGGTGAGCAGTTTAAAAACAATATGAAGGGTTTGGGTTTTCAGCCATATACGAATAGAGAAATATGTTTGAAAAGTGTATCACATAAGATGAACACAAAACCCTTATACCCGAAGCACTAGCTTTCGATATTCCGACTTTTGTTTTACTAATTTTGCAAAAAAAGGCATCCTTAAGAATATAATTTCATTTCAAATGTTGGTTCATATGGTAATTTTTCAATGAATTATATTATAATTATAGTTCCAAATTTCATAATGATCGATTTATTGCTTTTTCAGTTAGGATTCCCGCAAATGTGAAAAATGTGGCTTTGAGAAAAATGCGTTTGAAAACAATTGTTCGAAAAACCCCCTTTTGGATAAGAAGACATTTATCACTCTTATTTACGACCAAAATACAGTTACAACAAATTCAAAAGCACTCGTACAAGGGGCAGACGCCAAATATTTATAAATATAATATTAGACAACGCTACCAGTTTTCCGAAGAGTATAAAGCGACTACTTAATCGCTCGCTTCTACCCCCATAAAATGTAAAGGACCACGAATTTTACTTTGAAATTTCTCCATCTATACAATAAGAAAAGTCGATTCTGAAACCCCTCTAACTACTTGATGAGTTGATAGTGGATTGATTTCTTACTAGAATAGACAAAAAAGTATTAGAAGAACGTGCTCGAAAATACAGCTGCAATTCTGAAATGTTCGGCATCAAGAAATTTACGTTTATTGGTTTTTAGCAAAGAATATGTAAAAGCATAATTACCAATTTGGAATTTTCGTCCCGGGTGTTGCACGTAAAAGTGATATCCCTTAAAAATTGAATTTTGAAAACTTAGTAGAAGGTATTGCATAAGATAAATAGCGAAAAAAACCGTTAAGATAAAGTTTACTGCAATTTTCAAGACATTATACATGTATTAGTCTAACCAGCGTCAATAACCACAGCATAAATGTTATAGTCAATAAAGTCACCAAATACATTCTATTGTTCTCATTCTCATTTAAATCTCCATTTTCAAGACGCCCATTAAAGTTTCCCATATCGAATGGCACACATAACTTCCATCAAAAACTGATGCAACGGAACAGTCTAAAAATCACTACTATCCAAAACACAATGGTCACCGAAGTTAAAAATAAACCAGTTCGAGAAGTTTATTCATGTATACTTAGATACCCCCTGTAAATATGAATTTTCTCCGATTGTCATACATACCTACATATCTGGACCCTCTCCTTTGTTTACATTCCGACTTTAATAGGCAAAGGTCATTCAATCGAAACCCAACACCGTTCAACTTACATTACTTCCAGAGCATTCCAGACTCTTCTGACCTCCTGACACTTACCGAAACCCATTCAATCTGAACTGTTCCCATTCTGTTAATACACCGTTAATTTGCCATTCGAAGTTTCCCGATGCTTCTACAATTTTCTTACAGAATGTTCCCGACCCGTTCACAGAAGTATAAATACTAGCAGCGGATTAACATGAGTTCAGTTTCATACTGTTGAACATACGAAATAAATCGAGAGATTTTGAAGGCGAGTGGATTGTTTCCACAAGAAGTGAAAGAAGAAAATCAAAGTATCTACAATCTATACAAGTTAGAATATTCGTGGTATTGAAGTATTTGGTGAGAAAGTGAAAAGAGTGAAATCAGAGAAAAATGCCTGCAGTTGGAATTGACTTGGGAACGACGTATTCGTGCGTTGGCGTGTTCCAGCACGGGAAGGTGGAGATCATTGCAAACGACCAAGGAAACAGGACAACTCCCAGCTATGTGGCGTTCACGGACTCGGAACGGTTGATCGGAGATGCGGCCAAGAACCAGGTTGCGATGAATCCAAAGAACACAGTGTTTGATGCGAAACGGTTGATTGGACGCAAGTACGATGACCAGAAAATCCAGGCGGATCTGAAGCATTGGCCGTTCACGGTGAAAAGCGACAGTGGCAAACCAAAGATCTGCGTAGAGTTCAAAGGGGAGCAGAAACGATTCGCACCTGAAGAAATCAGTTCAATGGTGCTGACGAAGATGAAGGAAACAGCGGAAGCGTACCTGGGTGAATCGGTGACGGACGCAGTAATCACAGTTCCAGCTTATTTCAACGACTCACAGCGTCAAGCCACAAAAGACGCTGGAGCAATCGCTGGTCTGAATGTTCTGAGGATAATTAACGAACCAACGGCTGCGGCTCTCGCCTACGGGCTGGACAAGAATCTCTCTGGTGAACGAAACGTACTAATTTTCGACTTGGGTGGCGGAACATTCGACGTTTCCATCCTAACAATAGACGAGGGTTCACTGTTCGAGGTGCGGGCCACCGCAGGTGACACACATTTGGGAGGCGAGGACTTCGACAATCGTCTGGTGTCCCATCTGTCGGATGAATTCAAGCGCAAGTACAAGAAGGACCTTACATCAAATCCTCGAGCCCTTCGTCGGTTAAGAACGGCAGCTGAAAGGGCTAAACGCACACTATCATCGAGTACGGAAGCCTCAATTGAAATCGACGCCCTGTACGAAGGAATCGATTTCTACACGAAAATATCCAGAGCTCGATTCGAGGAGTTTTGCGCAGATTTGTTCCGTTCCACACTGCTCCCCGTGGAGAAAGCCCTGAACGATGCTAAAATGGACAAGTCACAGATTCACGATATCGTGATGGTTGGAGGATCGACTCGTATTCCGAAGGTTCAAAACATGTTACAGAACTTCTTCAACGGCAAGAGTCTGAACTTGTCCATCAACCCAGATGAGGCTGTTGCCTACGGTGCAGCGGTGCAAGCTGCGATCCTTAGTGGCGACAAGAGTTCAAAGATCCAAGACGTTTTGCTTGTGGATGTGGCTCCTCTGTCACTTGGTATCGAAACAGCTGGAGGTGTGATGACGAAGATAGTTGAACGCAACTCGAGGATCCCGTGCAAACAGACACAGACATTCTCGACATATTCGGACAACCAACCCGCAGTGACGATCCAAGTATTCGAAGGAGAACGTGCTATGACGAGAGATAACAACCTGTTGGGCACATTCGATCTGGCGGGTATTCCTCCAGCACCTCGAGGGGTACCGAAAATCGAGGTAACATTCGATCTAGATGCAAACGGTATCTTGAACGTCTCAGCTAAAGACACGAGTACTGGAAATGCGAAGAACATCACCATCAAGAACGATAAGGGCAGGTTGTCTCAGGCTGAAATCGACAGAATGTTGGCAGAGGCGGAAAGGTACGCGGAAGAAGATGAGAAGCAGAGGCAACGAGTTGCATCAAGAAATCAATTGGAAGGCTACGTGTTTGGCGTGAAACAAGCAGTTGAGGGAGCCGGAGACAAACTGTCGCAGTCTGATAAGGAAACCGCCCTCAAGGTCTGTGATGAAACAATCAAATGGTTGGATAGTAACAGCTTGGCGGACAAGGAAGAGTATGAGCACAGACTGAAGGAGGTGACAAGTCAATGCAGTCCAATCATGACAAAGATCCACACTGGTGGTGCCCAACAAGGTAGCAGCTGTGGTCAGCAAGCGGGCGGTTTTGGGGGTGCTCGGTCAGGGCCCACGGTTGAGGAAGTCGACTAAAGCTGTTACAGAGATAATCGTTCCATAGTTTAAGTAAATTATTAACTTAACTTCCAACAAGTGATTGACAGACTGATTATTTATTTGTATTGAGATGTGTGAATGGTTAGGATTTTCAAATTGTACTGAGTTTCGACTCTACTCGTATTTCTCAGTTGAGCTAAATATTTTTTATTCCTGTATAACATTAGAAGTTGTATTCTTTTCTTAATTTTGAAAAGAATCAATAAATGTTGAATTTGGAGAAAGAATCTTTGAGTTTTCCTTTTGTAGGTGGAGTGTGTGTGTTTTGCTGCCCCGTAGAGGCTCTGCTATGTGCTACTTATGTTTGTTTTAAAGCCTCAAAAAGAGAAACGGTCTTTGACAGTGCTGGAGGCATCACCAGCATCAGCCCCGTGATAAGCCGTGGAGAGTCTGGCTTCGCTTCAGGAGGGAATTCCAAACAGTCCGGTATTTTGGGGTTAGCTAATTCTGTATCTCTAGAATATTAAAAGCTATGTTGATTTTTGGTCTACACAAGGCTCCATCTGAGCGAGAGTGTACCGCGTTTTTTTTCGGCTAAGCCAGGATATGGTATCTTCCAAAGACATCAGCAGAAACCGCTGACGTGCAAGATTTGTGGATGTAGATCCGTGCATCTTTCAACCGCTTACCCCGCGGAACTATCGTTAGATATTACTTCACGGGCCAGTTAGCAATTATGCTATTATTTCTGTATGGCTATCGCTCGCGTTTCCCTTTCCGCTATACGGAGCACATAAGTTTCGAATGACACTAATTCCTGTCATTTGTCTTCCGACTGAAGCATGTGCTCCACCCGAAGATGCGCGCTTGAAATGTTGATCTTCCACGCCGCGAAGCGACTGTATGCTCTGTCTTCTTCCTCGCCTAGGCAGGTTAGGCATGCCGGCGAGTCGTCACGCCCAAACCTGTGTAAATATTTGCGGTACCCACTATGATAGGTTCCGTGCCTCACATACGGATGATCGGAATCAGCTTATGTGTCCATCGGCCTTTCGTTGAGCTATCCCATCGGGTCTGCCATCTGCTCATTGATGATGCCCTTCCCTCGTTCTTGATCAATTGCACAGCATCTTGGGTTGTTCCCCTGATGTAGATTTGTGACATATCTTGAATCGCCTCCTCTGATATCGTTCGGAAGTCAAAAATTACCCTCAGAGCACACAATCTGTCCGACCGCAAGAAGCTTCTCCTTCACCAAGTCAAACACATATTTACCGAAGAGGCTAGCCCTCGATTTTAAACCTGTCAGTTTGAGATCCAGCGTTGCTCAGTCCTCTTTGATTTCAAACATTACAGCCTGATGATCACTGAGGGTGAATTCTTCGCTAACCCACCAACTCATCTTAGGCAGAATGGAAAAGCTGACGAAAGTTATGTTAATGATCGAATCCATACCGGCTTTGCAATATTCGTTTGCCCACCCCCGTAATTTTGTAATTTGGAAGGTTCAAACGCTTCCAGTAGCATGAGGTTACCCCACTCTATTGCCCACGCGGTCACCGCCTATAATTAGTGTACCTCCATTGTTTGTGTCTGTCGCCATATAGTCTTCCATTGCCTGGGATTCTTCTATTGTTCAACTATGTCTTGTCTAGTAGCTGTAAAAGTAGATGCCGACGAAACCCTTTAATCGCTCTTCGATTTTAAGGAACGCTTGCTCCCCGAATGCCCACATAGCGATCTGTTTGCTATTATCATGAATCCACGCATTATTACCTGATATTATGCATGATACGCTGATTAGAACTACATCCGCCACCTCGCAGTGATTGAGGTTTATCTGAATTACCTTCATGTTGATTTCATAGTATCCAAGGCCCTCCTGAACACCGGACATTTATTACTGCCAGCTATGTGGCTGGCGTCTTTTGTCTAGTCTTTTCTACAGAAGACACGGAAGATGGTGTTTTATCATAGTCCTTCGCTATATGGTCTCCAGCTTGGAACGATTTTCCTCATTTTTACTATGTTTGGCAGCGTGTTTAAATTCCAGACATTTGCAGCACTTTGTAATACTTGCCTGTTTGCAGATGCGGCAGACAGTCTAGTCTATTTTTATTTTCCCTGCTTCCATAACTTCTCCGCGCTTTCTGCAGGAAGAAGTGCAGTAGTTTGTGTGCTGCCGTACGTAAACTTACTGCTTCCCCGGTTTCGAACTGAAAGCGGATCGCCGCGACTATGGCCCTCTTAGTAGTAATTTCGTCGATGTCTTTACTTTTGCTGGTAATACGATGGGTTAGGCTTCTAAGCTCTGTTCTCCGATGGTCTTTCTGAACTCAATTGATTTTATTTCTGTTTCGCTAAGTTTAAACAATAGATCTCCGATTTGAGTCCTTCTAATTTTGGACACCATTTTGCTCATACCTTCCAATTTGGGGTAGGTTTCGACGCTGCTCATTATTCAACTCAAAACTATTCACAATGTTCGGGTGTGTGGCCACTAAGTGATCAAATGGTTTTCAATGGAAGCAATTAGACCATGTCACTCAGAGCCGGATCAGTGCTAATCAGACATGGTCCATCTGAACCTACAATACCAACCTAATCGTGACAAAATATTGAGTGTTCTCTGAGGCCTGCCGGGGGTTTGAGGGGCCAGAGGGGTTCACAACATTAGCCTGAAAGCTATTTCGGTAAGATTTCATCTTACTGAGGCAGGGTCTGCCACATCTTCTGCCCACCGTAAACCGTTGAGCCAGATTTTATTCAGAACTAGGCAGTCGTGGTATCGCTCATAAACTTCATTGTTATAGAGATCACGGAATCGTCCATCGTCATATAAGGGTTACAAATTATTCGGAAGATCCTTCTCTTGAACGCGGCCAAGGATGTACAATTCTTTTGTTAAAGACCCAGGTCTCCGAAGATAGGTACTGGCAACATCATTGTATTACACAGTAAGAGCTTTGACCTCATGGTGAGATGTTTTGAGCGAAACAGTTTTTGTAAGCTGAAATAGGCTCTTGTATTTTATCACTGTAACTGGCTGCAAAGTTGTTCCCTATGTTACTGACACTTATGATGCGTCACCAAGCCAACGTTGGAAAAATGCACTGGTTCAGCGCGAATTCAATGCAGGCGATTTATTTAGGAAAGAGAAGAAGTGATCCCACATTCTCAGTTGTGTTAATGATACGAACGGTACTTTACTCACCGACCGACGAGCCGTGACGGAGAGATGTGGGGAATATTTTGAGCAGATTTCAATGAAAAAATCAAGCAAGCAATCCCGACATTTGAAGCAAATCCACTTGTCAGCGTGACTGAAGTCGAGGAAGCAATCAAACGGGGAAAGCAACATCATTTGCCGACATCAAAGGTGAGCTCTGGAAAGCGAAGACCTTGGACCTAATACTATGGCTCAGTGGGCTCTACAATTGGACTATTGACAAGGGTAGAAAGCCATCTGATTGGCAAGAAAGCACTACCGGTCCAATATGAAAAAAGAAAGCTAGTCCAGGACAATGTTTAAATTACGATCCGGTCCGGTTGCTGTTTCACACCATGGAGATTTTTTAACATATTCTTGACAACCGTACTCCCGCCATTGTTCAAATATAAGTGAACTAAGACGGGTTTGTCAACAACTGTGAAACTACTGATGCAATACACGCTACGTGGTTGGTTACTCATGGAGAAACACCGTGAGAAGCATCGCCCTCTCTATATTGCATTCCTGAATCTAGAGAACACCGTGTGCCCTGAAAACCCATCTGGTATGCTCCGTGGCAGCATCTAGAACTGGTGCGCCGTATTAAATTGCTTTACTACGATCCAAAGTGTGGCTGGTATATTAAATCCACTTCGTATCTCTTGTCCAAAAATGGAATGATCGCCTCATGCAACACGGTCTGAGATTGAATTTGAAATCAAGCAGAGTTTTTAACATATCAGTGTCAGTGGCAGTGTCTGCCTAGAACTGAGTGATTTCAATATCTTGGATCAATGTTATCAGTCAAAGGAGAACCACGTTATACAATTGGTTGAGGCATAAGCCCAACTTAGATGAAGTGGCATTCCAGGACAGGCGTTCTTTTCGATTCGCACATTACCAAAAGACTCATTCAGTCTTCTTTGGTTTTGTACTAGTTATGAAATAAAATATGACCTAAGTTTGCTAAGAATGGTAGAGCTACCGCGACATTTGGTGAAGATAAGTATAGAAATCAGGCCATTGAAAGTCATTACAAGCCGCATGCCGGACATAGCATTGGTGACCTCCATGGCCGAAACAGAGATTTTACAAGTAACCCATGTTGGAGTTGATGGTTTGAAGGATGCAGTGCTGCTTCTGCGACAGTTCAAGTTGGTGTTGAAATTGCATCTCTCGGGAAAGAATAAAACAAATGGCGCATGCATTCGGAATATTGCTGTGGTAAAAGACCGATATGGTAGCGGCAGATATTGACTATTACTTCCAAAGTTCGAATGCATCACTTGCGGCTGTTTGAGACGAAGTCGGATCAAGAGCGGATTAATGAATGGAAGGCGAAGGTAATGCATAGTAAGCACGTGAATTGTTTTTGGTAGCGGTTTGTAGATCCACATTAACCAGAGCGACACTGCAAATACAGTCACAGTTACACTTTTTGAATACAAACCAGTTGTTAGCAATGGATTTCTTTGATTAGCACCCGGAACATAATAGGCGATGTTGCAAAAGTGTAATGATATTGGCTTGTTTATGTTTGTTTGGGTTATTGCTGCGAATTATTCTTCGAATGTTGATCATTCAATGAATAAGATATAATCATAAGTTGATGTGCTGCATTAGTAGACCATGTACCACATCGAGCACATGAAACACTTATTCTAATCCCGAATTTTGTAGCCGCATAAATTTGTCGGCCCCTATGGCCAATGAAGTTATTCCTTTTGGAAATAGATTACAACGAAGCATCGATGGTACTATGTTTGAGCGGGTAGAGCGCTATCCTTTCGATTATGATACCCTTCGAATTCAAGTCGTTATAGAGGTTTGTGTTTGGCTTGCTGCTATCATTTGTACATCGTTAAGTGTAATGATAATGAAACTGAGGCACAGTCTTACTAGAAAATGGAGGGGAAAAAAGGGACTCTGAGTATGCTCTGAACAGGAGTGAAGCAAACTTCCTATATTACATTCGATTTCTGTGTCACACTGAATAATCCTAATATGTCTTCACGTTGTAAGCTATCATTCCTCATATATCCTTCCTTACCCTATGAAATTTGACGCCGAATTTGGTACACTATAGCCGTAATTTTTAAATTTTGGTATCAAACTGGAAACTTTCTCTAGACATCCACTGTTTTCTATTTGTTTTCCTAAAATTGGTGTCGCTTCATGATCGTCACCGAAGCAAGCTTTTTGCGATTGATTGCTTTTCATTTGATCTAAGCAACAAATTTGCTTTTAATTAATAAAATTTTTTTTAAAATTTTCTCCAGTTATGCATTGATGAATTATTTTTCTTATTTTTAAATTCATTCCACCACCGTTGGAGTTCTTGTTCAAAAACTCCGCTCCGAAACCAAAAGAACCGTGGTCAAAGGGTAGTATAGGTAGCAAAGCGAAATGTGGATTGGTACCCACGATGGAGCATAAAACCTGGGAAACGCCTGCTGAACCAACGCCAATAGCTCTACTACCAAACCCTATCTCCACCTCCACGTGGTGACCGCTGAGAGTTCTTTCTTAACGAAAAGCTGCAGACGGAGAAGGATGAAGGAGAGTCTCCCGTGCTTAAAAACGGGACAAATGGTACCAACTGATCCTTCAGGTTCGAGTTTGGTTAGGGCTGACAACCTTACACGGAAAACTGAAGTTACAAAGCCACAACAGGAACCTCGGGATGGATGGATAACACAACGACAAACTCGGCAACGACAAAGGAATAACATTTTGCGCATTTTCTCGTGGAACTTGCGCTCCCTGTACAGAAATGAAGCTGCTGAGAAGCTAGTCGATACCCTGTCTCAATATAGGGCTGATATAACAGCGTTACAGGAGATGCGATGGACAGGGACCGGTTTCCTGGAGAAGAGCCGCTACACCATGTATTATAGTGGCCATCCAGTAAACCATGTGCTCGGAGTAGGTTTCTTAGTCAGCCAAAAAATAAAACCTGCTGTTATCGGCTTGGAAACCATAAGCGAACGACTATGCACTCTGCGCTTGCGAGGCAAGTTTAGAAATATAAGCCTCATTAACGTTCACGCCCCTACAGAGGAGACTGGAAGGATACCTTCTACGAGGCAGTTTACACCAAAATACAAATAATAACGGACTGCGGATTATTCAATTAGTAGCGTCACACGAAATGGTTGTTGGAAGTACCTGGTTTGCGCGGAAAGCGGTTCACAAACATACGTGGGCCTCTCCAGACGGGACCACTTTCAACCAAATCGACCACGTGTTGATCGAACGCCGCCACCACTCAGCCTTGATGAATGTCAGAACATATAGGGGGGTCAATATTGACTCGGATCACTATCTCGTTGGCATGGTGCTCCGAGCTCGAATAACAACAGCACCCAGAATCCCCTCTGACAATCAGGCGAGAGTCAACACTGAAGCCATCCACAACACAGCCCTCCGCAACATCTATAAGAGGGAAATGGATGCCGCAATAACCACAGTCCACAAAGAACCTGGAGATGAAGCATCAACAAATGATCTTCACAATCACCTGAAGAACGTTATCATAAATATGGCCAAAAACATACTTGGCCCCAGTCGCAAAAGGAGCCGGAATGGCTGGTTTGACGAAGAATGTTAGCTAGCAACGGAAAAAGGAAGGCTGGGAGAACCAACAAGTCTATGAACTCGAAAAGTATAGGGAGCAACCGCACCAGGCGCGCAAGTTTTACCAACAAGTCAGCAGGATGAAGCCTTATACAGTTCGATGCTTATCCTGCCGAGATAAAGAGGAAAACCTAATTTCCGACAGAATGTGCATATTGGAACGAGGTGTTGTGTACTTTGATGAACAACCAGAACATCGGCGAGTTAGAGGTCCCGCCAACTGAAGACGACGGACAAATGCTGCCACCACCAAGTATAGAAGAAACAGTCTGTGCAATTCACCGGCTTAAAAATCATAGGTCGCCCGGAGCCGATGGAATTACAGCTGAATTGATTAAATATGGAATCAATGCCTGATGACTGGCAATGAGGCATTATCTGTCTCATACATAAAAAGGGAGATATCACGTAGTGTAGTAATTATAGAGGTATCACGTTGCTGAGTACCATCTATAAGATATTCTCCTCTATCTTGCTAGGCCGGGTAGCCCCATACGCCCAGAACATCATTGGCCTATATCAAAGAGACTCCACTTCACGGAAATCAGCAATAGATCAGATTTTCTGTGTGCGGCAAGCGATGGAAAAACTGTCGGAATATGGTCACCAGTTGCACTATCTATTCATCGACTTTAAAGCCGCCAATGATAGCATAGCCACGGCAAAACTGTACACGGCGATGAGAGAATTTGGTATCCCGACGAAATGGAAAAGAATGACTAGGATGACCCTGACCAATGTGGGAGGCCAGATAAAAGCAGCAGGATCACTCTCAAGACCATTCGACATGAACAACGGTCTATGACAAGGGGATGCCCTATCATGCGTCCTCTTTAACCTGGCCCTGGAGAAAGTGATCTATGATGCTGATGTAAATGCAAGAGGTACGATCCTCTTTAAGTCCACCCAACTTCTGGCCTATACTGACGATATTGACATCATGGGAAGAACGACCCGAGACGTACAAACTGCCTTTATACAGATTGAGCAGGCGGCGTTGGGCACGAGAACAGAGACTATTTCAGCTTACAAAAGCTGTTCTGCTCGAAACGTCTCACCATAGGGTCAAAGCTCTTACTGTACAAGACAATGATCTTGCCAGTCCTCATGTATTCCTCGGAGACTTGGGTTCTTAGCAAGAAGAATTGTGAACTCTTAGCCGCGTTCGAGAGAAGTTCCAGAGAGACGAAATCTATGAGCGATACCATGACCGTCAAATTGTGGATAAAATCCGGCTCAGTAGGTTACGGCGGGGGTGACTTAATTCGTATGGATGAGGATGATCCAGCCCGGAAAGTCAATATCTATGTTGGCAAAAGAAGACGAGGCAGACCCTGCTACCCATATAACAAAAGTCCTTGCATCGGCTGTTTCCAGTAGTATTTGCATACATGAGGTTCCACATTAACTCGAAATAAATACTAAAAATGCATGAAAGCAACAAAAATGAAGGGTTAATGGTCACTTTGAAATATTCGAAAACTTCCATATTGTGATTGAAAGTATTTACATAAATGGCTTTCAGTGTTTCATGACATTCAAAGTATCTTGAGCGTCCTATAATGTCAGGATGGGAAGTAGGGTTTTGAAAATAGTAGAATGGAGATGCTGAATGAAGCTAAGCAGGAGGATAGCTCGTCACACAAAGCGATCAAAATGATGTTCATGCTGCGCATATTACAAATAGAATCGGTGACAAAATACAACCCTGGCTGACTTCTTGCCGTGATGCTCTTTGATTCATTTCATTATTTTTTAAGGGTGCTTTCCAAAGTCGATAATAGTTTTGACATTAGAGTGCAGGGCGGGAAAGTGATCATTTCTTTCACGGACCCATTCTCAGAAACTCAGAATACGAGGTTGCCACTATACCGTGTCTAGGCGTTAAAATACTCTCTATACCGATATTATCAAGTTTTCTAGTAATATAGGCTATACTATAGAGCATGATACTACCAAGTTTGGAGGAAATCGCACTAATACCAACAAAGTTATAATAATTCAAATTTGTCAAATGCCCACTCAAATATTCTTATATAAGAAATAAACAAAACGTTTCATACCTGCTGAAGCGTGCAGCTTCCGGTTTACCGACTTGTTTAGGTATTATTTTTGACAGCGGCGGTATTAATAATACCAATACAAATGCCGAACTTAAGGTGGGTGCTTTTACGGAACAACGAGCATCCTTTTGTTCCATTCCCTGAGAGATATTAGATTCCTTGGAATTACGGGTAAGTGGAAGTAGTAACTCTACAGAAAGTGCAATGGATTCAAGGAACAGTTCCTCAGGAAGACTTCTTTACCGGCAGCTTCTCTTTGCTTTTTTGGTAAAACCGATGCTACTTTACAAAGCTTATGCATATGAGTGGCGCCAACAAAAGGAGAAATTTAGCTTTAGAATCGCCGCTATTCATCGTCTGGAGAATAATGAAGATTGACATCTTATCATCCTATGTCTGTTAAGGACAGCAGATAAAAGATCTATAACCAGACGGCAGCTATAGAAATGCCCAAAAAGGGGATCGTGGCCTTATAGGACTCCTGTTGGTGGGTTAGTGAGTACAGAAAAAATATGTGGAGATAACCTTCACAGAAAATACCGTCAGTACATCTGCAGGTGTAAATTGACCTCTTCGCTTGATTATTCAAATTGCGAGGACAGGAGCTATTTACTGAACTACTCAATACTTTCGCTTTTGTTGGAACTGCATGTTTGCTAGAGCAGCTTGTTAAAGAATTGTATCCATCTTTTGTGGACATCAGTAGGGTTAGGATGACGCGTAACGTATTGCGCCCGAAAATTCTATTTCTCTTACAGACTCCGAATTTTAAAATTCTAATTTTGTCCTACATACTTTCTTTGCTTTTTCTCGACATCCGGCTTTGTTGTTCTTTTTTCCCCACATTTGGCGCTAAATAATTTCTTTTGGCGCGAATCTCGCACATTCGTCCATTTCTCGTCTTTAAGTCAATTATCCGCTGTTTGAATCCATACATTCCAACGCTGCTTTCATCTCCGAATGAAGCTGAAAACAATACTCAACATTTCTACCGTTCTCAATGCATGTTATCTAACAGCCCGATAACATTTGCCTAACATAGGAGAGCCCTCTCTGAGAGAATTCGTGATTATTGAAAGAGACAAATGAATGTACAAGTGGGATAAAAATAGCATTTTCTAGACGTCACCGCAATGGTGGAAAGGGATGCATACAAGCTAAATGCTCTCACTCTCTTATCAAATATACACATATTGCTCTAGAAGGGGATATTCTCATGTTACTTTCGTGGTATAGACGCTGTCCTGCTCGCATTTTATGGCGGGACTGGCATTGCCATGTTCTAGGAGCGAGAAAGTTTCCAAGTTGTCATAAAATGTATTTTGTTGTAATGCATTCACAGATAATCGCTTCACTTCGATTCGTTACCAGATTGTTTTGAAAGCGCGATCTCATGAAGTTGAAGCCGCTCAGAAATTAAACTGGGGCCGAGGAAAGTAATACACAGTGGGCAAAGTTGAAATCTAGATCTAGATAGTAAAAGGAATTGTATGCATTTTGTAGATGAAAAGTAGTATGACATTGAAAACTTTTGGTACCATATACGGCCTTCGTTCTAAACACTGGACAAATTCAGCTTGAGTTTTTCTCATTATTCGAGAAGACGTTCCATCAAGTATTTCTTCGTTGATATGAGACCTTCGCGAAGCTTATCGTCCACATAATCCCGCATGTTTTCAATAATATTGCAATCCGGGGATTAGCTTCGAAAAATTGCACATTACCTCATGCAAGTTTTTCCTGCGTTGTTTTGGGTATTGGCATATCTTGAATGCTTGACAATTATCTAATTTCTTTGATTTGGCATGCACATTTAAATAGATAAAAAAAAACAAAGTAAATACAATCTCTTTTACTCACTTTCTGAACATTTCTATATTGCTTATGATAGCGTCCGGATTTCAATTTTGCTCACTGTATGTATCTTGATTTCCAAGATCCAGAGGAGTGCAGACCAGATCGGAAACACATATTGCTTTCATGATGTGTTTCCTTTATTCCATTCTGTTGTTATTTGCATGTGCGGACTAGCGCCCAAAAAGTTATCCGACAAAAAGGCAAAATACCGCTCTTTACTTTGAAAGCACAACAACTTGAGTTTTTAAAACGCATTAATTTTATATATATATATATATTTTTTAAGGATGAGAGGTCCGTCCTAAGTCCATATCTACTTGATGTTGGACTGGACCGAATGGCGAGCAACTTAATCCCTTTTTTTTTGGTCCTCGGACCCCTCGTTTGGAACTTAGCACCCAAACTTTAAAAATATTAGGCGAAGACGGCTTTACGGTTTCTTACCCGGGCAGAGGTAAATCGTCAGACGCTGCCCTACCTATGCCTTGGGAGCAGCGTGACCGAAGCGAAGTGGACTGAAGAAATGAACCTTTTTATCATCTGCTCGTACTACGAAATAACGGCGGGGGTTAGGTACAACATCTTACGCCCCTTGTTGCACCAGAGATATCGCCCAGCGTTTCCCGCAATTTTCGCACATGGCTGTGCACTGAGTCGCAGACCAGTACCGCTTTATTACTCTCAGCGACATAATCCTGCCACCATCAAGGAACTTGTTAGACTTGAGGTCATCGCGGAAACTGATGACCAAGAGTCGATGGGGCAGAGGCCGCGCCACCAACAACATGGCCGCACGGTTTCAGTACTCGCCGAAGCACTCTTTTCCACCGTCCAGTTGAGGTTTCCGCTGAGTTACGGGATGAATTCCAAAGAGCATGTAGGGAATTCTCGGAAATGGATTCTTTGAATAGACTAGGTATTCCCAGGCTCCTGGTCTGGATCGGGTGCAGAGTTTTTAGTTTAAGAAATTTATCAGTATACATATCGGCTGGCACATAGTGTAAATCAGGTTAATCGGCCGGAGGAATTCCCAACTTTCCACACTGCGGGAATTACCTAATTTGTCTCTAAAAAGAACGCCGTGCAGAACCCCGCGGACACAAGACCGATTACTTGTTTACCAACCCTGCGCAAATTCATAACGTCCATTATGAATGGAATGACCAATGCGCACCTTGAGACCAACAACATTCTGTTCGAGGAGCAGAAGGGCTGCTGAGTTGGGTCAAGGGGTTGCAGAGAACAACTCATTATCTACTCGGTAGTTGTAGGACAAACAACTAGAGGCGAAAGAAACCTCTTTATTTGCTATATCGATTATGCGAAGGCTTTCGACAGCGTCCCATACACCTGGCTAATCGATGTCCTACATCTGTATCGCATTGATCCGAAACTAATAAAGCTTTTGGCTACAGTCATGGAAGGGTGGCATGCCACCTTATCAGTGTATACATCTGAGGGTACTAATACCTCAGAGCTTATCTATATACGGAGCGGCATTTTCCGCAGGGATTCTTTGAGTCCATTTTGGTTTTGCATGGCACTGAACCCCCTTTCATGGCTACCGTCCGGCCGGTCTTAGTTTTGAAATTTGCTTGAAAGGCGGGGAGTGGGCGGGGTGGAAAGTGATGATTTCTTTAACGGACCCATTCTCAGAAATTACACAACCGAAAAATCTGAAAAAATTCATGAAGCTGCATCTATGTGGTGCCCAGGCCTCAAAATACCCTTCATATCGATATCCGTTCAAATTAAGTTAATAATAATAATAATAACCATATTTTTGGGGAAATTGAATAAAACCCCTCCTTAAGTTTATCCCAGAGTTATAAAAGTTGGTAGTAGTATAAAATATAATATGAAGCATATTACCTCCAAGTTTTATTAAAATCACACTATTAATAACAAAGTTACAGTAGCTCGAAGTTTACTTTACCGTGTAAATCTACTGCAACTAAATATCAATATCACACTAAAGTGGGCAGTCAAACATGCTAAATGCAAATACATAACGGGCTACGTACAAATGGGATAGTTCTGCACTGAACTCATAGGAGAAACAAACAAAACCTTTCATACCTGGTGGCTGGTTTCCCGACTTGTTTGAATATATTTTAATTTGAGGGGCGACAAAAGTGGACTTAGTATTTCATCCAAACCAAACAAAATCAATGCGTATGTAGGCCACTATGAGCAGAGACAAATATAGCGATCAAATTTAGAAAATTATGCTATAAAGGTAATTACTACGATTTAAGAAAAGATCCACTTCCAGTGTCTGTAAAAAATAAGGGCAAAGTTTTCAACGAGTGTAAAGTAATAACCAGAAAAGCCTCAACGTTGAAATCGTCGAACCATGCTTTATTAAGATTTAAATGTTATTCAAAATCCATAAAGAAGGCAAAATCGTGCCAGCTATGAATCGCCCAGACTCAAAAATCGTGGAGTAAATTTTGAAAACTGAAGAGACTAAATTTCAACCCATGTATAAGGTGAAAGCTCTCGCTGTTTTGTCAAAAATCTGGAAATGGACACTATCCCGTGCCAATGCTCTCTGTACTAATTAATGAGAGTACTACCCGGAAAGCGTCTGATACTGTTACTCAAAAACTCTCCAACCTCTTATCGGGTTATTCTGAGGTATTCTGATCTGAGACAATAATGGCCAGATATATCTTTGTAGGTGATGTAATATCATATCACTTTTGAGAAAAAAGAGAAAGTGATATCACAAACATCACTTGCCATTATCCTAACCGATATCATCAAACATTGCTTACTATGTGTTAGTATTATTTAGAAGTTGTACATTTTTCATTACTTAGCTTGGCTCTGCAAAAATCCCATAGTTAAAAATGATCACACACAAAACCCGAATAATTCTCAAGCTAAAGCCAACTAAGAGATGAAGTAATCATAACTCGAACATATTTGCAAGTGGTAGTCGGCTTCGGCTTGTTATTCGACAACAGCCTAAGTCGCTTGCACTAAGAAGAATTTAATGCTTTGTGATGTTTTGTAATGTGATATCATATCGACTCGGACATTACAAAATACTACTTATCACAGGAGTAATATCATCGCTATTTCTGTTCTGGGTGGTGTGATGTTAAGTCATGTTGTAATGCTTGGATCGTGTTTGTGTAATGTGATTTCACACTTGAAAGAGGTATAATTTTTGTTATATTACATACATCACCCATTCATCTCTAGCCTAAAGTGATGGTGCGTAGGTGCGGTTGAAGCACTATGCCCTATAATATGAAGGGGTGCATGGCAACGAAATAATAAAAGTGTATTCAAATTATTTTGACCTTTGCATCTCAGCTCATTAATTTTCCGATCGCTTTGAGTGGGTTCAACAATTAAGAGTTCAGGTGTTAGTTAAATTAGAAACGTAGTTGATTTGATAGTTCGCCGTGAGGAAATAAATTTGCATTTTTTTAAATAGGAATTTTTCCCCTTGGTCAAATAATTTATAGAACATTTAATGCATTTTGCAGAGAAACGAGTATCTCCAGCTTACAAAATGAAATGTAATTAAGGGGAAAAAGGTAGGGAGTCATTTGCAACAAAACTGTATTTCTGCCTTTGGGTAGTATCCGTCGACTTAAAAAATCATCAAAAATTTCAAGAGAACTAGCTACCTTATTCTTCGCCGAGGAGTGGTAGTTTGACACAGTATATGGGATAATAGATGGAATCATTCAAGCAAGATCAAAACTATATCAGAGATTATATTATCGTTTGCTAAAATGGTTGTGTGAAGGGCCAAATAATTAAGGAGGTGCACCCGTCACTGCCACCAAAATACACATTCCTATTCCGAAAATATACTCAGATTCACATACGTATTGACTCAGTGATTAGTTGTGATTTTTTAATTTTGAATGTTTTTATTAATAATAGGAATAGTGTTAATTGTAGGTTATTGTATGAATGCCTAAGGAATGTATAGAGAAAATTAATTATTATTGTTATTACTACAGTTTTTTTTTCATTTTCATTCATTTTATGGCTATAGTATTGTCGCAGAGTGTACTATTGTTACATCTGGAAATAAAATAAGTTAATCAGTCGAAAAGAAAAAAATATAAGCGTGGCTTTAATGTTGATTACCAATCATTTAGTTGACCCCGCGACTTGTTAACTTCAATTACAATGCAATGAATCTTATCTGCCGCAGTGCAGCAGAAATTATAACGACGCGTGCACAACTTTTTTAGTGCATCATACTCGCGTGATATAGCAGTGCGCAACAGGCTTGAGGAAATTTTTTCGTCTGCTGAAAAAGAAGTTAGAACTGATGAAAGTTTTCTGTGTTTGTAACATGTATCTTTCTTGGACACGGCTGCTGTTACTATACATCTGGACATCACTTGTTACGAAACAGGGGAATAAGGCGTCAAAAACTATGTATATAAAGTGAAACCAGATTCAATATCAGGAACTATCTTAGGCAGTTTGCAACAGCATATTACAACTTTTCCGAAATGAATTGGAAAACTTTTCTAAATTAATTCTCGGTTGTAAAAAATTGCCACAATTCAATTCATAATATAAGGCACGATACCGAAAATTTGCAAGTACCCCTACTATTATTAGTAAAGAAAAGGTAGTCATTTTTTGAGTGAATTTTCAATAATATAATAAAAATTTGTGCGTATGACTTGTTCATTGCCCACGTTACCACGTCTGGCTGCCTTAAAGTGGAATAGGCCGATTCTGAGTTTTAAATATGTATTACGAGCTTTATTATCCTATCCACACTTTTGTCTATCTTTTTTTGGGATTGGGAGTACGAGGCAGAATGCATGATCACTTGTAGAAATACGCATGCCTGGTTGGTATCTTTTCTCTGTAAACTGCCCTCGTTACTTCTGTAAGCTTGACCGGTACTTCCTTCTCGTTCTATTTCGATCAAGCCAGGGTATTCATAACATCTGCCTAGGGTACTATCTGGGATGAATTTTACATTAATGTTGGTCTACGTCAAAATATCTTGGAAATATTTTGAGAATTGGTTTTGTATCTTTGCTTGAGCACAAGATGTATTCATTGCTATTCTGATGAGATTACTTAGTTTCGCTGGAACTGCAAATTCAGACCATATTTTATACAGTAGCTAGCGATTGAGATCGGAACTTTCGACGCAGATATTAACATGTGCGAGGGTCCCAAAATTACTTTAAGGGCTCGTTCCCAGAAATACCCAAATGGAAAAATCTGGAAAAAAATATACTGGTCCATACCCATAGTATGGAGGCCTTCGTTTCGATATCTGCTCAAATACAATATATTTTAAATTCCGTTTTGCTTAGTTATACCGTGGAGACCATGGTCTTCAGTAGTTCTAAGGTAGACCAGCTTGTTTTCTGCATTGATTCAAATAGTGATTCAAGACACAAAAATACGTCTTTAACTGAGTCGTCCTTCTCCTTCCTTTGTAATATATATGCGGATTAGCTACATGTTGAAAGAAATAGTCGTTTTCACTAAAAAAAAGCAGGAATTCCTTCATTGATTAGACAGGAATGTGCCATTTGGTTTGCGAAATTCTTCTAGAAGACGAAAGCTAGGCCATATTCCGCAGTCTAGACTTTTTCTATCAGGCGTTTTCGATTAGTACTCCCCAGTTCTCAACAGCTGTGGGTGGAGTGGTGTGGCGGAGCGATACCAAGCACCCGCTTCACAACCCTGTTTGGAACAAGCGATGCGCGCCCGCGTTATCAGCTAGGCTAATGTACGGCGCGCTTGTCGGTTGAAAAAAGCAGCAGGAGTTTCCAGTCGTCAATCATCTGGAAAATGCTGTGTCTGCTCGTTTGACGCGAGCACAAGTTTTTTTTGTTGGATATGCCATTGAATTATTTCAAATAAAAATAAATTACCATTCAATAAAATTCAGACTCTTAATTTTTTCAGATTTTTGCGTTGGGTATTTTCTGGGAATGGGTCCGTTTAAGAGATGATCACTTTCGACCCCCCGCACTCCCCACCTTTCCAACAAATGTCAAAACTAATACCGGCTTCAGAAAATACTAATCGAGATCTTTCATTTGATACCCCACCTGACAATAATAATAATAATAATTGTTGGCGCATCAATCCATATTGGATCAGGGCTATGAAGTGTGTTAGAGCACTTTATTTAAGACCGTAATGGTACACTACAGTATACTGTAGGAGGCAATGTGGTCAGCATTGCGCTCGGCCGAGATTATTACCTTGATTTGACTCAGGTACTCATTCACAGCTGAGTCGACTGGTATCCGACGTCAAATCACGATACAAATCCCACTGCCACCAGTGACATTTGAACCGCGACCTTCCGTACGATAGCCTTGTGCTCTAACCACTCTGTTATCCGGACACGCATACCTCACAATATTTGGTGAAAAAAAATGTACACCCTCCTTTTGCATGTACGGGGGCGCTATGTCGCCGAAGGAGGATGATATTCCGGCAATGGGAAAGAGCTCCGAACACTAATGGAGTCAATGGTTAGCACTAAGATAGTCCAGGTAAACCTCACCATGCAAAAGCAAGGGCGAGAATAATACTGGAATAGTGCTGACACCGGAGCCCTTGGTGTACCGTTATGTGTCTGCAAGGAGGAAATGTGCAGTTAATTTGGAACTTCTCTTGCGAGAAACCAAGAGCTTGCATCATTATTAAACGTAACAGCAGTCGTGACATCGGGTTACTACAAAAGGGGATGGAAATAGAACCGAAAATTAGCAAAAGAGGTATGTATATGTGAGGGTGGTAAGGGGCAGCATAGCCTTGGGATATGTACCAAGGCATGGAGGCGGGCAAAATGGTCTTTATTCTGGAAGCATGTAAAAAGGATCCTTTTCACTCCAAATTTTCTAGACCAATTTGGGTCATAGGTAGATATTAGATCTAACATTTTCAGGTGTATCAACACTGGTAAGCGTTGTAAGGATGGTCAACCGAAACTGCCCCGTATCAGCCAACGGAGGCATTACGGGATGCCGTACAAACGAAAGAAATAGAAATGTGTGCATTTTCAGATATCGAAGGAGCATTCGATAACACAGCGCACGCAGAGATAAGATGCCCTAATTCACAAAGAAGTGGGAAACACCTTTGGTGTCTGGATGCGCAGAATATTAGAGAGTAGACAAATATATTTACCAATAGTCATAAATTCTATTGTCATTAAAACTAATCATGGTTGTCCGTAGCGCGGGGTAGTAGTCCTAGAAGAGCTAACAAACACTGGAATACAAGTCCAGGGTTACACTGACGACATTGTTTGAATCTGTAGGAGCAAATATGAGAATACCCTATGTGATAGAATCCAAGCTGGAATAGGAGTTACTAGCGCTGGGTCACCTGAGAGCCATTAGGTTACATGGCAAGGAGATGAAATGAGAAACAAAGCTCAAATATTTGGTAATTACATTAGACCAAAAATTACTCTGGAAGACGCATGCTGGAAACAGTCGAAAAGCTTCGAGGGTTTTGATCATTTGCAGGTCCATATCAGGAAAAGAAGGGGCTGCACCCCAAATATACTGCTTTGATAATCCACAGTAATAGTAAGGCCTATAATTAGCTATGGAACGGCAGAAAGAACTCAACTCACCACAACAGCAAGGGACTGGCTTTCGTGTTTTTCAGTGCGGCAACGAGGACATGCCCAGCGGCATCCTTAGAGGTTCTTCTGCGATTAAGGGGGTCATCCCGTGTGTCGGGTTGGAGAAATCGATTTTTTTTTTTTGCATGAATTGTATCTATATAGAGTGGAGAATATGTGGGCAAAGGGATTTTCCGATATTCCGAGTCCTTCAGAAATTACAGTGTTAAAAAGGTAAGGAGTTTGCAGCCGCGGCTAGAGCACTCGATGAGAAAGAGCATCGAATCTTTTTTTACCTGTTAGTCTTTAACCTGAGCCTTATAAATTCGAACACAGGTATAAATATAAAAAGATGGAAAACCAATCAATTGTCTAAACTTATTTGCTGTTTGGAATAAAAAGGATAATCCAGTCTAGACTGAGCACCGAAAAGCTTTTAAGCTATACTGAGTTATATTTTGTTGTAAGTATTGTGCTGTTTGTGTGTTCAGTGATTTTTTTAAATGGATCATACGAAGGGAGATCGCTTTAACGTTCAACGTCATGCTCGCACTAAAAAACGAGTATTTCATAGGAATCAACACTTATCAGAGAAGAAAAAGGACTTCGCATCAACATCAGCAAAGAAACTTTTAGCAAGTATGAACATGGATGTTCCAATTCCAATTCCAAAGTTTTGTATATTGTATATTGGATTTTGCTGGAGTTTTCTCCGGTAATTCTGCAAATTTCTGCAAATAATAAAATATACGTAGTAGTATTTAAAAAGAATGCGTAGGACACGTCGAGAAGAGAATGGGAGCGCGGCTTAGAAATGCAAAGAAGAATCACAAAGGCATTGGTGGAAAAGGGGCTGGAAAACTTACTGATAAGGTTATTAACGACCTCACTACATTTTTTGGGCTAGCTATTCGTTGACACGCAAATTCGATAGAAGGAATAAAGGAAGAAATTGGGGCACTTTCTTTCATAAATGTTCTACAGATGAAAATCCTTAGCATCAAAATTGTCCAGCAAGTGAGGACAGTTGGTGCAAATGAAGCAAAGCGGAAGCTAAAGGAGAACTGGATAAGGCACCTTTGACTGAAGAAGTTCAAACAGTCATCAAATCAATCTACGAAGATTTGTCACGAGATGATCTGTTGAACAGCTGTTGAGGAGCAGAGACCCAGAATAACAATGAGTCGTTAAATGCGTTGATCTGGATTTTCGCTCCTAAACACCTTCATTCTGGGGCCAAGGTCGTAGAAATAGCCACTTTTCTGGCTGTAATTATTTTCAATGAAGGATTCAATGGCATTCTCAAAATCCTAGTGACAATGGGATGTCAAGTTGGTCACATATGTCAGGTTTATGTCAACCGCCATAATGAAGCGCGAATTTGGGGGTCCGAACGACGATCGACTGAACTCGCTAAAAGAGCCAGAATTGAAACCAGAGAGCAACAATCGGCCTTACAAGCCTTTTTTGAAGAAACAGAGGGTGCTCTCTATGGACCAGGTATAGCAAATTAATGGTGAGTTAAAATTTTACTATTGATAATCATATTTAAATTTTCAAATGCGTTTTTCTCGAAACTGCATCTTGAAAATCGGCTGCCACCATAGCTCAAAATCTATCCAACCAAATTCTTTGAAATTTTCACGATTTCTTTAGTACATATATCTACGGTCCGCAAACTAGGATAATTGCAATCGGACGGGTCGTTTTTTTTTTATTCATAAAAAACGCCGTAAAAAAACACCAAAATCCAAAAAATTAAGTTTAAAAGCCCACCAAAAATTTACCTTTTAATATTTTCTAATTATCCTAGTTTGCGAACCGTAGAATATTGTCCACATTAAAATGCGGTTTAGTTTTTTTTCCTCAGATGAACACAGCGCCCTCCAGCGTGGCAGCAGGAAAACACCTTTTTTGGAGATGGGTGCATAAATTAACACGTATTCCAAAAATTAGCTACGATATCAAGCTGAAAAATTTATCACGTATACTAAAGATTTCAATAAACATATGGTGAAAAAATCACGTTTCTATCTTTATCCAGTCCTTCAAAATAATTTTTCAAAAAAAGGAAAAAAAAAACGGCCTTCACACGGGATGACCCCCTTAACTCCTCTCCATATGCACATACGGATGAAGTCAAGGAGGGAGATCTTTAGAATGGCAGGGAGTATCAGTGGGGCGGGGTGCTGTCTAAATCCAAGATAGATTGATATTCTTTCTAGGCGGTACCCCGAATTATTGATATTAAGGGATAACATGACAACTACGTTCCATTTCAATAAGAAGTTTGAAACTCTTTGCAGTAACAGGGCAAACTGGAAGTGCGTGGCAGTGACACACGGCGTAAACCAGCAACTGATTACCAGATATATTAACGAATCCCTCGCAGCAGAGGCAGCGGGTGTTTGGGGCATTGGGCCAAGGATGTATTTAGAATGTATTTAGAATTTTAGAAATGTATTTAGAACCAATGGGTAAGCACTGTAGCATAGACAGATGTTCCTCTTCAACCTCGAAAGGAACTGTAGGGGGCAGAATATTACTATTCTGAACGACAGCCAGGCGGCGATCAAGGCACTTAGGTCCAACCAGGTGAACTCTAAACTGATATGGGAACGTCTTGAGGGACTGAACTCGTTCGGCTCGCACAATAAGTTTTGGATACTCTAGGTTCCAAGCCATGTCGGGTTGGAAGGCAATGAGGCAGCAAACGAATTGGTCAGGAAGGGAGAAGGAATGCCCCTGCACGGAACAGAACACTCTTGTGGAATTGGAAACGGGTTCGTGCTTATGACATTAAGAAATGAAGAGGCACGGCACTATACTATACTAGGCGAAGTTGCTAGGAATGGATCAGTCCAGGGTGCTTATGGGGGCTTACGAACCCAAGCGCACAAACCTCACCAAGAAGAGTCTCAAGATTATAGTAAGAGAGTACTTGATACCAGATCCCAAGTTGAAATACTTAGAAGTAGGGAATACAGTAAAATTGCTGGCGATTATAAGCTTATTTGGCATAATATAGGTAATATATAGACTATAACCAGGGCGGCAGAGGGGCGCAGTAGTTCTTGTAGGACGCAGGTAAAAAAATTGCCACAACTTGGGGCAACTTGGCTTAATAGAATAATAAAAAAAATAAAACGAAAGGTTACTCGTTTTGGTCAGATTTTCGTCCTTAGTTCTTCTCTGTACCTGATTGACCTTTCTCTTCTGTTGAAACATGCAGCCGCTCTAATCTTTGGCATTCTATGGTTAGTATTGGATGGTTCAAGAAACTCAATGCTAGAAGGTGAGTGTAAAGTGTATTAAAAAGGTATCACATTATCATATTGGGTGCCAGTCATCTTCGTCACCCTTTTATACAGTCCTTATTATCTACTGATCCATTATCCAATAAAAAGGGGTTTAATGTGAGCACGGTGGATGGAATGATATAGAGGTGTTGCGCTAATGGGGAGAGTATGGGGCCCAGCTGATTGCTAGGGCTGAGTTCAGAAATTAGCCTTACCAAAGCTGAACTTGGCAGGCTTGCGCATGACAGGGATGTGGAGTCGGGAAATCTGTACTTGAAACCGGAGAGCATAATGATGAGCAGGAGGAGCAACGTAAGAGGGGCATGAGGGGATTTGGAAAAGCAAAGCACAGGAAGGTTAGAGAGGAAGAGATCAGGAGTCAGATTTAAGTGGTTTCTTGAAATATTAAATTGGAGCGCACAGGTATTCATAAAAGCGGATAAAGGAAAGGAAGGGTGGGAGGCGTTATTGAGGGGAGGAATCCATGGTAATTGCCATAAGGTTTTATTTTTTCGGGGTTTGAGGTTGGCAGCACTACTGGTCGTTTTCTATTTACTACTTTCTTCTGTGGAGATATTGTTACAGGGTCGCTGGGTGTCTCGATCGTCAGAGGACATAAACTCACAACACTAACCTGGTTTTCCAGTATTTGGGGTAGTAGACCGGGCCAGCTTGCATTGTTCCATCATTTTAAAGGCGAAACCGGTTAATGATCACTGTGTATTGTGGCATTTCCCTTCCTTGTCCTCTCTCGATCGAGTCTGTAGGTTCTGTAAATATTTTTGAGACAAGGTTTTCATGTAACCCTATACTTAGCACTAGCCGCTTCGAGTCCGTTTAATGCTGTTGTTATAGCCTTCTGAATTTCTCGGTTCAACTGGTTCTTTGTTTAGAGGAAGTTACTACCGTAATCATATAAATCTCGGAACACAGCTATTTATCAGTTTCAAGTATAAATCCTTGGCGACCAAGTATACAGAAACGTAAACGTACCCTTGCAAGCTCGTTGGAGCCGGCATTTCAATATCGGTAACCGTAATTGCCAGTGTAATCCATTAAAAAATGGTGGGCTGGGAGAATTCTTACAGCATTGTTTTGTTAGCATATTTTAGATAGTTAACACATCTACGGTATCACTTAATATTATCTTCTTCTAGTCATTTAGGAGCCAGTATGTGATATCGTTGATCACAAAAAGGTTGGTGCTCCATGGTGGCGGTGGGGAAGAGGGGGCAACAATCCTGCTTCCCAAACCAAAGCCAAGTGGCTGAGGAGAATTTCCATAGTACCCCGGCACGGGGAGAAGCTTCAACACTGATCTGACCTGAATCTGCATGGGGACTCATCTGAAGTGGCAGTAGGTCACCAACCGATTGGCCCCCTAGCGGAGCAAGCAAACAGAGACTTTCGGGCTTCAGACGTTTCAACACTGATGCCGTACTTCATAGTTCGGTAGAGATTTAGGTAGATTTAGTAGGTCTAGTATCCACTAGTATGAATAAACTGAGCCATACACTCAGTATAGACTGGTACTGTTGTGATTGTCTCAGTGGGGCTGTGATCACAAAATCGCTTCGTGTCTTAAGAAGATCGTGGGATTAACTCTACCAGACAGGTACTCACGTAAATCCACAGAAACGTAACTACAAAAAGGCTGTCACGGATGATATTTCTATATGCATCTCGAATAATTAAACGGATAATGTGATGATCTCGGATTAGCATGGCCGAACAATTCTGAATATGCCTTGGTCATCAATGCATGAATACAAACTACTTACCTTTTTCAGCAATAGATGACCCTTCCTATCTCTTCAATTTCCTTTCCGGGTCGGCTCTGCTTAAATTCGATGATGGAATTAAATCCTTTCAGCCATGTTGGAACCCGGGAGACATATACGACAATTCTTGTTTTAATCCCAGAATCTTAACGTTTCAGAAATCATGGTAAAATAAACTATTAGGTTCTTGCAAATGAAATGGTCGTTTTGGTACTTACATTGAAGCGACTGTAAAGCTTACAATGATTTATTTATTTAGTCAAAGGTGCCAGTCGATTCAAAACACTTTTCCCAGCGAGATTCAAGAGCATGTATGCCAGTTTCGTAGAAGTCCAACTGTCGTGTGTTGAAAAATTCGTTGAAGGCAATTTTGACAGCCTCTTGGTTTCTAAATTGTTTTTCCGCAAAAAAATGATCCAAATGCTTAAAAAAGTGGTGGTCGGTTGGCGTAAGGTCCGGTGGATATGGTGGATGAGACAGAGTCTCATACTGCAATTCGTTCAACTTTTGAGCCATTGTTCTGGATACATGAGGTCGTGCATTGTCGCGAAGGAGTATGACACCATCTCTGTTGACCAATCTCGGCCGTTGAATACTCAATTTTTGGTGTATTTCTTCGGGTTGGGCACAGTATTTCTGTGCATTTATCGTTTCTCCAGGTGCCCAAAAAAGAATAGTGGATAAATCCAGCTGTAGACCACCAAACAGTCACCATTACCTTGTTCGAATGGAGGCTCGGTTTCGACATATGCTTCGGTGGCTCGTCAGGATGTAGCCATTGTTCTGATCGGCGACGATTGTCGTATAATATTCACTTTTCATCACATGTCACTATTCTGTGCAAAAATGGATCGCTCTGTTGCGGGTGAGAAAAGAACTGCAAATTTCCATTCGAAGCGCCATGTTTTGCTCCGTAAGGTCATGCGGAACCCATTTGTAGAGCTTTTTCACCTTTCTAAGTTGTTGCAAGTGCCGGGAAAGTGCTGAATAGTGTACGTCCAGTTTCTTTGAAATGTCTCTCACAGACTGACGTGTGTCGGATTCGACTAGCAAGCGCAGCTCGTCGTTGTCAATCTATGGTCCTGGGTGTCCACGTGGTTCACTTTGAAGGTTTGCGCTGTTAATGTTCTTGGTCGCCTCCGTTGCTTTATGACCGAGTTTGAACTCATGCAGAAAAAGTATACGATCTTGGCTCTTTTCCATCCTTTTTTAAGGTTTTGTGTAAAACAAAACCATATTAAAATCGATTCAATGTCTGTCTGTCTGTCTGTCACACACATTTTTCTCCAAAACGGCCAAACCGATCCGAACGAAATTTGGTGGACAGATGGGAACTATGAAATCCCACGCATACAGTGAGTGGCATAAATTTAGGTGAAGTTTAAAGGGGGGCTCCTCATACATGCAAAGGGGGGATTCAAAATTTTTTTTCACCGGATATAGTTGTGTAGGGTATCAAATGAAAGGTCTCGATTTGTACTTTCCGAAATTGATATTAGTTTTGGCATAGCACTTACTAATACTATATTACTACTTTTTGGAAATTTACTGAAAAACCCCCCTTAAATTCATCCTAGGACTTCCGAATTCCGTATCAGCATAGAGGACAATATTTCGTATATACATGCAAGATTTCGTAGAAATCTGGCAATTAACGCCAAAGTTATAGCAGTTCAAATTTAGCAATTTCGCGCGAATTTACCGCTTCCAAAGCCATGCAAATCAGATGCTGACGTCATAATTACCCGGAATAATTGACATTCGCGTGAAATATTAAAGTCGCATTTATGAAGAACCTACTTATCTGCAGCACTTTTTAAGATTTTGTGTAAAACACTTATGTGAAATCTAATCTTCGAGAGATGTCCTATTCCGGTATCTGCTCAAAAAACTTACTAATAGTATATTATCAACTTTTAGAAATTGACTAAAAAACTCCCCTTAATCTACTCCTAAGTGTACTAAATTTTGCACCGACATAAAGGACAGCCTCACATACAGCATACACATGCCAAGTTTCATGAAAATCCAATTATTGGGAAAGTTATAGCAGTAACTTATCTATTTCGTGCTAATTAACAGCATCCTAAGCCATACAAATAAGATGCTGACGTCATAATTAACGAGAATAATTGAAATTCGAGTGAAATATTAAAATTCCATTCAAGAAGAATCTAATTCTCCCTAGCCCTTTTTAGGGTTTTGTGTGAAACAAAACTTTATTAGAATCGAGACGGTGATGTCTGTCCGTCTGTCCGTCTGTCTGTCTGTCTGTCTGTCTGTCACAGCCGATTTATTCGGAAACGGCTGGGCCGATTGTCACGAAAATTGGTAGCCGTTCCCTTTACATGCAGCAACTGGCGCCATTTTGTGTTAAGTTTAAGGAGGGGCTCCCCATACATGTGAAAGGAGGCTGCAAATTTTTTTTTCACAGAATGTAGCCATGTGGGGTATCAAATAAAAGACCTCAATTAGTACTTTTCGAAACTGGTTCAATATTTGATATTGAGTGACACATAGAGGAGTGAGGGCTCAAAATATGACCACCAAAAAGTGTAACAGGTCTCGTTCTCAGAACCTATCCAACCGAAAAATCTGAAAAAAATCACAATCACAATCTCTACGAAATCTAGGTCTCAAAATATATCCGGTTCCGATATCTGCACAAATAAAGTTAACAATAGTATATTTCCACATTTTAGAAATTTACCCGGGACCCCCCTTATGTTCATCCCAGAAGTACAAAATTTAGCATGCGTATAATGAAGAACATAGTGCACAGTTTGGTCAAGTTTAAAGAAAATCCAATTATTACTAACAAAGTTATAGCGGGTAAAACTTTACCATTTTTTGTGAATTTCGTGCACTCTACAACCCGCATGACGTCATCATCACATATCATTTCGCCAATACCACAACGAAATGAGTTGTTATGGATGGGGTCGCAAAGAATTATTTTGTTTTAGTTTTTTAATCATTTGTATGTGAATATCAATTACTCCAACCAGACATGTGTGTATGTAGGTATATAGTATATGCGTGCTAATGAACTTTGCGGGTAGAGCCGAATTCAAATAGATATAAGAAGTAAATCGGAAATATGGGTACGATCAATTGATATACGTGCATATATGTGTACAGTATTCGGAAATAGGCAGTTTGTTTGTTTAGGGTGAGCGTAATGTGTACGTATGTCTCGTAGTTTGGAAAAATATAAAGGATATGTTGGGTTTGTAGTTATATACGGATAGAGAAATGTGCTTTGAAATTTCTTACATAAGATGAACACAAAACCTTTATACCCGAAGCGCGAGCTTCCGGTATTCCGACTTGTTTATATTTGATGTTGGTTAAATTGTTGGCATTTGCTAATAATATTAAACTGAGAGCGTGAAGCGTATGAGGTTGACCATTATCAACACAGGGCTTCCCATCAAATGATTTATTTAAATCGCTTTCTAAAAAATAGATGGCAATAGAATTTTTAACTATGTGACACGGAACTGTCAGGCTCATCGCTCCTCACATCTTTTTCTTTTTCTTTAGCCTTCAGTTTACAAGCGGGGTCGGCTCGTCGTGATCGGTTTCGTCATTTTAACTTATCAAATGCCTCATCAGGATGTAATCGCGAGACCTTCAAATCCCCATCCAGTGTATCATGCGACCATTGTTTCGGCCGGCTTTTTGGTTCTTTACCATTGACTTCGATGTTCTGACCAATACTGGTTGTTGAATTCACGTTAGCGTGAATTACGTGACCACACCATCGAAAATGCCTCTCTCGCAGTTTTTCCACGATCGGTGCAAATCCATATCGATCGCGGAAATCCTCGTTTCAGACGTGATCAAAACGTGTCACGCCACCAGTGTAATGCAACATTTTCGTCCCCATTACCGCAAGACGCCGTTCATTGTCCTTTATAGTCAACACTCAAACTATAGAGAGCGACAGACGGACGACATTGCAGTAAATTTTAGATTTGGGACGTGCGCTGATACGTCGATCACAAAGAACACCAGTTGGGGAATGTCACTTCATCCAGGTGGCGTTAATGCTTGAAACATTTCATTACGCAGTTCTCCATTGGCTGGTAGCATTGACTCGAGATATTTAAATCGCTCAGTTCTTTCAATGGCAGTAATCTGCCTCTCCAGAAATTTAAATCGCTGAGTTCGGGCAATGGTGGTAACCTGCCCAGAACTGAGCGATTTAAATATCTCGGGTCAATGCTATAAGCCTATTCACTGTTATCAGAACGATTGTCAAAACTGAAATAACGTTGTTATCCGACACCAAAAGTGCCTACTGGTGGTCGTCTGATATAGCAAAGCCGCAACTAACTTCACTTGATTGCAAAATCGGCCATTTTATGTGCAACAACCTAATACTTACTTGCGAGAATATCCATTCACCCTGCTTGATTAATTCATAAGAAGTGGGTAGAGGTTGCACAGTTGACGGAGTTTCTCTGGACTTAATATGCCCTAAACCGAGATATGCCTGATAAAAATCCGGATTTCAATGATCCGGTTCAGGTCTTTTTAAGGTTTTGTGTAAAACCAAACTTTATTTAAATCGGCTTACTATCTGTCTGTCTGCCTGCCTATCTGCCACATGCATTTTTCTCGGAAACGGTTATAGCGATACCGAAAAATCTGAAAAAAATTAAGAAGCTATCACTACATGGTGCCTAGGTTCCGAAATACCCTTCATATCGATGTCTGTTCAAATAAAGTGAATAATAGAATATAACTATAATTTTTAGTAATTGATTGCAAACCTCCTCTTAAGTTCATCCTAGAATCAAGCAGCAATGTAGGCTATAACATAAAGAGAATGATTCTATCAAGTTCGGTGGAAATCGCACTATTATTAATGACGTTATAATAGGTCAAATTGGTCGCTTCTTAGCAAATTCAAGACTTTGAATGTGAGTAAATGGATCACCTGAAGGAGTTTGAACAGCTTGGAAATAAACGTGGAGGACGTAGTGAGTATAAGTGTTTGTTTCTCTTATTTCCCTTCCTCTGCGGGAAAATTTCAACGGAGGGTTAAGTTACAAGTGATTTTCTTGAAAAGGGTCAGACAAAATTCAATGCCACCCAAAATAAATTTCCCACGCTATTGCGGTATTTGAGAAAATTGCGAGGTGCTGAGTGATTCTGTGAGTGTTATGTGAGTTATTATTATTCATTACTACGTTACTTCACTAAAAATATATACAAGGACAATCTAGGGATTTACTGCAATTACTTACATAAGGTGAATTCTCGCCGGCTAACTATTTATTCTTGTGCGATTAATTTGATCGAGATAAGAACTTATGTTGACAAACTTCTTATTATTTGTCTACAGAATAAAATATACGGAGACCGCACACGTGGTATAAATCGTGTGTCAATAGAATTTGTGCATGCTAGGATGAAGTTAAACATTTTTACAACTGTCGAAAATATACATCAATTATCCTTATTTATTTGGGAATCAGACCTTGTTTTATTTGATTTTTTTTATTCTCCCTATTTTTAATCAGTAGTCTTAATATTTTCATTTAAAATTATTTTTTTATTTTGCCTTTTTATTCGTTTTTATGGTATCTGGATTATAATACTTTTATTATAATGCTTTTATTTTAATTTAATTTATTTTCTACTTATTTGAAGTTTTTATTAAAGTCTTTTAGTTTTTATTTCTTCTTCAAGCGAAGGTAGTTGGAAATATTACATTAATAAAAAAAAATATCAATAAATCCGGCTGCCCGTTAAGTGTTTCTGCAACTTACTGAAATAATTGTAACCTTAAATGAGCATAGTTTATTCAAACCATTTCAAGCCAAAGTGGAATACGTGTAATAGGTGTAAAAGCGAATTAGGGAAAATTGTTACTTCACTAAAAATATGTTATTAACCGACGAAGGTCTTTCTACCTAAGAAGAAGGGACCACAATTGTCATAGTTGAATTGAAACGTGAAGCATATCATCAAAACCGATGGAATTTAAAAGTTTGGGCAGGAATTATTTGAGACCAACCTACAGGGTCTTATATTCTCCCAAACGGATTGACAGATGTTATGTTTTTGCGGGATGCCCCGGTGGTCGATTTATTATGAAACGTGCCACTTAACAGAAGGAACAATATGTGATTTCACCTGGATAGGTTGCTTCCATTTAATTTCAGGGGTATTACATCATTTCTTAACCAAAAATAAGATTTGAATAAGATTTGTTACTGCAAAGATATCACTCAGAACGTAATTAAAAGCAATCCGTAATTTCAGTAAAAAACTCTCTTATTGTTTCACAATTTCATGGAAAAATTTAGTGAAGATACTTCGCCGTTGAAAATAAATTCCTTTCTTTAGCTTTATGGTTCACGTTCACGTAACTAATTAACTCAATTAAGATGAATGTTAGGAAAATTTTATCAAGAGAAAACGGAAATTCATTTTTTACGAAAATTAGTACATTGTGTATGTTAAAATTCCATAAAATTTGGGCGAAACATCAAGAGTTTTGGAGAGTAAAACACAATTTTCGTATTTGGAAAACTGTTGCTTCTATACAGCTTACATCATCAGTGGTTTGAGAGTCAGTTTGTTTTTGTCGAAAATTGGACAGGTTTGACAGCCCGCTTATGCCTTACCCGCCCAGCAGTCTTCTGACTGTACGGCTATTGCTTCACCGACAATAATTCAGCCATTTCCAAGTAAAATTTGAATGCCACCAGTAAGATTTGAACCGCGACCTTCCATACGACAGCGTTGGTAACTGAAGGTATAATGCACTCGTTGGCTTGGAGCATCGTTTGCGTTCAGTTGTTTTGGTGGAAAGAAACAGATTCACAATAACCTCTTTGGAGAGGTGTGGGCAAATCATGTGAGGTGATTCTCGCTGCTTTGTCATTATGACCCTATAGGCGTCATCTCAAGGGCATTAAGTCATAACTGTTTGGAGCTGTTCTTTTTGCTTCTTCCAACTTCTTCTTTTAATTCCTCTTGATCGTTCCAGCTGGTATTTTCTCTAATTCTCTGAAAAAGTGTACTTGCAAGGAAAGATGCGTCTCTGGTTGTCTACTGAGGGGTACTTGCCTTCTGGTCATAATAGCATCACATGTTCCCGTCACCCTTTAGATCATATGCGTGGCTTTTTCTTTGGCCGCATCACCTCAGGGGTCGTCAATGTCCTTTAAGGGGTGTGACGTCCCCGAGGTGTCCGAGTAAGTAGTTCTGACCCTCTAACTGGCAGTATGCTTGAGAACGCCTCTCGGTGAAGAACGAACCAGGAGTGACCGGTACACGTCGGGATGCACTGCCAGTCCCCTGAGCCATCGACAGCTCTCTGTCGACGTCGATGATGTGATGCAATGTGACGTGTAGCCACCCCCTTCGGGACTTTGGTCGGGTACTGTGCATTGAACCGGTGTTAGTAGACTGCGTTGCCCCGAGTGAGCGCTGAATCGTCCGTAAATTCTAGGAACTGGGGTAGGGGCTGTGTCCCCGTGGGTATACCCGTTCCTGACTATTGTGGCCTGCTCCCACTAGATGCGCTGGTAAGATTTCCATGGAGAATAAACCAAAACCAACAAAAAAAAATTGTCGAAATATCAGCCAAGAAGGAAGAGCTGAGTACGTTGGAGCACAGCACAAAACTACGTCGTTCATCGCAGCGATCAGCGAAAGAGGCAGAGAGGGCTGATATTCCCGATGTGACACCGCCCAAATAAAGAGGCAGCCTTACTAAGTGGCCTGGCTGACGGTTCTGGAAAAAAATCCAGTCGGAATCGGTAGCCCTGAGTAGGTGCATTCTGCCACGAACCGAGTGGAAGTGCAGTCGACTGTCCTAACTAGAGCCGAAGAGGGAAGGCTTATCAGGAAATGCGCGGTAGTGGTGAAGCGTATGCGGTCGGCAACGTTCCGCCAGAGGAACGTTAGCGAAGGTGTCAAAAACGGGCTGGTGGAACCGGAGGAACTATTGGATAGCATCTCCTTCTACAGGCGAATGCGGAGAACAGCGTAAGATGATTAGAAATCAGAAACAGCCGCATTCCCCGCTAAGAACGTTACTTGCGCCAAACGGACCGCTAATAGCCCACTTCAAAGCGAACTGGGAAAAAAACGGAAAAGGGACGGGTGGCTGAAGGAGACTTTCCAGGGCCCAAAAAAGAAGGCGAAGAAGGATAAACGTAAACCACTGACTACGTCGCCAGAGACCCGTTTGTCCACAGACAAAGAGGCTGCAAACAAAAAGCCAGAAAAGACGAGGAAACGAAGAAGTGCTAGACCGTCGGTTCTGTTCATTAAGCCGACGGAAGGCAAGGCATTTGCGGAAGTCCTTTGTGAAATCCGCTACAGGATGAAACCTGAAGACAACGAAGCAGAGATGTCTTCCATACGGAAAACCAGGGTTGGCGGAGTCCTCGTCGAACTGGGCCCAAAGACGACTAACAAGAGTACGTTCTGCGAAGCTGTAAAGGGGTTTATGGGAGAGAAGACTCTTGTTTCTAGCCTAGAGCTCATGTGCTCAATAGAAATCGGTGATCTTAGCTGCCTCACAGAAAAGGCTGAAGTGAAGGAGGCGGTAAAGCGTGAATGTCCAGAGGTAACCAATGCCCGGATAAGTATCTCATCTGTGAATTCTAGAGGTCAAAAACTCGCCTTGCTGCCGCGTACGATACGAGGAAACTTCTTAGCAGCGGTAAAATCAAAATTGGGTGGGTTTTATGCAGGGTACGAATGCGGATAGTCCCCACCAAGTGCTGCAGGTGTCTGCACTATGGACACACGTCAGCAACTTTCAAGGAACCGGACAGGAGAGAAGCATGCCGGAGATGCGGTCAGGTATAATAGGTCACCAAGCGAAGACCTGCAATAAAAGCGAAAGATGCATTCTCTGCAGGGATCATGGCGTGTCCGGTGAAAGCGTTCGAGACGGTGTCCAATCTTTAGGGTGGAACTGGAAAGGGCTGGGGCGTGAATCCCATGATACGCATTTTACGAATTAATATGCACCAGAGTGCAACCGCTCACCAATTGCTAGGGCAGTTCGCTGCAGAGGTAAATGTTGATGTAGTGCTAATTAGCGAGCAATACCGAAACAGGGATCCGGCCTCATAGCATCTTGACTTATTGCGCACCGCCTCTATCTGGGTTTGGGACGACGTTCGACTTCGTGTTCGTGCCCAAGGCCAAGGGAATGGGTTCATCTGGATTCGATGTTTAGGTATAACGTTTTTTAGCGTTTGCCTGACGCCGAATGAGACGATGCCGGACTTTCGGTGGCGGCTTGATGTTCTGGACGACGCCGTTCCGAGCACGGAGGGGTAAATCCTGGTAGGCGGTGATTTTAATGTTGGACCTTTCAATGGGCATACCTCAGCCGGACTCCCGAGGGAAACAGATTTTGAAAATGGCAGCGAGAACCGGGTTCGTAGTTCCACGCCAACGTTTCGGCGCCCAGGGTGTGAAAGAAGCATTTCTGACATCACTTTTGCGTCGGAATTTCTGCGATCATCTGTGGACGGGTGGCGAGTCCTGGAAGACTTCTCGGCAAGTGACCATTAGTACATAACGTTTGAAGTGATTGGCACTACTTGCGGGCGAGCTCCCCCTGAATGTAGAAGGTCGCGGGGGTGGACATCGGGAAGAAGGCAGAACCGCGCTGGAGGGCACACCGGAGCTGAAACCATCGTAAATTCAATGATGAACGTGATAACGACGGCGTGTGAGGCTTCCAGCCGCGACAAGCCTTTTATGTACTGGTGTACGGCAGGACACCCCGCAGTGCGACAAATAAAAGCAAAGCTCTCGGCTGGCAGAACCTGATCAACGAAGTGAATGAGGAATCGTGGGGACAGTTCGTGGCTTGTTGCCCGGAAAATCGGGGCTCTGCGGAAGCCCTACATACTAAATATCGATCAGATGGACAACATTGTACAGGTTGATGACAATAGCGCGGAAAGCGTCGTGGATTGCCCCATTTTCACAGTGAGAGAGCTCAAAGAAACTCTCATTATGAAAAACGAGAAAGTGCCAGGTCCTGATGGCCTCCCGGCGGAAGTCTAAAAACTGGTGTTCCGTCAATGGCCAGACTTTCTGCTTGGGACGTTCAACGCTTGCTTGAAGGAGGGCATTTTTCCTTCTCGCTGCAAGATGGCCAGACTCGCGCTGATCAGCAAGGGAAAAGGAGACCGCCAGCTCCCGTCTGACTCACTGAAGCGATCCATGCTGCCGAGGACTTACTCCCGAGGTAGTTCGGGTTTAGAGCAGGGAGATCTACAGTGGATGCTATCATGGAGGTCACAGATGCGGTTCATCGAGCCGAGGCACACAGCCGCCGTTCTCGACGGATAGTGCTCCTCATAACGCTTGATATTAGAAATGCCTTCAATTCCGTAAGATGGACAGATATGCTAGGCATATTAGAAAATTCATTTCGTGTGCCAAGCTACCTCTTGCGGATAATGAGGGATTATCTGAAAGACAGCTCCCTGCTCTATGAGACGCTAATGGGCCAGATGAGGATTGAAATCACGTCGGGGGTAGCACAGGGATCCATCCTAGGGCCCGACCTCTGGAACGCTTCCTACGATAGTTTGCTGAGACTCGATATGCCGAAGAGTCGCGCCTGGTCGGTTATGCAGATGACGTTGCGGCACTTTTTGCCGGACGTACCGTTGAACAGACGCAAAGCAGACTTAGCATATTGATGCGACGGGTAAGCGGATGGATGACTGCTCATTGTGTCAGCCTTGCGCTGGAAAAAAAACCGAAGAAGCCATCTTGACCAGAAAGAGAATCCCGACCCTGCGGCCCATATCGATTGGTGAGTTGACTATAGAGTCAAAACCAGCGATTAGATACCTTGGTTTAATGCTCGACTCGAAGATGAGCTTGTTGGAGCAAATCAAAGCGGCAGCGGCCAGGGCTTAAGCTGGAGCCTCCGGTAATAGCGAATGCTGGGGGCCCTATATCTACCAGGAGACGTCGCCTTTTGGGAGCAACGCAGTCGGTTCTACTCTATGGCGCGGAGGTATGGGCTGATGCCTTTTACTAGGATTGTGTGTTCTGCAATGGAGTGGCGGACGACGCTGAACACACCTTTTTCTCTTGCGGGAAGTGGTAGAGCTTTCGTCAGCAACTTTATGCAGACACAGGTGAGCTCTTAGGGATTTTCTTATTTCGAAAGAGATTGGACTCGACCCTCCACTTTCCCCTCCCGTTGGTGAAAGGGATTCCCTGACTTGAAGGCTCCCAAATCCACAGTTCCAGGCTAGTTCTCTGATGACAGGGAGGTGTTTAGTTGGTAGCTCGACAGCGTACTGTTGCGTAAATGCATTCACCTACCCTAATCCAAAAAAAATCATCTAAAATTATGTTGGGCTTCAGGGCTTTGGATGTTAGGCATAGCATACGCCCCAGAACCCTCCGTTTGAAACTGTATGGGGCTTTGACATTCGTGAGTACTACGTCTAGTTCCGCGAATGCTTTGAGGGGGACACGACCTCACACATTCGTTGTCCGGCTGCCCCATTCAAGAGCCAATGCAATAAAATCCACTGTACTCTAGCCTTCGTAATCAGAACGCTCACCGTATTCTCATGCTCGGTAAGTGTAGCGCTGGGTGGAGCGTAGTAGCTATACAGGCATGTAGATTGAGTTTAGATCTGATGAATTCATCCTTCAGATGCTCTGGAAGACTAGTTCTTTCCAGGCCTATAGTATCGACATATATCGCACAGATGGTTTTCGAGGTTTGCGACATCTGGCAGTGGTTGAGGTTAATTTATAACTGATGCCGATGGTCCACATTCTCGTTCCCGTTACACAGTAGGCAATTAGGATCAGCTCCACAGTCCTCGTGGATATTGCCGTTCGTTCCGTATCTCCAGGATTGCTTCGCCTGTCATTTGAATTAGTACACGCCTTTGCAATGTGCCCGAAGTCAAAACATCTAAATCACCTCTTCAGTGCTACCTGTTCCTTAAGTCTATGCATAATCTAGCCTTACTTCTTACTTTCCCCCTTGCTAATAATTTGAGGGCTGTCACCGCTGGTAGGTTGATTATGACGGTTTGTGTTCCACCGGCTTTTCTTAGCATTGTCACCGCTGAATCTCATAGTCAGAAAATGTCCTTCATTGACGTTTTCACCGCTGATTCCTGAAGTCCGTTAAAGTTGAAATGTTTTTTTTAAGCATTGCTAGCTTCCTTCTTCGTTGTGATCTCATTAAGAATTTGTTCTCGATTACATCCTTGAATTTTTTGAGCTTGAAGAGACTTTCCGAGAACCGGCTAATGCGGCTAAAATTGCCTGTCAAATTGGTGAGTTCGACCGTTTGTTTAGAGATGATAATAAACTCCGGTCTTATCCTCATCTGATCTCTCCTTTTCTGCGGTGCCAACTTTTTCCAGTCTTCCAAATCTTCCTTGTGGAATCCATTCTCATTCTGCAGAGTCGCCTAATACGGGAATAGAGATCCAGGGCTATGCTGATCGCATTTTGTTAATTTATAGGAGATAGAATATTGCGATCCTAATCGATGGCCAGGTGAACTCGCACAATAAGGTGTGGATACTCTCTTACTCTCTTACTGGCTTCTAACCTAATTTGATCCAAAATATTAGGTTAGAAGCCAGTAAGTTTTCTAGGAAGGGAGTTAACGCTAACTGGATCATGAACTAAGGAATCGATGAGGGACTCATGGCCTTTACAAAAAGGAAAAGGGAGTAATGGCCGAGGGAACTATATTGGGCGAACCTATCAGGAGTTGAACGGTTCTGGGTGCTCAAATGAAACCAAGCGCTAGCAGCATTATTCACTCGGCTCGTCCAACAAGGCCTGGGTACTTTAGGTTCCAGGCGATGCTGGGCTGGAAGGTAACGAGATAGCAGACGAATTAGCCAAGAAGGGAGCAGGGACGCCTTTACACGGGCCACAACTCTTCGGTGGAACCGGAAACGGTTTCATTTCTATGACTTAAAGAAATGAAGAGGAACGGTTGAGGGAACTATACTGGGCGGGCCTCCCAGGGATGAAGTAGTCCAGTGTGCTTATTGGGGGATACGAACCCATACGCACAAAGGATTGCTTAAACGTCACCAAAAAGAACCTCCGAATCATAGTGGAAATTCTCATTGGTGATTGTCGGCTGAACTATCACCTAGGGAAGCGGGGAAGTCTACGGACACTGCCTGCATGTTTTGTGAGGAGTATGGCGAAACCTCTATACACGTCCTGGGACAGTGTCCGGCACTTGTGCAAAGTAGGTCGAGGCATCTGGGAGAACACTTAATACCAGATGCAAAGCTGAAAGATCTGGAAGTAGGGAACATACTAAAGTTCCTGACGGTTATACGCCTGCTTGAGATACTATGATCAATAGGTACACTATAACCAGTAAAACGGGCACAATAGTTCTTTAAGGGCGCGGTGCAACTTTCGCTTAACAGAATAGTATTAATAATCTTAGGCGCATGGTGGAAATACCTACGGGTAATTTCAGGATAATCACTTGGGGAAGCTGTTGATACCCGGGAGCACTAACTACAGATTTTTTGGGGAGAGTGATGAAACCTCCGAATTTATTTTGGGACAATCACCGGCATTTGCGCACCTGGGAGAATACTTGATACCAGATGCCAGGCGAAAATATCTAGAAGTGGGAAACATCTCAAAATTCCAGTTAGTTATAGAGATGATCGACATATAATACAGTTAATAAGTACATTGGATGATCAACAAAATGACACAATAGTTGGTGAAATCTAAATCAATTTGTGAATAGCTGTTCCTAATGGTTGGAGGAATTGTTTCAATGTAACTTTTACTCAGTTTCTGTCCGGCACGTACACACATGTCTAAGTAGTTTACATTCTGAGGTTATCACAACGTGTCTGAGTGAAATTACTTCATCAGTTAAAGTTCAACCACGTTGACTCCAATTTAAATTTGAAACAAGTCGGAATACCGGAAGCTCGTGCTTCGGGTATAAAGGTTTTGTGTTCATCTTATCTAAGAAATTTCAACGCACATTTTTCTCCCCGTATACAGCTACAAAACTACGAGACATACGTACATATTACAGCCATAGATGTTACGCTCACCCTAAACAAACAAACTGCCTATTTTCGAATACTGTACACATATAGGCACGCATATAAATTGATCGTAGCCATATTTCCGATTTACTTCTTATATTTATCTGAATTAAGCTCTACCCCCAAAGTTCATTAGCACGCATATACTATATACGTACATATACACATGTCTCGTTGGAATAATTGATATTCATATACAAATGATTAAAGAACTAAAACAAAATAATTCTTTTCCACCCAATTCATACGAACTTACTTCGTTGTGGTATTGACGAATGGATATGCGATGATGACATCATCAGGTTGTAGAGTGCACGAAATTCACAAAAAATTGTAAAGTTTGACCTCCTATAACTTTGTTAATAATAGTTGGATTTTCCTCAAACTTGACCAAATTGTGCATTATATTCTTCATTATACCCATGCCAAATTTTGTACTTCTGCAACGAACATAAGGGGGGTGCCGGGTAAATTTCTAAAATATGGAAATATACTATTATTAACTTTATTTGTGCAGATATCGGAACCGGATATATTTTGAGGCCTAGATTTCATAGAGATGCACTATTGAGATTTTTTTCAGATTTTTCGGTTGGATAGGTTCTGAGAACGAGACCTGTTACACTTTTTGGGGGTCATATTTTGAGCCCTCACTCCCCTATGTTTCACTCAATATCAAATAATGAACCAGTTTCGAAAAGTACTAATTGAGACCTTTCATTTGATACCCCACATGGCCACATTTTAGGAAAAAAAATTTTGCACCCTTCTTTCACATGTATGCGGAGTCCCCCTTAAACTTAACACAAAATGGCGGCAGTTGCTGCATGTAAAGGGAACAGCAGATCACATACTCCCACCAATTTTCGTGACAATCGGTTCAGCCGTTTCCGAATAAATCGGCTGTGACAGACAGACAGACAGACAGACAGACAGACAGACAGACAGACAGACAGACAGACAGACAGACAGACAGACAGACAGACAGACAGACGGACAGACAGACATCGAATCGATTCTAATAAGGTTTTGTTTCACACAAAACCTTAAAAAGTCATGAGCAAATGCGCATTACTATATATGCACATCCCGTCAAGTAGAAGGGAAGTTATGGAGAGAGTAAGTGCCATCCCCATCCATTTTCGATGTAATAAGTCCGGGCTGTTATCTCCGATCCAAGATTAATAATTGTTTTCTTTTGTTATCAAATAGTTTACAAACTAGACGCAACCAGCTAAGCGCCGGAATTAATCTACGTTGTAGTGGAGGAATAAGGGTTATCGTTGTGACCTGGCCAGCTTGTAAATTCTTTTTAGAAAAGTGTCATTTTCACGAATTTTTCGCCATATAAAAGGCAGTGGCTGGATGTGTCGATCAGCAGTAGCGGTTTTGTTCAGGGAAACGCACCAGTGCCTTCATTACCCATAAAATGGCGAAAAGTGAGTTTATTAAAAGTGTTTGCAATTAATCATAGTTACGCTTTTCGTTTGTCACAATTCCAGCCACGAGAATTGCTCTCATCCAACATTACATATCCGAAAATAAAGATGAAAACCTTGAGCACGTTGTAGAGAGGGTTCGTCAGGTTTGCAGGGAATCGAACCCAAGGATTGTTGCTTTGCCCGAGTGCTTCAACACTCCTTATGCAACCAACTACTTCGCTGGTTACTCGGAACCTGTCCCAAGTGGACCCACTTGTAAGCGACTAGCAGCTCTAGCGAAAGAGTTGAATATTTACTTTGTGGCAGGATCCATCCCCGAAAAGGATGGTGACAAAGTTTATAACTGCGCAACAGTTTGGTCTCCAGAAGGAAAACTGCTAGGGAAACATCGGAAGGTAAATGCGCTTTTAAAATTTGGAAATTTGTGTCAAGATGTAGCGTTACGATTCAATTTTGTAAGTAAGCGTGCCTTCCATTACAGGTTCACTTGTACGATACCGCCATTGTAGGCGATATTGTTTTCACTGAATCAGATGGTTTCACACCTGGAAGTGACTTCACGGTCGTCGAAATGGACGGGCATAAAGTCGGGATTGGTATTTGCAACGATATGCGATTTGATGAATTCTGCCGTTCATACCGTAACAAAGGTAAAACTTAGATATGTCTTCAGTTTCTAATAGTATACTACAACAGAGTGCACCCCATTTTCCAACAGGATGCGAAATGTTGATCTGGCCATTTGCTTTAGTTGTCTCGCAAGGCCTTAGTCATTTCGAGATGATGTTGCGAACTAGAGCTCTCGACAACCAAATGTATGTTTGCGGTATTTCCGCAGCCCGGGATGAGAAATCAGTGTGTGTCCAATGGGGTCACTCCATGGTGGTAAACCCTTGGGGGCGAATTGTCCAAGAAGCCGGCATTGGATCTGAAGTTGTTGTTGCCGACATTGGTATGTTCTATTTGAGCGTATTTCAGGGTACGTTTTTAATCCTTATTTCGGTACTTGCAGATTGGAAACTTTTGGAGGAATGCCGACACCAGGTCCCACTCTTTGAGCAACGCCGCACTGATTTGTACGATTGCAAGCCAAAGAAGTAAAGTAATCATAAGTGTAACTAAGATGCAATAAGAAACGTAAATAAAAGGATTTTATATAAATATAAATGTTTTTATATTTTGGAAGAAATGTTGGGATTATCGGCACAGTTCTTTGTAACTTACGGAGGTTTTTGAAAATAGGGGTCGTTTGCGTTAAGTCATTCAATTTTAGTTTGGTTTTTTGCACATTACTTTGCTACAAGTATGTATTTTTATTTTATGGACAAATAAAAGCTTCACTCCTTGGAAAACATAGTAATAGAATTTGAAATAATAAAAAACTTGTTTTTAAGGTTTTGTGTGAAACAAAACCTTATTAGAATCGATTCGATGTCTGTCTGTCCGTCTGTCTGTCTGTCTGTCTGTCTGTCTGTCTGTCTGTCTGTCTGTCTGTCTGTCCGTCTGTCTGTCTGTCTGTCTGTCTGTCTGTCACACCCGATTTATTCGGAAAGGGCTGAACCGATTGTCACGAAAATTGGTAGGAGTATGTAATCTGCCGTTCCCTTTACATGCAGCAACTGACGCCATTTTGTAGCAAGTTTAAGGGGGGCTCCCCATACATGTGAAAGGAGGGTGCAAAATTTTTTTTCATAAAATGTGGCCATGTGGGGTATCAGATGAAAGGTCTCAATTAGTACTTTTCGAAACTGGTTCAATATTTGATATCGGGTGAAACATAGGGGAGTGAGGGCTCAAAATATGACCCACAAAAAGTGTAACAGGTCTCGTTCTCAGAACCTATCCAACCGAAAAATCTGAAAAAAATCACAGTAGTGCATCTCTACGAAATCTAGGCCTCAAAATATATCCGGTTCCGATATCTGCACAAATAAAGTTAATAATAGTATATTTCTACATTTTAGAAATTTACCCGGCACCCCCCCCTTATGTTCATCCCAGAAGTACAAATTTTGGCATGCATATAATGAAGAATATAGTGCACAGTTTCGTCAAGTTTGAAGAAAATCCAACTATTATTGACAAAGTTATAGGGGGTAAAACTTTACCATTTTTTGTGAATTTCGCGCACTCTTCATGCGTGACTGCATGACGTCATCATCACATATCAATTCGTCAATACCACAAGGAAATGAGTTCTTATGAATGGGGTCCCAAAGAATTATTTTGTTTTAGTTTTTTAGTCATTTGTATATGAATATCAACTGTGTATGTAGGTATATAGTAGATGCGTGCTAATGAACTTTGCGGGTAGTGCCTATTCAGATAGATATAAGAAGTAAATCGGAAATATGAGTACGATCAATTTATATACGTGCATATATGTGTACGGTATTCGGAAATAGGCAGTTTGTTTGTTTAGGCTGAGCGTAATATCTATGGCTGTAATATGTACGTATGTATCGTAGTTTGGGAAAATATGAAGGAATATGTTGGGTTTGTAGCTATATACGGATAGAAAAATGTGCGTTGAAATTTCTTACATAAGATGAACACAAAACCTTTATACCCGAAGCGCGAGCTTCCGGTATTGCGGCTTGTTTTTCTTTTTCGCTGGGGTAGATATTTATTCCGATATTTCGGGAACCACTTGTTCCCTTCATCAGTGCTAAAAAGTCTGCATCAGTGATGCAAGTGGGAAAGAAAAAACAAGTTTTTTTATTATTTCAAATAATTAATCGCTGGAAACACCGCATAATTACACTAAGATAGTAATAGAAGTTCAAAGAGGTCATTGTCATGTCGGCTGCTTTATCAACTGATTTTGGTGCTGTTCACTTTTTTCGGTCGTCCACACTTATTTTGATTACATACTCAGATAATTAATTTTTTGATCATTTTTGACTTTTATTTGATATTTGTTAACCTTTGTCAATATTTTCATACTTTTCTAACTAAACACGACGCTTTTTATATGCTTTACTTGTAGACAAAATAAAACAAAAGTAACAGCGAGCAAAACAGCAATATCTCTTTTTGAAATAATAAAAACTTGCTTTTCCTATTCGCTAGTGTTAATTTATTGGTCTTACAAATGCTGATATTTTGGGAACCAATTGTGCCCCCCATCAGTGATAACAAGTCCGCTCACCAGTGGGTTTATTAACTATTTTTATACTAATCTACATCCATAATACTATTCTAATTCCTTATATGCTTATATTATAAAAACTAATTAAAAAAAACTTTTCTTCTTTCAGGATATACAAATAAGTCTATCAAATTTAATTAAATATTTCTTCTTTTTCAGGATTTAGATATGTCTTTTTAAGAACTAATTTAGCCATATAATTAATTAGAATAGTGACTGGATGCAGAAGGAAAACTAGTGGTGAAACCAAAAAGTAAAGTTGCCGCCCAGAAAAAGAGGGTGCCTTTAAATTCGCGTAAGTGAAGAAACGTTGTCAACATAATGGTATTCCGGCTTTTGAAAGAAAGGAAGTCGGGTAACGAGGATGCGACAGCGGCGAGATCAGTAGTCTATAGACACTAGTTCTGATGGCACAACGAAAAACGAACCTGGAAATGAATCAAAAGCGAGGGTCCTTAGCAAACTGCCAAACAAATAGGGGCTCTTAATAGGAACAAGTCTTCAGAGAACATAATCAGCAGCTTGGAGGCGACGATTGTCTCAACAGAACGAGAACAAATGATATCATTTACAGCACAGTTTAGTTGTACACTGAAGTATTCAGAAAATATGCGACGAGTTCGTGCCAGCGAACACCATCAGCTATTGAAATCTCATCTCCCACCCGGATGACATCCTTTAAGGTATACACTACAAAACTGCCATTCGGCTGAGGTTATTTAGAAGAGATGTTCTCCGTAGCGTTTCTTTTTGAAGAATGAGATTTCCGACCTCGATATTTCCATCCGTGATAGAATCCTTACCTTGTATACCAGCCGTCTGTTCAACATACATACGCAAAATCTCCCACTAGTTGGTAAAACTACAAATCGCAATGACCTTCCCCCTCAAAACATTTCTCTTCTAAAAAAGCAAATGTCATTGCGAACCACTTTCTCAAAGCCCACCATTCCGAACTCCTCATGCATGACCAGAGCTCCGAAACCAAAGTCAATACATTAATCACTACCCTTAAATCAAACTCATCATATTCCCAAACAGGCAACCAATCCGGTTTGCCCCAACGCCCACTTTTTGGACTGACTCTTTCTAAATATGATAATAAACTTTTGCCAGGCTAAAACATTCACAAAGCCTACTAAGCAGAGTATAAACAAATCTTAACCGACCTTGACCTGGCGTCTATTACAGCTTTCCAACTGAAGAATTTGTTCATTCGCCACTTCCACAAGCATTGTCGACATTTGGCATGATTCCAGCTGTCAGCGCCATTGGAGTCGGAGAAGCAGTCACACGATTGAAATCGGGGAAAGCGACAGGATCTGACGACATCACATCTGACCTCTGGAAAACGAATAGCTGGAATCCAACACCGTAGCTCAGCGATTTCTTCAATCGAGCTATTTAGGGAGGTAGCACACCATCTGACTGGCAAGAAAGTACCACAGTTCCAATGTGGAAAAATAAAGGTAGTCCAGCAGAATATTCAAATTACCGTCCGATCTAGTTGCTGTCCCATACCATGAATATTTTCGAATGTATTCTTAACAACCGCGTTTACTACATCGTTCAAATAACCGTGAAGCAAATTGGGGTTGTCGCAAACGGAATAAGGCCATGTGGGGTATCAAATGAAAGGGCTCAATTAGTGCCTTTTGAAACTCTGCCATATTTGATATCATATGTAGAGGAGCGAGGCTTAAAAAATAACCCTCAAAAAGTGTAATAGGTCTCGTTTTCAGAACCTATCCGAACGAAAAATCTGAAAAAATTACAGTGGTGTACCTAAACGAAATCTAGATAAATCAAAAGGAAATAACCTAAATTTTTGATATAAAAATTAATAAGAACAAAACCTCATTTTCCCATATAGATCGGAAGTAAACCGAATCTCTAGAGACTTTACTGTGTTTAGATCCTGGCAATAAATTCTGAACATTTGGTGGATGTAGAGCGCGCAGTTTTAGAAAAAAGTGAGGTTGTGGTGGCTTCTGAGCACTCAGGCCGTGTTGGCCCGTTGTACACGCGATTTGCCTTACTTTTAATTTATATGATAAAATCAAGTTTTGTTTTTATTGACTTTTATATTAAAAATTATTTTAATCATAGCTCCCCTATTATTTATCGCACCGTCTGCTGCTCTTCTTCTTATTTTAAAGGTCCTCTCAAGCACTTTAAAAGAGTTTTCGATCAATTTTCACTAAAAGTCACCTATTTTGTGTTATTTGATCTTGAAAATATTAAATTTTTCTTTTAAAACATGACGAATTGACGTTTGACTGGTAACAACTCCACTTTAAAGCCAGCTATGATAACATAGTCAGGGTAAAACTGTACACGGCCATGAGAAAATTCGTTATCCCGACGAAATTGATAAGACTGACAAGGCTAACCCTTACCAATGTGCGAGGCCAGATAAAAACAGCAGGATCACTTTCAAGACCATTCGACATCAACAACGGTCTACCACAATGGGTTGCCCTATCATGCGTCCTCTTTAACCTGGCCCTCGAGAAAGTGATCCGCTGAGGTAAACGCAAGAGGTATGATCGTCTTTAAGTCCACCCAACTACTGGCCTATGCTGACGGTATCGACATCATGGGGAGAACGACCCGAGACTTACAAACTGCCTTCATCCAGATCGAGCAGGCGGTAATAGGTGCGAGATCTTGGGCTGCACATCAATGAATGCAACACAGAATATATGGTGGCAACGTTAGCACCGAAAATCAACCAACTATAATAGCAACATCAAACTGCACTGGCCAAACGGGAAGAATAAAGATAGGAGACTACAACTTTGAGACCCTATCTAGGGTCGAAAATCATAACCGATAACAGCTACGATGAAATCCACGCACGGTTGTTGTCAGCCAACAGAGCCTATTTCAACTTACAAAAACTTTTCCACTCGAAACGTTATCCTTAGGGCCAAAGCTCTTACTGTACAAGACAATGATCTTGCCAGCCCTCATGTATTCCTCGGAGATTTGGGTTCTTAGCAAGAAAAATTGCGAATTCTTGACCGCGTTTGGAAGAAGAACCCTCTGAAGAATTTTTGGCCCCCTACATGAGGATGGAGGATTCCGTAGCCTACATAACGACGAAATCTATGAGCAATACCATGACGATCAGGTTGTGGATAAAATCGGGCTCAATAGGTTACGGTGGGCGTGTCACTTAATCCGTATGGACGAGGATGATCCAGCCCGGAAAGTCTATAAGGGAAATATCTATGGTAGAAAAAGAAGACGACGCAGACCCCTGCCTGAAATAGAGGGATGGCGTAGGTCGATATACACCTTCAAACAGGCTAAGCAAGCGCTGGGCGCATAATTACACTCAGATAGACATGTTTTGTTTAGAATTGACCATTTCTGTGGTTAGTTCCAAAAAAAAAACAATTCCACCCCGGAGGGGGTACACCCCTTCGTACATCGACGTTATATAGTTTTGGGGGGGGGGGGGGGGGGGGGTTGAAAGCTTTAATGACTGGACTAACGACTTCATCATAACATATCAATTCGTCAATACTACAACAAAGTCACCGCCATGGTCGACGGGAAATATTTCGTTTTAGTTTCTTTATCATTTATATGTCAATATCAATTGCTCGAAACAGACATATGTATGTATTTATACGCATCTGCTAATGAAGCTTTGGGTTCATTAGCCGTTTTACGCCCAGGTCCACTAATTCCATATCCCTAAAAGCTGTCTGGTGTCCTGACCTACGCCAACACTCTATCTCAGGCTGGGTCTGCCTCGTCTCCTTTTTCTACCATAGATATTTCCCTTATAGAGTTTTCGGGCTGGATCATCCTCATCCATACGGATTAAGTGACCCGCCCACCGTAACCTATTGAGCCGGAGTTTATCCACAACTTGACGGTCATAGACTTCGTCGTTATGAAGGCTACGGAATCGTCCATCCTTATGTAGGGGGCCAAAAATTCTTTAGATTATTTTTCCCTCGAACCCGGCCAAGAGTTGGCAATTTTTCTTGCTAAGAACCCAGGTCTCCGAGGAAGACATTAGGACTGGCAAGATCATTGTCTTGTACAGTAAGAGTTGATTTTATGTTAAGACGTTTCGAGCGAAACAGTTTTTAAGGTTTAAGAGTTTACTTTCACGATCTAAGTGCTGTGTTCGGTTAGCTGAGTGGTTAGAGCACAAAGCTGTCGTACGGAAGGTCGCGGTTCAAATCTCACTGGTGGCACGGGAATTTGTATCGCGATTTGACGTCGGATACCAGTCGACTCGCCTGTGAATGAGTACCTGAGTCAAATCAGAGTGATAATCTCAGACGAACGCAATGCTGACGACATTGTCCCCTATAGGGTATTGTAATCCTGTCGTGCACCATTACGATCGTGAATGAAGTGCTCTAACACACTTCAAGGCTCTGATCCAATTGGATTGTTGCGCCAAAGATTATTATTATTATTTCCTGGTTATCACAATCTCGACAGATGCGTATCTGACCTAATACTAGCACAAAGTGCCAAGCATTTAGGCTCGGATGATCCCACCTACTTAAAAACAAAAGGGGTGGTAGAACTCACAGTAACATCGAGCACGTATGTAGAATGGTGTACTTCTGCATGGTTTGAATCAGACCGTGTGAGAGTCCCAGGACATCAAAGGAAGCTTTGAGGGATTTACTTACAATACCACCCGCTCGAAACGCCGAGTTTTCACAATCTCGGCAGATGCCGGAATTTACCTAATACTGACATTAAATGTCAAGCATTTAGGCTTGGGTAGTGGCCAGTGGTAGGTCAAAAGGAGAATCCGTCGAGAACTGCCGGCAACCTGGATTATGTGTCCAGAATGACGTACACTGTATGGTTTGAACCAGACTGTGTGAAAGTCCCAGGACATCAAGAGGAGGCGTGAGTGATTTAGGTACCTGTAGCTGGCAATATTATGGGAACCACAACCTCCCGCTCGAGACGCCACATTTCTTTGATTTCCCGAGCAGGTAGCTCATAGTTCACCTTCTTCTCTACGTATTTCCGTTAAATGGGGGATAGCAACATCAATAATATACACTGAGCGACTCGTCTTGTCAACGAATAGTACGTTAGGTTTGTTGTGCGGAATATGGCGATCAGTTAGAATTTGCCAATCCCAAAACATCCTGTAAGCAGAACTACCAAGTACTGCTTGTGGCTCATATCGGTAAACCGGACATGTTCCTTTGATCAGTTCCCCCCGTCAACCACACCTCTACCTTCGATGTCAAGAGGCAGGTTTATCAGCTCCATGGCTGACTTTGGATGGTGCATTCGGAATTGGGATATAATTGTCCGTATCCGCCGCTGGACGTTTTCCAGGTCGGTTTTCATCCACGGCAATATTCCGAGTGCATAAGCGGATATATTCAATGCGCTTATTTTATTCTTCCCCGAAACATACCCAGCACCGGTTTGACACTTCGTAAGAATTCCTACAGCAGAGCATCCTTCAGATTACCAACCCTAGCATGGGTTGTCCTCAGGAAACGTCAACGATCTTTCACGGGTCGTTTACGATGCGGGGAGTGGCGTCCCCGAGGTGCCCGAACAAGTAGTTCTGACCCCCTAGCTGGCATAATACTTGCGTCCTAGGTAGTAGCCTCGAGAAAGTTTCTCGGTGAAGAGCGAACTGCTAATGACCGATACACGCCGGGACACACTGGGAGTCTCAGGAGCCGTCGGCAACTCCCTGTCGACGTCGATGGGGTGATGTGAGCCTAGCTCTGCCAAGGTAGTAGTTGTGGCGTGTATCAGGAGCCAGCCCCTTCGGGGCCCTGGTCGGGTAGTGTGCATTGAACCGGTGTTAGTAGACCGCGTTGCCCCGAGCGGGCGCTGATCCGTCCGCGAATTCCGGGATCAGCTAAGCGTAGGTCAAGCCTCAGGGAACTGGGATAGGGGCTGTGTCCCCGAGGGTATACCCGTTCCTGACTATTCCGGCCCGCTCCCTTGCACATGATGCGCTGGTAAACAACTCAAATGGAGAATAAAAACGAACGAAACGAGGAGATAGTGGAAATGGAGAATGAGCTGGCTGCGTTTATTCGCAGCACGAAAATGCGCCGTTCGCCCCAGCGCGTAGCGAAGGACGCAACAAGGACTGAAACACCCGACGAGACATCGGGACGCGCAGACGGAGAGAAAGACTCGCAAAGTGAGGCGGCACCTGCAACGCAGATAGGATCCCAGATCATACCGCACAGTGCTATAATTGGGGAAAGAGGCAGAGTGAAAACTGCCGAAACTAATCAAATGGTTTCGAATATAAGCCGAGTGGGAGGACTGTCGACTACTCTGGCGCAAGCTGAAGAGGAAAAGCTTATTAAGAAATGCACGGCAGTTGCGAAGCACATGCGATCTGCGACGTTCCTCCAGAAAAACGTCGGCAAGGGGGTGAAAAACGGGCTAATGGAACTGGAAGAGCTCCTGGACAGGATTTCATACGATAGGCGAACATGGAAAGTAAGACAAAATCCGCAGGAAGCAGAAACAACAAAGAAAAGGTGGGGAGACGAAGGGGGACTAGACCACCAGCTTTGCTTATTAAGCCGACGGAAGGCAAGACTATTGCGGAAGTCCTCAGCGAAATCCGTTACAAAATTAAACCCGAAGACAACGGAACGGAAGTGTCTTCCATACGTAAAACGAAGGGTGGTGGAGTCTTAGTCGAACTAGGCCCGAAGACTATATATAAAGGCGCGTTCTGTGAAGCAGTCTAGGGGCTTCTGGCAGAAAAGGCTTTGGTTTCCAGCCTGGAACCCACATGTGCTTTGGAAATCCGAGACCTTGACTGTCTTACGGAAAAGAACGAGATAGAACAGGCCATCAAACGCGAATGCCCGGAGGTAACCATTGTCCGGATTCGTATCACCTTTGCGAACCCCCGAGGCCAAAAACTCGCGGTGGTGGAAGTTACCGAGCAATACGCGAGGAAGCTTCTAAACAGCGGGAAAATAAGAATTGGTCGGGTAGTGTGTAGGATACGGATTCGGGCCGCCCCAACCAAATGTTACAGATGTTTGGATTATGAGCACACTTCTACAAACTGTCGGGGACCTGACAGAAGGGCAACATGCCGTAAATGCGGTCAGGCCATAAAGCGAACACCTGCAATGAAAAGGAAAGCTGCGTCCTATGTAGGGACCGTGGCGCGACTGATGAGAGCGGTGCGCACACTGGGGGATCGGGGTGGTGTCTAGTTTTAAGAGCAGAACTGGAAAGAGGTAGGACACGGTCAACATGATTCGCATCCCACAAATAAATATGCACCGGACTGCAACCGCTCGCGAGTTGCTAGCGCAGTTCGCTGCAGAGACCAAAGCTGATTTAGTACTCATCAGTGAGCAGTACCAAAACAAGGGCCCAGTTTCATGGCACCCAGACATATCAGGTAACACTGCCATCTGGGTTCGGGACGGCACCCTCCTTAGGATTCTTGCCCAAGGCCGAGGGGACGGCTTTGTCTGGATTCGGTGTTCAGGGATAACGTTTTTTAGTGTCTATCTTACGCCGAATGAGACGATGCCGGACTTTCGTCGGAGGCTTGATGCTTTGGAGGACGCTATCTTAAGCACGGATGGGCGGATCTTGGTCGGGGGTGACTTCAATGCTAGGGCACTTGAATGGGGCATGCCTCACACAGATTCCAGAGGGAAACGAATTCTGGAAATGGCGGCGAGAACAGGACTGGTAGTTCTAAACACCGGATCCACCCCAACGTTCCGGCGCCCGGGCTGCGAAGGAAGCATTCCAGACGTAACCTTCGCGTCGGAATCACTAGTGTCGCTGGCGGACGGGTGGCGAGTTCTGGAAGACTTCTCGGCAAGTGACCACCAATACATTGGGGTGTGCGCCACCCCAGTGATCTTTCTGTGCATGGAACGTCGCCAAAGTGAACCGGGAAGTTTGTTGAAACTCTGGGAACAGGTGGGGCCACCCTGGAGAGTACTCCTGGGGGCGGTGGCGCCGTAGCTGATACTGTCGTAAATTCAATTATGAACCTGATAACGACGGTCTGCGGAGCCTCCATGCCCAGGAAGACATCGAGGCGCGGCAAATCTTCCATGTATTGGTGGACAGTGGAAATCGCTTAGCTCCGGAAGGAGTGTCACAGGCTCCGCCGCTTAACACAACGTCTAGGCGACCGGGAGGAGGGATGTACCATAATGATGGAGTACAAATCAGCCAAAAGGGGACTCCGCAGCGCAATAAACAAGAGCAAAGCTCGCTGCTGGTAAGATCCGTGAACGGGGATCCATTGGGAGTCGGTTACAAACTGGTAACCCGAAAAATCGGGGCTCTGCGGAAACCGTGTTCAATTAAGGCCGAGCAGATGGACCGCATTGTAAGGGCACTCTTCCCTGCGCACCCCGTATGGGACGGTGACGTCGGCGCGGAGAGGGCAGAGGACTGTTCACTTTTCTCTATAAAAGAGTTGGAACAGGCAGTCCTCTCTATGAAAAATAAGAAGGTGCCAGGACCCGATGGTATTCCAGCAGAGGTATACAAACTGGTATTCCAACACCGGCCAAACCTACTGCTCGGCGCATTCAACGCTTGCCTTAAAGAGGGCATTTTCCCTGCTCGTTGGAAGGTTGCGAGGCTTGCGCTGATCCATAAAGGGAAAGGCGACCCCGAATTGCCGACTTCATACCGCCCACTATGTATGCTTGACACTGCTGGGAAAGTGCTCGAAAAGCTCATCAGAAGTAGACTCGCTGAAGCGATACGCGCTGCCGGAGATTTATCTCCCAGGCAGTTTGGTTTTAGAGCAGGGATCTCGACAATTGATGCTGTCATGTAAGTCGTGGACGCCGTTCGACGAGCAGAGGCACATAGCCGCCGAACTCGACGGGTGGTGCTCCTTGTAACACTTGACGTCAGAAACGCCTTTAATTCCGTAAGATGGAAAGATATTCTAGGCACACTAGACAACACTTTCAATGTGCCGAACTATCTCTTATGGATTTTTATTTATCTGAGGAACTGCTCCCTGCTCTATGAAACACTAGAGGGTCAAAGGTGGATGGAGGTCACGTCGGGGGTAGCACAAGGATCGATCCTAGGGCCGGACTTCTGGAACGCTACCTATGACAGTCTACTTAAAGTCGACATGCCAGAAGAGTCGCGCCTGGTCGGCTATGCACATGATGTCGCAGCGCTTGTTGCTGGACGCACTGTCGAACAGGCGCAAAGCAGACTCGGCATATTGATACGACGGGTAAGCGGATGGATGACTACTCATGGTTTCAACCTTGCACTGGAAAAAACCGAAATAGTCATCCTGACTAAAAAGAGAATTCCGACCCTGCATCCCATATCGTTCGGCGAGTCGATAATCGAGTCAAAATCAGCGGTAAAGTACCTCGGGATGACTCTTCACTCAAAGATGAGCTTTTCTGAGCAAACCAAAGCAGCAGCGAACAAGGCTGCGGCTGGAGTTTCGGCGTTAAGTAGCTAATGGCAAACACTGGGAGTCTACGTCTAGTAGGCGACATCTACTGATGAGTTCAACGCAGTCTGTCCTGCTCTACGGCGCAGAGGTATGGGCTGGCGCTCTTAACAAGGTGGTATATCGTAAACTCCTTGCACAAGTACAGAGACGGGGAGCTTTACGGGTGGCGTCTGCGTACCGCACTGATGGTGATCACGGGAGTGATCCCCGTTGCCCTTCTTGCTAAGGAGCGTCAGGCCATATACAAGCGGAAGGGAGATGAGCCAAGGGAGGTGGCTGCTCGCGAAGAACGGCAACACACTCTAGACGAGTGGCAGGTCGGTGAGACTGACTATTTCCTTACCCAATTTTTAAGTGGGCATGGAAGTTTTCAGTTTTACCTGCACAAGATTGGAAAGGTGCGTTCTCCGGATTGTGTGTTTTGCAATGGAGTTGTGGACGACGACCACCACACTTTTTTTTCTTGTGGAAGGTGGGATGGGGTTCGTCAGCAGCTCTTCTTAAACACAGGGGATCTCTCTCGAGACAACATTGTCGAATAGATGCTGAGGACTGCTGACAGGTGGAACCGTGTTGCTCATTACGTTCGGGCCCTTCTCGTTGCTAAGAAGATAGAACTCGACCGGTGGAGGAGCCGGATGGCAGGGGGTTCCTTGAACTGATAGCTCCCTTCCTCCTCTCCCTTCCCGTTGGTGAAAGGAATTCCCTGATTTGAAGGCCCCCCCCAAGGCGGGAGAATTCGGTGACTAGCCCGAAGTAATGTGACAAACGGTTCCAGACTAGTTCTCTGGCGATAGCGAGGTGTTTAGTTGGTAGTCGGACGACGTACCGAATCGGGAGTCCAACACTGTGTGTGTAAATGCATTCATCTACTCTACCCCAAAAAAAAAGCCCGAGCATGGGTTCCTTGCAGAATTCCTAGGAACTTGTAGAAGCCTGTCTCGGTCATAGCTTCGATGTGGAGGTCATGAATTCTATGTCCGACATGTGGCTCGAGATGAACTTTGCGGATGGCTTGATTTCAACACTTGTCTAATCCAAACTCCATCCGAATATCACGGCTGAACATGTCAACAATTCGCAACAGACTTCTAAGATGGTTGTCAGTACCAGCATACAGCTTGATGTCATCTAGGTACATCAAGTGTGTCAGTTCGCACTTAGCACGTAGGCCATATTTTATTGCAAAACCATCCCTTCTAGCATCATTCAGTAGCCATGAAAGAGGTTCAGTGCTACAAATTATTATTATTATTATCTTAGTACTGATCATTAGTTCCATTCTCGCTTGGAGCTCTTCTTCGTGCTATTTGTCCCCTAGTTGTCGCTTTCATTTGACTTATTGTCCGCCTTGAGCATTGGGAGATGCACGTCTAAGTCGTCCAGTTTTTCCTCCTTAAAAGATCAAATCCTGCCCTTTCCGCATCCGGGACCTCCATGTTTCCTTCAGAGATCTTGGTTAAATTTTCATTTGATGTTCCCTGTAGCTCCTTTCCTTGCTTTCTCTTCGTGTAGCTGCACCCGAATGTTACCGAATTTGTGATTAATACGGCATTTATGGTTTTTAATTGCCTCTGGGGATCGATCATCTTCCTTGATTGTGAGGAATTTGCTTTTGACCTGTGAAGATCCCCACTTTGGGCGGTTAAGAGGTCCAGAAGCTTCCATCTTTAACTAGCAGTTTTTGAAGTTTACTACTGGCATGTCATTCCCAGTACATGCCGACACAGTTCTGCTCGATTCCAGTCTGGTAATTTAGGAATTGTTACTGTATCTTCAGCTATTTTACAGTGTTCTTAATTATTTAAGTAGAATGGTCAGTTGGATGGCTTTTACAGCATTAGCACAGCCAACGCCAGGTTTACTGACTGCTATCTTCGCTTTTGATCTACGCGAGACTTCGGAGATGCCAACCTTCAAGGGGAGCTTGGACTATGGGCAAATAATGCTGCAAACTGGCGCACTAGTGTCTTTTTATAATCCCCATGAGGAGTCAGGAAGTAAGATAGGCAAAGTAGGCAAGTAAAAATACTCCCCCCCCTTCCCCAAAGTAAAAATACTCCCTCGACGATTATCTACCTTGTCGTGGTGAGGGAGCTCAGTAAGGAAGATCCTCCAGTAAACGGGAGGTGACACCTGAACGGTAATCAAAACCCCAAGCCAAGGTGTGACTACCGTGCCGAGGGCTGAATGGTCACAGGGGTTAACATGTGGCCGTAAACGGTGAACTTTTGGTACCAGGTGACCCCCAGTTTCAACTAGCCTTGTCTCGACAAAAAGGGGTTTTTCCGAGATCGACTTACTTTCCCCGGAAAAATTGAGGCCATGGCAGTCAACTATGAAAAAACAAAAAAACAAAAACATAACATTAAGCAAACACAGTAAAACTTTGAGCGTGACGATGCAACCCTGAGTGTAGGGGCAACCCTGAGCTCATCGATGGAGAACCTGAGTCTAGACTCAGATTCCCCACTTATTCAAGTGGGAACCAATCCAATTGGGACCCAGTCCTTAACGGACGAGCCAAAGCAGGCCCCTTATGTCAGCACTCCTGACCCCAGATTCCAATCGGCGCCACCTGCTGAGGCTAAAGTCTTGCCCATGGGTAAGCACCTGTCCACGGACAGCAAAACGCCTTCGGGCAAACAGGCTTCGGGCAAATTGCCTTCGGGGCACCTGCGGCTAAGGGGAAACCCAAGCGGCAGCGGTCCTCGGACGATCCTAACTCTTCGACACAAAAGGCAGCAAAGGGTGCTCGGGCGGCAACGGCTAGGTCTTCATTTGCAGCAAAGGCTATCGAAGCGGATGGATGGGTCCTGTATGACGACTCTAATCCATCCGGCTACGATACTGAGCAGTGCGAACAGCCTAGGAGGAAACTCCTCCTAGCTGTAAGGACTGCGTCCACGCAAGGCATTAAGCTTTGCTTTGAGTCGGTAGGTGTATACCGTAAAATGTTACGGCTGAACTTTGCGACGAAGACACGAACGAGTGACTCAGGCAGTACTGCTCCTCCCTTAACGATGTGTGGGAGGGTGCGCGATTAACCTTGAAAAGGGTATCTGAGCTTCCATCGATCAAAAAGTGCTTTCTCTGGCTTCCAGAAGAATAGCGAAATGGTGTTGGGGTTCTGGAACAACTTGGTGTACAGAACAACTTAAGACTTCCAGCCAGCAAAACAGGAGAAAGAGCCGATAGGCCGGGAACTTTTCTCACTATCGGTGTTCCCGAACTCGATGTTAAGAAGGTTCGGGAAAAATCGGGCTGCCGGCTCTACTATGGGCAGGGGACCGTCACGTTACAAGTGTCAACTCCTAAAACCATTGAAGGGGACATGCAGCCCCCAGCGTCTTCATCTGAAATGTAGATGAGGTGCCACATTTCCCAAGTAAATTTGCAGCATTGCAAAGCGGCAACTGCACTTAGCAGTCGTCGGATTGATAGCTGCAAGACATTTATATACCTCATACAAGAACCGTGGGTTCTTGGTGGGGCAGTCAGGGGCCTAAACTTCTCACATGCTGACCTATGCCAATGGAAGCGATCGACCCCGCACCTGCATGGTAGTCTCCAAAGACTTCCAGGCTAACCTGGTTAACGACCTATATGGTATCGACACCACATCGGCTAAGCTAACCATAAAAGTCAACAGGGAGATAAAGAGATACTATGGTGCTCTGCATATTTTCCCTACGACGCAGAAGACGTTCCCAGCGGAAAATTCATCAGAGCTATCCAATATGCCAAAAGTAGAGGCATGGGGGTAATAGCAGGATGTGATGTCAATGCTCACCACATATGCTGGGGACAACGTGGTCAGGCGAGAGGTTATCGACATCACGGTGGCATCTCCAGACATCGCGGCTCTAATCGGAGAGTGGATAGTATCAAACGATATCACACTCTCGGATCACAGACGCATCGATTTCGTAATGGGCATGGATTCACCTACACCCATTCCATTTCGGAATCGGAGGAAGACAGATTGGATGATGTATCAAATAGAATTGAGCGCCCGAGTCGCGATCCCTGGGAAGCGCATCAAATCCATTGCTGGAGGTGAGAAGACAACCCAGATGATCACAACTAGGATGAGAGAAGCTTTCAAAGAAAGCTGTCCACTCGAGATGTAAAAAGAAGGGCAAAACACCATGGTGGAACACGGATTTGGCAAAACAGGGGAGAACGACAAGGATGCTCCTTAATCGTGCTCTGAAGGGTGAATCAAGCACTAGCTGGAATCGCTATAAAGAGGCGCAGAAGGCTCTAAAAAAGAGGATAAGGTCGGCTAAGTGATTATCTTGGAGACGCTTTTGCGAAGAGTCTAACTCTATTGAGGCAACCTCAAAGCTGAAGCGGATTCTGGTCAAAGAACGTAGCCAGAAACTGGGTTATTTTCGTTTACAGAACGGGAAGTACACAGAAAGCGATGAAGAAAAGGCAAACCATTTGCTTGAAGTACACTTCCCAGGCAGCATCCAAAATCTAATCTCGGAGCCTTGCCGGCAAGCGAAAATCCTTGTGAAAGAGCCTAGGGCGGCATTTTTGTTGTCCCTTAAGAAGTGGGACATGAAAACCCTAGTAGGGCTTTTGACGGGACACTGCCCCTTAAACTACCATATGGAAAAGATTGGGGTAATGGTTTCGGCTATGTGCAGCCAATGTGAATAGGAGGAGGAGACGACCCGGCCCCTTTCTATGCAGCTGCCCGGCATCCTCAGATCTCAGACGAAGACACCTTGGCAAAGTTTTCTTCAATGAAGAATCTGCACACTTTCTGCCTCTGGAGAATGTTCTAAGATTCGCTAAAATTCTAAACTAACTAACTAACTAAAAGTAAAAATAACTGTGGAGGTTAACTAAAGATACCTTCATTGTTAATTTAAAGATGCATTCAATGTGGCGCACTGGTAAAATGCTGACTTTTGTGGTAAAACCTTCTAACCATTGTAACACTTACTTTTTGAAATGAATAAATGTGTTCGAGTAGTTTTCAAGAGCTACCTCCTCCTACTGAATATGCCAAGGACTAAATTCCAACACGAATAACTGGGCTATGTTCTTTTTGCACTCGCCTTCCGAATTATTTCGGATAACTAACTTCTCGTTATGAATTCAATCGAAATCAAAGGCAGGCGGGGGTTTGAGCTGAAGAAACTCGGAGGCGTACATAAAAGCAACATCAAAGCGCGTCAGAATCTTTTTTGAGACTTAACATAAATCAATCGGAACGCCAGAGAAATACTCGCAGAGCAATTTCCAGGCAGCTATTCTCATTAAAAATTAAAACATAAAAGGAACCAACCTTGGCAAAGTTAATTCACACTTCTTCGAACATGTAATGCAAAATTCAAGTATCTAAAGTACGCCGTAATTCAAACATGGGAGGAAAAACTGGAAATCACTTGAAAGCATTCTGCAACATTGAGCAGGTTTTTCTTCTTCTGTTTTCCTTGTTGCCTCCACCAACATTGTCCTTCCTCTATACAGGCAGCCGAATTCATGTAGGCTTTCCGTACGGTAATGCGAACAATTCACTTTTTTGCGTACAGATCAATTTACTCGGAGGGATCTCAAGCAATGCATTTCAAATTCAGTCGTTGAGGACGGACAAACAATCGGTGCTCGGTGCTAACCCAGGTTCCATTGTCCTGTGGATGTTGAAGGGGAGTACGTAGAGAAGCTTTCGTTTCCCCCAGTAGCCGCGATTGCGCAGGACACCCTGAAATCTGTTATACATGTAAGCTAGGTGGCGGGGAATTTGTAGAAGAGTTTCAGATACAAGAAAGGAGTTTTTTATTCGAGCGCTTGTTAATAATTACACGTGGAAACAGGACGAGGTTCTGGTATGCAATTTCAACTAATGAGCTGTGTACGTTTTCTTCTCTTCGCTGACACTTTAATTTTTAATTTTGTTGTTCTTTGCCGTGCTCGTTTCGTAAAAAAGCTGTATTTTCTTCAGTGAAATATTTGTTCAGGCTTAATGCAGATGAATTCAGATGAATCAATCAGGATTGTGTACATTATTAGATTAGCTTTGCTTGACTTTGTTTTGCTTTTATTTGATCATTTTAGTGGAGAACTTTATGCTATTTCGTGGTACATGCTATTATACAAACATATGTAGATATAATTAAAAATATTGAATGTATTAAGTTCAAATCTTTGGCTATCCCAAGGTTTAGTCAAAACAAGAAAAAGCCCAATGGCAGTTTTCAGATGAACAGGTGCATTGTCTCTAATATTTGAGTCAGAGTAAGCAGAAGGATTATCAAATCCCAAGCCCGCAGTGAAAACCGGAATCTTGGCACTTAAGGCATGTAAGGTTTTGTCTATTTCTTATATGCGAATATTTGGGAATACGTAGATCTGCTTCATGCGTAAATTCATAACGTATATACATTAAGTAAGTCAGAATATGCACTTTAGTATGATATTAATATTCTATCCTAGTTCAATAGTGAATTACATTTTAACATTGATAGCTTATTTTTAGTTTAGGTTGGACTTAGCTTTCTATATAGATTTACTTAACTGTGTATTTCATGTATATACAGCAATTTTGATATATTTTTTTAGCCACCAAATATTAACAGAGGTCTTGGAAATGAACCATCGACAAATGGGCTTCGTAAGGACTCGAAGACCGTTTTCATTGATACGTCCACAAACATACATACTTGGCTGCAGTCGAAAAGAAAAGCCGGGACCACTATTTGTAACGGTACAGAGTATAATGCTCTATACCGAGCAATGCTGCAACCCCAAAGAACGGAGGCATTTACAGAGACCCATCGCTAACTCCGTCAAGTGGAGAAGCGACTTCACAGGCAGAAAAGGAAACCTGGGGGAACCAGCATGTCTGTGAACTGGAGAAGTACAGGAATACCAAACTCGCCGCGCAAATTTTTACAACAAGTCAGCAGGATGAAGCCTTAGACACCTCGATGCTCATCCTGCCGAGACAATGAGAGAAATCTGATTTCCGACAGAATGGGCATATTGGGGGAGTTGCAGGTCCCGCCAACTAAAGACGGCGGACGAATGCTGCCACTACCAAGCATGGAAGAAACAGTCTGTGCAATCCATCGGCTCAAAAACCATAAGTCGTCAGGAGCCGGCTGAATTATGATACATCTGAATTGTTTAAATATGCTGGCAACTACACTACACTACTACACCAAGCAGTTCATAAATTATGCTCAACGTGTGCGACAGGGAATCTATGCCTGACGATTGGCGACGTGGTATTATCTGTCCCATGCATAAACAAGTCGGGATACCAAAAGCTAGACGCTTGAGGTATGAAAGGTTTTGTTTGTTTCTTATGTAAATATATTTAAGTGCGGAACTATCCCATTTGTACGTAGGCCTTAACGTATATGTATTTTAGGTTGCAACAAAGTTACACAGGAAGGACACCTTTGAGCTACGCTATATTACGATTTTGATCAAAATTGGAGATAGCATACTTCATACTATATATTACTGCAAATGTTTGTGTACATAGGATCAACTTAAGGGGGGCTTCTAGTCGATTTCCCCAAAAATATAGTAATATACTATTATTAACTTAAGTTGAGTAGATATCGATATAGAGAGTATTTTGAGGCCAGTTGCGTTTAGCTTTCTGGATCCGATGACTTGGAGGAATTGTTGGTGTTCGCTTCACTATGAATGTACTTCAATTCAGTTTATGTACTTTCCTCCTTGAAACTGGGAACATGTCTTCCGAAAGAATAGTGCTAAACATTAAAGGAAAAGTAGACATTATACACGCAAGTGAACGTGAAAAATTGAGGTTCCGTGATCATGGAAAGAAGTTTGAAATTGGGAAAGTGAAAGGCATTGAAAGTTTTTAAAAGTGAGGCATGGAATAAAATACAGAACCTTAACCAATGAGGGTGTTTGAGTTCATTGTCCTCTAGCTGGTGGACATCGAAGGTAAAGGAGCTTTTGATTGAATTTTCCCTTAAGTCGTTTACAACTGTTATGAAACTGCGGTCAAAGGGTAGTATAGGTCCCAGGGCAAAACGTGGATTGGTACCCACGATGGAGCATAAAACCTGGGAAATGCCTGCTGAACCAACAGGAACAGTTCTACTACCAAAGCCTATCTCCACCTCCATGTGGATGAAGGCGAGTCTTCCGCGCCTAAAATCGGGACAAAATGTACCAAATGGTCCTCCAGGTTGGGGGTTGGGTAGGGCTGACAATCCTACACGGAAAACCGATGTTACGAAGCCACCAAAGGAACCTCGGACAGGATGGATCTTACAACGACGAACCCGGCAATGACAACGGATTAACGATTTGCGCATTTTCTCATGGAACGTGCGCTCCTTGTACAGACCGAATGCTGCTGAGCAGCTAGCCGATACATTGTCCCAATATAAGGCTGATGTTACAAGAGATGCGATGGACAGGGACCGGTTTCCTGGAGAAGAGCCGCTACACCATATATTATAGTGGCCATCCAGTAAACCATGTGCTCGGAGTAGGTTTCTTAGGTTATGCACTCTGCGTTTGCGAGGCAAGTTTAGAAATATAAGCCTCATTAACGTTCACGCCCCTACCGAGGAGACTGCAGAGTCGGAGAAGGATACCTTCTACGAGGCAGTTGAACGGACCCTCGAAGCCTGTCGCAAGTATGATATCAAAATCGTACTTGGAGATTTCAACAGTCAAGTAGGGACGGAACCCGTATTCAGGCGATACGTGGGCTCCCATAGCTTACATAAGGATATCAATGATAACGGATTGCGCATTATCTAGTTAGCAGCATCACACAAAATGGTAGTTTGAAGTACCTGGTTTGCGCGGAAAGCGGTTCACAAACATAGGTGGGCCTCTCCAGGCGGGACCACTTTCAACCAAATTGACCACGTGTTGATTGAACGCTGCCACCTCTCAGCCTTGATGAATGTCAGAACATATAGGGGGGCCAATATAGACTCGGATCAATATCTCGTTGGCATGGTCCTCCGAGCTCAAATTTCGACACCACCCCTGACAATCAGGTGAGAGTGAATACTGAAGCCATCCACAACACAGCCCTCCGTGACACCTATAAGAGGGAAATGGATGCCACAATAACCGCAGTCAACAGAGGTAAATGATCTTCACAACCACCTGAAAGACGTTGTCATTGATACGGCCACAAAGATACTTGGCCCCAGTCGCAAAAAGAGTCGGAACGGCGGCTGGTTTGATGATGAATGTAAGCTAGCAACGGAACGGAAAAATGCTGCATACCGAGAAATGTTGCATTCTCAAGGAATGCGGGCATGCGCAGAGACTTATCACGAACTCCATCCAGCGGAGAAGCGACTTCACAGACGGAAAAATGAAGCCAGGGAGAACCAACAAGCCTGTTATCTCGAAAAGTACAGGGAGCAACCGCACCAGGTGCGCAAGTTTCACCAACAAGTCAGCAGGATGAAACCTTATACACCACGATGCTCATACTGCCGAGACAAAGAGGGAAATCTGATTTCCGAGAGGATGGTCATATTGGAGCGATGGGTTGAGTACTTTGATGAGCTACTGAACACCCGGAACATCGCCGAGTTGGAGGTCCCGTCAACTGAAGACGACGGACAAATACTGCTACCACCAAGTATAGGAGAAACAGAGCGTGCAATTCATCGGCTTAAAAATCATAAGTCGCCAGGAGCCGATGGAATTACAGCCGAATTAGTTAGATGTGGAGGCGACCAGTTAAACCAAGCAGTTCATCAACTTGTGCTCAAGATAGGGGACAGCGAATCAATGCATGACGATTGGCAACGGGGCATTGTCTGTCTCATACATAAAAAGGGAGTTATCACACAGTGCAGCAATTATAGAGGTATCACGTTGCTGAGTACTATCTATAAGATATTCTCCACTATTTTGCTAGGCCGGATAGCCCCATACGCCCACAACATCATTGGCTCATACCAAAGAGGCTTTACTCCAGGCAAATCAGCAACAGATCAGATTTTCTCTCTGCGGCAACCGATGAAAAAACTGTTGGAATATGGACAACAGTTGCATCATCTGTTCATCGACTTTAAAGCCGCCTATGATAGCATAGCCAGGGTAAAACTGTACACGGCCATGAGAGAATTCGGTATCCCAACGAAATTGATAAGACTGACTAGACTGACCCTGACCAATGTGCGAGCCCAGTTAAAATCAGCAGGATCGCTCTCAAGACCATTCGACATCATCAACGGACCACGACAAGGGGATGCTCTATTATGCGTCCTCTTTAACCTGGCCCTCGAGAAAGTGATCCGTGATGCTGAAGTAAATGCAAGAGGAACGATTCTCTTTAAGACCACGCAACTACTGGCCTATGCTGTCGATATCGACATCCTGGGAAGAACCACCCGGGACGTACAAGCTGCCTTCATCCAGATCGAGCAAGCGGCGCGAGATTTTGGGCTGCATATCAATGAAGGCAAGACAAAGTATATGGTGGCAACGTCAGTATCGAAAACCAAGCAACCAACACCATCAAACCGCACTGGTCAAACAGGAAGAATAAGGATAGGAGAATACAACTTTGAGATCGTTGATAATTTCTCCTATCTAGGGTCGAAAATCACAACCGATAATAACTACGATGATGAAATCCGCGTACGGTTGTTGTCAGCAAACAGAGCCTATTTCAACTTACAAAGAACTATTCCGCTCGAAACGTCTCACCATAGGGTCAAAGCTCTTACTGTACAAGACTATGATCTTGCCATCCTGATGTATTCCTCGGAAACTTGGGTTCTTAGCAAGAGGAATTGCGAACTCTTGGCCGCGTTCGAGAAAAGAATCCTCTGAAGAATTTTTGGCCCCATACATGAGGATGCACGATTCCGTAGCCTACACAATGACGAAATCTATGAGCGATACCATGACCGTCCGGTTGTGGATAAAATCCGGTTCAATAAGTTATGGTGGGCGGGTCACTTAATCCGTATGGGTGAGGATGATCCCACCCGGAAAGACGAGGCAGACCCGATGGAGCGATGGCGTAGGTCAGAACGCTAGACAGCTTTTAGGGATATCGAATTGATGGACCTCGGCGCAAAACCGAGATGTCAGGAGTTCCTTATTAAAGCAGCCCTAGACCGGATACCGGTTGTTGCGCCGTTGATGATGATGATGATGAAACTGCCCTTTTTTGAGCATTACTGGACAAATCTGTGACGTTGAAAGCAAAGAATTGAAAATCTCGAAGGAACGTGTCACAACTTCTTGAATTTGAAATTTCACTTTTGATAGGAAAAGCCAAAAAGCCCGGATGCTTTAAGGGTATCGATTTTTAAGGCAGAATGACGAGCACGTAAAAAAGAGTGGATCAATTCCCAAATTATGTCGGATCGGCTGATTAATTGTAATAACACAATACAGCGACAATGAAGAAATTTTATTTTATATATGGATAATGACTTGGCACATCCAAATTTAGAATTGCTAAACATAAAAACAGATTTTCTTCCGCGAAACACGAGCGCTTCTTGTTAGCGTTTAGACCAAGGGATCACTATAGACTTTAAAGTGCATTTCCAAAAATGTATTTTGGGGCATATTTTTGGCCATACAGATGAATAAATTTCGGCTATTGATTTGTCTAACAAAATAAATGTTTCGAATGCAATTAACTGGATATGTTCGCCCATTAAAAATATTAAACAGGTCGGGAAACCGGAAGCTGCACGCCTCAGGTATGAAAGGTTTTCTGTATTTCTTATATAAAGACATTTGAGTGTGCATTTGTCCCATTAGTACGTAGCACGTAATATATGTATATATTATTTGAGAATATCCATATTCAGTCTTGAATTTGAACAGTAGCGAAAATTTTGACCTATTATAACTTTGTTAGTAATAGTGCGATTTCCACCAAACTAGGTAATATCATGTTATACCCTACATTGTTGCCATTTCGTGGTGCTAAAATGAACTTAAGGGCGTTTGCCGCCAATTACTAAAAATTATATTAACATACCATTATTAACTTTATTTGAATCGATAATGGCATGGAAGGTATTTTGGCGCCTAGGCACCACAGCCTTTTAATTTTTTTCAGATTTTTTGGGTGGAAGTCTGCGAGAATGGGTCCGTTAAAGAAATGATCACTTTCGACCCCCCCGCATTTCAATGCGTGAACGTTCACCAAATTTGGTGTGAATCGCTACAATTTTCTGTCCTGGCAAGTTAGCGAGGACTTCACGTACAGCGACCAACAGGCAATCACCTTTGAACTAAAGACGGAGGCACAAGGCAGGAGACTCGCACCCCGGAAGCCGAAATCCAAAAGAACACCAGGGTGGTCTACCAAAGCGATGGATGAGCAAACATTCATGGAGGTGTGGCTAGACTTGCCTAGCAAAGCAGGCACCTCCGCGGATAGAGCTCTCCATGTCACACAGAGCATCTCTAAAGCATGTGACACGTCGATGTCTACGAGATGGTCATCACCTACTAGAAGACCCAATTATTGGTGGAATAGTGAACTTGCAGACTTCGATCGATTTGCCACAGAGCCAGACGAACGGCTTAGAGTGCAATAGTTAGGATCGATCAGGGGTAAAACGAGCATGCCTATAGGGAAGCTCGCAAGAACCTCAAGCTCGCCACTCCAGCGCTGCTGAATGTGACGCCGGTTCCACCAGTCGCCGGGGACGAGCTGCTGGAGATCTGTAGTCGAATAGGCGACAGTAAAGCCCCGGGTCATACCGAATAAGGCCCTTAAACTTGCTGTCAAATGTAAACCGGATATGTTCGCGGAGCTTTTCGAAAAGTGTATGTCCTAGGGTATCTTTCCTGCACCATGGAAGCGGCAGAAGCTGGTGCTGTTACCCAAGGCTGGCAAACCGTCCTCCTATAGACCCATATGTCTTCTAAATACTATGCGGAAAATGTTGGAGAGGGTCATTTTTAATAGATTACTTCCAGTCGTGGAGGGCCAAGAGGGCCTTTCAGATCCATATCTCCTTAAAGTCAGATCAACCATTGATGCCATCAAAATGGTTACTGGCTTGGCCGTAATTCACGGCAGGGGTTGTAACAGCAAATATTGCGTGGTGGTAACCCTGGATGTGAGGAATGTATTTAACTCAGCCAATTCGAACCTTATACCAAAGTCTCTGGCGACGATTGGTGTTCCCACATACCTCGCCGCTATTATCGACAGCTACTTGAAAGAGCGGGCACTCTGGTATAATACCGATGATGGACCCAAGGAGTAGGTTGTCTCCGCGGGTGTCCCACAGGCTCTGTACTGGGCCCACTAATGTAGAACATCATGTATAATGATATACTTTACCTTCCGGTTCCGGAGGAGACCACGGGAGTGGGTTACGCCGATGATATAGTACTGGTTGTGGTCGCAAAGCATCTCGAAGATGCTGAGTTGTACTCAAGCGAAGCAATCAGTGTTGATAAGGCTTGGTTAGAGAGTGCTGGATTGACACTCGCAGAGAGAAAGACGAAATCATCACTATGAGCCAGAAAAGAAATGACGCCTGCATTAGAATCGGGAATCGCATCAGCACTTTCAAGCCGGCCATCAAATATTTGGGGGTGATGATAGACGGAGGACTTAATGTGAAGCAGCACATAGAGCATACTTGTAAAAGAGCATTCTACACGAGTATGGCTCTGGCAAGGACGATGCCGAACGTAGGAGGCCCGAGGCAGGCTGCTTATAGCCAAGGTGGTGAGCTCTATCATGCTGTATGCAGTCCTCCTTTGGGGAAAAGGACTACAGGTCCATATCTCCCTTATCTCAGGTGAAAAAAGCCGAAAGGGAAGATCCATAAGCAGATAGCAACAGCGATGGGACCAGTCAGAAAAGGGTCACTGGACTTACAGGTTGATCCCTCGGGGAGTGGCTGGAGAGAAAACATAGAGAGATAGATTATAATCTCACCCAGTTTTTCACCAGCCATGGAGGATACCGTCAATAAATGTACAGGTTTAAATTGGACACCTCGCCTAATTGTCCACATTGCGGCGGAGTCCCAGAGGACCCAGCGTACGTATTCTTCCAGTGTCCTAGGTTCGTGGAAGAAAGGTGGAACCAAGAGGAAACTCTAGGTGAAGTGCTATCACCGCTATCACCGCTGCAGAGGTAACTGGCAAGACGACAATATGGGCGGGTGGAAATCAAGCCTAGTTTCTAGAAGTTGGATTAGTCAGGGCAAAAATGGCTGGTATCTATGTATATATATATATAGTTGCTATGCTCCACCAAGCGCGACTATAGCAGAATACGGAGGAATGCTAGGTATGCTCGCCTCGGATGCAAGAAGTCGAAACCCCAAGATCGTAGCAGGTGATTTCAACGCGTGGGCCGTGCATTGGGCCAGTCGCGCTACGATCACCAGGGGACTTGGTGATTGCCAATACGGGAAATGTTTCCCCTTTACGTGGGAAAGGGTCGGGCGCAATAGCCGATCTGACATATGTGAGTATTACATTGGCGAGGAGATTGACATGGTTTGTCAGTGAACATTATACTCCCAGCGATCACCAGGCAATTTTCTTCCAGATCGAATATGGGCATGTGCCGATGTGCGTTCCTGTGAAGCTGGAAACCAGGACTGGTCCATGAAAAAGTTTGAAGAGGATGCATTCATAGAGATGCTATTGGGAGGCCAAAATCCCGGTGGTGCGGCTACAGAAAAGGTAGAGCGAATGATGGGATGCATAACGAGACCATGCGACGCTGCTATGCCGAGGCGATGAGTTCTCGCAAAAAGGCACTCAAACTATTGTTGGAATGAAGAGACCGTGGTGTTACGGGGTGCATGTTTTCGAGCTAGAAGGATTTGCAAACGATCTAGAGGAAGACCGGACTTCGAAACGCGAAAAGGTAAGTATATGTGAACCTTCGAGGTAAGCTTAAGCAGGCTATACGGACGAGCAAGCGAGAATGCTTCAAGGAACTTTGCGCAGAGGCAGACCAAAGCCCCTGGCGAACAGCGTACAGGATTGTTATGAAGAAGATGAGTGGGCGAACATCACAACTGACCTGCCCGCATCTTCTGCTCGATATCATGATGGCACTCTTCCCCTCGGATAAAGGGAAGCGCGAACACCACAAGCAAACATTGGACGTCTACACAAATTTGCCGGAGAATTGGTGATAAAAAAGCACCCGGTCTGACTGCTGTTCCCAACAGAGCTCTTAAACTCTCTGTTAAGACCAGACCCGACTGGTTTATCAGCGTTTTTGAAACATGCATGGTAGAAAGAGCTTCCCCGACCGGTGGAAGAGGCAAAAACTAGTTTTGCTCCCGAAGCTGAATAAGCACCCAGGACACCCATCATCATATCGATCGATTTGCCTCATCGACATGGCAGGAAAGATGCTCGAAAGTGTCATCTACAACGGACTGCCCCCTATCATTGAATATAAGGATGGACTATCAGAGCGACAATTTGGATTTCGTGAAGCCTACTCAACGATCGACGCCGTAGACGTTGTTTTGAAGCTGGCTCGAGACGCCATGTTGTCTAAAAAATGCTGTGCAGTGGTGACGTTGGACATCAAGAATGCGTTCAATTCCGCAAGTTGGGAGTGGATAAAAAGCTCACTGGCTAAAACCGGTGTCCCTAGTTATTTGATTACGCTCCTCGACAGTTATCTTTCGGAGAGGACGCTTTGGTACGACACGGATGAGGGGTCCAAGCAGTACACCGACGCCGCAGGAGTACCACAGGGCTCAGTGTTGGGTCCTCTCCTGTGGAACGTCATGTACAATGGGGTCCTTGTCCTTCCCGTGCCAAAGGAGGTCACGATAATCGGTTTCGCAGATGATCTAGCTATGGTTGTCGTCACGAAACAACCTGAAGACGTTGAAATGTAAGCTAACGAAACCATTAGCGCCATAAAAACGTGGCTGGAGATGGTTCAGCTTGACCTTGCGGAACAAAAGACGGCGGCGGTCTTGATTACTAATCGTAGGAAGAGGAATACGGTGAATATTCGTGTTAGTGGTCACTTCATCACTTCCAAACCGGTTATCAAGTACCTAGGGGTGATAATTGACGCTAAAATCAATTTCAAGGGACATCTGGACTATGCCTGTGAGAAAGCAGCAAATACCAGCGTATCATTAGCGCGGATGATGCCTAACATTGGAGGAGATGCAGTCGCAGATTATTTGTGGCCGGAGTGGTTCGCTCTATAATATTATACGCGGCACCAGTTTGGGAGGAAGCACTAGAGTGTGAGAGTAATCGGAGAAGGGTAAATATGGGTTATCTATTAGTGGCGCTAAGGGTCTCCAGTGCTTTCAGAACAATTTCAGGCGAGGCAGCGTGTGTTATTGCGGGAATGATCCCGATAGACATTCTGGCAAGTGAGACACGCTGCCTGTACGAGAAAAGGAAAATGAATTCTCCCTAAAAGGATCCAGAATACTGAAAGGCGGCAAGGCGAGAGTCGCTGGAGAAGTGGTAGAAACGGTGGGATGAATCGCAAAGGGGTTGCTGGACCCACATTTTGATTCCCCGTAGTGAGGAGTGGATCCAGCGAGATTAACTACCATCTGACGCTATTCCTGTCAGAACATGGTGGTTACAGGAAGTTCCTGTACCAATTCAGGCTGGTGATTCCCCCTTGTGTCCTGAATGTGGTTGCACACCTGAGGAAAGGAGGAGTCTGGAAGACTCCTTGAAAACCCACCTAAGCCCGCAGAACATCATCGGGGAAATGTTGAAGCCGCAGGGACACTGGTGTGCGGTGAGCTCCGCAATCAAAAGAATACAGGAGGACTTGGAAGAGCGGAGCGCGCAAGGAGGACGCGAAGAACGGAAGGCTTGGTCGCAGTCCAGCCCGTGAAGTAATGCTTTGCGCGGGTTCCGCGGGGAAGGAAGAAGGAGAAAGTCGGGGTGGTTTTAGTGGCTGAGAATTCTACACATTGCTGCAACCTGGAGCGGCAGTGTCTTTGTAAGATTTCCACCTCCATCCATAAAAAAAGACGGACAGACAGGCTTTAAAGTCGATGAAAAGATGGTGCAACTGATGTCCATATTCCAACAGTTTTCCATCGCTTGCCGCAGAGGGAAAATCTGACCTGTTGCTAATTTGCCTGGAGTGAAGCCTCTTTGGTATGGGCCAACGATGTTCTGGGCGTATGGGACTATCCGGCCTAGCAAGATAGTGGAGAGTATCTTATAGATAGTACTCAGCAACGTGATACCTCTATAATTGCTGCATTGTGTGATATCTCCCTTTTTATGTTTGAGACAGATAATGCCTCGTTGCCGATCGTCAGGCATTGATTCGCTGTCCCATACCTTCAGCACAAGTTGATGAACCACGTGGTGTTATTTGCTGGCCTCCATATTTAACTAATTCGGCTGTAATTCCATCGGCTCCTGTCGACTTATGATTTTTAAGCCGATGAATTACACGGACTGTTACTTCTATACTTGGTGGTACCAGTATTTGTCCATCGTCTTCAGTTGACGGGACCTCCAATTCGCCGATATTCTAGTTGTTCAGAAGCTCATCAAAGTACTCAACCCATCATTGTAGGGTCGCTCAAGATTTACTCGGACAAACCATCTATGAATGCGAGATGGAAATTGTCATCATTAGCGCACCCTATAGAAGCCGTCACGGTGGCGTATGGGTTGCGGAATTGACTGGTGGAGCGGCGATATGGGCATGTGGTCGACAAGCCATACAATGTAACGGGGCATCAGATACACAGCGGCTTTGTGTGGGCGAAAATAAACGGGGTATATGTGTACCAAGCCTGACACTGTCCGAATTCGAGAAAATGGTTGACAGTCTTGTTCTCGACGCAAGGGGCCGTAGTCCAAGGGTGATTGCTGGTGACTTCAGTGCTTGGGCGCGTGAGTGGGGTAGCAGAGAGACAAATGCAAGGGGCCGCAATCTATTAGAGGCTTTCGCACAGTTGGATATCATTCTGGCCAACGAAGGATATGTAAGTACCTTTCAGAAAGGCGGGTCTGCCACAATCATAGACCTAACTTTTGTCAGCCCTGCAGTGGCACGTGGTATGTCTTGGAGCATCAGCAAGGACTACACCCACAGTGATCACCAGGCAATCTTCTTTGGGCTCTAGGTGGAGCCACCCGGTAGAAGACCATCATGCCCGAAATCGAGAAAGATGTCACGCTGTGGTTGGACCAACCTAATAAAGTAGGCGCCTCTATGGCCCAACGCATCGCCAAAGCGTGTGACGCGTCCATGCCGAGGAGGTGCTCATTCCCCAGTAGAAGACCGAACTGCTGGTGGAATACTGAACTGGCCAGCCTTCGACCTGCCTGTCACCTAGCCAGAAGAGTGGCTCAAAGAGCGGTAGGCGGAATCGACCAGGGCAAAAAGAGCGCGCCTATATGGAAGTCCGCAAAACCCTCAAGCTCGCCATCCAACAGAGCAAGAGGGAATGCTTTAAGGAGCTCTGTTTAGAAGCGGACGTAAACCCGTGGGGGAGCGCCTATAGAATCGTGGTGGGGCGATTCAGAGGCCGATCATCTCCGTAGATTACGTGCTCTTCACTCTTGTTAAAAATTATCCAGGGGTTATTCCCTCAGCAAGAGGAGGGCATAGACAACTTCCAGCGACCTCTGAACGACACGGCAGTACCGCCATTCACCAGTTACGAGCTGCTGGAGATCTGCGCTAGGATAACAAAGCTCCGGTTCTGGATGGCATGCCGAATAAGGCCCTTAAGCTTGCCGCGAAATTCAGACCGGACATGTTCGCTGAGTTGTTCGAAGCGTGCATGTCCTAGGGGATTTTTCCTGCATCATGGAAACGACAGAAGTTGGTGCTACTGTCTAAGACTGGCAAACCTCCAGGTGAGCCAACCTCCTACAGACCTATTTGTCTTTTGGACACTGTGGGCAAAATGCTAGAGCGAGTAATCTATAATAGATTACTCCCGGCTATTGAGAGCTAGGGAGGTCTCTCAGATCGGCAGTATGCAAATCATATCATGACTTCTAAGCCTGTCATCAAATACTTGGGAGTGATGATAGACGGGAAGCTTAGCTGTAAGCATGCAGTATGTTTATGACAAAACATCCACTGCAAGTGGGGCCCTGGCAAGGATGATGCCGAATGTGGGAGGGCTACGGCATGCTTCCAGGTTGCTTATAGCTACAGTAGTGAGTTTGATCCTTCTCTATGCAGCTCCAGTTTTGAGGAAACGCATTGCAGGTTACATTTAACCCTAACAAACTGAGTTCAGTCTACAGAAGAACAGCATTCAGGATTCCAGAGATGGCGAATGCTGCATCATCTGAGACAGATGCAGCATTCGCCATCTCTGGAATGATGCCCATTGACATCTTGGCAGATGAGATGACGAATATATATAATGCGAAGTCTACCTCCCCTTTATCGCAGACGAAGAACGTCGAAAGGGAGAGATCTCTAAATAGATGGTAAGGGCGTTGGGAACGTTCAAGGAGTGGTTGGAGAGACGGCATGGTGAGATTAATTATAATCCTACTCAGTTTCTCTCGGGGCATGGAGGATATTGCCAGTACCTGTTCAGGTTTAAACTAGATACCTCACCTGATTGCCCAAACTACGATGGAGTCCCAGAGGACCCAGAGCATATTCTTCGACTGTTCAAGGTTTGTGGAGAAAAGGAAGAACCTAGAGAAGACTCTAGGGTAGGTGCTCATACCAGAAAATCTGGTGCGAAGAATGTTAGCATGTCAGGAAGACTGGGATGCGATGGTCGTGAAAGGCAGAGGAGACTAGAAAAGCGCGGTTACGCACGCCGCGTAGAGACGAAAGGTGACCAAACTAAAATGAGGTGACTCCTCCCCGTGATGTAATACCGTACGGTGGTTCCACGGTGCTTGGGGGCAGTCGGGGGTGGTTTTAGTGGGTAACAATATCACACGCTGGCGTGTCCAAGCCAGTGTCTTTTGAAGATTTCTACCTCCGTAAAAAACCTTAAAAAGGGATCACACAAAACCTTAAAAAGGGCTCACATAATAGTAACAAAGGGTAAAAGAGCTCGGGAGAAGTAACTTCTTCATATATGGGGCTTTCATATTTCACTCGAATGTCAATTATTCTTGTTAGTTACGTCGTCAGTAAGTTATTTGCATGGCTTCAGATGCAGTAAATTCGCGGATTTCCACTAAAATTGGCATGCGTATGCGGGACATTGTCTGCTATGCAGGTGCTTGTACTATGGACTTAGGCGGGTCTTCTAGTCAATTTCTAAAAGCTGGTAATATACTATTAGTAAGTTTATTTGACCAAATATTGGAGCTTGACTTATATTGAGACTTAGATTTCATATAAGTGTTTTACAGATTCTTATTTCTTATTTGTATGGCCTAAGATTAGCCAATTTGCGTGAAATTGATAAGCTATAACTTTGGCAGTAAGGGGAACTCCCCTTTAAACTTCACGTATCTTCTCACTTTATGCGTGCAATTTCATAGTTTCCATATTTCCACCAAATTTCGTTCGGATCGGCTTAATGCTTTAGAGAAAAATGCATGTGACAGACAGACGGTGAATCGATTTTAAAAAGGTTTTGCTTTACACAAAACCTTAAAAAATTCAAACATTATAAAACATTATGACGAACCTAAAATAAACCTTAATGGAGTAATATATGGAATGGAATATGCAACATTCATGGAGTAGTATTTAATAATAATCAATAATTGTACAATTGAGATATTCAATCAAACTTTTGGTAATAAAAATGAAAAAATTCTTAGACGGATTCATTTCCGAAGATGTTTTACTTCATCTTGATTTCGAAAAGCAGCTAAATTTCTTTTGAAAACTTTTAATGCATTGCAAGCTCAACAATCTGCATCATTTCAATAATTTTCGTAACACCTACTTTTTTTAGAAAAAACAGAAACTTGAAATTGATTATTAAGAGGATTAATAAAATGGATCGAAAATTTGATGAAATACTGGAGAATTCCAAAATTAACGGGGGAGAGGTTGCATATCTTTGAAGATACCCGAGCGACATTTGTTTACATTCTATGGAAGTCATAAATTCTTTCCGGTAGATCCAATTGCAACACGTGATGCGCTTGCACCAAATAGTGCCCAAAACAATGAGATGTTGAGCCAACAATTTTTTTTTTTATTTGGGAGTAGGGTAGGTGAATGCGTTTACGCACAGAGTGTTGGACTCCCGTACCAGTACGCTGGCGGATTACCAGCTAAACACCTCCCTGTCATTAGAGAACTAGCCTGGAGCCGTTTGACACATTACTTCGGGTTAGCCCTCCCGCTCTCCCGGCTTTGGGAGCCTTCAAGTCAGGGAATTCCTTTCACCAACGGGAGGGGAGGGGAGGGGAGGAAGGGAGTTATTGTTAGTTCAGGGAACCCCTTACCGTCCGATCCCTCCGCCGGTCGAGTTCAATCTTCTTGGTAGTAAGAAGAGCCCGAACATAATGCGCAATACGATTCCAGCTGCCAGCGCTCTTCAGCATCTCTCTGACCATGTTGTCTGGAGAGGGCTCCCCTGCGTTTGCGTAAAGCTGCTGGCGGAGGCCGTCCCGTCTCTCGCAAGAGAAAAAGGTGTGTTCAGCGTCATCCGCCACTCGCAGAACACACAATCAGGAGATCGCACCTTCCCAATCCTGTGCAGGTAAGACTGAAAACCTCCATGCCCACTTAGAAGTTGGGTCAGGAAGTAATCAATCTCACCGGGCATTCAGTTCAAACACGGGTTTAATTTGTCGATGAGCCGCGCAGTCCACTTGCCCCTTGGCTCATTTTGCCAAGAAAGTTGCAACTCGCTGAGGGTGCGATGACGTTCTTCACGGGCAACCACTTCTCTTATGTTTCGCCCTTACGGCGATAGAAAGCTTTGCGCTCCTTGGCAAGGAGGGCAACGGGGATCACTCCCGCAATCACCATCATAGCCGGTTCGGAGACGGTGCGATAAGCAGACGCCACTCGCAAAGCTCCCCGCCTCTGCACTTGAGCGAGTTTACGATGCATCTCCTTGTCAAGGGTATCAGCCCATACCTCCGCACCATAGAGAAGAACGGGCTGCGTTGCTCCCATGAGGAGACGTCTCCTAGTTGATATAGGGCCCCCGACATTCGCCGTTAGCCGACTCAAGGCCGCGACTCCAGCTGCAGCCCTGTCCGCTGCTGCTTTGATTTGCTCGAAGAAGCTCATCTTCGAGTCGACCATTAAACCAAGGTATTTAACCGCTGGTTTTGACTCTATAGTCAACTCGCCGATCGATATCGGACGCAGGGTCGGGATTCTCCTTCTGGCCAGGATGACTACTTCGGTTTTTTCCAGCGCAAGGTTGAAACGGTGAGCAGTCATCCGCTTACCCGTCACATCAATATGCCAAGTCTACTTTGCGCCTGTTTAACAGTGCGTCCGGCAACAAGTGCCGCAACGTCGTCTGCATAACCGACCAGGCGCGACTCTTCGGGTATATCGAGTCTCAGCAGACTATCATAAGAAGCGTTCCAGATGTCCGACGTGATTTCCATCCTCCTCTGGCTCTCTAACGTTTCATAGAGCAGGGAGCGGTTGAGCCAATAATGGAAGATAATAAAAGACACATTGTTAGCCTAGATTAAGTTACTTAGAACTTAATCGAAAGAAATAAATTTATTTTTGATTGAAAATTTGGCACTTCCTAATCTCACTTAAAATTAAGCAAGGCTTCTCGAAACAATCGAATAACTTCCGTATGGTCCTTCTTCAAAGTGTTAGTGACAGCAGATCTTAGTGTCATTCATTGTTAACATCCATTCTCGGAAAAACAGGAAATTAATATTTGTCTTCAGACAAATTTTAAATGTGAAAATTTGCATATGCAGGTTTTCCTTGCTCTAGAAAACTGGAGATTAAGGTACGTACGAGTAGTTCCGTTGGAGTTCATGTTTTTGCACTTCTGCAGAATGCGTTACTTTGTTGAATACTAGATTACATAATTTCAAGCTTTGTTAGCGGAGATATTTCAAGAAGGACTGAAATATAAACTAGATCCTGATGTGCTTTTCAACTACAATATGATTTATGAAAACAAGACTGTGGAGCAAACATTTGTGCTATGCAAGTTTCGTGCTTGTGTTCCCTGTAGGATTAGCCAAAGTACCTTGTGCATGTTCCCGAGACAGGACAGTGAAGCAGCATGACAGAATATATTTGCAGCCACTTTTCCACCTTAGTTCCCAGATATCTCCCATACACTGCATTAAAAACATATAAAAGGAGCTTCGGGTAATTATAAAGTTTTTCTTCGCATTCCTACGACAAGAGTCATGGCTTAGTGTTCTGCATATCATGTTAGAACTACACACGAAAAGTCCTCGTTGAAAGGAATAAATCGTGGCATCATCTCTTATTTATAAAACTACAGCGACCCAAAGCTGAACCGTCCTCTGCGAAATCCTGTACAGTAAATGGAGACAGACATTTGTTACACGAACACGAGCTGTTTGTTTTTCCAACTTAAGCTCCTTGTGTATTTCTTCTTCAGTATCCATTTGTCACCTTTTCCTTTCTTTCCTTTTTTGAACTTTCTTCCCCACGCAAGAAGCACATGTAAATCATATTTTTTTGATGGCGGTAATAATTTTGTTTGGTGCGGAAAGAGAGCAGAGTCCTTTCGTCCTTTCACCCTGGCACCGTCATCATCATCATGCTTATCCGAATCGAAGCGATTTGTTGTTTTTTGAACGTACATATGTATGTGTATGGGAAGCTTCTGGCTTTCTAAGTATTACGTATATGACATGGAAGGAAGGACCTATAAGCGAAGTACCCCCATTTATCCTCTGAAAACAAATAGCTTTAGACCGTGGCTTATCGGAAAATAACGGCTCCTGATGCCTTTCGAGGACGTGTAACCTGTCGTCAGTTTACTAGTTCGTTTCATTTTTATGTGTTTTTCTTTATAGTGGGCTTATTGGGGGTCTCCGAAAAGGGATACCTCCAGGACTGTACGTCGGAGATGATTAGTAGTTTTATAAGTTTGGAAATGTGCGTTTTTGCTGGAAAATTTATGAAATAAACTTGATTGCTTCTTGTCCTTTTACTGTTATGAGGCTCATTTGGTTCTTCGCATGCGAAATTGAGGAATTTCTCACATCACTTGGCTGTGGCACGGTATCAATTTCTTGGAAGCTGCATGGGTGAGGTTGTATGTCTGGCAGCGGTAGTCGAGAGTTGAGTGCTTTCAATCGAAGGCTGGCATTGAATCTATTCGTCCTTGTAAACACGTAAAAGAAAGATTTTCACCTCAAGGTCACTAAGTCCCGAATTTCTGTCTCACCCAATTCCTTCTCCTATCAGTCCCATATTCGGTGGGTGGGTGGCAGAGCAGGGCATCATACATAAACGCAAAAACTTCTATTATAAAATCATGAATATAAAAAATTCAACCATAAATCGAGAACATATTGGAGTTAACATGAATAGAATTTGCATTTTAAAGTGTACACTCTCCGCTGATCAAATTACTGGCAGTTCCGTAAGCGGATTTGCCTTGCGTTCATACGAGAAGGAAAGTGTTCAAATGTTAATTTCTCAGCCGCCTTCTACCACTTACTTGCGTCAGCGAGAGGGACAAAAAAGATAAATTTATTGTCATTCAAGTTCACTTCCTTGTTGCCGCGTCATAACCTACGACGATGGAGTTCGCGGCGTCTCATTGAAATTCCACGTAGATGAGTGTTTAATTTTGCATTCAACTTCGATGCTGCCTCGAAATTGCTTCATTTATTTATCTAACGAAGACGGAAATACATTGGAACTTTCCCTATCTGAAGGTGAATTTCAAATCGATTGTATTGAGTATGGCAATCATTACTATTTAATGACTAGCAGTCGTTGTCCTGGGAACAACGTGCGCTTCGTTGCTTCCAGATGGATCATCACCTCAATATGCAGTTTAAGGGAAAAGTATGAAAAAACGAAGGATCCATCGAATATGACCTACTGAATTTTCATATGTGATGTTGTCAACGAGTTGGGCTGACTGCAGCGGTCTGTGTTTGCATTAAAAGTTTGAAACTGTATTCACGTATTCACGGTTCATCGTCTACGGATATGAATGTCAATCAGTTTACCTAAGGATTCATTGCGATAGACTGAATCGATTCATCAGAAACACAGCATTGAGTCCAGCAGCTTTCTCAACTCATGGGAACACTCTGGTGAAAATCAATGGAAGCTTTGCTTTATCTATGCAATGATTAATAGGTTCGCTGTGTAGAACTAAAGATAACGGTTCCATTGACTAAACATGCGGTATCGGTACCAAAGATTCTTATCACATGCACTATCTCGTTACAAAATTTCGGAGTGATCTTCGCTACGAGCTTATAGACTGAAAATGATAGAACTATTCTTTTTGGAGGATTTATTTTAAGCGAAACCTCATTGAACTATGTACGTCACTCTATTTGTCCGTCTGTCTTATGAAATTGATTCGGAAATATGTGTAATATTGGTTTGTGATGTTCCATAAAGGTTTCCAAACAGTCATATCTGTGTTTATTCTTTTTTCCGAAGGAGCTTTTATAAAGTATAAACTTTTGTATACGTCGAGTCCGTTCGAGTTATTTGCTTTTTGCATTTTGCATTTTCCCTTGTTATCTGATATATGTAATCGAGGATGAGCATGCAGGAATCTTACTAACTCATAACTCCTAAGGACCACCGTTTTAGTATTGCTTCGCGGGGCTGCACAGTTGTTAACTGTTCACCCAGATGAATTAGCTGCTCCTACTTTATACATATATATGTTTGGTGTTCACCCTTTGGTGGTGAACCACACCTACGAGTCATCGATCGCCGTTACCTGAAATGCCCTTCAACTTCCCTCACGACGTCCCGAGACGTTCGCACTCTTCCTCTACTGTCTACCGTCGACTATCTTGGGAGTGGTTTCCACTGAATGGCGTAGCCCGCAATGCAATTGTAGCCTCTCTTTAATGTGTGGCCTATCCCCTGCCACTTCCGTCGTCCGATCATAGTGCGTACGGGGCCACACCTTTCATCATCATCAACGGCGCAACAACCGGTATCCGGTCTAGGCCTGCCTTAATAAGGAACTCCAGGCATCCCGGTTTTGCGCCGAGGTTCACCAATTCGAGATCCCTAAAAAGTGCCTGGCGTCCTGGTCTACGCCATCGCTCCATTTTAGCCAGGGTCTGCCGCGTCTTCTTTTTCTTCCATAGACATTGCCCTTATAGACTTTCCGGGCTGGATCATCCTCATCCATACGGATTAAGTGACCCGCCCACCATAACCTATTGAGCCGAATTTTATGCACAACCGGACGGTCATGATATCGCTCATAGATTTCGTCATTGTGTAGGCTACGGAATCGTCCATTCTCATGTAGGGGGCCAAAAATTCTTCAGAGGATTCTTCTCTCGAACGCGGCCAACAGTTCGCAATTTTTTTTGCTAAGAACCCCAGTTTCTGAGGAATACATGAGGACTGGCAAGATTATAGTCTTCTATAGTAAGAGCTTTGACAGTATGGTGAGACGTTTCGGGCGGAACAGTATTTGTAAGCTGAAATAGGCTCTGTTTGCTGACAACAACCGTGCGTGGATTTCATCATCGTAGCTGTTATCGGTTGTGATTTGCGACCCTAGATAGGAGAAATTGTCAACGGTCTCAAAGTTGTATTCTCCTAGCCTCATTTTTCCTGTTTGACTAGTGCGGTTTGATGTTGTTGGTTGCTTTGTCTTCGGTGCTGATGTTGCCACCATATATTTTATCTTGCCTTCGTTGATGTGCAGCCCAAGATTTTGCGCCAATTATCGCTTGCTCGATCCGGATGAATGCAGTTTGTACATCTCGGGTGGTTCTTCCCAGAATGTCGATATTGTCAGCTTAGGCCAGTAGTTGAGTGGACATAGAGGAACGTACCTCTTGCATTTACCTCAGCATCACGGATCACTTTCTCGAAGATCATGTTAAAGAGGACGCATGGTAGGGCATCCCCGTGTCGTAGATCGTTGTTGATGTCGAATGGTCTTGAGAGTGATCCTGCTGATTTTATTTGGTCTCGCACATTGGTCAGGCTATACTATCATAGGCGGCTTTAAAGTGGATGAATAGATAGTGCAACTGTTGTCCATATTTGAACAGTTTTTTCATCGCTTGCCGCACAAAGAAAATCTGATCTGTTGCTGATTTGCCTGGAGTGAAGCCCCTTTGGCATGGGCCAATGATGTTCTGGGCGTATAGACTGCCTAGCAAGACAGCGGAGAATATATTATAGATGATACTCAGCAACGTAATACCTCTATATTTGCTGCACTCTGTGATATCTCCCTTTTATGTATGAGACAGATAATGCCTCGTTGTCAATCGTCATGCATTGATTCGCTGTTCCATAGCTTGAGCACAAGTTGATGAACCACTTGGTGTAACTGGTCGCCTACATATTTAACAAATTCGGCTATAATTCCATCGGCTCCTGGCGACTTATGATTTTTAAGCCGATGAATTGCACGGACTGTTTCTCCTAAACTTGGTGGTAGCAGTATTTGTCCGTCGTCTTCAGTTGACGGGACCTCCAACTCGCCGATGTTCTGGTTGTTCAGTAGCTCATCAAAGTACTCAACCCATCGCTCCAATATGCCCATTCTGTCGGAAATCAGATTTCCCTCTTTGTCTCAGCAGGCATCGAGGTGTGTAAGGCTTCATCCTGCTGACTTGTTGGTAAAACTTGCGCGCCTGGTGCAGTTGCTCCCTGCACTTTTCTAGTTCACAGACTTGTTGGTTCTCCCAGGCTTCCTTTTTCCGTCTGTGAAGTCGCTTCTCCGCTCGTCGGAGTTCGTGATAAGTCACTGCGCGTGCCCGCGTTCTTTGAGAATGCAACCTTACTCAGTATGCGGCATTCTTCCGTTCCGTTGCTAGCTTACATTCATCGTCAAACCAGCCGTTCCGACTGCTTTTGCGGCTGCAGTCAAGTATGTTTGTGACCGTATCCATGATAACGTTCTTCAGGTGGTTGTGAAGTTCATTTGTTGATGCTTCATCTCCAGGTCCTCTGTTGACTGCGGTAATTGCGGCATCCATTTCCCTCTTATAGGTGTCGCTTAGGGCTGCATTATGGATGGCTTCAGTGTTAACTCTCACCTGATTGTCAGAGGGGATTCTAAGTGGTGTTGTTATTCGAGCTCGGAGCACCATGTCAACGAGATAGTGATCCGAGTCTATATTGGCCCCCTTATATGTTCTGACATTCATCAAGGCTCAGAGGTGGCGGCTTTCGATCAACACGTGGTCAATTTGGTTGAAAGTGGTCCCGTGGGGAAAGGCCCATGTATGTTTGTGGACCGCTTTCCGCGCAAACCAGGTACTTCCAACAACCATTTCGTGTGACCCTGCTAATTGAATAATCCGCAGTCCGTTATCATTTGTTTTTTCGTGTAAGCTATGGGAGCCAACGTATCGCCTGAATACGGGCTCCTTCCCTACTTGGCTGTTAAAATCCCCAAATATGATTTCGAAATCATATCTGGGATAGGCTTCGAGGGTTCGTTCTACTGCCTCATAGAAGGTATCCTTCTCCGACTCTGCAGTCTCCTCTGTAGGGGCGTGAACGTTAATGAGGCTTATATTTCTAAACTTGCCTCGCAAGCGCAGAGTGTATAGACGTTCGCTTATGTTTTCAAAGCCGATAACAGCAGGTTTCATTTTTTGGCTGACTAAGAAACCTACTCCGAGTCCTATATTGGCCTTACATCATCAGCCCTATATTGGGACAGGGTATCGACTAGCTGTCCATCAGCTTCATCTCTGTACAGGGAGTGCACGTTCCATGAGAAAACGCGCAAATCGTGAATGCGTTGTCTTTTCCGGGTCCGTCGTTTTAAAGTCCATCCTGTCCGAGGCTCCTTTCGTGGCTCTGTAAAATCGGTTTTCCGTGTAGGGTTGTCAGCCCTACCCAACCCCCAACCTGGAGGACCAGTTGGTACATTTTGTCCCGTTTTTAGGTGCAGGAGACTCGTCTTCATCCTTCTCCGTTTGCAGCTTTTCGTTAAGAAAGAGCTCCCAGCGGTCACCACGTGGAGGTGGAGATAGGGTTTAGTAGTAGAGCTGTTGGTGTTGCTTCAGCAGGCATTTCCCAGGTTTTATGCTCCATCGTGGGTACTAATCCACGTTTCGCCCTGGGACCTGTACTACCCTTTGACCACCACAACTTTGCGCCGACTAAGTTCTTGCATTGAGATAGTGTCAGGCCAGTGTACTCCGATGGTTTCAAGCGGACCACTATTGACGAAAGGTTGGAGCATACAGCAACACAGAAAGGACACTAGCACAAAATAGTGTCAGCTTGATCTTGGCTTTGAGATAACTCCATTTCTAGATTTTAGACAGGACTGTGAAAGCGGATCTAATGGCTTTCGATGCCTTGGGCAACATTCAGTTCGATGTCACCGTCGGTAAAAACCACGCTTTCTAGATGTACAAATTGATCGACCCTTAGGATGCGCTGCTCATTAACGCAGCAAGGGAGAGTGAGATAACCCGTCAGACTGACAATCTTAGTTTTTTTGTCTTGTCTTCAGCCCAGCTCTACTTGCCTTGGCTTTCCAAATCCAGAACCATTTGGTCAAGGTCCATGACCTGGCGAGGAGGTAAATAGATCCTATCAGTGCAGTTGTGGTGTTTGAAGAAAGATGTCATCGTCCACTGAATTTTTTCCACGTCTTCCGCACAAGGCAGCATAAAAACGTTACCGATAACAAGAATCTAAACTCCGAGCTGTTCTAAAATGATCCGTAGCGAAAACTAGCCTGCCCATTATTGATCACGCTTTGGCGATGTTCTTTTATGAGTCCTTGGATAATTTTAGCTATAATCTTCGCGGCAGCAGAGAGCACGCAGATACTCCTCCAATTGTCACACTCGCAAGGGGCCCCCTTCTTTGAAATATTGACGATCGTCTCCTGCTTCCAGTCCCCGGTAATGGTCTCGGATTCCCACCCCGGATGCAGCGATAAATGGTTTTGCAGGAAGACCGGCAAGCCCAGCGGCTTTACTCCGTTTGGGTGAATCGATGACCAGAATGATTTCTCTTCTACTTGGAGGAACAGTCCGTAGTCCGTAGCCACTTCATCCCCAAGAGGTGGAACCTCATCAGATATGATACAGTTAAGAATCGTGGAGAAGTTTTCTTTTCAGCTGGTCATCATGGATGATCACACAACCATAGAAAGATTTGCCTTTTTGTAATGCGATACACACTTTTGAATCAGTGTGTGTAGTGAATTCTCTTTTGTTTCGGCATACACTACGCTGAACTTTCCGGGATTTCGCTTTCTGTCGGAGCAGCGGTGAATGGAGCCTTCAATCCCTTCTGTTCATCGATCCTTTTCACTGTTTCCGCAGTCAGGCAGATCTCATGACGCCCCTTTGGCACGTGGCCTGTGGCTGTGTAGCATCCAAGAAATGACCATTTTTTGAGCCAGCAGCCATCGGTATTGTCACACAAGTTACTTAGTGTATCTGTCATCCAATCAGCAAGATGAATCTTGCACTCTCACTCATATAAGGGGTCGATGTTGAACTTTAAGGGTCGCAGCTCCAAAACCCTTTGAGAAATGGCGGATGCAACATGTAAAGAACGGAAGCGACATCAATGATCCCTTCCAACCGTACGTCAGCGCTTCTCTTGTTACGCACCTCGAAGAGACAACTCCTAAATCTACCACTGATCGTAAAATAGTCGATCTAATGGCTCATACGGTGCCGGTCAGTTGAAAAGGAACTCACCTTATGGCAGGTTCTGTGCTCGAACAATTTGCCACTAATCACAAGGAGGTGGAAGTTGCAGAAATGAACAAACCTCCTACCGTTATCGTTATGGTCGTCAACACCATGCCTCCCCTTTACAGGCCCGAGTAAGATGTTGCCTGAGCACGCTTTGGCATTCAGATCGTGCATCACGATCACATGTCACCTTTAGGAACACCCTGAACTGCGCTTGATTGCTCTTAGAAAGCATCTTTCTCCACTATATCGGAAGTCTCCGTTGTTGCGTAGCATTGCCATTCTAATGCGCCTTCACTTGGACCGGAACCTTGCAGTTAGAAGTAGTAGCTTAAGTGGTTAGCTTAAGAGCGACCCACTAGCCGACTAGCCTGGGATAATGGGCTCCATTGCATGTCATGTGTCATGATGGCTTAGTCGCAGTCTAATCTCAGTGGTGACAGAGGAAATCGTTTTTATAAATGGGTCTCGAATATTAGTTGACACAACTATGAATGAGTACTTGAGTCAAATCAGGCTAATAATGAAGGCCGAGCGCAATACTGACTACATTGCCTCCTACCGTATACTGTAGTCCTCTTGTCTACTGTTACGGTCTTGAAAGAAGTGCTCTAACACGCTTCAATGCCTACAGCCAATTGCATTGTCGCACAAACGATTATTATTATTATTAATAATAATAATCGTTAGCGCAACAATCCATAATGGATCAGGGCCTTTATTCAAGACCGTAACGGTACACAACAGTACACTGTAGGAGGTAATATGGTGAGCATTCCGCTCGCCCGAGATTATTCCAAGTATTTATTGGCTGGATTGGAAGTGTTGATGCGTTTCTCTTAACTCTGAACGGTTACTACCAAAATATTATACCCTTTTCAGGAATCTGATTTGAGGGGCCTCCATGGCTCTCAATAACAGGGAGTAACCTGTCGTAGATTACGCCTTCTAACATTTTTCCTATAGTGTCTAGCAGAGATATGAGTCTATAGGAAGATGGCTCACCTGGATACTTATCAGCCTTAAGCATCAATACCAGTTTGTGCAGGAATTGCCGTGGCATTCAGAGACCTCTGAAATATACCGCCGCGCTCCCCTTGCTGGAAGAATATCCCCATGGTGATTTTCAAGAAGAGAGTAGGGCACGTGATTAGTTCGAAGTCCGCACTGCCCAGAAGTTTGCATCCGTTTTCGAGCAAAGCTCCATAAAACATTCCCTCTGGTTCTGCCGGATGCCAAGCTTGAGGTCTTTGAGGGCTTTTTTGTAGGCGTGCTCCTTTTTCCCTGATCGATCCTAGCTACCGCCCTCTGCGCCGTTCGTCTGGCTCGGTGGCAAATTGATCAAAGGCCGGCCAATTCCACCGGGAGTTGGGTTTTCTGCTGGGGAACGAGCATCTCCTAGGCATGAACGCATCGCATGCTTCGGCTCTGGATTTTGTTACATGGAGAGCTTTTTCGCCTGCCTTAGTAGGTTGATCAAAGCACGCTTCCGAAAAGCTTTCTTTAGCCAATGCTTTTGCACACCAGCCTGATTCCCCTCTCTGCTTTGGGCATGTTACTTCTCTGCCTTGTGGTCCTTTCCTTTGTGCACAGATGCTTACTTGGTGATCGTTGTGAGTGTAGTTCTTGCTAAGGTGACAGCATATACCAGTGAAAGGCTGACAAAGTTCAGGTTCGCGATTGAGGAAAACTCTTTTGCGAAAGGTTCTATATTGGAAGCATACTCGCAGCGGATGATTTGTCGTAAATATACTGCACGTGTTGCCTATAATTGAGCTTCCCGTCTATCATCACTCCCCAGTATTTGATGGTCGAAGTGATGATACGATTCCCAATTCTAACACTGACATCATTTTTCTTTCGGCACCTAGCGATGAGGACCGCTTCCATCTTTTCCTCCGCAATTGTTACACTAGCCAACCTCTAACTGCCAGCATTAACTGTTTCGCCCTAGTATAACTCAGGATGCTTTGCGACCACAACTAGTGTTATGTCGTCGGCGTAACTCATCACCGTGGCTTCCTCCCGGGCAGATTATATACATCATTGTACATGATGTGCCACAGCACTGCGCCCAATACGGAGCTCTTGGTATTTAACAACTGGAAGTAAGCTATCATGAATTACCCGCTCTAACATTTTCCCCAAATGTCCAAAAGACATATGGGTCTGTATGAAGATGGTTCACTTGGAAGTCAACCAAACTTGGGCAGCAGTGAATACTTTTGCCACTGGAAATATCCCCTCGGACATGCACGCGAACTGTTGGAGTGGTGATATAGGTTTGTGGTCGACATGTCATACAATGCACTGTGAGTCAGGCAGCCAGTGGTTTTGTGTGGGCGAAGGTAAATAGTGTATATGTATAGAACTGTTACGCCCCACCAAGTTTGATATTGTTTGAATTCGAGGAAATCTTTGATAATGTTGTTTTCGACGTAAGGGGGCTAAGTCCAAAGGTGATTGCCGGTGACTTCAACCTGGCTGGGGTAGCATAGAATCGAACGCAAGGGGGTGCATAAGCAAATCTTCATAGAAGTGTGGTTAGACTAACCTAGTAAAGCGGGCACCTCTTTGGAAATTACTGTCCATGTGGTACAATGCATGGCCAAAGCATGCGACATGTTCATTCCTAGAAGGTGCTTATTCCTCACTCAATCCGAACTTTTCCAGCCGTCAATATTTTCTGCGCTGGCTTTGCTGGTACTCGTATTATGGCCGTTTGAGTACCGCCATAAGCTTTTTGTAAACTCACAATGGACTCCTCCGCAAGTTCTTCCAACTCGAATTGTTCCTTCAAGGCAGCGGAAGTTTCTCCTTTTTGTGTCAGTTCATCGAGATCTTTACATTGTATGTAGATCTCATTTTTTGGGCACGCACTGCGGCATTCCTTGCAAGTGAGTTTTTAACTTGGCAGCGAAAGCCAACAGTTTGAGATCCTCTTTTTGGGTTCTTCGGATAGCCGAAGCTCACATTTCCGCTTAGATCTTTTATGTCTGGATAAGCTTTGACCTTTTTGAGTATCTCCGCGTATGACAGATGTAGATTGCTGGGGGGAACAATCATCTCTGGACAAATTCGCACTTCTGCTTTTCTTTCGGTTGTTTTGTTGATTACTTTAGTCCACCCATTGTTTTCGTTCACCTTGTGTGCCGAGGTTCGTAGATTGGCTGCAACCTTTCCCCTTATAAGCTTTTAGGGCGGGTTTTTGAAATTGTCTGTCGCCTTTTTTCTCTTTGACGCCTTTCGATCAGTGGCAGGCATTGCTTCCCTTATATAATTCAAGAAAATACAATGACAAACAAGTCGGTAAACCGGAAGCTGGGCGCTTCAGGTATGAAAGGTTTTGTTTGCTTCTTCTGTGAGTATATTTGAATGTAGAACTATACCATTTGTACGTAGCCCGTTATGTATTTGCATATATCAGTCTGACTACCCACTTCAATGTGATATTGATGTCAACTTGAGCTACTGTAACTTTGTTAGGAATAGTATGATTTTGATCAAACTTGGGGATAATATGCTTCATATTATATTTTATACTACTACCAACTTTTATAACTCTGAGATAAACTTAAGGAGGGTTTTACTCAATTTCCTCAAAAATATGGTAATATACTATTATTAACTTAATTTGAATAGATATCGATTTGGAGAGTATTTTGAGGCCTGGGTACCATATAGAGGTAGCTTCATTTTCAGATTTTTCGGCTGGGTAGTTTCTGAGAATGGGTCCATTAAAGAAATCATCCCTTTCCACCCCTCCCACTCCCCGCTTTTTTAACAAATCTCAAAACTAAGACCGGCTTCGAAAAGTACTAATCGAGACTTTTTATTTGATATCCCACGTGACTATATTCGATGAAAAACTTTTGTACACTCTTCTTTTACATGTATGGAGACCCCCCTAAGTTCAACCTAGAAGGATGCCACTCGCTGCATGTCTGGGGGTCTACAGTTCCCACCTTCTCACCAAATTTCGTGTCAATCGGTATAGCCGTTTCTGAGAAAAGTGCTTGTGACAGACAGACAGACAGACATTGCTTGAAGTATTTTCACGTCTGAACGATGTTCTGGCAAATACTGGCGGCGTCAATACTTTTCGGAGACGGGATATGGGATCGGTGATGGACCTTCCGTTTGTTAGCGACCATCAGGCAATCATCTTCGAGATGGAGCGTACGACAGGAGGAAAGCGAATCAAGAACACTGCAGTATCGGGTTGGACATCCGAAAAACTTGATGAAGAAAGCTTCAAGGAAATACTATTGCAGGAAGCGATGCCGGTGGGAAATGCACGAGAAAAGGTGGCGCAGGTCCCTGAAAAGTTACAAAAAGCTTGTGACGCTTTCATGCCTCGCCGCACGTTGCTCAAAAAACGAATGCCCAATTTCTGGTGGAATACCGAAATCGAAGAACTTCGTAAAGTTTGCTTTAAAGCCAACGTATCAGAAACCGGTCTGAGTCTGAAGAGTTGCACAACCAATATAAGAAGGCGAGGAAAGCATTGCAAGCAGCCATCTGTTGAAGTAAAACTGAACACTTCAAGAGATTATGCAAGGCCAAAGACTCCCATGGGGAGGTGCATACAAGACAGTTATGGCAACAATCAAGGGAAAGCGCTCACCGACGATCGCCAGCCCTGATTTGCTGCGGGAAATCATTAGCACTCTCTTCCCACAAGTTTCAAGTGAGTCGAACCTATCCACTGTCCAGGTAGATCCCGGTGAAATTCCCGAGATAACCAAGAATGAAGTCCTGGAAGCTGCGAAGAAGATTACCGAAAATAAAGCCCCTGGTTTAGGCGGCATTCCGAATAAAGCACTGACAGTGGCCGTCGAAACAGTTCCAAAGTGGTTCTCTGAAACATTTACAACGTGCCTCGTAGATGAAATGAAGCTTGTGCTAATCCCGAAGCCAAATAAACCTTTGGGTGATCCTTCCTCTTATAGACCTATATGCCTGCTAAACGGCATCGGCAAACTTTTCGAATGAGTCAGAGGGTGGGCTCTCAGTTAGGCAGTTTGGATTCTGAAAGGCAAGATCTACTGTCAATGCCATCAGCACGGTGACGGAAATTGCGGAAAAAGCAATTGAGGTCAATAAATCTTGCGCGGTAGTTACTCTCGACGTGAAGAATGCCTTTAATACGGCAAAATGGAGCAAAATAATTGCGGCTTTAGCCAAATTGGGCACTCCTAAATATCTGGTGCACATAGTGATGCAATTTCTCCGGGAGAGGTTATTGTGTTACGATTCGAACGATGGACCTAAGACGTATACAACAACCTGAGGGGTTTCACAAGGATCAGTCCTCGGTCCTCTCCTGTGGATAATAATGTATGACGGAATTTTAAAGTTACAACTACCCAAAGGAGTGATCATCATTGGCACAAGTGTGGCACAAGACATTGATGAGATCGAGGTACTCACAAACGAAGCAATTTTTGAAATCAGGTCTTGGTTAGAGGAAGCTGGTCTGACACTCGCGAAGCATAAAGCCGAGGTAGTCTTGATTATTAAGCGAAGGAAGCAAACGTCGATAAAGATCAGGATTGGTGAACACATCAAACAGTCGCAGCCAACGCTTAAATACCTAGGAGTCATGGTTGACCAAAGACTGAAATTCAAGTCCCATTTTGAAAATTTAGCAACCAAGGCTTCCGGAGTGGCTACATTGTTAGCAAGAATGCTACCAAATATAGGTGGTCCTAGGCAAAGCCGTTGGCTCCTGATCTCGAGCGTTGTTAGGTCCATCTTCCTTTATGCAGCTCCAGTCTGGGCATCGTCTTTGAAGATGGAAGCAAACAGAAGAAAAATCGCAGCCCCATACAGATTGAGTGCATTACGAACGTCATGCGCTTACCGTACAACTTCAGATGAAGCAACTTTTTTTTTTTTTTTGTGATAGTAGGCATGATCCCCATCGACATTTTGGCGAACGAGGGTCGATGCCTCCGTGACCCATCATATGCAGTCCTATACCAATTGTCGGCAATTGGCATGAAGTGAATCTATTTTGGAATAGCAAAAAAAATGGGACGATTCACCTTAACAACGCTGGACACACAGGATTATTCCAGAGGTTAGTTACCACCTAACTCAATTCCTAAGCGGACACGAAGGGTACCGAGCATACCTCTATCGCTTCGGGCGTGACGACTCTCCGTATTGCCCGACATGCGTGATGATTCCGGAAGATGCGGAGCATGTTATTTTTAACTGCCCGCGGTTCGCTGCACACAGAGTGGAGGCGGAAATTGACGCCGAGGCGCGGCTGACACCCGAGAATATCGTGAACCACATGTTAGCCTCTGAAATATCTTGGAGGGCGGTGGAAATTTTAATGAAGGCGATCCACAATTTGCTGCGGAGGGAGGAGCTTCGGAGCAAAGCTACAAATAACGACAGAAGCCGCAGTTCATAACTGATCCTGCCCCGCGCGGGACTGCCGAAATGGCAGTAAGCGAAGGAGAAGGAGGTGGTTAGCTACTGTAAAAATCATAGCCCGACACCAGATGCTGCTGCTTAGCCGCAGTTTGACAAAGGAAAAGCAGAGCAGCAACAGATAATGACCTCTTCGCGATACACACTCCTTGAGAGGCATTTTAAAATATGCCTGTATCATTGTCAGGCATTCATCGCGAATTAATTAATTGTATAGAGCCAATCGGATGAGCAGCCACAGTACATACAAGAAGAAGTACCCACATCTAATGAACCGTACTTGACCACTTGAATGTAGATGTTGAGGGCCTATGATGAACAGGGATAAGCTTCCCCAATACATTCGCATGTTCGGTTCATTGAGTGTGGGTACTCTAAGTTAGATATATTCTTTCTGGAGCACCTGAATTGGTTCCTGATGAATCGTGTATTGACCCGGTCGAATGAATAACGAATGCTTAGGTTTCCAATGAACAATGCATGTATGTGTACGCTAAAGGTTCCGATTTGATTTTCGGTTGCAGGTGATTTATTTGAGTAGTGTAGTGGATGTGATGTGATTTAAAGTTAAAAGCAGTGTTGAGTAGTGGTCCAATTGAAAGTAGTGTCTTATTAAATCAATCAATCAATCAATCAAAGATGAATGTATTCATTTTTGTGTGATTGATGATCTGTTTTCAAAGTGGAGTGTTAGAATGCTAGTAAAGAGTGTTAGAGTGCTAGTAAAGAAGAAATTGGTAGTAAATGCCTGTTTTAAATATTATTAAATGCTGGTATAAATATTAAAATAGAAAGAAGTCTTGATTCAGCGACTGGGACGTTAAAAACAAATTCTTTTGTTTTCTTCCAAATGTAACATATGGCGAACACAAAGACTCGTCTATTTAAATAATTTTCATAAAACTGTTGTAAGGCGCAGAATAAAAACGTCTGAACAATTGAAATCGATTTGAACTTTATCTAAATTGAATTTGACTGATACTCCTTGCAGATTATCAATTATAAAACATTGTTATATAGTATATAAGTATATATTTCATGTATGTTTTGCATGTTATGTTTAAATAATTTTAATACAATTCAGTTACCTATTCTGTATATTTATTTTATTTTAATTTATTTTATTTGTCTATTTATTTATTTTTCACATGTAAATATACACATATGGAAGTAGCTATTTCTATATATGTTATCGTTTTGCTTTCCTTCATCCTCAGCCTACACCATTGCTGTTGCTTGCTTAGAGGGCCCACTCTTTTTCGCCTGTTATTTTATTTGGCCGTAATTCGATGGCAGTACCTGGGCGTCACTTGGGTTGTGTGCGACACTGTTGGGTCATTAGATTTAGACGTCTTCTTGATATCTCTTCTTGATATCTCTTCAGTGTCAATTATTTTTCATTTAATATATGTAGTCATGTTCGGTATCGAATAAAAGGTCTCGTTTAGTAATTTCTAAAGATGATCCCAGTTCTGACATTTAATGCGCAAAGGGAAGTGCGCTGGCTGAAATCTGGTCACTTCTTTCACGAACCCATTCCAGCATTTGCCCAACCGAAAATTCAGAAAAAAATCTTGAAATACCTTCCATACCGATTCGACCTATTCAAATAAAGTGATTAATAGCCTTTCATATCGGTGTATGTTCAAATAAGGTGGAATAATATAGACTACAATATAAAGCATAATTCTACAAAGTTGGTGAACTATTAGAAACAAAATTAAACAAGTCGTAGTATAAGTATAAAGGATAAACACAACCTCTTATGTGAAAAACTCTCTATGCACAATTTTCCATTCGTATAACATATAGCTAAAAACATTCCGTCGAATTTTAACAAACTCCAGAAGACACATATATAATATATATCAACGACATAACTGTGTCCATTCTAAATAAACAAACATTGCTGCGCATTGATAAATTGATTTAACGCATCTTTAGGCACAAAATCACGTAAGTAAATTAAAACCCTCTGGAAACTAGGTTTTTTTTATTTATTTCCAAATAGTGTCTTACATCTGATACATTTTGCTTAAGAGTAGCTTAGAATTAGCTTAGCTAGCTTAGAATTATTACAATGGGTGGCTATACATTGTTTGGCCTACCCGACCTTCTCTGTAATTAACTTATTGTGTAAAAACAAACTGTAATTTACAACGTTCCTTGGCTTTGTATTTAATTAAAACATTACTTAACCTATTTTCAAAACTGCGTCCACACTAATGACGCGAGAAGGTTTTATTTTACTTACTTACATCTACCTTATTACTATAATACTTTTTGACTACTTACATAAATACTTAATTCTACTATATACAATAGCTCTTAATATTCATATAGTGCTTAGCCTCTTTGCACTCCTACCAGGCAAGGTGTGTCGAAGAGGGACAGGATTATTGGTTTTAGGTCAGTGTTCAGTATCTGGCACGGCCTAAGGAAAGTCGCTAGTGGGATTGTTTTGCCCTGCTCATGCAGTCTTCTAATTTTTGGGTTTGGGCGGTTTTCAAGTTTATTGAAAAACTGCTCCGTAATGTTGAGAATATATTCTCTAATGGGGTCTATATTTGCTCGCCGGTATATTATGGCGTTCCTGCCGCACTTCTTAGTCTTCCAATTGTAAGACAATCCAGTGCAATATCTTAATACACGGCGTTCGAAAGACATGCATTTATCCATGGCTTTCGAAGAGCAAGTAATCCACGAAGGGGCTCCGTAGCATATGATGGGCCTGTTGAGAGTCTTATATAGGATCAGCCTAGTTTTGGTGCTTAGACCCACTTTTTTGCGAAGAAGAAAGTAAATCTTGCGCAATGCACCATTTGCTTTTCCAATGGCGAGTTTAACATGGTCGTTAAATCTTAGGAATTCGTTGAAATTAATTCCTAGATATTTGATCGATTTCGACCCTCTTACTATTGCATTCCCGATTTCCAGTTTCAGGCGTTTAGCCTTCCTGTGGATGGATCTAGATCCCCAGTACCTAGATTTCCTCCTGAAGATACAGACTTGTGTCTTGGTTGAGTTAATTTTGATATCCCAGCTTTGGTAGTAGTAGCAGAGGTCAACTAAGTAATCCCCTATATCGCTAACTGCCTTGTCTGGGCGAAAATTAGAGGAGTAGACGAGTGTATCGTCGGCATACTGCATAAGTTCTGTACCGACCTCAGGGAAGGGGACATCAGCAGTGAAAATGTTGTATAAAGTAGGATCTGAAATGGATACCTGCGGCACCTCAGAAGTAACCGGCAAGAGATCGGAAATCTCATTTCCGACACTGACGTAAAAATGTCTATCCTCGAAGAAACTGATGGCAAGTCTGATCGTCGGGTTTGGGAATTCGTATTTGATCAGTTTATAGATTAGCCCGTTTATCCAGACGGAATCAAAGGCCTTTTCTAAATCCAGAGCGCAAGCTACCGTGGGTTTGTTATTGACGTTAAGTCTGCTGGCCACAGTATCGTGGAGGTAGTTCAGGGCATGCTGTGTTCCGTGTTTAGCACGGAAACCGAACTGATGGTCTGGAATAATGTTGTTAAGATTGCAGCGTTGGGTCAGCTCTACGATCCATGCTCTCTCAAAAAGCTTCCCCAGGTTAGATAGAAGTAAAACGGGTCTGAAGTTACCAGGTTCACAGCAGGCACCTCCTTTCTGAATGGTTATAATTTTGGCTATTTTCCAGGTGGATGGGAAGTAGCCATTATTAATGCAGTTATTAAAAACCGCAAGCAGGAACTTAATGGAGGCTACTGGAAGATTTTTTAAGATGAAATTCGTAATTCCATCTGGGCCTGCTGACTTTTTACCGTTAAGGTTATGGGTAATAGCAGTGAGTTGTGATAAACTCAGAAATTTGCTCGAATCAGTAGGCTTATTGGAAGGGTTCTGGGCGGAAAAAGACGTGATTTTGTAGCAGTTCCTAGAAGTGAAATCTCTGACTGTTGAATCAACAGTCTTATTGAGAGCCGTTCTGTTGCTCGGAGGTGTTGCGTTGAGCTGCCGCTCGAAGAATTCCCCAAGTGTTTTTGCTTTCTCAGCATCACTGCAGACTCGCACTTTGTTTTGGGTTAGAATAAAGTTGCGGGCTTTGTATTTCGCCATTAGCCTGTTGATATTTTGGAACATATTAGCTCCAGGCTTAATAAAGTTAATCCGGGAGAGTAATGCTTTATATTCCGCATTTATTTTATCCCGTGCTCGTGAAATTTGCGCTTGAGATTACGCCTCCAAATCTGCCTAACTTTCAAGTGGAGCATTATCTCATGTGGAAGAGAATTGAATTCAAACTCATCGACTTTTATCAGCTTAGAGTTCCTGCGTGTAGCAGTGTCAATAGCGCCAGACGCCAAGTTAATAGCCTCGTCGATTTCTTTGTCCGACAGATTGCGAATATTTGAGAGCTTTTTCAAGTTGAGTTTTGGTGCTAACTCAGCCCTGAATTTATCCCAGTCAGTGTGGGCGAAAGACCTAATTGTGGTCATTACTCTCTTTTTCGGAGAAAGAGGTGAGGACCGCGAAATGGTCGGACATGCCAGGTAAGGTATCACATGATATTACCTGAAAGTGTTGCTTGATTTCCATCGACAGAAGGAAGTAGTCTAATATAGATTGACTACTGGGCCTTGACGGAGAATTCGGCAAGACCATCACGAGATTGGTAGGCGAGAAAGGGTCGTGGATCCATTTGAGCAGGATTTTCCCATTACAGTTAATGGCCGTGTGGCCCCAGTGAGTGTGCCTGGAGTTGAAGTCCCCTCCAAAGACAAGGTAATTAGATTTCAACTGGAGATCGCTCAAGACTTTTAACTCATGGCCCAGTTTCTCATTTCTAGATTGGCACCTAATATAAACGCAGACAATGAGAATCCGTTTATTGCCAGCCGTTTTAATGAAGGCCGCCGCAGCGGAACAGGTTAGAAGGTTGTCTATGGCGACTTCCTCGAATTCATAATCTTTTTTGATTAATAGGGCAGAGCCGGTGTTGATATCGTCCCGGATGGTATTATATCCGGTAAAGTTCACGTTATGCCTGCTTTTAAGATGGGTCTCCGAACCGCAATAAATGTCTGCTTTCAGAGAGTCGATCAACACCTGGGCAGTGGCACGTTTGGCGTGAGATACAAGAGACGCGGAGCTGAAAATAACGATACTTAACTCCATAAATTAAGAATAAGTTTAATGGCAGCGAATTGCCGTTGTTCATTCGTGCTGGCTGAGGTGAGGGCTCCAACCAATTCACGGAATGCAGCTGGTTGGTTTGGGAGAGACTTTGTTGGAGGTGGAGATGCAGGGGCACCCGGGGCAGTGATTGTTTCATGGCTTGGGCGTAAGATATGCCTGGTTTGGCCAAACTTTGCGACAGTTGTGCTACTGCCTGTTTGGTCTGCTGTGCCTCTTTAGATTTGCGGGCTTTAGAAGCTTCTTTTCGGGCCAGCATATCTTTATATGCTGGGCAACCGCGGAAGCTGGCGGGATGTCCGACTTTGCCGTTGCAGCATTGCGGCACCTCCGTTGAGGGACGTGGGCGGTCGCCACACGGGTGTTTTATGGTGCACTTAACGCACCGATGTACAATTGTACAATTTCGAGCAACGTGCCCAAAATTTTGACAATTGAAACATTGAATCTGTCCCAACGGTCTTATTTTTTCCAAGGTAACCTTCTGGTGTAGAAGGTATTTAACCTTGAAGGCGTCGTTGAGCTCTTGAGAGGGCTCGGAGATCACTATAAAAAGTCCCGATTGAAACTTCATTGGGAGAGAAGGATTCCCCTTATGTAGAGCTTTGTCCTGATTTGTCAGGAAGTTAGCTACAGACCGGATTTTAAGCTGCAGATGCTCAGCTTTGAGCTCCGCCAGAATTTCTACAGCATCGGTTTCCCGATGTAGTCCTCGAATAATGAGAGATTGCGTCCTCAAGGATTGAGGGGTGCTCGTTGTGGCGTTTAAGCCTTGCTCTTTGAGCGAAGGTTTTGCCGTGATCCTCGGTGGATTCGGCGAAAATGAGGGTCTTATCCGCCCTCGTGTTCTTGAGAGTTGCTTTTATCCCTTTTGCCTTAAGGGACTTTAACAGAACAGGGACATTTAATGAATATCCGGTAATTACCGGTATTTTTTGCTTTTTTGGTTTCTGAGCGGGGTTGGGATCATATTTGCCTGGAAGTGCTTCCACTAATTTTAACACTTTTGGCACTAACCTTACTCCTCTTTGGCTTACCGATGTTGCGGCAGTGATATTGCTGATTATAGTCTCGTTGGCTCCAACGTTATTGGCTTCAATGTTGCCGGCTACGATGTTGCTGGCTTCTACGGTGTTCGGCTCTATCAAGACAGCTTCCGAGAAAGCAAACGCACATCCCCCGATGTCGTCCACTTCAATCGGGTGTCCAGCTTGCAGGTTTTCCTTCTCCTGCCGTTTTTCCCGTTCTGCTCTGAGTTCTGCCCGGAGCCCCGCGATCTCCTCCTTCAGCATCTTAATTATTTCGAGCAGATTTGCTCGACTCTCGTCTCCGGGGCTCGGGCCCTCCTCTTCGTCAGAGGGGCCCCCGGCCTTCGCCTTCTTGGCGAACATCCTGTCTCCAAGCCTGCCCCGCGTGGTTGTCAGAAATTCTCCGGTTCACTGAAAGAAAACAGAAAAAAAAACAATTGCATGTAAATTGTACTTTAATATACGGTGCCTCAATAATACTGAGATACACTGTATATTTCACCGCATTATACTTCCTTTGTCATTGTTATTATGCTTTAGCAGGACACTCTGCCTGCTCCGTAGTTTGTCACTTATTTTTTTTTAATTTTAATACCTTCACTTTTCTATTTACTTCGCAGCACACGTCTGCTTGCCTCAAGATCGCGAAGCGAACTCCCACATGTCTATTATATTGGTTACTACCTGCAAGCTTTATTACACATACGTACGTGTCCCTCGAGTAGTTGACATTGATATGCAAATAACTAAAGAAAGCCAAAAAAAAGAAAAATTAAAATGTCCCCATGGACGCTGCCGTCCATATAAGTTCACTTTATATGGTGATGACGTCATACACGCCTTAAGGTGCCATAAATTTACCTGAAAGGTGAAACTTTGACTTTCTATAACTTTGTTAATAATAGCCGAATTGCGCTCAAACTTTTCAGAATTATGTCCTATATTATTGCCTATGCTGACGAGTAAATGTTGTATGACAGACAGAAAGACTTTTAATAAGGTTTTATTTCACACAAAACACAAAGATCAAAGTTGTCGCATCAGTGTAAATTCGAAGACTTTCCATGTTAGTAGCACGCGAAAATATTCTGACATAATATATGAGTATGAAACAAATGTCCACTTAAATGTGCGTGCATATACACATATGTATGCAACAGTGGGGAGTATCAGGAGGTCAAATATTTGGGAAACACGCTAGACCAAAAATTACTCTGGTGGACGGGTGTCGAAAACACTTGTCGGAAACCAATAAGGGTTCCGATGACTTCGAGGCCTATAGCAGGAAAAAAATAAGGTTGCGTCCCGAAGACACTACTTCGGATATACATTGCAATAGTAAGGCCACTGATTACGTGTGGGGCGGTAATCTGGGTAGAAAGAACTGGACCCAGCACACAAGTCAGGGAGTTATAGAGACTCTAAAGACTGAGTTGCGTGTGTATCAGTGGGACAATGAAGACATGCCCAACGGTATCAATCACAACACAAGTGAATAGGAAAAACAGGGAATATTGATATCTTTTCTAGGCGTTACTTCGAATTAGATAGAAAGGATAACATGACAACGAGGTTTCACTTCGATAAGAACTTTGAAACACTTTGGAGTAACAAAGCAAGCTGGGAGAGCGTTGCTGGGACATGGAAATGTACTTGGAAAAAATGTGTAAGCACACTAGCTTATCTCAGACGGAAAAATACGCAATAAAGAGATGTGCCTCCTTTAATCCCCAACGGAACTAAAGGGGGCAGAACATTGCTATTTTAACTGACAGTCCAGCGGCGATCAAGGCACTTAGGTCCAACCAGGGGGAACTCTAAACTGGTATGGGAATGCCTGGAGAGAATGAATACGCTCGGCTCGTCCAACAAGGTCTGGATACTCTGGGCTTTGAGCCATGTTGTGTAAATGGGTTCATGGCTATGACATTGGAAAATGAAGAGGAATGAAATGGAGCAGTCCAGGATGCTTATTAGGGGATACGAACCCAAGCGCACAAAGGACTGTTTAAACCTCACCAGGAAGAACCTTCGAATCATTGTGGGAATTGTCACTAGTTACTGCTGGCTAAACTATCACCTAGGGAAGCTAGGGCTATCTATGCACACTGCCTGCAGGTTCTGTGTGGGGTGTGTTGAAGCTTCTATACACGTTCTGGGACAGTGTCCCGCACTTATGCAATCATACCAGATGCAAAGTTGAAATATTTAGAAGTGGAGAATATACCAAAATTACTAACGTCTATAGGCTTGCTAGGCATACTATAGTTAATAGGTACACTATAACCAGTAAAAGGCCCACAATGGTTCTTTAAGGACGCAGGGCGACTTCCCGTTAACAGAATAATAATAATTATCAGTATTCCGTAGTAGAATATGTGTGTGTGTTTATGATGGGCTGTACTTATGACTTTAATATGTACATATGTATAATTTCGAAATAGATTAAGTTTTTCACATAAGATGAACATGAATTTACACCCGAAACATCGGATTTCTGGTATTCTTAAAGTAAAATGGAGCCATGTTGTTCGTTAATTGTTTTTCAACAGTTCCCTTTTGCTTAGAGCTTCTCACTTATTTATTTTTCATGTATAGGTCATAAATTGTTGGCTAAAATATAGAAAGAAAAACCCATTTCTTGCAAAGTACAGAGCAGGGAAGGAATTGGGACTAAGTTGGGGTATAGAGGGCAAAGGGTCAACCACTTTGGACCAGACCTGGGCTCTGTTTGTGTTTCGATAAGCAAATTGTGGCAGTTGTTTCTATATGAAACAATCACGCACTGCCATCCTCCCTCACAAACAATTTCACTAATTGAATTTGTTGATAAATTCACTGGTCTGAATGCAACTTCAAAATACTTTCAAGTTTGGCCACAAGGTATCGGTCCTAAATGGCCAGTTACTCTCCTTCTAGTGCAATGTTTGGATATTTTCAGAAACAATTCTCTTCCGCAATTCTAACGACCCCACATATTTGCAATGCATAGAAGTCAACACTCCTCTGGCGAAAACTCTGAACTTGTTTTCACTTTTTCATTTGGAGGACGATAGAAAACAGAAACTCCTAAGTTGCCACATATGTATGATTGCAATTATCATGACATTCTTTCCCTTAACCCCGGGCTGATTGCGGTCCATGCAAAAACCACAATAGTAGCGGCGGTAACTAAGCGTGCAACCAAGCAAGGATCAGGTGAGGGTGGCGCTAAACCACTGACTGCATAAAAAACTAGTTCATGAACATCGGAACGAGAGTCATTATTTGAACAAAAAGTTCACTGGAGCGCAAAGAATGGAAAATGCAATTTTCCTACTATTCATGTAATAATAGGTTGGGACAATGTAGCAAGTCGTCCGATTTTTTGTTCTGGTTTTTGTGCGAGTGGAATTTGTGTGAGAGCTTTGATTTGTTTTGCGAGGGAAGGGGCGACGAGCTCATCTCTTTGAGGTGATGATTGCTCATATGTTTTCACTAGTTAACCCTGGAGCACTGGGATGAGCCTCGATATTCGCTCGGACAGTTTCGTCTGATGAGTTCTGTTGCATACAGGATGCATTAGAAGATTGAACACAGTTGAGTTCAAAGTTCGGGGCCGAAAATAGAACTGAAATGATTCGAAAAGGTGGAGACAAATAGTCTGGAACTCGAAAACGTAGGAGGAGGCGAACGAAAGAGGAGGTGGACAAAATGGAATTGTTTGCAACGTATATGGCTTTATGATGAACTAATAATATGCATGTACACTAAAGAATCGGGCTTCCATCCTTCCGTATCATGAATATATAGTGAAGTGACAAAAAAAAAAAATCCCTCAAAGTGTTTTTAATAATAATAACAACAATATAAATAATAATAACAATATAACTCCGCCGAAGCCGGTCCCAAGCCCGGTTGTGAAAGGAGGAGGGATGGATAGCTTCAGTCTGAATAGCTGTACGCCACCGCAGCGTCTCAGGGGGTAGGTAAGGAAAGTGCAGCAACTCTCAACACCTGGCAGCTGGGGATAAAATGCACCACCAAAAATGAGAAGAAGGAGAAATTTAAGGTCCGGTACGGATAACCGGCGGGAGTCGTCTGACTTGGTGACTGGGTCGGCCTCTCGTAATGGACAGCACGGCGTCGAAACCGCTAGTCGTGGGGCGGTTCGACGTCTAGGCGCCACGACGACGAAAAGCACAGCTCCGCCTGCTGCAGCTGTTTCGCCACAATCTGTGGCGACCACTTCAGCAGGTTCGCGTAGGAAGCGGATGAAATGGACTGAAGAAATGAAACTCTTTATCATCCGCTCCTACTACGAAATAACGGCGGGGGGCGGGTACCACATCTTACCGCCTTTTGTAGCACCAGAGATTCGTCGACCGTTTCCCGCAATTCGCGCACGTGACTGTGCAGCGAGTCGCAGACCAGTACCGCTTTATTACTCGCAGCGATACAATCCCGGCCACCATTAGGGAGCGTGTTCGACTTGAAGTCATCGGGGAAACTGGTGACCGAGAGTCGATGAGAGCAGAGGCGGCAGCATCAACAACACCACGCCGCACTGCAGGTAACAGTTTCAGTACTCGCCGAAGCACTCTTCTCCACCGTCCAGCTGAGGTTTCCGCTGAGGTTCGGGACGAATTCCAAAGAGCGTGTATAGGATTCTCGGGTATGGATCCTTTGCATAGTCCAGGTATTCCCAGGCTCTATGCATCTCCAGCAACTCCGGTAATTCTATCTCAAATCAATGATGAGATTGCGTCTCGACTGTGTGCTGATATGTCGCTGCTGCAACTACAATCACTTGTGTATTGTGGTGCAGTTGCGGCTATCAGATTGCACAGTCAGAAGATTCGCTTTCGTGTTATTGGTTTGAGTGACAAAAGGGATCCGCCATGGAAAATTCGTCTGGAACGTCGGCGGGACTCACTCTGGCAGGACATTGCTAGACTGATTCAGATCAGCACTGGCAATGCCAGCCGACGGGTGAGAAATAAAGTGCAGAGGGTTTACCGGAACTATGCCATCCCCTGTGAGATACCCGTAGTTGAAATTCTGGACACACTAAAACAGAAACTTTCTGCCATATGCAGTCGGTTACGACGATACGACGAAAGTCATTCCAGACGTGTCCAGAATGCAACATACGCGAAGAATCAGCGGAGCTTTTTCAGATCTCTCAACGAATCCCAACAGGGAGCTAAGGCAATACAGTTCTCGGTGACGTAAGCGAAAGAGTATTGGTGTGGACTTTGGGGGTTACATGCCCAGCATGCTGAGCATGCAGAGTGGATCACCGTCGAAGGCACCCGCCATGCCAATACACCTGGCATGAATTTTGCGGATGTTACCGAGCTCGAGAACTGAAGGGGCCCAGGTCTGGATCGGGTGCAGAATTTCTGGTATAAGAAATTTACCAGCGCACACAGTCGGTTGGCACACAGTATAAATCAGGTCATGAGTCGGCCGGAGGAATTTCCACCTTTCCTCACTGCGGGGATTACCGACCTTATCCCTAAGAAGGACACGGTGCAGGACCCCGCAGACACAAGACTGATCACTTGCTTACCAACCCTCCACAAATTCATCACGTCCATTATTAGTGGAAGGATCAATGCGCACCTCGAGACCAACAACATTCTGTCCGAGGAGCAGAAGGGCTGCCGAGTTGGGTCAAGGGGTTGCAAAGAGCAACTCATTATCGACTCGGTAGTTGTAGGACAAGCAACTAGAGGCCAAAGAAACCTCTTCAGTTATATCGATTATGCCAAGGCTTTTGATATTCCGCATACTTGGCTAATCGACATCCTACATCTGTATCGCATTGATCCAAAACTAATAAAGTTTTTGGCGACAGTCATGGAAGGGTGGCATACCACCTTATCGGTGCGTACATCTGAGGGTGCTAATACCTCAGAGCCCATTCGTATACGGAGGGGCATCTTCCAGGGGGATTCGTTGAGTCCCCTTTGGTTTTGTATGGCACTGAACCCCCTTTCATGGCTACTGAATGATGCTAGAGGGCTTGGTTTTGCAATAAAATATGGCCTACGTGCTAAGTGCGAACTGACACACTTGATGTACCTAGATGACATCAAGCTGTATGCTGGTACTGACGACCATCTTAGAAGTCTGTTGCGAGTAATAGACATGTTCAGCCGTGATATTCGGATGGAGTTTGGATTAGACAAGTGTCGAATCCAAGCTATCCGCAAAGGTCATCACGAGCCGCATGCCGGACATAGCATTGGTGACCTCCACATCGAAGCTATGACCGAGACAGACTTCTACAAGTACCTAGGAATTCTGCAAGGAACCCATGCTCAAGTTGGTGATCTGAAGGATGCTCTGCTGTCCGAATTCCTGCGACGTGTAAAGCTGGTGCTGAAATCGCATCTCTCGGGGAAGAATAAAATAAGCGCGTTGAATGTATTCGCTATCCCTTCCCTGGCTTATGCATTCGGAATATTGCCGAGAACGAAGCCCGACCTGGAAAACGTCCAGCGGCGGATACGGACAACTATGTCCAAATTCCGAATGCATCACCCAAAGTCTGCCGTGGAGCGGATGAACCTGCCTCGTGACATCGGAGGTAGGGGCGTGGTTTACGTGGCGGCACAACATCATCGCCAAGTCGACTAGCGCTTATTTTTACAGCAAAGAGCACGCGAGTCCCTTGCATGCGGCTGCCTGTAAGGCAGACTGTGGGTAGACTCCACTTAACTTGAAGGATCGATCTTTCAATCCTCTGAGTGGGGTGAAGTCGGACGAAGAGCGGATCGATGAATGGAAGTCGAAGGCAATGCACGGTAAACACGTGAATTGTCTTTGGCAGCCATTTGTCGATTTGCATTTGTCGAACAGATGACTGTGTGTTGGGGAGCTCTTTGCTGACACAGAGGGGTTCATGTGTGCCATTCAGGACGGCGTGGTCGCCACCCGAGCTTATAAAAAGCTCATCATGAAAGAACGGGTGGAGAACGACCAGTGAAGAATGTGTGGTTCGGCGTTAGAGACGTTCGACCATCTCATTTTTGGCTGTACTGTTATGGCACCGGTGCAATATATCACCAGGCATAATGCTGTATGTAAGGTTATCCATCAAAACCTTGCATACAAGCATGGGCTGATCACGGGAACATGCCCGGTTTACCGATATGAGTCGCAAGCAGTACTTGATAGTTCTGCTTGCAGCATGTATTGGGACCGGCAAGTTCTGACTGATCGCCACACTCTACACAACTAGCCTGACGTACTGTTAGTTGATAAGACGGGCCGCTCCGCGTATATTATTTATGTAGCTATCCCCCATAATAGCAACATTGGACGGAAATACGTGGAGAAGAAAGTGAACTATGAGCCATTGGCTCGGGATATCAAAGAAATTTGGCGTCTCGAGCGGGTGGTTGTAGTTTCCATAATATTGTCAGCTACAGTTATTGTACCTAAATCCCTGACAGCTTCCCTTGATATCCTGGGACTTTCGCACAGTCTTCAAACCATGCAGAAGTACACCATTCTGCATACGTGCTCGATATTGCGAGGAGTACTCGACGGATTCTCCCACTGACCTACCACCGGCCACCACCACCAGTGCCCCTTTAGTTTTTAAGTAGGTAGGATCGTCCGAGCCTAAATGCTTGGCACTTAGTGCTAGTATTAGGTAAAATCCGGCATCTGCCGAGATTGTGATAACTCGGAAAACAACAATATAAACCTTGCCTATTAAAAAAATATAACTTCCATGCTCAGCTTGGGTTCTATTCCAAGGTGAGCGATAGTCCCTGAACTTAAAATGTTATGGGGTATTTTGATATCTTCACGGTAAAATGCCATTTGCGCCAAGGAGGGTAGGATCATATACAGGAAAAAGAGGAAGGTTAACAAGGGTCCTTCTGGCGATCCACTTGTTGGCCATTTAGGGAGAGTGGATTCCACTACCTGGCGTAGCGAGCAGTGCAATTGCCGCCCATCCGAAATGTGTGATCTATCCACTGCCACTTGCGCCTTCCAGTTACATTGCGTACGGGTACCAAGCCTGCGCGCCGACCAACTTCTTTATTTGTAATAGTATGTGCTACTCCTACATAGCAATACATAAAGAACACTAGCATAGAACAGTCTCAACTTGACCTTACTGTTGAGATAACTGCACTTCTTTTTAATGCGTCGGGCAACATCAAGTTTGGCGCCACCCCCTTCTTCCCCTTTCTGGGAAAAGCCTCGGATCCCGAAGATTTCTATATGAGTGGAAAAAGCAGATCTGAGGAAATTGAAGGTTGTTCGCCATCGTGAGGAGTCAACCATTAGCGCACAGGATCATCGAAAGATTTGCGTCTATATGTACGGTCTTTCTTGATGATGTATATGCTTCTGAAATTATTGCGTTCTGCAAAATTTCCGCGTAATAACAAATTCCTTTCTGTTACGACGAACACTACGCTGAACTTTTCGCGAGCGCGTCCGTATTTAGCCAGATCTCATGACGCCCCTTCAAGACATGCCTGACACCCGAGAAAAGAACATATTTGATGGATACCTTATGCTAATTGGTCAATACTCAAGCCTCTCACCGTGATCGTAACGGTCGCCAAGATCGTGTTTCTTCATCAGAAGTCCGAGCAACGTATTATCAAAGCTCACCTTGGCATTCAGATCACCCATCTCCGATGAGTTCCGGGATTATTTTATCTTTTTGACGGCAGGTAGTATGCAGTTACTTTTTATCTGACCCCGCTCCGGAGGCCTTTTTTGTCTGTTCTCTACTTTACCACTGTGCTGTATGCCTCCTCCTGGGCATATAAACGTTGCGCCAAGCGAGGCTTATGAAAACCGGCAGTTTCCGCCGTCCACCAATGCATAGAATGCTTGCCACGCCGCGGTCCTCCTGGGGCACGAAAACTTCATAGGCCATCGTTATTAAGTTTATCACTGCATTAACGATCGTGTCTACTGCAACGCTACCTCCATCCGGAGTGACCTCCAATGCGACTCTGCCTGTTCTGGAAGCTTTGATGAATTTGCGCTGTTCACATTCTCGACTTTCTTGGCAGAGGAGGCGCGACGGGGTGGTGCACGGCCAAAAATGTGTCACATACTACGATCCGATGTATTGGTGATGTCCACCAGCGGCACCAGCGATTCCGATGCAAAGTTGCGGGATGCTTTCCTCGCTGGCTTGGGTCCGATGTTTAAAACTACAAACCCCACTATCATTCTCAGGATCCGTTTCCTTCTGCAATATGAGTGAGGTATACTCCACTCAAGTAACCTGCCGTTAAAGTCTCCCTCCACCAGGATTCGAGCCTGCGTCGAAACTCTAGCATCGCCTCGTTGGGCATTAAGTAAATGCTAAAAAAACGTATCCACAGTTATACAACCAATCCAAACGAAGCCCTGGCCTTTAACTCGAAGTCGAGTGTTGTCCCAACCTCAGATGGCAACGGTATCCGATAAGTCGAGATGCCATAAAGCTGGGTCCATGTTCCGATATCGTTTGCTCCGCAGTGCGCTATCCTCGCATGGGTGCATGTTAATTTCAAACCCTGAGCGTGAGCAACCTTCCCACCAAACGCGTCATGATCACTGCAGAGAGCGCAATTCTCTTATGGCATGTCCCCTGCCGTGTTCTTTGTTAGTTGTAGATGTGAATCTATTGTCCAAGCACCTATAAAACTTGGTGGAGATTATTCGCATTCACATCTTTCAGACTACTCAGACAATTTTGATTTTGCGGCTGTTTAGGAGTCTCTTTGCATATCGCTCCGCGGCTTCCACCATAGCGACTTTGGAAAATTCATAGAATGATACCTATTTGGGTATTGGTTACCTCCAGAAGTTAATGATTCATGTTCTACCCCACTTCGTACTTTTTCGATCTCTGATTTCTATGGAGCACATTGGCTCTAGACTAGAAACGAGAGTCTTCCCTCCTAGTAGTCCCTTGACCGCTTCGCAGAAAGTACTCTTGCTAGTTGTCTTTGGTCCTAATTTCACAAGGACTTCAGAACCGCCTTGGTTTTGGAGAGACGGTTTTGTAAAGGGGTAGCGTGTTGTTTCATTTTGTCCTGCTTTGTCTTTTTTTTCATAATCATCGACGGTGGAGCGCGCAATGAGGGGGGGAGCGTATAATCGATTTTGAGAGACACGATTCACAAAGCGGCCTCTGCTACCCTCGGGGTCACCAAGCCAGGCAAGCGGTACATCAACCGAGATACTTGGATTTGGAATGACGATGTTGAAATAAAAGTCCGTGAAAAGAAACGCCTCTACCACAAGTTTCTCGACGATAAAATGTTCGCCAATTGCCAAATTTATAACCGGGAAGCAAAGAAAGCTATCGCTGTCACCCGAGCGGATCATTACAAAAATCTTTACGAGAAACACACTCGGGATGGCGAGAGAGATTTGTATCGCCTTGCCGAAAGCCGAAACGAACGCACACAGGATATCGAACATTTCTGTTGCGTTAATGACAAGAACTACAATTTGCTTACCAGCCGTCGATAAATAGATGGCCAGAATACTTCAAGCAGATTTCAACTGAAGAATTTGCTCATCCTCCACTTCCATAATCATTGTCGACATTTGGACCAGTTCCTCCTGTCAGCGCAACTGGTGCTCAGAGGTGGCGGTGAGGTAGACGGGGCGGCAACCCTGTCGGCCAAACCAAAACCAAGTGGCCGAGGAGAACCTCCATAGTGGTGGCACCGGGAGACGCTGTATTCACTTTGGCTTGCCGGCCGTGATGCAGTAGGCGAATGCTCCAAAGGCCTAATCAGGGCGATCAGACTCGAGTTTGCAAGGGGACTCATCTGAAGTGGCAAATTGGTCACGAAACCTTTCCAGGGGTATACTGGGAAACGGGATAGCCCCTGGACTCTCATACTTCCGGTGAACTCCCGTTGTATGTGAGTACAGCTCGGTTGTTTGCGGTTAACCCCCTAGTGGGAGATTCATGGGGGCTGTGGTTATGCTTCAACACGGGTGCCGTACTCCTTAGTTCGGAAGAGATTTAGGTAGGTCATGCGTCCACCAGCATGAATGCTAAACCATGCACTTGGTATAGGCTTGTACCCTTGTTGCTTATCTCAGCGGGGCTCTGATTGTGGTCACAAATTCAATCCGTGTTTTGAGAAGACCGTGGAATTAAGTCGTCCAGACAGGTGGTCACGTTAAACCCCCCAGGACTTTCATGTCAGCGCAACTGAATTCGAGGAGGCAATAAAATGAATTAACTCGAGAAAAGCCACAGGGCCTGACGACATCGTATCTGAGCACTGGAAAGAGAAGAGCTGGGACCCAACACTGTGGCTCAGTGAATTCGTTACTTTGGTTATTCAGGACGGTAGAACACCATTTGATTGGCAAGAAAGTTCCATAGTTCCAATATGGAAAAAGGAAGGTAGTCCAGCAAATTACCATCCGACCCGATTATTATCCCATACCATGAACATTTGATTTTTTGACAACCGTATTCGCGAAATTGTTGAAATGAATCAAGCTGAATTGTCAAGAAGTGCGGAACTACTGACACAATACACGCTGCGCGGTTACTCATGGGGAAACACCGCGAGAAGCACCGCCCTCTTTACATTACATTTCCGGATGTAGAGAAAGGGTTTGACCGTGTGCCACGCGAACTCATCCGGTATGCTCTACGACAGCACTTAGTAGCAGCACGATCCGAAAAGTAAAGTTCGAAGTGCGTGGGTGTATCAAAACCGCTTCGTGTCTCTGTTGGTGTTCATCAAAGAAGTGTCTTTCACCACTCCTCCCTTATCTTGTTATGAACACCGTCACACGGGACATCCAACGTTCAGCCCGATATACACTTGTTTATGCAGATGATATTTTCCTAACGTCTAATTGCAAAAATGATCTCGGTTAACTCGTCAAAAAATGTAATGATCACTTCATGTAACACGGTCTAAGATTGAAACTGAATAAAAGTGAATTGCGTTATGCTTCACGTATTAACGCAACCTGGATGAAGCGGCCTTCCACAATTGGTGTTCTTTGTGATCGACATTTTAACCAACGTCTCAAATTTAAAATTTACCGCAATACCGTCCGTGCTGTCGTTCTCGATAGTTCTGAGTATTGGCCGACTATAAGAGACAATGAACTGCGAGAGAGGCGTCTTCGATGGTACGGTCACGTAATTCGCACTAACGAGAATTCACTTGCCAAGATTGATCTGAACATCGAAGTCGATGGTAAACGACCAAAAGACCGGTCGAAACAACGGTGGTTTGATACGCTGGATGGGGATTTAAAAGCCTCGAGATTGCATTTAGATCAGTCATTTGATAGGACTAAATGGCGAGGCCGATTACGACGAGTCGACCCTGCTTGTGAATGGGACTGATGAAAAAGAAGAAGAATGTTGTAGCAACCGATATCCGTAAGCAAATATCCCGGCTTTGCGTCGAGGTCCACCATGTCGTTATCCCTAAAACCGGTCTGGCGTCCTGGCCTATGCCATCGTTTCATCTCAGGCAGGGTCTGTCTCGTCTTCTTTTTTTGCCACAGAAATTACCCTTATAGAGTTTTCGGGCTGGATCATCGTACGGATGAGGATGATCCAGCCTGAAAAGTCTTTAAGGATTAAATGACCCGCCCACTGCAGCCTATTGAGTCGGATTTTATCCATAACCTGACGGTCATGATATCGCTCATAGATTTCGTCGTTATGTAGGCTACGGAATCGCCCATTCTCATTTAGGGGCCCAAAAATACTTCGCCGCTGAATTCTTCTCTTGAACGCGGCAAAGAGTTCGAAACTTTTCTTGCTAAGAACTTCCATCTCCGAGGAATACATGAGGGCTGGCAAAATCATTGTATTGTACAGTAAGAGCTTTGATCCTTTGGTGAAACGTTTCGAGCGGAACAGTTGATGTAAGATGAAATAGATACTATTGGCAGTCAACAACCGTGCGTGGATTTCATTGTCACAGTTGTTATTGGTTGTGATTTTCGACCCTAGAGAAATTATCAGCGGTCTCAAAGTTGTAGTCTCCTATCTTGGTTAAGTGGTTTTTGGTGCTGACTTTGCAACCAAATATTTCGTCTTGCCTTCATTGTTGTGCAGCCTAAGATCTCGCACCATCTGCTCGATCTGAATGAGGGCAGTTTTTTCTTCGTTTTTTATTCCATCGGCTCCTGTCGACTTATGATTATTAAGCCGATGAATTGCAGGGACTGTTTCTTCTAAACTTGATGGTGGAAGTATTTGTCTGTTGTTTTCAGTTGGCAGGACCTCCCACTCGCCGATACTTTGGTTGTTCAGTAGTTCATCAAAGTATTTAACCCATCGCTCCAATATGCCCATTCTGCCGGAAATCAGATTTCCCTCTTTGTCTCGTCAGGATGGTCTTCATCCTGCTGAACTGTTGGTAAAACTTCTCGCCTGGTGTGGTTGCTCCCTGTATTTTTCGAGTTCATAGACCTGTGGCCGTATCAATGATAACGTTCTTCAGGTGATTGTGAAGATCATTTGTTGACTGTGCTTATTGCGGCATCCTACTTGGCTGTTAAAATCCCCAAGTATGACTTTGATATCATATTTGAGACAGGCTTCGAGGGCTCGTTCTACTGCCACGTAGAAGATATCCTTCTCTGACTCTGCAGTTTCCTCTGTGGGGCCGTGAAAGTTAATAATGCTTATATTTCTAAATTTGCCTCGCAAGCGCAGAGCGCATAGCCGTTCACTTATGTTTTCAAAGCCGATAACAGCAGGTTTTATTTTTTGGCTGACATAGAAACCTATCCCGAGCACATGGTTTACTGAATGGCCATTATATTATATGGTGTAGCGACTCTTCTCCAGGAATCCGGGCCCCGTCCAATGCATCTCCTACAATGGTGTTACATCAGCCATATATTGGGACAGGATATCGCCTAGCTGCTTGGCAGCTCCATCTCCGTACAGGGAGCGCACATTCCACGAGAAACGCGCAAATCGTAATTCCGTCGTCGTTGCCGGGTTCTTCGTTGTATTATCAGTTCAGTGCGAGGCTCCTGTTGTGAGTTCGTAACGAGTTGTTTTCCGTGTAGGGTTGTCAGCCCTAACCAACCCCCAACCTGGAGGGTCAGTTGGTACAATTTGCTCCGTCTTTAGGCGCGGGAGACCCACCTTCATTCTTCTCCGTCTACAGCTTCTCCCAGCGGTCACCACGTGGAGGTTGTTGTGAGGAGATGTTCATTCAGTAGGTGTTTCACAGGTTTTATGCCCCATCGTGAATACCAATCCATGTTTCGCCCTGGGATCTATGGCTACCCTTGACCAACTTGATCTTGGTGTTGGGATAACTGCGTTTCTAGATTTTAGGTAAGGCAACGAAAGTGGATCTAGCGTTGTTAATTTGTTGAGCAACACTTAGTTTCGAAAAGCAGAGCTTTTCGCAAGTTCCATTATCCGGTTAGTGTGGAAACCGATGTCATCAGGGTAGTTGAGGTTTTTGAGGAAAGATACCATAGTCCATTGAACTCCTTCACGTCCTTTGAACAAAGCAGTATGGAGACTGTTCCCGTTGAATTCCGGTATGGACCTCGAATTGCACTGAGTTTGATCTTGGTGCGGCACGTTATATTCTACGTCATGTACCGCCCTGACATGGCTATTTGTGCTTCCGCAATGTCCTTCTTGCGCAGAGTACTCCAAATACACTCCCTGTTCGAAGTATCTAAAGTTTTCTCAAAATCAATACGAGCAGGTAAAAGGAAGATTTAAGCGCCTGGCACTGTTCCAAAATAATCCGTAGGGTCTTGATGTGGTTAATGCAGGAGCCTCCGGAGTGGAAACCAGCCTGCTCGCTGTCGATCCAGCTTTCGAAATGTTCGTTCATGCGTTCCAGGATTATTATAGCTATTGCAATATCAGGGAGAACACAGATAAACCCTCCAATTCTCACACCCAAGACGGGTAGGGTTTCTTTGTGATCTTAACAATTATTCTCTCCTTCCACTCTCTGGGGAAGATCTCGAATTTACAAAATTTCCGTATGAGTGGAAGTAGCAGGTCTCCAGTAATAGCTATAATAATAATAATCGTGAGAGCACTGCATTCAAGACCGTAACGGTACACTGCAGGATTACAGTACCCTATAGGAGGCAATGTGGCCAGCATTGCGCTCGCCCGACATTATTTCCCTGATTTGATTCAGGTACTCATTCATAGCTGAGTCGACTGGTATCCGACGTAAAATCATGATACAAACCCCACTGCCACCAGTGAGATTTGAACCGTGACCTTCCGTACGACAGCCTTGTGCTGTAATCACTCAGCTATCCGGATACGGCAGTAGCTAGGGCAGCGATAAATTAGTCTGCGGGGAGACTGCCAAGCGCTTGAGTGTATTAATGGCCGAAATGATTTCTCTTCAGCTTGAAGGAACAGCCTGTATCCGAAAAATCGGGAAATGAGCCCACTTTGCATCAGAAGTGTTCTCCATCCCATGTTGTCTGTTGACTTATATACTCATGTGTATGTTTTCGCCACAATTCATTTACGTGAAAGTTCCATCTTTGCCGCTAAGGGAAGATAATCTACTGGTTGTATCTAATTGATGAACCCTTCTTTAAGGTTTGTTATTCCACTTCCACTTATAGAGTGGGGGTCAGTCCAATATGATATAGGAGGTTGTCTTATCCTCTGTATTGCAAAGCCTGCATTTTGTGTCTTCATTACACTTTAAAGATTTGTTATGTCCTTAGCTGACATTTTCTATCACCTGTAGATTAAAATTGTATGTGTTTGGAATACTCTTCAGTAGAATTAAGGTCGACTTTTTTCGATTCCCACTATCCTTTCTTCATTCATATCTTCTTTTCATTTGAAACTTGATAAGAGGGGACCGGTGCTGCTGTTTTGCAAAATGAACACAAAAGATAGAATTTAATTCATTGAAGCATTCAGTCGTGTCTACGGCGAGGAGAGAAGTGCCTCTTTCTTCTTCGATTTATTTTTTTCTGTTTTTAAGGAAGTTGACTAATGTTTAGAACTGCAATCTATTTAAAAAAAGACATATCTCATCTCTTCGCTACATTTAATTTGGATAATGTATCTAGAAATCTTCAAGGCTACTGTCCTGGACCTTCGATGCCGCAGATAATGTTCCAGTCGTGAACCCGAAACTAACAACGTCAAAGCGCCTATGTTAACAACCCTCCCGAGCCAGTGCCTCTGGGTTAAAGCCATTATTCCCGCCATCGATAATAATCAACATTTCATTCTCCTTTATACCAGAAAAAATGTGGTCATTGTAATTTGTAATGCGGAAGTCCTAAGAATTAAAATCCCTTTCAAAATTGGTGGTGGTTGCCTCCCATAAATCTCGGCTCGAGCGTCGTAAACTGCAATGTTTCAGTGGCAGCAGAAACGATTAACGCCAAGCCCACAAGTGTGTCAAATAGTTCCATTCTTTAGCGGGCGTGAAATGTTCGAAGTAACGTGAATACCTTGAAATGGGTGCACGCGCTGGGCTGGACGGGGTGGTTGGGCGAATGGTGAAAGAAACAAGGTCCTTCGATTGTAGCAAAGCTTGGAAAACTGTGCGAAAGCTCCGGGTCGGCGAGGAAAGTGGAACTAAACATTTGGAAATGCCTGATAATGTTCAGTGAAGTGGGAGTCGCCTTTCGTTACAGTTGCGCCTTCTTTTCAGCTTGCGACGAGCGCCCTACAGTCAGCGTTTAGTGAGTCTTGATTCCAGTCAGTCTGCGTCGTGAAAGAATTCCGGCGTGATTCGAGCGTGTGTATTATTTAAGGACGTTAAGGCAGGACACCCCATGGCGCTTCCTGAAATAGAATGTCCTTTTATCACTGCCCATTACGCGGCTTTATCAATTTGACGCAAAAACTTGCTTCTCGAGATATTCGTTGGGGTTGATTAAGAACGAGAGAGACTAGGCAGCTAGAAGGACGGTCTCGAATAGATTCATTGGGAAAGTCATGAGCTGTCACGTCTGATTGGGGGGCGTGTGGGAGGCAGGCGTCGACCTTCTTCCCGAAAGTGTGCTCTCCAGAAGTGTCTCAAGTGTAAATTCCGCCCAAATGTGATACTTTTGTGGCAAAATCGTAAGGACAATTTTTATCGGAGTGGTGTCGTTCCAAGAAGTCTCAGGATACTCGTTGAGTTCCCAGTTTTTTCTGGTGAGTGGCATTCTCGAAGGCAATCATTGTTTTTTGAGTGAAGCAATTTCGAACGATTTTGTGAGCAATAAAAGGAAAGTGAAAAACGTTTGATTGCCCCATTTCGTGGGGCTTCCGAATAATTGAACCCAATTTACGATGGATCCTTCTAAAGACGTCCACGTACATCTGTAAATTTAACCGCTTCGTCGCGGGTGAAAAATGTTTATGTATAGATGCATGCAGCTTCTAAGAATCTGCCATTCTGCCATTGCCAGGGAGGCGAAAGTGCATTAAAGTTGGCTTGAGTGCAATCGTGGGACCGGAAAGGAGGAGGCGGAGTGAAGTGCAAGTGCTGAATGGAAAATCGCTTGAGGGAGAAGATATCCTTAGATACTTCGTCTGTCTATGATTTACGGCAATTGTTATTTTAATCAAATTAACTCTCTCTGAGTTTTTGGATTTAGTGTGAAGCTTGCGGAAGGATACGTGATTGTGACTTCCACACTTTAATGAAATGTACACCATCACCGTACGACGGGATTTAATTTGAGAGAATGAGGTTGTTTTGAGTGGAATAGTTGATATGTTTTAAATTGGATTGAGAGGTAAGTGGATCGAGGTGATGCTTGTGTTGTTCCTGGGGCTCAATTAGTGGCTCACTATTTTCGACAGCCATGAAAAAAGCGGATGAGTGATAAAGCATGTTTTACAACTTGGGTTCATATTTCAAATTGTCTCCAATTCAGATCGATTGTGAAACATGCCGGAAAATAATTGAGTTTATGGTCTATAGGTGATAAGTACATTGTAGTGATTTCCCTTTCCGACACATATATATATTTATATGCAAATTTTCATTTCGTTTTTCTGAAGTCATCTGAACGGTCTTTAATTTTAAAAAGGATTTCTCCAGGCGTGTGTTTGTTTCCAGCTTATGTTGAGTATGCTTCTTCGTATTTTATTTTAATATTTTCTTGCAAATTGAACATAGGTATCATGAGACATTGTTTATACTCCTCTTGACAATAGCTCTGTCGTTTGGTGGCGAACACCTAGAGAGAAATAAGAGTTTCCAGAACAAAAGCTTCCTGCAAATATATATATATATATATATATATATAGATTATAATTCCTTGCATATAAGCACGGATGTAGTTGTGGAAGGGATGGGTGAATTTATTTTATTTTGCAAGAAGTCTGTCTAAGGATTTGTTGAACTAAAATATTTTAAATTTTGCATGCAGGTGGAATAATAAATTTTATCGAGCAATACCTAATAAGGATTGATTCCGAAAAATGTCTTATTTCAGAGGTCTCTACCTTTTGAACAATTTCTACTCACCGAGTTCGGCTACTTCGGCTACATTTGAATTCAAAATCATATGGGCGTGTTGATAAAGGGGGACAAACAATGAGTGACATTTAACAAATTCTTAAGTTCCTTTTAGAAGCAGTCTTGTCGCTTTTCAAAAATTGAGAAAAGCAGAGTTGCGTAAAAGTAAAACCAGTCCAGTTTTAGCAGGAGGTAAGTATGTCGGTGAAACTTCACATTGGGTAGGTGTGAAAAGTCCTAGCAAAGTAGCCAATGAACATCCGTACACTACTTTCGGGATAGTCTCCGGCTTTTCAGGATTGGAGCCCATCTTCCACGTTGACTCTTCACTGAAGAAAACCTTTGTTTTGTCTGGTGTCTGCGAAGGCGGGCACTTGCATATAAACTGGAGCTTCGTCCCGTTTTCTTCCCCACTTTGGTTATATTTAGCCGATATCATTGTGAAGGGCCCTACCAATGTTTTTTTATAGGAGAATAAAAAAAATCCTCTAGTGGCCCCGAGTTTCTTCACAAAGATTTTCTCATGCCCGCGGGAACTCTAATGTCTTCATTCGGGTGATTTCTTATTACCACAGATATATCGCAGATAACATTGCCCGACAGTGTCCGGATAGCTGAGTGGTTAGAGCACAAGGCTATCGTACGCAAGGTCGCAGTTCAAATCTCACTGGTGGCAGTGGAATTTATATCGTGATTTAATTGGTATCCGAACTAGTCGACTCAGCTTGTGAATGAGTACCTGAGTCAAATGAGGGTAATAATCTCTGATGAGCGCAGTACTGATCACATTGCCTCCTTCAGGGTACCGTAATCCATACACTGCGTTTTTGAATGAAATGTTTTAACATACTTCAAGGCCTTGATCCAATTGGATTGTTGCGCCGTTAACATTGCCCGACGGTCGGGACAGATTGGAATAGGTGGCCCCGCCAGTTTTGTCGGAAAAATTATTCTGTTGCCAATAGTGACACATATGTATCTCCGTCTGGAATATGGTCGTCATTTTTCTGAGATATCCTGCCAGTTTCATAATCGGGTTTTCTGAGACCACCATTCAGCTCATGACTGACTCGTCGGTGAAGATTATTAAGTGTGTAATCCCAATAGACTCGTGATCATTTGTTGACTAGTCTTCTCGCTTGATGATTGAGACAGAGTATGTCTGGCATCATAACCATCTGATGTTTGCCAAGGGATTTCTGGATGAACGATGCCAGTACTATCAAATCTATATGCATCGTTCGTTGCTTCTCGGTTCCCCTCCAAATGGACGGAGGGTAGATTTAAGATAACTTTGAGTACCGCGGTTGGCGCAGTACTTATTGTTCTATATACTTTGGCAATCAGATAGCAACTTCCCGCTGTTAGCAAAGTTCAGTCCCAGCTACCAGACAAGACGTGCATCAAAATGTCTTATTATGGTTGTATACATCCATTGAATCTGTATGGTGAATGTCTCTAGATCGTACCTATCGCATTCGAGCAATTTATAGAATTTCTGATATTGTTCCATCAGTCCTCCTAGCGTGCACCGTGAGTCCCTTATGGAGGTGCAAGGTGTAGATTATCTGCAGTGATAACCGATAATGGTTACGGTGAGATCGTCGTGTGCTCTAGAGCAGGTAGTTATTACCAGAAACCATACCAGAGGTGAGAGAACCTCTCCTTGTGGGTAGCCTCTAAGAGGTCCTACCCCAATAGACTTTCCCTTTTCATGCTCTTGACTCCCCTTTTCTTTGTTTTCTTGCCGCGCCACAAATCGAATGAGCTATAATTTAGAAAAAACAGAGACTGGGTCGAACACGTATACTGTCTGTAAGTTTCGGACAACCTTACAATCACAACTTATTCAAACAAGATTTAACTGACAGTCACACTGGGGTGGACACACTAGTCGTGTGAAATCATACATACAAGGGTATAGGGTTACATTTTATTCTTAGAATATAGTCGCGATGAACTTGTATAAAATAAAATTAATGATAGTATATTACTGGATTTTACGAATTTATTAGAAAGCCTACTCACTCGTTTCAAGTTGGGCTTGGCGGCATACCAGCCCATCACGCAACATACGGACAGCAGCGGTTTAGCGGCGACGAACCTGGTGCAATTGGAAGGATTGATTATCCCGAAGTTTGATGGGAAATACAGTGAGTGGCGCATGTTCAATGACGTTCAATTCGTTAATTCACTGCAACGAGACGCTGTCTGCGGTTGAAAAGATGCAGTACTTGAAAACGCATGTTCAAGGTGATGCTACAAGAGTCATTCAACATCTCGATGTGAATAACGAAAATTACGAGGCAGCAGGGCACATGCTGCGACAACGGTATGACAACAAGCGAGCTATGGCATAGAATTACTTGCACAGGTTCCACAACTTGCCAATGGCAAAAGAAGATTCTAATTCCTCTATCAAACGAGTAATGGACGCCACCGCAGAGTTCATCGCTAATATGAACAGTATCGGCGTCAATACTGAACATTGGGACTTATTGGTCATTTTCGAAACAACTCAGAAATTGGACCAACAATCTCGACGATTATGGGAAGCATCACTGGGTGCTAACGCAGAGTTAATAATAATGATTCTCAAAAATATATGTATGCGGAGTCGGAGCAGGTACAAGAATGCAGAGTAAAGGCAGTGTGGAGTTAGTGATCAAGGCAAAGTATGGAGACAACCAACGTGTCAACTTTAGTACTACCGACCATAACGAACTTGCATCCGAGAACCGAAACGCCAGTCAAGCTGCCAGCGGGACTATCAGTCAAAAAATTAGCTGATCCCCAATACGGAACTCCAGGACGAATCGACATTCTGCTTGGAGCAGACACTTACAACGAGATCGTGTTTGCAGGGTTCAAAAAGGGATCTCCTTGTGCAGTGAATACTACTATCTGACCCTAAAATTACCAGAAAAAAAATATAGTTTATACTCAAGGGCTGGAATCCCTGCATGTGAATTGAATATTCTCCGAGATATGATAGGCAGTCATACGATATACAGTGAAATATTTCGTATCCAGGTTATTCATATTTCCAGCTAATTACGGTCCGCAGAGCTAATGTTTTTAAAATTTAGTGTAAAGCAAATTTTTTTAACTGAGGGAAATTCAACTCAGATATGCATCTGTAAACGAGGACACGCCTGCCGGACTTCTACCGACTAAGAGCTTCCTTATACTTTCTCCACATTTTTTCAGCGGAGCAACCGTTCTGGTATTGCTCCGCGGGGCTGTTCTGTTCACCTTACATGAATTAGCTGCTACTGTTTTGGGAGGTTTTGATTATAGTAGCTCCCCTTCTATGCCTCCGCTACGTTTTTCTCTTCTTAGTCGCATGTGCATTCGCTTCATCGTTGCAACAACCGCGTTCTACGCTGCATCTGATTTTACTATGCTGCTTACCAGATTTTCCACTATTTAACGGGTCTTTAGCACAGTTTCCAAGTTTCTTCTTATCATCATGTTCTGCATCTCAGGATGCCTCTTCGTCAATAGAATAGCCTGGTGATTCATTCAAGTTGTACCTATGGAGATATTTTTTTTGCTCATCGGGTACGTTTAGGAACTGAGACAAATTATAGCTCGTCTTGTTGTGGTTTTGCACAATTGACATATTTATGTTAGGGATAAGTCTAGGTGACTAAGGACCAAGCCACTTGCCACATAGTTAATGAGTTCGTTCAGTCATTTAGTTTCCTTTGGTTTGCGAACTGCTTCTTGTATAAGCGGTTTGCTTCATCAGCTCAAATATCTAACGGGATCATCTCCACAATTATGCATGTTGTGCAGCATGTGCGAAGAGCGGTTAGCTGATGTGTAGCTTGAAACTGTCTGCAATTTTCTGAGATGATTAGCAATGATGCCGCAGCAGCAGTAGTCGTCCTTCGAGAAGTCTATATTTAGAAGCACCCTTGCTAATGTCGTGCTGATGGTCACTATTGTGAACCTAATGAGCTTCAAAGGGGCTCAGAGCTCAGCTTCGAGTCGAAAGTTACACCCAGGTATTTAAGTGTTGACAAAAAGCGTGTGCACCTACACTGACAGCTGTAAAGCGCAATCAAACATAATCTTGCAAAGCAGAAGACCCGGAGAGCAGACCTATGAGGAACGCCGTTATATTGTACGTATTTGACCACTTGTTCAAATTGTAGGGTAGTTTTCCCTGTCGCAAGTAGGTGAAAAACGAGTCTTTGTGTTGCGTTAAGTGCTTCGATAATCCAGTTTTATCTGGCAGAATTGAACGCGTTCTTGATGCTAAGAGTGCCCTTCAACCACTTTCGTGGTTAGCTTAATTGGTAGCATCTACTGCTTACCGAGTCTTCCAGGAGCTGTTGGTAAATGTAACCGGTTATATATTATTTGTTCGAAAACCTTGTTAACTGTATTAACAAATAGATAGTTCTATAGGATGTTGGTTCACTTATCGGCATACTCGGCCTCAGGACGAACACAAGGTGTTGTAATTCCACTTTGCGGGAAGAGACCTTTCTTTTAGGTAGTCTTAGAATACCTGTGCGAACATGCTTTTTGAAAATATGTTTATACTCGTGACTCGTTTTCAATACTTCGGTGTGTTTCTTCGGCGTTGATTTTGTCTTCTGACTTGTAGGGATTCCGTACGGCATTTCGTAATTTCCGTGTTTGCCCAGTAGTTTGGGTTGTGCTTCTGAGAGTGAACGCATCTGACCATGGAAGGATATCATAATGCCAGTTCCGTAAAATGAGTATTCCACAGCAAACCTCGGCAAATATTATATATCCTCATCAAGTGATTTTGATGACCAACCTCTTAGGTTAGGATCTATTGCTCTAGGTCGCTTATCAGTGATAACATGTTTACTATTTGTACGATCTTCGTTGACATGTCAGCGTAGATGCTTCACCAGCGAGTCATTAGGAATGTAAGGTCGATGACGGTGCCTTGTTTTCTTTAGAACGTTTTTAGATCTCCGAAATTTCCCAGAGTGATATTTACGCAGAAGGAGAATCTTAAGTGAAATCCTACCTCTCGCCGATGGTACTAGTGCAGCTCTTCGTCAAGTGAGTGCTTTCTTAATAAGTGCAACATACATATCTAGTTAGGGTTGCTTTCTGCATATCGGCGAATGCTTTCCTTATGTTTTTCACATCCGTAAAATGAACTGAATTCAAATTCGAGGCCTTTAAATAGCCAACTCTGTTTTCCGTGACAGACGATTTGACGCTTATCGATTATTTAACTGTTTCTATTAGAGAAACTTTTAGTGTATTATGTGTAATTCATAACAGCCCATTAGAGCAATAAATTCGAGATGGATATTTTCGTAATACGTTTACTTTAAGTCGTCGTGTGGAGGCTGCTGTTTCTGGCTTTTTTGAAAAATTTTTATGAAGAACTGGATAAAAGTACAAATAAGAATTTTTCACCACAGATTTAATAATATCTTGAGCGTGCATAGTAATCCACGCTGATCTATGGTTCGTTATTGAAATACAAAGCAATTTATGCACCTATCTCCAAAAAAGGTGTTTTCCTGTTGCCACGCTAGAGGGCGCCGCGATCATCTTAAAGAAAAGAAGTAAACGGCATTTTAACGTACAGACTTAACTACAGTCCGTAAACTAGGATTATTAAAAAATATTAAAAGATAAACTTTTGGTGCCGTGTTAAATCTTTTTTTGTGAATTTTGGTGTTTTTTCACGGCTTCTTCAATCAATAAAAAAAACTACTAAATGAATCGCAATTATCCTAGTTTGTGGACCGTAGAGATATGTTCTGAATAAGTTGTGAAAATTTCAAAGAATTTCGTTTGATTTTGGGCTATGTTGGCAGCCGATTTTCAACATGCAATTCCGAGAAAAACGCATTTAAAAAGTAGAATGCGATTTTTAGCCATAAAACCCTAACTGACCATTAATCTGCTATGCCTAGTCCATAAACCATAGGTTTCTTGAAGAAACACATGTACAGCCTTGGCTTCAATTCTTGTCCGTTTAGCGAAGTTATTCGAACGTCATTCGGACCGATAAATACGAGCTTTATTACGGCGATCGACATAAATCAGGCATGTGACTTATCACGTATTTAACACTATAATTTCCGAAAGACTCCGAATATCGAAAAATCTCTTTGCCCATATATTCTACACTATATTTAGATACAATTGATACCAAAAAAAATCGATTCTACGGATCCGACACACTGGATGACCCCCTTAACGAATTTACGTAGACGTAGTATAATGCGTACACGACAAGTGATTGATAGTGTTCAGCGTAGTGTTGATGATGATCTAAAAGTGTGAAGTCTCCGGTTCCTTAACAGTTAAACTTGTATCTTTGCGTAAAGCTTTTGGTATCGACCCATCAAGGTTCAACTTGTACACGCATTGAAGTCTCGCAATCCTTGTTCGCGCCGTCATTTTTTGAATGAGCCGAAGGAAACATTGTTGTTGATCCACTATTTTGTTGAGACACCTGGGAGAATACATAACATCAGATACTTAGTTAAAATATATGAAAGCGGAAATATATTAAAATTCCTGTCGGTTATAGGCTTGTTGACACACTATAGTTAATAGGAATACTATAACCAGTAAAAGGGGTAAAACAGTTCTTCTAGGACGCAATGCAACTTCCCTTAACAGAATAATAATAATAAGAGTGTCATTATTAATCTACTTTCTTTTTCCGACAGTTGGTTGAAAGGTTTCATAAACAGAGATAAAGCCAAAGTCAGATGGTCCAAACGAATTTTGCTTTACTAGAGTGTCAGAGTAGGCGCTTATACATATGCATACATTCCTAATTCCTGTTGAAGAATAATCGTTAACAAAGCTGTTGGGTCTTGAGAATCTTTCCTAAGTATCTCATTTCCATTCTGTCAATAAAATAAAATTTCAACGCCTTCAGCAGCAACGTCCACGTTTAATTAAGAGCTCAATTAGTAACGACCAACGCCAGCCGAACTTATTCCTCAAATACCCTCCGAATCTTTATCTCCTTCGCCAAAAGTGCGTATGGATGGTAGGACGACTCGTGCCGTGGCTAGGTTCACATCCTAAAGAACAACAACCGAAATATAAAACTGAATAGACCAATTTAAAATAAAATAGTCGTTATATTTGCATACAAATATATTCGGTAAACAAAGAAGGACCAGAGAGAGACTGGGCACTTATGTATATTTGTATCTGAATTCAAGCAGAAATTCAAGGGAAATAATAATTAATCCTTTACAGCTTTAATTTATGCCATAATTAATCATGCTTTTTCCCCGGATATGCCCAATTCATTTGTGTGTGCGTGTGGTGGAGAGAACGCCATAACTATCAGACGGCTAGTAATCAAGTGCCTTTGAATGGGTTAACAAGGAAAAATATGGTTACTGCTGTTTATATTGGGCGACATGCGACGGTCCAAAAGTACTTTACGCAATTGTTTGCGCTTTTCCTGAAATAGGATGGCAAAATTGCGTACATATTCATCACTATTTAAATGGGGATTCTGTTCTTAATATTGTATCCACCACGGGAAATTTCAGATAACATCGCGAGTATCTACACAAAGTGAACAAGAGACGTTCAAGAAGTTCAAACAAAACCATTCAGGGCTCTGCTTAAAAGTATGAAAATTGTGTTCATGAAATCAACATTTATCAAAATAGAATTTCCCAATATTGATTCCCTTCCTTGAAAGAATTATGAATGAAAGCTAGACACCGCTTTCAAAGGTTCTGTTAGTGCCGGGAGCGAATTAATCGGTAATCGGTGTTGAATACGGGATTCTGCACCGCACCCTCTTTAGGGACCCCTCCCAAGTGGGGAAGGTTGGAAATTCCTTCGGTTGATTAATGACGTGACGTGAGTCCAATGCAATTTCTTCGTCTCCATTATCGTAAGACGCCGTTCATTGTCTTTTTTTGTCGGCCAACACTCAGAATCTCAGAGAGCGACAGGACGGACGACATTGCGGTAAATTTTAGATTTGACTAGTTCGTTGATACGTCGATCACAAAGAACACCAGTTGTGAAACGCCACTTCATCCAGGTTGCGTTAATGCGTGAAGCAATTTCATAACGCAGTTCTGCATTGGCTGATAGCGTGACCCGATGTATTTAAATCGCTCAGTTCTGGGCAGATTACTGCCGCTGACAGAGATTGTGGACCTGATTTATACTACCTATCTTTTGTAATCGGAATTCTCCGGCCAATTCGGAGCAGGGCTGAGCTACTTATGGCTTGTCGAACCTCTTTTCGATAACATCCGCAATATTCATGCCCGGTATAGTGGCATGGAAGGCACCTTTAATGATGATCCAATCAGCATGTTCAGTATGCTGGGCGGGTATCCCCCAAAGTTCACCCTAATAATCTTCTGCTGATTTGTTAAGATTCTATGAATGATGTGAAAAAACTACGCTGGTTCCTTGTGTACGTTGCATTCTTAACAAGTCTGGAGTCACTTTCGCCGTTTCATCGTAATGAACTGGATAGAGCAGAAAGTTCAAAAGAGTCTGCTTATGTATGTCCATAACTTTGACTACGAGTGTTTAACCGGTATTGATCCGTTAAACCATCTGCACTTTATTTTTCACGCGTCTACTGGCATATCCGGTGCGCCCTTCTAGACGAATTTCCCTTGGTGGATATATTAAATCAATACGACGAAAGCGAATCTTCTGGCCATGCAGCTTGACAGCCGCAACTGTACCACAATACACAAATGACTGAAGTTGGAGGAGCGACATTTGGCACACAGTGAGGACTTAAAATTGTCATTGATTTACTATTCTCGGAGTTGCTGGCGATACGTAGAGCCTGAGAATAGCTGGCCTCTTTGAAGGATCCATTTCCGAAATTCAATATTGGTTCACGTGATTGTAGACTAACGGCAAAGGAGAGTGGTCATGTTGATGCCACTTCTCCCCCTCGTCCTTTGGTTACCAGTTTCCGTCATGACCTTCAGACAAACAGTCTCCCTGATGACAGCCGGAATTGTAATAAGAGGCGGTAAGGGGTACCTGCCTCTGTCGTTGTTATTTCGTGGTAGAAGCAGATGATAAAGAGCTTTATTTTCTCTACAACTGCTGTCTACGTGAAACAGCTGCCACATATTGTGGCAACTCAGGTGCAGCAGGCGAAGTTGGCCTCTTGCTGATTGTAGCACCTAGACGTCCAACCGCCCCACGGTTATCGGTTTCGATGCTGTTTGGGATCCCGAATCTATTAACAAATCAGACGACTCCCGACGGTTGTTCGTACCTGAGATGAGATTTCTCATCTTATGGATTTCCATTTTATGATACATTTAACTGCCAGGTGTGATGATACCTATAGTATACAAAGTTCCTGCACTTTCCTCACCAATCCTACGATGCCGATATTTTTTTACTCTCTTGCCCAGTTTGGTCAAATTTCTATGGGTAAGGCAAGGGGCAAGCAGGTTCTTAATGAAGACAAATGTTAAGAAACCCGCGTTTGGTGCTTAAACGAAAGCCTGGACGGCTAAATCAACTCCAGCTTCAAGTTTAAGGTACCCGCGCTACTTTTCTTTCTGAGTTTCTATATAAGGGTTGCTGCGACTTATTTGATTCTTATTTATTTGATGGGCAGAGAGCATCCCGTGAGCTCGAAAACCTAGAAAAACTTGACGAATTCGCCGTGATGATCCGCCCCAAAAATATTGAAGCTTCACCGAATTGTTCCGTTGACATGCAGGTGCTTGCCTGTTTTCTGACCCGACTTGGGAATGTGGCGGATCTTATGAGCACTTTAGTTCCTCTTGTTTCATTTAACAAAATTTCATCGATGAGTGCCTTCGCTTCCTGAAAAACAAACAGGTGTGCAACCACATTTAGGGTAAAAAGGAGAATCATCCAATCTGAATCGATACAGATATTTCTTATAATCGTCATGTTCTGACATGCAGGAGGAGTAGATCACTCCTCAATACAGGCAGTCAGGGTGTAGGTTCAGCTACCCGTCCGCAAACAACGATTCCTGCCTTGCCGGTTTTTGGTACTCTGTATACTTTTCAGGTAGATTATTTCTTTTTTTCGTACGGACAACGTATCTCACTTTCCAGAATGTCTATCGAGACCATTCCCGCCATGACATACGCTCCCTGCCTGATATAGTTCTAAATGTGCTGCACACCCTTAGCGTTACTAAGTGGTAAGTTAGCCCCCTTTCCATTGCTCTTACACTTTCCATATAATATTGTAGAGCCAGCCACTCCGGCCACTGCGGCTCTATCTTGTCCGTGATAAGCTTTTTTTGACGCTTTCTCCTAGGCATAGTCTAGGTGTCCTTTGAAATAGATCTTTGCGTCAATGATCACCCTCAGATATTTAAAAACCGGTTTTGAAGATGATGTGGCCAACAATGCTTATACTATTCCTATTCATTTTCTACGGGTAGTAATCAAGACAGCCTACAGTTTTTAAACTGGACCGTCTTCAGCCATGCTTTTATGGCGCTGATGGTTTCGTTGGCGTATATTTCAGCATCTCCAGGTAGTTTTGCAAAGGCAATCATGATTAGATCATCTGCAAAACCGATTATTGTCACGTTCTTTAGCAAAGGATGGACAAGGATACTATTATACATCACGTTCCACAGGAAAGGACCCAACACTGACATCTGTGTTGCTCCTCTTGTGATGGTGTATTACTGAGATCTTAGCATTTATTGGTGAACATTGCGTCGAAATCCAAACTTCTCTACATTCTATAATATAGAGAAGGGGTCCATTGTAGGTGGCTCTCTCTAGAAGTTTTCCATAAAGCATCCATAACGTTAAATCTAGCGAAATGATAATGAACGTCCCAGTTGTTTATTTGACTTCGGTATAAAAATTAAGCAAAACAGCATCCAAACTCGGAGCTTTATTATCACCGATTCTCCAGCAAATCTCCGTGTGGCGAGGAGGACGTTGTTCATATTTTTGACGCTTCCCTTTATGCCATATCGAGCAGAAGATGTGTGCAGTCAGTTGTGGTGTTCGTCTTCACACCTTCTTCATTGCGACCTTTCTCCTTCCCTTTCAAACGTTTTCACGGGCCAGCTCTGATTCCAAGCTCCGTGAATACGCGCAATGCAGCATCACCAATTTTCTATCTGGAGAAAAGTTGCCTGGTGGTCGCTATGAGGGTAGCGCTCAATGATAAATCAGACCATTCTCCTTGCCAATGTTGTATACATATGTTAAATGGTTTATTGAGCGTGAACTTGCCTCTCGAAAAGTGGATATATTTCCGGTGTTTGCAAGTACTAAGCAAAATATGGGCTTGCAGTTTGTAGCTCGATTGCTCCCTCCCCTTTCCTTGGCGACTTCGAGTCCCTTCTCATAGATAGTGTGTGAGAGTAGGAAAGTGATCATTCCTTTCAATTACCTATTTTCAGAAGCAATCCAAACGAAAAATCTTAAAAAAAAAACACCAAGCTCCGACTACATGGCATCTAGGCTCCGAAATACCCTCCATACTTATTTCTGTTCACACAAACTTAATAGCCGCTAGGCTCGGCATACCCTACAATTCGCATTGCCGAAGTTGCAGAGAAGAAAAGGAAACCCTCATGTACTTTCTCTGCGATTGCCGAGCTCTGGCTAGAGTCAGGCTGCGGATACTGGAATAAACCATTCTTAAGGGTGCTCAGAGAGATTTCTAGCTGCAGGGTGGGAGAGCTGCTTTCTTTCGTGAATGCTACGGGCTGGCTCTGAAGATCCGAGCCGGCTGGACTGCTTCCCTCCTCCCATAATAACAGTCACGGTCTTAGGAGTTTGTGGCATCAAAACGGCGCACCAAAGCACTAACTGGGCTCCTCGGAGCGGCCGCTGATACCTACCTACCTACTCAAGCCAAATTTTTCGCTTCTGTGCAAATTTACTGCAATTTAAGACTGTAAGAATCAAACTAAAATATGTAGTGTGACAAAGTTATTGCGTAAACATTATGAACTAGGTATAAATGGGACAAATGTCCATTCAAATATATAAAATAAACACAGCGCCTGATTCGACCAACTTCCTGTTTTCCGTCGTGCTTTGTATTTTTCCCTTCATATGCGCGAAAGCGCCTCAGGCGCCAGCAAAAGCCTCGGCTGAAACTGATGGAGTGCGACACACAGTGTTGAATTTTCGAAACGGTTCGTCGTCGGACCACTAACTAAACACCTTCCCATCGTCAGAGAGCTAGCCTGGAACCGTTTGTCATATTACTTCGGGTTGGCCAATTCTCCCGCCTTGCTGAGCCTTCAAATCAGGGAATCCCTTTCACCAACGGGAAGGAAGAGAAGAACTGTTACTTCAAGGAATTCCACGCCATCCGGCCCCTACACCGGTCGAGCTCTAACTTCTTTCCAACGAGAAGAACCCGAATATAATGCCCAATATTGTTCCACATGTCAGCGCTCCTTAACATCTCGACAATGTTGTCTGAAGATAGATCCCCTGTCTATAAATAGAGTTGCTGACCTTCCACAAGAAAAAGGTGTGATGGAGTTGCCTACAGCCTTTCTGCAAACCACATAATCAGGAGAGACTGCTAGACGTAGGGCCCCAGTTGCCACTAGCCGGCTTAAGTTTGAAACTCCACCTGCGGCTTTGTTCGCTGCTGCATTGATTTGCTCGAAGAAGCCAAGATTCAGTCAATGGTACCTTACCGTTGGTTTTGACTCGATTATCGACTCGCCGATTGCTACGAGACACTGGGTTGGAACTCTCCTTTTAGTCAGAATGACTGACGGAAACGGATCTCATCGTATCAATATACCAAGGATGCTTTGCGTCCAGCAACAAGCGCTGCGACATCATCTGTATAACCGACCAGGCGCGACTTTTCTGGCATGTCGGTTGGTTCGTAGGGTATCATAAGAAACGTTCCGGCCCTAAGATGGATCCTTGCGTTACCCTCTACCTCTTCTGACCTAGCACTTCATAGAGCAGATACTTCCTCAATACTGATATTGATATAGGTAGTTCGGCACGCGGAAAGTACTGTCTAGTGTGCCCAGAATATCTTTCCATCTTATGGAATTAAAGGCGTTTCTGACATCAAGCGTTACGAGGAGTACTACTCGTCGAGCTTACCGCAGTGTGCCTTCGCTCAACGATCTGCTTGCTTGCATGAGAGCGTCCACTGTGTATTTCTCTGTTCCAAAAGCGAACTGTCATGGGGATAAGGCTCCGGCAACGCGTATCGCTTCAGCGAGTCTACTTCTGATGAACTTTTCGAATACTTTCTCGGCAGCTTCCAGTATACAACATGGGTGATACGAAAGCGGCAGCTCAGGGTCGCATCTTTCTTTTGTTGCTCAGCGCAAGCTTCCCCAACAGGCAAGCGTTGAACGCGCCGAACAGTAGATCCGGTCGTTATTGGAGCATCAGTTTGTATACTTCCGTTGGGATACTAACGCCTCCTGGCGCCTTCTGTCTTTTCATAAAGAGGACTGCCTTCTCCTTCGTCGACCAGACCCTGTCTGCGGTGAGCTTTCTTCCTGTCTATAGCGCTCCAGAGTCTCCTTTTGTCTGGTCTGTACTCTGGTACATGCTTTCTCCTGGTTGTTTAGATGTTGTGTCAAGCGGCGGAGTTTTCAACACCCCTTCCGGAGCTCTGCAATTTCCGCCGTACACCAATACATAGAAGCCTTGTCACGTCTCGATGCTCTCCTGGGCATGAAAGCTCCGCAAGCCGTGATTATTTGATTCATAACTGAATGCACGACACTGTCAGTTGCAGCGCCACCAACCCCAGAAGTTTTTTTCAGCACGGCCACACTTGCTCCAAGAGAGATAGAGTTTATGTCAACTACTGCGAAGGCAATGTATTGATCAACACACTAGTGCACCAGTGATTCTGACGCGAAAGCTACGTCGGGAATGCTTCGCTCGCAGTCTGGGAGCCGAGACTTTGGGGTGGATCCGACGTTTAAAACTACTAGTCTTGTTCTCGCCGCCATTTCGAGAATTGGTTTCCTTTTTAAGGGCTCTGGCATTGAGCCACCTTCGACCAAGATCTGCCCCTCTATCCCTAAGATAGCGTCCTCAAGAGCATGACGCCTGCATCATCTCGTTCGGGATTAGATAGGCACTGAAAAACCTTACCCATAAACGCCGAAATCGGACAACTCCGCCCACTCGGCCTTTGGCAAGAATCCCAAGGTCAGCACCGTCCCGAACGCAGATGGCAACGGTACCTAATATGTCGGGGTGCCATGAAGCTGGGTCCTTGTTTTGGTACAGTTCACTGGTGAGCACGAGATCAGCTTTGGTCTCCACAGCGAACTGCGCCAGCAACTTGTGAGCGGTTGTACCCCGGCGCATATTTATCTGTAGGATGTTGGATCATGTTAACCGCGTCCAAGTTCTTTCCAGTAATGCTCTGAAGACTAGATACCACCCCGAGCTTGTAGGGTGCGCAACGCTTTGATCAGGCGCGACACGATCCCTGCATAAAACGGAATTCCGTTTTTCGTCACAGGTATTTACGTTATGGCCTGCCTGATAGCATCTACGGCATATTGCCATTCTCTGAGGCCCACGGCAGGCTGCAGACGTGTGCCACCTGTACATCTGTAAAATCTGATTGGGCGGCCCAGATTTGTATTCTGCATATTACCTGACCAATTTTGATTTTCCCGTTTTTTAGAACCTTACTTGCGTATTGCTCGGCAAATTCCTTCACAGCATTGGGCTCGGGAGTTCACCGAGGTGATATCAATCCGGACATTGGTTGCCTCCGGACATTCGCGCTTGATAATTTCTTCCACCACGTTCTTTTTTGTGAGGCCTTCAAGGTCTCGGATTTCCAGGAAGCAGGTAGATTCTAGACTAGAAATCGGAGCTTTCTCTCGCAGCATTCCCTCGTATCTTTATCTGTTGTCCTCGGGCCTAATTCGACCAGGACTCCACCATCCTTCGTTTTCCGAATGGAAGACACTTCTGCTCCGTTATCTACGGGTTTGATCCTGTAACGGATTATGATGACGACTTCCGCAAAGGCCCTGCCTTCCGTCGGCTTAACTAACACAGCTGGCTGTCTAGTACTCCCTTGCCTCCCCACTTTTCTTTCAATGCTCCATCTTTCGAGTCCGTCTTAATTTTAAGCAGAGGGTTTTCTGATGATGCGGCGTGTTGTTGCCTGCTGTCGCCCTTCGCCTTCTTCTTTTGAATCCTGGAGAGTACCGCAATGAAGCCTTTTTGAGATGCCCTTTCCTCCTTTCTTTTTTTTTGCGGTCCGCTCTGCAACGAAGTGTCAGCGATTTTTGGCGCTCGTGTTGTTGCTATTGGGGGATGCGTGCTTTTCGCACATTTTCTGTTACTCTCCATGTCCGTCTATTGCACGAAATTCTATCCAGGAACTCCTCTAGCTCCATTAGCCCGTTTTTCACCCTTTATGTGACGTTTTTCTAGGGGAACGTTGCAGTCTGCATGCGCTTCACAACGGGTGCACATTTCTTGATAAGGCTTTCCTTCTCGGCTTTCCCACTTATATTCGAAATCAGTCAGTTTCAGCAATTTGCATTGTGCCCCTTTCCCTTCCTTTTCCGCAACAACCTCACTGTCTAGATTGTCAATTACGGCGCAGTTGCCGCATCGGTTTGCAAGCCTTCTCTGTTTGTGCATCCCAAAGTCTCGTCGAGTATTTCAGCCCTTGGCACTGGGGCGAGCCTGCTGTGTAGCCAACCCTTTTTCCATTCCAACTATTTCCTCATTCATATTACTTATGTGTAAGGGTGCGGGACGCAATAGTCGGGAACGGGTATACCCAGGGGACAACGCTCCAACCCCAGTTCGCTGAAGTCTGACCTACCTTATCGAACTCACGGATGGATCAGCACTCGCTCAGGGTAACGCGGTCTGATAACACCGGTTTAATGCAGACTACCTGAGCAGAGTCCCGAAGGGGCTGGCTCTTGATATACCCGACGACTACTACCTTGGCAGAGCTAGGCTCACATTACCCCATCGTCCGGAGACACCCAGTGTGTCCCGGCGTGTAACGGTCGTGACCAGTTCGCTTTTCATCCAGAAACTTTCTCGAGGCAATTTCCTAGGCCGCAGGTATTATGCCAGCTACAGGGTCAGAACTACTTATTTGGGGACTTCGGGGACGCCACTCCCCGTATCGTATGCAACCCGTTAAGGATCAATGACGCCCCTGTTGGTCAATAAATAACAGCGACTGGAAACGATCCCACGTTGAGCGCCAGTTCCACTGTTGCTTCCAGTCTTATTTAGAATACATATATACTTTGATGGTATTCAATACAAAAGTAAATTAGCGACTAACCTGCCATACATAAATGGGTAAAATTAAGGGTGAACTTGTTGCCATTAATTGGTAATGTCTTTGACTCAGATTGCGCCTTCGAATTTAATCCGGTGTTGTCATCGTCTGGTTTGCTTAGAAGCATCAGCTTATATAGGGAGTAGGTTGAATTTAAAACGAAATCCTTGTTACGCGATATTCGTGTTATTTCTCCCCCGCATTTAATGGTTCAAGTTAAATTTTGTGTGATTAGGTTGTCACTCATCACGAAAGTATGGGGTTAGATGGGATTGACTTTCCTCGTAAATTCGTTGTGTAAATTAAGCAAATCATGTTGGGTATTAAGAGAAAATTGATGCTAAGAAACCTGTAGCAAGCGGCTCTGGTTAACAGTTGCAGTGCTTGGCTGGCTTTGTGTTTCTTCAAAATGTGTGCCACGTGCCAAACGTTCCCTAATATCAAGGAAAGTGGAAATATGTATAAATTTATTTAATTTCCGAATTACAATTTTCCTTAACGTTAACGATTAGAACCTCGCAAGGAATTTGACAGGATATCGGTGTTCCTTGAATTCATTGTGAAGATATTCTGCCAGTACACGCCGAATTTAATTGCAAACTTTGTCTGCTTCGAAGTAAGTTTGCATTATTCATTTTACTTGTGAAGGTTTACAATTAGAACAAAACGAAGCATGGAGCAATCACCGCGATGGATGCACACGCTACCCGGCTACATTCAAGGCAACAATCAATCCACACAAAAACCCAAATTCAAAGTTCGTATTAAAAGGAAAAGAAAACAGCTCCCAAAGCCCGAAGTCCCTTTGAGGGAAACTTTCTATCCCAATGTAAAGCAAGTCTCGATTACGTTAACACAATTTTCGAAATTATAAAGAAACATTTCCAGTTCCTGCCCTCATTCCCGCTCTCAGCGTTAATGCCTAAAAAGTGGTGGATTTGAAAAGGCGCCTTCATTTTAACAACAAAGGCGCCGAGATGGAAGATGAGGCTCTCCGTGTTGGGCAGGAGCATGCAAAATGAAAACCGCCTGGGGCCACAATAATGCCAACACAAACCACCGTCACTACTTGTCTTAAATAAATTGCAACATCTGCGGCGAACAAAGGAAATCGTTTAGGGTATTGTGGAGTAGAGCGGAGGCTGCTGGGAGGTCCCAGCAGTGGGGAAGAATAAGGTGAACTTCATCTCGAAGAAAGCCACGTTATAATTTAAACTTCAATCGGGAAAACCTTCGGAGTGGAACAATGAATTGAATCAAGTACATTACTACGAAATTAAATTACACAAATGAGGGTGGGCAGCTGGGCGGCGAGGGGGAGGCGCGAGGCGTCGAAAGCGCAACCTGCTGTTTCTTGCATTGTCGCGCGAAATTGGAGCACTGAAGTGCAATTTTGCAGCTGCGGTAATATGCGCTAATATGCACTTAGGCAAGGCTGCCACTGCTGGGTTATGACATCCGTGCTGCTGATGTAACATTTTTGCCGGCATTTGTTCGGATCAGAACTCCACCCGGCCGTAGGGTGGAGTTGGATGAAGAAGTCATTTGTGCCATAATTAATTTATGACTCGCAGGACAGGAACCCTTCCCACAGCGAGTACGCTAACACTTGCCAACGGAGTATTACAGCTCATTAAAATTGTGCTTTTGCATGGCTCTACAATTTCCCGAAATTACGAAATAATGAGATATAATATTTACTCCTAATTAAAGTCGCAGAGAATGTTTGTTCAAGTAGACTCAATTAATTATCAACTGCAGTGATGATTGCCTTAAGTGGAAAGTACGCTCTCTTTGCTTTCTCCGTGTCGCGTGCTTGGGAATGCTGAAGCGTTGCGGTAGCTCGAGAGGGTAAGTGGACGGTAAAAACCAAGTGTTTTCAGTACAATTTGCTCTTCCCATAGCAAGAACCGACATACATAAATACTTACCTTTTCAAGTGCATGAAAGCTCTCCCCTGGAAGGATAGCAGCCAACATAAGAACAAAACCCACATGTTAATGTTCTTTTACTGTTGACTTTTTGCCATTGTTGTAAGTCTTACTTTTTCAGTGCACTTCAGATTGGTGGCTATTGGACTGCAGGAATCTCTGCTCATTTGTTACAGGAATTCATCTGAAGGAATATTTGCAATAACGCCCTTATGAGTTGTGAACTGACATCTACCGGAAAACATTTACGGAGAGCTAATACGTGGTGAACATTAAGTGACTCGCATCTACACGAGAACACTGTCTGTTCTTAGCTAATTACATCAGAACTCATTAAGACTTCTCAAAATATTTGAAATCGTTTTCAGCCGTCCTGCGACTAAAGAGACGTCACTCGAGATAATCCAAGTGAACTGCATAGCTCACAATATCAGTATCGTCTTCCTCCCTACAGTCCGCAAATTTTTTTTCCACAGAATGTGGCCATGAGGAGTATCAAATGAAAGGGCTCAGTTAGTCCTTTTTGGAACTGATGATATTTTTGATAATGAATGAAAAAATCAGAATCGTGTATCTAAAAGAAATCTAGGCCTCAAAATCCATCCGGTTCCAATATCTGCACAAATAAAGTTAATAATAGTATTTTTTCATATTTCAGAAATTTAACTGGAAACCCCTCTTAAGTCCATGTTATAACATTCAGGGATAACATGAGGCATAACTCTGGGAAATTTGAAGGAAATCCAACTATTATTAACAAAGTTATAGAAGGTGAAACTTTTACATTTTGTGTGAATTTCGTGCATTCTGAAGCGTGTATGACGTCATCATAACATATTAATTCGCCAATATCGCAATAAAGTGAGCTCACATGAATGGGAGGTCGCAGGGAAACTAAAATCGGTTGAATGTCTGTCTGTCTGTCACACGCACTTTTCTCAGAAACGGCTACGATTGATACGAAATTTGGTGAGAAGGTGGGAACTGTGAACGCCCAGACATGCGCGGATAACATCTGTCTACGTTGAGGTTAAGAAGAGTCCTCATACATGCAAAATGGGGGTGTAAAATTTTTTTGCATCGAATATAGTCAGATATCAAATGGAAGGGGTTGATTAATACTTTCGAAGCCGGTGTGTTATCCCACACACTGCTGCAACCTGGCGCAGCAGCGTCTTTCTAAGATTTCCACCTCCATCCATAAAAAAAAAATATATATATTTCCTGGCGTACCAGGTTTATCCTCACCTGAGTTGCAAACGCAGAGCTGCATGCGACCAGGCGCGTGTCATGGGTTGCGGATAGTGACATGATCCACCGGGTCAGCTATGAATATCGCAAGTTAATCTTGTAAATGCAGTGACGTTACACTGTATTTCAGCGGCTCCCCTCCAAATACCTTCCCTAACTATGGGGCATTGCAACATTGGGGCTCTGTTGCAGGGTTGACTGCCTCCCCAATACTCGTGGGAACAAAATTGGGGAAAATAATTCAAATTCCCCAGGGACACGAAGACAGTACCCAACACGGTTAAGGGTCGTTCAACAACATCAGAGCGGTTCTTCGCCCTTGGATGTTTTGGCGGTTATGCCGTCAACCACCAGGGACGGGAGACCTAGGCGTCCTATGGTTCGGACGAACCAACTCAACGAATTTATCGTTCGGGCCTATTACCGTGTCACGGATTTGGAACGGAATCCATTATGGTACAGACATGGACTACATGACGCGTTCATAACCCGATTTCTGGAGCTAAGTCATATTCCGGAACAGAACGTCGTCAACCAGTACCGGGTGATCGTGAATAACAGCCTTACCAACTAGGCAACAAATCTTCCAGGAGGTTTCACTTGAGCTCGGGCTGGAGTCATCAAATTACCGGACTAGTCAAAGGAGTAACACAAGCACTCCACCTGTAAGGCACTCCATGAATCCAGTAGTCAGGAGAAGCCTAGTAACTGGGGATGTCGACCCAATTTATAATGAGGCTTTGACCGCATTCCAGCTCGCATTCACAGAGTATGCTGAGATTCTTCCAAACGCAAAAATCCTCGAGGTGCTGAAGTAGAAACTTGCGGTATGCTCCAATCGCATCCGTAGGTATCATAAAAGCTTTCAGCGAAGGACAGACAACACCTTGTTCTTTCAGAACCTTCTGGCTGAAGCGGTTCAAGAGCACTCACAGGATATTGGCAAATCAATTTAATCAGATGATTGCCGATCCTGATTTAGTTCCACCATTTTTCACCAAGGGGATAACTTGCCCTTCAAAATGTCGACCAATTACTTGTCTTCCTACCATCTACAAGGGCTTCACTTCAGATCTGTGCGCGAACATCTCAAAACATCTTGATGTTCATAAATTGATAGCTGAGGAGCAAAAAGGATGCGCAAAAGGCTCCCGAGGCTGCAAAGAACAGCTTATAATCGATACGGTAGCTGTAAAGCAGGCTGTCCATCAGAAACGAAATATCTTGACAGCCTACATCGATTATAAAGCAGCCTTTGACTCCATATCACATTCGTGGTTACTACAAGTGTTACGCTTGTATAAAATCAACCCGAATGTCGTTCTTCTTCTGAGAACAGTAATGAAGAATTGAAGCACGAAGCTATCGGTACCCTCACAAAAAGAGGATAGAGATCTCCTCTTCACAGTTGCATAACCTACAACTGGAGCTGGTGATTGAGGAGTCGTGAAGAATGTACCGTTTATAATTTTTTGTTGGGAACGAAGCATCCTGAATTGAAGTAAAGAATGCTTCGATCTCATAGAAAAGTACACCATTTGTCAACAATTTGTTGGAGGCTTCGATGTCAATGCCTGACAACAACAAATTTTTTATATGACCTCCGTGGATGGGTTTCCCTTTCCACATGTCGATCTTCTGTTGGACTAAAGTAAGATTCGACATGGGATCCCATTCTCTGCTTCTCAAGTTCAAAGGAGATAATTTATTATCTGCCGTGACGGTAGCCTGGTGTATTTGGCTAGAGGATTGTTCCTCAAACTCACGAAGAGAATGCACTTGATTGTAGTACAACGTTTTTAAATCAAGTACCCCCCTTCCTCCCTGATGACGTGGGATAGTGATGATCTATAGTGCATGTTGTTGTTTGCAAGAACTACCCTTACCCGTCTATTGACAGATTCTAAATCAGTATTACTCCACTGTATCACACCGAAAGTGTATAGAAGGGCGGGAATGTCGAAGATGTTGATTACCATGATTTTATTTTTCCCGTAAAGCTCAGTTTTAAGGACAAGATCCAAACGTCGTTCAAATTCCCCCAGCAACTTAGATTTGATTATTGCCACAGCAGGTGTTGTTGCTTGCAATATGCCGAGGCATTTGTAGACGTCGTCCGAATCCATACCCTCAATTCGGATGTTATTTTGGCTGCATTCTTCGTTGTCGATGTGTTTTCTCCGAACAATTGTTTTTATGCGACATTTTTCCAAACCTGAACTGGATGGTGATGCCCAGCAAGGAGCGAAGTTGGTGCTCGTCTTTGACATACAATTTGATGTCGTCAATGTACATTAAATGGCTTAATGTATATTTCGACAATATGCCATGCCTGACTTGGAACCCGTATTTGCTTTCATGCAAAAGATGGGATAGCAGATTCAAAGCCAAACAAAACCACAGTGGGCTTAGAGAGTCGCCTCGGAAAATGCCACGCCTGATTGGTATTTTTCCTGATGTTTGTTGGGATACCGATAGCTTCGTGCTCCAATTCTTCATTACTGTTCTCAGAAGAAGAACGACATTCGGGTTGATTTTATACAAGCGTAACACTTGTAGTAACCACGAATGTGATATGGAGTCAAAGGCAGATTTATAATCGATGTAGGCTGTCGAGATATTTCGTTTTTGGTGGACAGCCTGCTTTACAGCTACCGTATCGATTATAAGCTGTTCTTTGCAGCCTCGGGAGCCTTTTGCGCATCCTTTTGCTCCTCAGCTATCAATTTATGAACATCAAGATGTTTTGAGATGTTCGCGCACAGAACTGAAGTGAAGACCTTGTAGATGGTAGGAAGACAAGTAATTGGTCGACATTTTGAAGGGCAAGTTATCCCCTTGGTGAAAAATGGTGGAACTAAATCAGGATCGGCAATCATCTGATTAAATTGATATGCCAATATCCTGTGAGTGCTCTTGAACCGCTTCAGCCAGAAGTTGTGAATCTTGTCAACTCCTGGCGCCTTCCAGTTACCTGCCTTGTCAAGGGCTGCTTTAACGTCGACTTCAGTTACGTCAGGCATGGTCATTTCGGGGAGGGCCTCGCATGAACGAATAAGGTGTGGGAGCCACGCTGCTTCTAAATTGCAACGGCTGGATTCGCTCCAAACACTTCTTCAGAAGTCTTCTGCCTTATCCAGATTGAGGTTACTTTCCCTATCTGAGTTGGTGAGATTTTTGTAGAATCTCCGTTGGTTCTGGAAGAACAAGGTGTTGTCTGTCCTTCGCTGAAAGCTTTTCTGATACCTACGGATGCGATTGGAGCATACCGCAAGTTTCTGCTTCAGCACCTCGAGGATTTCTTCGATTGGCATATCATTGGACAGATGGTAGTTTCCAATGATGTTCGCAACCCATTTGTGCACTCTTGGTGATGGATTTCCAAGGAGTGCTTGCGTCGCACTACCAATCTCCTTTCTCAACTTTTCGACTCTTTTGTTGAGTCGAAACACCCAGAACGGTAAACTCCTTCTGCGCATACCTCTGTTATTCGCTCTAAGATGTTGATTATGTAGACGAATAACCGTGGCAGCTGCAATGTAGATCAGGTTGCGAGCCTCTGTAGCAGTAATCTCGCTAGACAAACGATCAGCCAAAATTCTGTCAACGGCATTACTGCCGTTGACAGAATTTTGGCTGATCTGATGTTAGTAGTTGCCGAAGTAAACTTCAGTCAGTCAGGGGAGCCGCTGAAATACACGTAACGGGTTACGGATTTGTTAAGAAGGTTTACACCCCATGAAAGGGAAGAATCGGTAAGAGAGGACGAACACAAAGGAAAACGTTCTGCTTGTCCGCGGCTACTTATTTACAAGATTAACTTGCGATATTTGTAGCTGACCCGGTGGGTCATGTCATTATCCGCAACTCATGACACGCGCTTGGTCGCATGCAGCTCTGCGTTTGCAACTCAGGTGAGGATAAACCTGGTACGCCAGGTGGAGGGGACACCCGGGTATGAACCGGGGACCTCTCGATATATATATATACAGGGTGCGGCAGCATAACTTCCTTTTTTAAAATACGAGCCACTCAGTTAGTTGATGTCATAGTGGAGCGCTAGTGGTCTCGTTCAAGAGGGGATACTGTAAAGTTTTGTCCCGACATGGTTCAGTCGCCATCATGCGTTGGAATAGTGAGGAGCGTGCCTTTGCCGTTGAGGTTTATTTTTCAAGCGGATGTTCGGTTATTGCAACACAGCGTGCATTTCGGAATCGCTTTAATTTAGCCTCGTTGGTTCCCGTCCCAGACCGCAAATCAATTGTTACATGGGTCACTACATTCAGACAAACTGCAAGTCCGACAAAAGGAAGAACTGGAGTCCCTCGGCCCGTTAGATCACCTGAGAAAATTGAAGCAGTGAGAGCGTCAATGTTGCGATCGCCACGGCGTTCTGCGCGCAAACACGCATCTGCCCTTGGACTATCCGATCATTCCGTGAGAAGAATTCTTCGTGATGATCTTCATTTTCATCCCTATAAGATGGCGATAGTGCAGGAACTTTCAGAACGTGACTTCAATTCTCGGATGAACGCGTGTGAGCTTCTTCTTGATGTCGTTCCCGAGGGTGCTATTGTTTTTTTTAGCGATGAAGCCCAGTTTCATTTGTGTGAGTCGGTTAACAAACAAAACATGCGTTACTGGGCTGACACCAACCATCGAGAATTGCATGAAAAGCCTTTGCATTCACCCAAAATCACAGTGTGGTGTGCAATTTCCTCAGCTGGAATTATTGGTCCCTGGTTTTTTGAGGAAAATGAGGTTACAGTGACAGTGAATTCGGACCGGTATGTAAACATGCTACAGAATTGTTTTTTCCCACGGCTAGAAAATTTGGATTTGGGGGACACTTGGTTCCAACAAGACGGTGCAACAGCACACACTTCAAGAGCATCGATGGCTGTTTTGAGGGAACACTTTCCAGAGCGGCTTATCTCAATTAGAGGCGATTTGGAATGGCCGGCACGCTCTCCCGATCTGTCCCCTTGTGATTTTTTTCTATGGGGTTTTTTGAAATCCCGTGTTTATGTGAACCGTCCAAGAACCCTACAAGATTTGAAGACCAACATCCAAGCAGAAATTGCCAACATAACACCTGCTATGCTAACAAGAGTCATGACAAACGCCGGAAATCGGTTTACGCAATGTATGGAGAATGGGGGACGTGACCTAACAGATTTGATCTTGAAAACAATGTAAATAAAAACTTTAGACATGTACCTACATTATAAAAAATAAATAAATATTTTCCGATGCATACAATAGTTTTTATTGATTTAATATTCGAAAATATTACACGTCAGTGTAGAAGGATGTTTCATTAATTTTCGTCTCTTTCGCTTGCCGTGAGCCTTGCCTTTGCTTTCCCGACCTTTTTCGAACTCTCGTTCAGTGCAACATCGTTGCATATTCGTAAGGGGACGTCTATTTGATACTTTCCAAAACGACTCACATAGACATTTTCTTTAAGAAACTCGACACCATATCAAACTCAAACCCACCAAGATGTTTTTTCGTTCGCAAATAACATTGAACATTAGAATTCACACCGAAAAAGGTATCTTCCCCTTTTTTGTGGCGGAACGATGCGCACTCTACTCCAAGCTTAATCGATAGAGCAAATAACATATGAAGAGAAAAACTAGAAAACCGCCGATTTCCTCAGTTTTTTTTTTGCGGTAAGATTTGTCAGACATTTTCCAACATACTCTCCACTTTGCGACCACCAGCTTTTTCAAAATGCCTGAGAACTCCCACGGGTGACCAGCCTCCTACGTTTTTCCCGCACCCCCTGCTCTCTCCCATCTCCCTCAGAAGCAACTACCGTTCTGGTGATTTCATCACCCAGCAACAGTTGCTCCCGGGCTTTCGGCAACCTTAATCCAAAGCATAAGCAGACCAGACCATCACTTGCTCAGATCGCTACGTAGGATATATTGGAGCGTTGGAAGGTAAGCAACCGAAATGTGGAAATATATCAACTTTTCTCGCCTGTGATCTCCATCCAAGTGAATGAGAAAATGCTGAACCTTAGAAAAGGCAAAAGTAATATCAACATTTCAAAGAAAAATATGGTGCAAATGATTGACCTTTAAGGAAGATTGTCTCAACGCACATCAAATAAAAGCTGTCAGCCGGTTGGTTACCATTTGCCAGTCGACAAGCATTTTGGATCCGGAGACTTTGGCACTTTGAAAATAAATTAAATAAATGTAAGTTGAAGCACCTAATTGAGTTCGCGATGGAGTTAGACGCTAGTTGGTTTGGCTAAATATATTTGGGAAAACGGTCCTCTAGTTATTGACTAGAAAAGAAACTTTAACGATGAAATAAAACTTGTTGACGTGAGTGTGTGTGATGACTGGTGTTTCTTGTAGTTTTGCCATATTTTGTCTAGAAGTTAACAGAGATGGCAAATGGATATGGATTATCTCCATAAGAATAAATCTCCCTCAACAGCTTTATTCCCAAAGCCCTGCACAAGACATTAACGGATCCGATTCCAGAGCTGAAAGTACCGAAATCATCAGAGGATGTCGTAGACTGACGCTGCTCTTCGATATTTTTTCGCTTGAGTGCCAGTTTATTCTGGGACGTGTTTGCTCCTCCATTCCTGGAGACTAACCTTCCCTTAGGGAGGAAATGAAAAGGCATAGATGAAGACGGTTTCATTTCGAAACTTACTTTTTCCTCACTTTTAATTCTTCTATCGCAGCTCGGTTCCTGTTCCTTCAAGGCTCATATACTCGTATACATGCATATGTTGGCCGGCAAAGGATAAATTTGACTGGCAGAATACGGAAGGATCCGCAAGCTTGAAGCGTACTTTACTTTTGACGGCACTTCTTACTAGCCCGTCGAAGCATTAATAAATCAAAGTAATCTTTATTTCCATTTCGCCAGATTAGTGCCATGAATGGTCCCAGGAGATTATATTTCAGCTCCAGTACACTTCCTGCAAAACACATGTAACTCGACAGAGGTATATGTATATAGCGTGGGGGCATGTTAAATTTATGGATTACGTTTGTGCGCGAAGTGTGCTCTTCGATATGTGCAGACATACATATGCATGTAATATTAATTTTGTATCCAAAAGCTAAATAAATGGAAAATATTTTGTTTATTAAAATAAATTCCAATTAAAGCACTACAATGTCACCATAAATTCCCTGGGAAAATAGACATCGGCTACATTGCACATCCTTCGACAGGTTGGGTTACACGAATTGTTTGAAGGATTTTATTATTTATTGCCCCTTAATGTAGCTTCCCATATAGGCGCAACACAATAATGAATTCAACCTTTTGCCATAGCAACTGCTGGGAATACACACAAATAACATACTTGAAACCATAAATATTAAATCAAACCAAATTTTTCGCAACTCCATTTGGCCTGGTATGGAATTCACATCCAATAAATGCCAGACGTTGATGGGAATGCTGGAAGCTGAGTGCTCCACTTTCGCTTGCTTCCTAAGCCAGTCCTTTACGTTTGCACAATATTGGACATAATTTATGAGGTCGAGTTTATTTTGAATTTTAATTATGCCTGGGAATTTTTGGTTCCACCAAAGCACGTGGTTGATGAAGCAAAATGGGGCTCGTAGTATACCGGAGAGCACTTCGAAGGAGCACTACGGATCAAGTGTATATAATTTCAATTACGGCCTTCTGAAGTGTTTATTGTAAACCTACTTGAAGAGTGGCGGTATTAGGGATGATTGAGTCATTCTGAAGATGGTCAGCTTCTTGGTGCGGCAGAACATCCAACAATATATGACGTTAAAATATCATCCCCTTTACAAAGGAAACAGAGAAGGGGTTGGCAATGTTCAAACAAGAATTTATACCACTTTTGCAGTTTGATTCAATTATGGGAATATATATGGTATGTACAAGATGCTGGAATGTATCTCCTTGGGTATTCCCAGAAATCGTTATGCCAGAAAAGCAGTTGGAAGAGAAGTAATCCTAGGAAATTTCCATGATTTCCCCAAACCTACTTCCGAAAGGGAGCGAACTGCAAGGCAGGGATTTCGATATTATACGAACTTCCTTATAGTGGACAGTCGAATCAAGAAAGCCGAGAACTATGTGCATCGATTGTTTTGTTGAGTAAGATTTACGTTAATTAGTTTGCAGCACCATTTCGGAAAATGTGATCATAGAACCATGAATTCATTCCAGACAGTCTTTGTTTAGATTTTCAATTTGACTTTCGATTTTGTCATAAGCTTGCATTTTGGGATATGCATAGCAGCAAAAGGGAAGCAAACCCGGTAGTATTTGCTTGCATGAGGAGCGACTGTTGGCATCGTAATAAATGTACATCACCATAAAGGAGAACGATGTGGTACAATTTTGGATATATCATACGAGTATGTTCCATGTTCCCTTTTGTTAGGAGATTGTAATCCATGCTCTGGATTGTGTCAATGGTTTTCAGTCTTTCACAAAACGACATCAACTTTAATTCTCTAAAAGTACATAACCATTAAATTAATCTTATGGGTGCTTTTATTATTATTATTACTGGAATGTACATGTCTATTTAATTTTAATGACAGTAAGTAGGAATTGGTGGAACTTGGCCCAAAATCGGGATGTCTGGAGTTCCTTATTAAGGCAGACCAAACCGGATACCGGTTGTTGCGCCCTTGACGATGATGAAGTAAGAATTGGTTCATTCAAACTAATTAAAATTAAAAGGGTCCTTCACTTAGTTCGACTACCATGTTCCAGGTAATCTTTTGTCTATAAACTTACCTTTTTGGCCTTTTTAAGGTTTCGTGTCAAACAAAACCTTATTAAAATCGGTTTACTGTGTGTCTGTGTATCGCACGCACTTTTCTCCAAAATGATTACACCGAATCAAACGAAACTTGGTGGACATATGGCAAGTATAAAATCCTGGGGCGTGGTAAACATTTTTTCCTCTTAAGATTTCCGTGTAGATTATCAAATGAAAAGTCTTGATTAGTACTTTCACGATCAAGCAAAATGGGCGTGTAAAGGGGGAAAATGTACAGACTTAACTAAAAAATATGAAATGATTCGCTTTTATGAAGTATAGGTTTCAAACACAACCAAAAGTATATGATGCTAAAACAAAATCACTAATGTGTCAAAAGGAGTTGTTTAACCGTCCAAGTTTGGTTCCTGACGTTGACGAAGTCAAAATCGACCAGCACTTATTGCTAGAGCCGTCTTTTTACAACCAGTGGGAATTTAGTTGCGCGCGTGATATACCAAACTTACGGGTAGTGTCTAATCCAGATGGATATATTTGTACGTTGATACCATCGGCATTCCATATACGTACTGGATATGTACATATGTATGCTTTTGTGCACGAAGTAATTCGGAAATATGCCAAGGATCAATTTAGATATATAGTACAATATATATACATCTGTGTTCGGTAATAGCAAAGATGGGCATATTTGTGTCCGTAAATATAAATATATGCGTACAATAGTTTTCTATGCACAACACAGCCCTCCGCGGCATCTATAAGACGGAAATGAATGCCGCAATAACCGCAGTCAACAGAGGTCCTGGAGGTGAAGCATCAACAAATGATCTTCACAACCACCTGAAGAACGTTATCATAAATACGGCCACAAACATACTTGGCCCCAGCCGCAAAAGGAGTCGGAACGGCTGGTTTGACGATGAATGTAAGCTAGCAACGGTAGTAATGTTGTAGTAATGTTGCATTCTCAAAGAACGCGGGCACGCGCAGAGACTTATCACGAACTCCGTCGAGCGGAGAAGCGACTTCACAGACGGAAAAAGGAAGCCTGGAAGAACCAACAAGTCTGTGAACTAGAAAAGTACAGGGAGCAACCGCACCAGGCGCGGAAGTTTTACCAACAAGTCAGCAGGATGAAGCCTTATACACCACGATGTTCATCCTTCCGACTGAATGGGCACATCTGAGCGATGGGTTGAGTACTTTGATGAGCTACTGAACAACCAGAACATCGGCGAGTTGGAGGTCCCGCCAACTGAACACGACGGACAAATACTGCCATCACCAAGTTTAGGAGAACCAGTCCGTGTAATTCATCGGCTAAGAAATCATAAGTCGCCAAGAGCCGATGGAATTACAGCCGAATTGGTCAAATATGGAGGCGACCAGTTACACCAAGTGGTTCACCAACTTGTGCTCAAGGTATGGGAGAGCCAATCAATGCCTGACGATTCGCAACGAAGCATTATCTGTCTCATACATAAAAAGGGAGATATCACATAGTACTGCAATTATAGAGGTATCACATTGTTGAGTACCATCTATAAGATATTCTCCTCTATCTTGCTGGGCCGGATAGCCCCATACGCCCAGAACATCATTGGCCCATACCAAAGAGGTTTCACTCCAGGCAAATCAGTAACAGATCAGATTTTCTGTGTGCGGCAAGCGATAGAAAAACTCTTGGAATATGGACAACAGTTGCACCATCTATTCATCGACTTTAAAGCCGCCTATGATAGCATAGCCAGGGTAAAACTGAACACGACCATGAAAGAATTCGCTATCCCGACGAAATTAATAAGACTGACTACGCTGACCCTGACCAATGTGCGAGGCCAGATAAAAGCAGCAGGATCACTCTCAAGACCATTCGATATCATGCGCCCACTTTAACCTGACCCCGGAGAAAGTGATCCCTGATGCTGATGTAAATGCAAGAGGTGCGATCCTCTTTAAATCCACCCAATTACTGGCCTATACTGACGATATCGATGTCATAGGAAGAACCACCCGAGACGTACAAACTGCCTTCATCCAGATCGAGCAGGCGGCGCGAGATCTTGGACTGCATATCAATGAATGGTGGCAATATCAGCATCGAAAACCAACCAAACAACAACATCAAACCGCACTGGTCAAACAGGAAGAATAAGGATAGGAGAATACAATTTTGAGACCGTTGATAATTTCTCCTATCTAGGGTCGAAAATCACAACCGATAACAGCTGCGATGATGAAATCCGTGCACGGTTGTTGGCAGCCAACAGAGCCTATGTCAAAGCTCTTACTGTACAAGACAATGATCTTGCCAGTCCTCATGTATTCCTCGGAGACTTGGGTTCTTAGCAAGAAGAATTGCGAACTCTTGGCGCGTTCGAGAGAAGAATCCTCCGAAGAATTTTTGGCCCCCTACATGAGGATGGATGAATCCGTAGCCTACACAATGACGAAATCAATGGGCGATACCATGACCGTCCGGTTGTTGATAAAATCCGGCTCAATAGGTTACGGTAGGCGGGTCACTTAATCCGTATGGATTAGGATGATCCCACCCGGAAAGTCTATAAGAGCAATTTCTGTGGTAGAGAAAGAAGACGAGGCTGACCCTGCTTAAGATGGAGCGATGGCGTAGGTCAGGACGCCAGACAGCTTTTAGGGATATCGAATTGGTGGACCTCGGCGCAAAATCGGGATGTCTGGAGTTCCTTATTAAGGCAGGCCTAGACCGGATACCGGTTGTTGCGCCGTTGATGATGATGAGTAGTTTTCTATGAATACGAGTATATTTGCATTCGAGTAATTAAATATTTTCGTATTAACACAAGTGAATATGAATACGGCTGTATTCTTATTTTGAAGCTTGAATACCGATGTACTCATACTTTTGAATGTGAATACGAATTCTTCAATATAATGTATATATGTTCCAATATTATATATGAATCTGTTGGTATTCGAATGTTACTATTAGCCTGGATACCGAATATTAGTGCCTTAATGATCTCATTACGTTGTACATATGTATGAGGAAGTCAGACTTAATGCTGTCAAATTAAAAGGTATAGAAAATTAAAGGTCTCTCAGAAGGAGATAAAAAGTATGTACACATAAACTGGGCAGATATTTACAAGCCTGAATTATTTTGTGAAGAAAAAGCATCTGAAAGCCAGTCAGTCAGGCAAATGTGTGGGTATTTGACAGGCATTAGACAGGCAAATTTTTTGTTGCCGATGGAAGGTGGAAAGCTTCAAAATCTACCGCAGGCTCTTGCCACATGGTTATGTGGGACTCTTACCCACTAAAACCACCTCCTTCTCCTTCCACTCTCTCCGCGGGACTCCCATTTGGTATTACGTCGCGTGGCTGGATCAGAATTTATTCTGCGCTCATGTTAATATTCGTGTTTCTCTCGCATTCATTCTTTTGGGTGACTTCTTCCTGCCTAATCTTCTTTCTGATGGCTGCAACCACTTTTTCCACTTCGGTTCATATCCCCTTTGCTTTCACCATGAGTTCCATTATATTTTCGGGTGTAAAGTGCTCCCCGGTTGTAGCTTCTCATGTAGCCCTTTGGGATTCGAATCTGGGGCAATGAAAATAGACGTGTTCTGCGTCCTCTGCAATATTTGGGCACTTTGGGCAATATGGCGAATCATCACGCCCAAATCGAGATAGATATGCTCGATAGCCTCCTCGAAACCTACCGTGAAGTCGCTCGATTCATTTCCGGATATCCCATATAATTTTATGAGTCCAGCGGCCTTTTTTGACTCGTCCCTCTTCTCTTGCCATTCTGCGACAGTTTCAGTTCGTACGACCTGTCCCCGACGGGTAGAAGATTCTCCGTTAAGATAAGTTCGATCGTAAAGTCGTTGTATAATATTTCTTTCGCCAGAATCTCAACCGGGACCATTCGTGCTATCAAACAAGCTGCTTCATTGGATATTGTTCTGTAAGCGCAACATGTTCGGGGGCATGCAAATTTGTCTGTGTCTGCCTCAGATATTACGCAGACACTGGACGGTCTGTATCATACAACAGATAGATCTCTGTGTCTGAAGCGAATAAGTGGTTCCATCTAAATTGACCCATACATTATGTACATATTAAAAATTGCATTTATGAAGTACGCATATATTCATCTTTAAAGTTTTTGAGTGACCTTATTAGAATTTTTCTGGGGAACTAAAACACTAAAACCACCGACGACTCCCTCCATGCTCCGCGTAAGCACTATAAAGTGATGCATCACTGCATCCCAATCTTTCTGTCATGCAAGCATTCTTCATACCAGATTTTCTGGTACCAGTACCTCTCTAAGTTCTTCCTTCCTTCCACAAATCTTGGACAGTGGAAGAATAAATGTTCCCAGTCCTCTGGGACGTCATTACAGTTTGGGTAGTTGGATGAGGTATAAAGTTTAAATCTGTGGAGGTCCTGGCAATATACTCCATGTTCCGTGAGAAACTGGGTTAAATTACAATTAACCTCATCGCACCGACTCTCCAATCACTTCGTGATGGCAGGGATGAGCTTGTGTGTCCACCAACCCTTCCCTGGGCGTTCCCAACACTCTTGTCATCGGTGTACAGATCTCTCTCTTTCTGCATTCTTTATCTGCGATATTGGAGAAATCGGCTTCACATTGCATATGTTTGTCATCTCATCTGCCAAGATGTCAACCGGAGACAGTCTTAAAGGCAGAAAACATCGGTAAGGATAGTGCTTATAATTGAGTTTTCCATCTGTCATCACTCTCCAGTATTTGATGTCCGGCTTGGAAGTGATGATATAATCACCAATTTATATACGGGTATAATTTCGTTTAGGGCGCTTGCAAATGAGGACCCCTTCCATTTTTCCCTCCGCAAGTGTTAGGGCAGAGCTTTGTAGGAGGATGGTTCACCTGGAGGCTTACCAGCCTTAGGCAGCAGCACCAAGTCCTGCCGCTTCCATGCTATAGGAAATATCGTCTCGGACATCCACGCTTTGAACAACTCGGTAAACATGGTCGGTCTGAATTTCATGGCAAGCTTAATGGTCGTCGGTACTCCGTGCAGGCCCGAGGCTTTACTGTCACCTATTCTATAGCAACTCTCCAGTAACTCCCCTCTGGTGACTGCTAGAATTGCTGTCACATTCAGAGATCACTGGAAGTTGCCCGTGCCCGTCTCATGCTGGGGGAATAATCCCATGATAATTTTCAACAAGAGGGTAGAGCACGTGATCTGCGAAGATAAACAAGCTCTGAATCGTCTCGCCACGATTTTATAGGCGCTAGCTCAGGAGTATACGTTCTTCTCTGAGCAGAGCTATTTAAAGCGTTCCCCCTTGATCCGCTGAATTTTCGAGGTTGATAGTTTCACCGGCTTGTTTATAGGCGTACTCTGAGTTATTCATCTGACTCGGTGACAGGCTGATCGAAGGCTGGCCAGTTCACAATTCCACCAGTAGTTGGGTCTTTTACCGGGAAATATGCATCTTCTAGCCGTGGACGAGTACATGGTTTGGAGTGCATTGTGATGTGTGCATGAAGTCACCGGCAATCACATTTTCACTTCATCCTCTTACGCAGCATTTCCTCGAATTCAGACAGTGTCAAGCTTGGCAGGGACATAACAGATCTAAACATATACATCACCTATCCTCGTTTATATAAAGCCACTGGTTGCCTGATTCATAGTTAATTGTATGTTTGTCTGTAACTGATATGTCACCGTGACGCTTTCTGTAGGGTTCGCTAATGACGGCAATTTTCATTTCGGATTCGTGGGTGGTTTGCTCAAACAAATGCTTAGTGACCCTGTAATGATTGGGATTTATTTGAACAAACCTCACTTTTCAATTGCAGACAACGTTGTTCTGAATTCCAGACATTTGCTACTTCTGGCAATGTGACGGCTATCTCGCCCTTCCTTTCCTTTGGTCCCTATTGCCCTCCCTTGCAATATGGCCTTTCCCCCTCACTTTCTGCATCGATCAAATTGATTAATGAGTCTGCTGTGTAACTTCGTGTGGTTTCCAGTTAAAGCACTTTTTAAGTGAGATCTGTTCTCTCAAACGTCAGACAACCTATCTAATCCGAACTTTTCCGGCCGCCAACAACTTATGCGCTGCCTCCACCAGTTTTGCCCATGCAGGATCTTTTCAGCTAAAGCTTTTCCTTCATGAAACATGAGTGAAGACTAGCCAATGCACAGTCAGAAAACAAAGCGCATGAACACATATGTGCGTCAATAGGTATGCCCCCATTCGCCACCTAGGGTCGCACCTGAAAGGGGACCTGGCACCTCCTCACAGGATTCAATATCTATCTGTCTGTCATATCCGATTTATTCGGAAATGGATTTGGATGTGACGATAGCAATTTAGTGGGAATATGTGATCCCTTTACATATGTAGCAATTGGCGCCACTTTCTGTTGAGCTTAAGGGGTCTCTCCATAATATAGACATGTGGGGTATCAAATGATGAGTACTTTTCGAGAATGGTCTAATTTCCGATATTGGCTGAAACATAGGGAAGTGAGGGCTCAAAATGTATAATCTGAAAATCTCGTTCTGAGAACTTGTCCAGCCGAAAAATCTGGAAAAAAATCATAGTGATCTGTACGAAATCTTGGCCTCAAAATACACACAGTTCCAATGTCGGCACGAATAAAGTTAATATTAATATATTACCATATTTTAGAAAGTTAACCTTAAATTCATCCTAGAAGTACAAAATTGGGCATCCTTATAGACTATTATTAACAAAGTTGTAGTTGTTCAAAGTTGTACATTTCACATAAATTTATGGCATTTTAAAGGAGCAGACAAAATCTTTTCTGCAGCAGACAAATGCCTGTGTCTGTCTCACACATCAGACAGATATCTGTCGGATCAATGTCTGAGCCATTTGCCTGAAGTCTGAACCACACCCAGCCATTTGCCTGAAGGATAAACGGACCACTTGGAATAGACGTTTCGCTAAGGCAGACATCTATCTGACACAGAATCAGAAATTTTTCTGCCTGATGTCCGAGCCACACTCAAACATTTATCTGACTGAAGTGTGCCTGTAGTGAGAGATAGAAACAGATATTTTCTGATGTAGAGAAGGGTTTTGTCTGAAACAGACATTTGTCTGTCTGTTTTCTGAAACATACACAGATATTTCCCTGTCTGTTGCCCGAGGCAGCCGGAGACATTTTCCTAAGCCGAAAATAAGTTAATAAGATTGTTTTCAATATGTTAACTTTGCAAATACACTGGGCAATGTCCTATCGTGTCGTATAGTTTCCAGTGTCCGTTAGCAAAACTATTGTGTCGAGTCAGTTTCAGTAGGCGCGCTCCTTAACACATGTATGGGATATATTTTAGTTTACCTTTTTTAGCTTTTTGTTTTACAAAAGTCACCCGGAAACGGCTCAACCAACTGTCACGAAATTATGTGAAAAAATGTGATCTATGAATTCATTTACACATAAAAAATGGGGGTGGAATTTTTTTTTCACATTTCACGTTATTTTCAGTGGTGTTGGTATTTACTGTAAGTGCATATATGCATGCTTTTGTTCACGGAGTACGTTTGTTTATATAGGACTAGCATAATATTGATGGGTTTGATATGTATGCACCATGTGTTTATCTGGAGTTTAGCAATTAAGGAAAGAATATTTTGTGGCGGAGCGAGCAACATGTCGCATGCACGCAAGTGCGAGTCGTGCTAACCGCGACATTGAAAAACAATTTTTGACAGCGAAAATGGTGGAATGGAGTTTGAGAAGTCAAGCAGGAGGAGAGAGGTCACTCCTCTCAATTCAATTAAATAATTTAAATAAACTTAAAAAAAAATAAAAATATTTAATATTTAATAGTAATAAAATAAATGGACCGTGAACTCACACTTCCTTACATAGGATGAACATAAAACATTTTACCCGAAGCGTCCAGCTTCCGGTATCCCGACTTGTTTTAGTTTGCATATCAGTATCAATTACTGGGGGCAGGTATGTATATATATGTGTATGTGCTAATGAAGTTTGTGGGTAGTATTCAATAAGATGGACAGGTGTACACGTTGATATCAGCGATATTCAATTTGCTATGTGTATGCTTTTGTGCACAAAGTGATCAATTTATATGCGTACATATACATATAATGTATGCATCGTTTGGCAATATATGAAGGAATATTTTGCATTTTTAGCCCTGTACGAATGTAAAGAGGTGCATATAGAGTATTCCTACTTGTTGAGTTTCTAAATTGGGTATTTCCAAATAGACTTGAATATCATCTAGCACATAGCGCACATATACATATATTTGGGTCAAGAAAACTAAATACAGGAGAATCATATTATAGAAGCGGGGTACCTTTGCGGCTCCTGTATTGATGTGTCAGTGTTCTATACATATACGACTTGGGCGGTGGATGCGTCTGGCGACGCCGCAATCTGGACGTGCGGAAGACAGGCCATTCAGGAAGTCATGGCCCCCCCCCCCGGCAGACGGTTTTATAAGGGCGAAGGTCAACGGTGTCCATATTTACAGCTGCTACGCTCCTCCTAGTGCAACCTTAGCACAATATGAGGAGATGTTAGACAGTCTAGTATTGGACGCTAGAGACCGCAGCCCTAAAATCATTGCGGGCGATTTCAACGCGTGGGCCCTGGAGTGGGGAAGCCGATCGACGAACATCAGAGGTCAAATTCTGTTGGAGTCATTTGCGGAGCTGGACATCGTGCTGGCCAACGTTGGATGCATGCCCACCTTTCGAGGAAAAGGGTCGGGTTCGATCGCTGACCTGACATTTGTTAGCACTTCACTGGTGAGGGAGATGGCTTGGCAAGTGAGTGAGCACTACACCCACAGTGACCACCAGGCCATCTTCCTCCGCATTGGGAAGCAGGGAACCAGTCAACGACGCTCTGGAGGTGGAAAGGCTAAGGCGGTTGGCTGGTCTATCGGAGCTTTCGACGAGGAAACATTCCTGGCCGCATTGGAGGGAGCCCATGATCCGGATGGAACAGCGGTGGAAAGGGTCACACAGCTGTCTGAGCGTGTAACCGAAGCATGTGACGCTGCGATGCCACGACGACGTTTGCACCACGGCAAGAGGCCAAACTACTGGTGGAACACGGAGATCGCTGCCTTGAGATCCTCTTGTCTCCGAGGGAGGAGACTTTCCCACAGGACAAGGGGAAGGCCGGAGCACCAGGAGCGTGAGGGGGAATACAGGGATCTGCGAAGCAACCTTAAGAAGGCCATTCGGAGAAGCAAGCGGGAATGCTACCAGAAGCTCTGCATGGAGGCTAATACGAATCCGTGGGGTACAGCCTACCAAGTTGTAATGAAGAAGATCCGCGGGTGAAAATCACCTCAAGTGACATGCCCACGGCTCTTGTTGCAAATAATTACAACTCTTTTCCCGCAGTAGGAGTAGGACCAAAGAGAACCCCAATTGGCAGCTCAGCAGGACGTCTTCTCGATCCCTGATGTTACCGAAGAGGAACTTTGGGAAATCTGAAGACGTATTGGGGACAGCAAGACTCCGAGATTGGACGGAATTCCGAACAGGGCTCTGAAGGTGGCGGTCAAGGCCAGACCAAGGTGGTTTGCAAGCACATTCGAATCGTGCATGGCGGAAGGAGTGTTTCCCGCCCAGTGGAAGAGGCAGAAGCTGGTCTTGCTACCGAAGCCCCGAAAACCACCAGGCGTGCCCTCTTCATATCGCCCTATTTGTCTCCTAGAAACCATGGGGAAGATGTTGGAGAGGGTGATATACAACAGGCTGCTCCCGTTCATCGAGCTTGCGGGTGGTCTTTCAGAGCGGCAATATGGGTTTCGGCGAGCCCGTTCTACGGTCGATGCAGTAGCAAAGGTCGTGGAATTAGCTCGAAATGCAATGGCCATGGGCAAATGCTGTGCTCTGGTGACACTGGACGTCAAAAATGGTTTTAACTCAGCCAACTGGGGCTGGATTAAGGGGGCTTTGGCCAAACTGGGTGATCTTAGCTACTTGGATCGGCTCATCGAGAGTTACTTTTCGGACAGACTTCTCTGGTACGAGACGGACGACGGACCGAAGGAGTACATTGTGACAGCAGGTGTGCCTCAAGGTTCTGTATTGGGACCGCTACTGTGGAACATAATGTACGACGGAGTGCTTGGCCTTCGCGTGCCGGAGGAGATAACGCTGATTGGTTTTGCGGACGACCTGGCGCTAGTTGCAATTGCAAAGCATCCCGAGGACGTGGAGTTTTATGCAAATGAAGCCATTCATGCCACCAAGTCATGGTTACGAATGGCCAAGCTGGACCTGGCGGACGAAAAGACGGAGGCGGTCCTCATTACCAACTGTAGGAAGAACAACACGGTTACCATCCCAGTTGGTAATCGTGAGGTCATTTCAAAATCGGTTGTCAAATACCTGGGGGTGATGATCGATGCCAAGCTGAGTTTCAAGGGACACTTGGATTATGCGCGAGAGAAGGCAGCAAATACCAGCTCATCCCTTGCAAGGATGATGCCTAACGTGGGAGGGCCGAAGTATAGTCGCAGGCTACTCATCGCGGGAGTGGTGAGGTCGATCCTGCTATACGCGGCCCCTGTCTCAGCGGGAGCGTTGAACCACGCTGTCAACCGGAGGAAGATATGTTCGGCATACCGGCCAATTGCGCTAAGGGTGTGTAGCACATTTAGGACGGCGTCGACGGAGGCAGTGTGTGTCATTGCAGGAATGATCCCTATAGATCTTCTTGCGAGCGAGGCACACTGGCTCTACGAAAAACGGAAGTCAAATCCAGCCGAGGTGAATGCGGATTTCCGAAAAGCCATCAGGGGAGAGTTGTGTGGCAAATGGCAACAACGGTGGGAGAACTCCGACAAGGGCTGGTGGACCCATACATTGATTCCGTGTATCGAGAAATGGGTCAACCGAAAGCACGGAGAATTGAATTACCACCTGACACAGTACCTTACGGGACACAGTGGCTATAGGAAGTACTTGCATCGCTTCGAGTTGGAGGAGTCTCCCAACTGTCCTGAATGCGGTGCTACACCCGAGGAGCCGGAGCATCTTATGTTCCATTGTCCCAGATTTCTGCAGCAGAAAAGGAGGTTGAACAGCATCTTAGGGGCGGACATCGAGCCCTCGAACCTGGTGGAAGAGATGCTGAAGTCGGAGGAAAACTGGATGGTGGTAAATGAGGCAGTAGCCGTGGTGCAGACAAAACTCCTGGAGCTGGATCGAGCTCGGAAGGCGGCGCGACGGAGACGCATGTCGAGCTGGTATAGCGAACCAGAGCCTCCCCTGCGAAGTAATACTTCACGGTGGTCCCGCGGGGAGGGGCGGAAGAGTGGGGGTGGTTTTAGTGGGTGCGAATCCCACACACTGCCGCAACTACTGGTAACCATGTGTTTATATCTACCTGCTCGCAGATCAATACACTGCATCATATACACAGTACTAACACCAGATCTAATGCGTTGCATTTTTCTCGGGCATTTACCGTAGAATTCCAGAAATCCATGTAATTTCGAACAATGCGTTGGGAGATGAGTCTCTTGTGTTTAGTTTTCTGTGGGGATCTCAATTCGCTATTTTGGCTCGTAGCCAACACGCTTTATTTACAAAATACAAACTACTGACCTAATATCCCACTTTGAATCATCTGTGTGGGTGCCGTAAGGGGTTTTTTACAATTCGTATTCGCATATACAATATGTCCAACACGCTTGTGGCTGCAAACCGAAATGCCGAATCGAGATGCGATCATCTGTCTGATGTCTGAGATAGACATGGTTGATGGCAAAAAGGATGAATAAAAAGAACCTTTCAAATGCTCCATTATGGCACCTTATTAAAAGTATTTAATTAATCATCAATTCAATTAAAAATAATTATTTCAAAATGTGATCTTGGAAAAAGGAAAAAGATCATTAACATGGAAACAGGAAAATTCATCACCCTCAATCAAACGTGAACTGCCAGCCATATAACTTGAAATATAAAAGGCATAAATATGCATTCTAAGACTATGGAATCCAGGTAATTCGTTCAAGGGTTATTCATGTTTCCGGGTAATTAGTACAAATGCGGCGGTCTCAAAAGTTATTTTTTTATATTTTGCACTCCCGATAATTGGTAATCCCTTTTCATACCAAATCGTTAGTCTCTTCACCATAGGAATTATAGGGACTTTATTGTATTCATAGTTACCCACATACACCAATATATTCGTAAATCATTGTATGAATTTATTCATACTACTGTGCAAATATACTCAACTTTGGGTAATAGGCAATGTTTGTTTCTTCAGGATGAACGTAACATCTATGACTGTAATATCTTGAAGTAATCTTGAAGTTTGAAAAATAAAGGAATAATTTGAATTTTTAGCTATATACAAGTCGAAGAATGGGCATAGAAAGTTCCTTATATGATGAAATTCAATCCCTAAGTCGAATTCCTCTAAGTCGGAAATTCCTTTTAGGCGAAGCATATTTGGTAACTTTGTGGAAAAATTTCATACATTATAATTCCTTTTAGTCGACGTCGAATTGCCAATTCCATGGTGTAAATCAGAAATCTTTTTATATTCATGTTTGTAGGTGTATATTCACAAACTAAAGTGGGATACAAAAATTTCTATGAAAAGGGGAGATAATAGTGGGCTCGCAAAATTTTCGCCTTGGCCCCAGTTTCTATGCATGATTTTCACACCGGGCACAGATTTTTTTCTTACAGTCTTAGATCACACACTACGTTAGCATAAATTGTCTTGCTTTCAGGATTCGCGACAGTTCGCCGCAACTGATTCAAAAATAGACATGAAATCTATGAAAACATTATATTTGGAGGAAGTGCCGCAATCAATGAGCCATGGATGACTGACATAAAGGACTTTGTTAAATATTGTTTTATAATTCTGTTGCTGGGGTCTTCAATGCTAAAAGGAGATAAATGTTTGAACACAAAACATAACGAAGAAAAGCCAGCTTTGTTGATTGGAGCTACCATTGGTTCAAACAAGTTAAAGTTCTCAATAATACGGAGAAGTAATAGGTGTCATTGTTTTCGATGAACAAATTACCTACTTGTCAATTATATGGTAAAAAGGTCATCATTAATGATTGAAGAAATTTTTACAAGTTGACTTTTAGGTGAGGACACGATTGTAATGTGTAAAGTTCAACTAAAGGGCATGGAGATCATTCAGGGGAGCTGCAGAAGTGGGCAGTTCTCATGATTTTTCTTTGCCCTGGATGAAATCTAGTGGTATGTATTTGTTGAACTCTGAATGTAAGCCCAAAAAAAGGCGCTTGGACGAAGAAAGTGTGTATTAAAGGTTTCAAGAAGAGAGATCTAGATACACATAATATCGATCGTTCTCAACTACTGGGCTATGTCTAGATTGACGACGACTTTTTGATAGGTGATATTCTTGATGCATATCGAACTCTGGAAGACGGTCGCCAAATTGTAAGAAACGAGAGAAACTGTGACGATGACGCTACAACAAAAGTGCCTGATTAAGAAGAAACCTAATCAATCGCTAATTTGCAAATAGCAATTTTGTCAATAGTAAATATACTGTATGTAGTTTCTTTTCTTTTTTTGTCAAAAGGCAGAAACAGACCGCTCAGACAAAAATTACTGATTATCTTAGAAATAGAGGGATTTTTTTAACATTACATTTTTAACATTGTTTGCTCTCATGTGATTGTTCGAGTAAGAATGTCTTCGAATTACATTTTATTCTTACGCATATTTGGTTTCTGCATGACTATTTTATATTAAATATGTACAGTATATCTCCTTTATAACGACTTCGATGGGACCGGTGAAATTCGGTCGTTATAACCGTGGGTCGCTGTATGCATACACCAGATGAATACTCCAAAAATACCTTTCATTTATAATAGAAAAGAGTAATGTAAATGAGAATTTGTGTGCGTGTGTGTGTGTGTATGGTGGGGGAGAAGCTACAGCTTCTGAGCACTCAGGCCGTGTTGGCCCATTGTACTCGCCAACCCCGTCTAACGGAATATTCCGGATTCGTTAACGTATCGCAGGATTTCCGTTAGTGGATGTGATGCTACCCGTCGCAATTGGAGAACATCGGCACCAAAGATCTGATGCCTGATGCGTCCATAGGCGGGGCATTCACATAGGAAATGCTCCGTGGATTCCGCTTCCTCATTACAGGTGGGACACGTATCATCTTCGGTAATTCCTATTCTGAACATATGCCCAGCTAGTGATTTATGGCCAATCAGAATGCCCACAATACACCTGCAGGTCCTCCTACTTTTCGACAGGATAAACTTTGCGGTACGTATGTTGGGTTCTGGCAGGAAAAGTTTGGTGTGTCGAGCAGCATTTAGGCTCTGCCACCTGTCATAATGGGAAACTTGTTCCCAGTTTTCGAAAACAGATTTAGCCAATGCTACTGATACCCCAATTGCTGGCTCTGGTCCCTGCATAGTGGAGATTGACCCCTCTTTCGCTAAAGCGTCAGAGATTTCATTTCCCTCTATGCCACAGTGACCAGGTACCCAGAGTAGTTCCACCGAATTGAATCTAGACATAGAGTTCAAACGGTTTCTGCATTCCTGAACGATTTTCGAGGTGATTAAAGGACTGATCAATGCCCTCAGTGCAGCTTGACTGTCACTGCAGATTGCGATGCGCCTGCCCTTCAACCGCTCGTCAATCACCCAGTTTGCCATCCTTAGGATCGCATAAACTTCGGCTTGAAAAACCGTTGCATATTGTCCCAAAGGGAAAGCCCACTGCTCGTTTTTATTCGAGATGTAGACTCCGGCTCCAGAACCCTCTTCTGTTTTTGAGCCATAAAAAATGAGTATTTACTCAACAATATGGCTCAGGTGATTTTAGTTTCATTTTAACAAAAAAACTCCGCCTTTTTAATTTGTTTTTGTGATTTCGTTTTCTAAAAAGTGTCTTTCAATTACTGCTTCCAAATGTAATGTTTTATCTTCTGCCAAACCTTCTTTAAATGTAAAAAAAATTTTGAATCGGTTGAATTGCTGAAAATGTATCCTTCGAAGCAGGTGGCTGGAAATCGACAGTTTTATCCACTTTCATTTCGCTGTTATTTATGTTTGATTTCAAATTTGGATTCGTGAAAGCCAAAAAGCCAACCTCGACAGTTTCTAGTTCGTCATCAATGTTTGAAAAATATTTACAACATTATTGTTTTGCCCGGTCATTTACAGCCAAAGTGTGGACCCATTGAGCAAAAGGTAGATTATCCTCATCCTCATCTCGATAGTTTTGTAGATAACGTGACTCCGCTAGGAGCTGTAAATAGTCTTCATTAAAAGAGTCTTCTGTTACGTTTAAATTAAATCATGAACATGAACGGCCGCGCGTCGGACAGCGTTGTAAGCACTTTTCATAAATGCGAAACTTACCCGATCAATCAAACGGAAGTGCTTCAACAACTTCCGCACTACGATTCGATCGCTGTACGAGCCTGTCAAAATCAAGATGACGCATTGGATATGTCTTTCATACCGCTTCTGCGTTTCCTAGCACTAACGGCGATAGCACACAGCCAACGCAAAGAGAAACTGAATTTTAGTCCAGCTCGCCTGATTTTCGGTAAGAATCGCTTCACCCAAGGCTGTCACATGTTATCATTCCTCAGTCGGCAAAAAAAGGCGCCGTCCACCAGCCGATACGAGGAGGAACATGGTGCAGATTAACAAAATGACCAGGAGCTCGTCTCAATGGTCCACCTCATCTGGCGATTCCAGTAACGACTTAAACGGTCAATGTTTCGTTTACGATATATACACTTTTCATTGTCTTTCAGAATTTGTGTATTTTGAAGCAATAAACCATAAATTTTTTACCTTTCGCGAAAAACAATCTTTTTAGTCTCTTTTCTTAAAACGTCAACATCAATCAAAATAAAAAATTTCACTCTTTAAAGTACCCACCGAGACCAAAAAAATTGATGCCAAATTGATCACTGAACACAATACTAAATTGGGTGCATACGTTCTGTTGCACTGGCTTTTTATAACTCGGTAGTTCCGTTAATTTGCTGATTCCCAAACGTTTACTTACTGCGCTCACGAATTCGTCGTTAATTTTTCGTCGCTATAAAAGGTTGGTCGTAATATCCGATGTCGTTATGAACAATATATACTGTATATACATACATATATATGAAGTACGAGCATGCGGTGGTAAACTTTAATTTCTTAAGTCGAAATCTCAATAACTAGAATAATTTTTCCTGGCAAATTAGAATTCGACTGAGAGAGGTTTTACTGTACTTGGTTTGTTGAAAGCCATCACAACCCTCTTACAAGTTGATCTTTACGACTTTCCTTCATTAACCTTAAGCGTTATCGGTCCTTCTTCAAAGAATAGTGTCAAACTTGTGAATGTAAGCTCCAACAAACCTTCAAGATTGCTCTCTGCGGATGTAGCCGTTATATGCTGCCAGTCCTTGTATTACTGTTCACTCTTTGGTGGAGTATACAAACTCTGACCCTGTACTTCAGGGTCATTATTAACGCTGCGCAAGTGACAAGCTTCAGCAATGAAACCAACCAAGACATCCCTGATGACCGGAATTTGAACCTGTGGCACAAAGATCCACAGGCTAATCTATTTAACCGTCGGCCCGTTGTTCTTTTTTAGGTTTAGCGAAAATTCCTAACAAGGGTAATGCTTTTAATGATTGATCTCATTAAGAGGGAGAACCACAGGCTTTTTTTCACGATTTTTTTTAGGTGGAAGAATTAATTAAAATTTATTCAAATTTGGACATCATATTAGCCAAGGTTCGAACAAATTTTGGGAATAATTTAAACCAAAAATAACAAAGTTATACTTCTCAAATTGCGGGACGTCTAGCGATTTTAGTTTTTATTTGAGACCAAAAGGGTTTAATTATTAACTTATTTTCTAAGAATTTGAATCTCTCCATGCTGGTTAAAATTATTACAATTAAAAATTTGCAAATATCAAACAAAACATTCTCAAAAATATGATATCATCCCAAAAGATTCATGAATGATATCTCTAAATTTCATAATGGCCCGTTGCTTTCTGAATTAGAATTACCTCAAAAAAGTCATTCTGAGAAAACGCGTGTGATTATGAAGATATGGTATTTTCCACTCTTAATTATTATACAAACAAATTCAAACAGATTCAAAATACTTCTCCCAACGAGATTTAAGAGCATATATGCCAGTTTCGTAGAAGTTCAACTGTCGGGTGTTGATAAATTCGTCGAAGGCAATTTTGACAGCCTCTTCGTTCGCAATTTTGACAGCCTCTTCGTTCCTAAATTGTTTTTCTGCCAAAAAATGATCCAAATGCTTAAAAAAGTGGTAGTCGGCTGGTGAAATGCCCAGTGAATATGGTGGATGAGGCAGAGTCTGCACTGCACTTCATTCAACTTTTGAACCGTTGTTCTGGATACATGAGTTCGTGCATTGCGGTGAAGGAATATCACATCATCTGTGTTGACCAATCTCGGCGGTTGAATACTTAATTTTTGGTGCATTTCCTCGAGTTGGGCACAGTATTTCTGTGCATTTATCGTTTCTCCAGGTGCCAAGAAAGAATAGTGGATTGTTGGTTAGCTTATAGAACGACCGCTCCAGTCGTTGTATAATCTAACTTAAGGAAAGCGATAGGATCCAATTGTAGTAGGATCAAATCACTTGTGGGTAAAGGGAGTGAGGAACCTTTGTGTCAATATAGAAAAGACTGTTGTTTCTATATCAACGTTATAATCTCACTGAATTTTCTTAACCTAACGAAGTGTATTTATACATAAATAATCTTAATATTAACTGTGTGAAAGATAGATAATGTTTACATTGCAAATTTACATGGCATGTGCATGGATTTTGATGGGGTCAGCTAAAAAATTGAACGATCGATCCAATTACATTAAATTACATTTGGATCGGGACGTTATGATAAATTGAAATATGCTAACTTTAAATTTTTTCTAGACGAAATGTGAAACCGGAATGTTGCAATTGATTTTAGTATATTTGAAAATTTATCGATTAAATTTTGAATATGATTATTTTATATTGATATTATAAAATATTGGTACAATGTTGAATGGATTCAACATATTGGGGGCCGGGCAATGAGCTCTTCAAATCGTTCAGATAGCGGCACGTCGTCTTGTACTTCCTCTGTTTCCTTTTCGTTTGATGATTGTGGACTCGGCCTTATACTGAATCGTCTTTTAATCAGGAGGTATAGGAACAGCATAACCGCTGCCACTAATAGCACACTTGTAGCAATTGTGATGAGGTTCTGGTGATGAATTTTTTCCAGAAGGACCTCGTGGGATGTTTTATTTTTTGTCGGTAGCTCAAAACTTGCATCCGCAACTTTCATTATGATCGTATCGTTCACGGGATGACTAGTGAAATTCTTTGAAGTTAACCATGGAACCTCCTTCATATACGTTTGCGTAACCTTCTTCGTTTTCGTAGTGCTTGATCGTAGATTCATGCCCTCGACTGTTGTAAGGCAACCTCCTGCTGTTTTTATTATGCCGACATCCTTCAGTAGAACTTCGAATCTTTCGCCAGCGCAGGAAATCGAGGCCGTTATTGGCTGAATTGTAGTGAAAAGCCAGGTATTCGGCGCTGTCAGCTCACTCCATTGCGTTTCATTGACTATCGTTGGCAGTAGCGGACACCTGGATTTGCCCGGTCGGTTGTAAACTTCATCTATAATGCAATTAGGAAAACGATTAATGTTCTTTGTCAAGGTAGGTGAACAAAGGTAAACTTCTTCGATGATTTCGCAGGAGTCAAGTCCCTCTTTATCCAGCTCGAAATACGCTTCTTGGTTAAAATTTACGGCAACTAACGATGTGGAACTTCGAGGAAAAAGGAACTGGTTCGGTTTTAACCTTTGTGGAACTGCTGTGACGTGAAGAAGCTCATAGCTGTGGACCTCTACAATATAAAAGTACCCATATACAATGATGTCCTCTTGGGTACGAATAAGATCGGTTCGGCTTTGAGGTCTTTTGTAAATAGTGAACTGTGGTCCAATTTGTGTTGTGCTGATCGTCTTCGTCACCATCGCCATAGTCAGGAAGCTAAGTATGTTACCACGTCCATAGAGGCAGTCACTAAATTTTGAATATTTGTCCGCCAACTCGTCGTAGTAATTTATAGCAGTCAAATAGGCTGATAACACCTGTACGCCTATAGCCGCATGGTCCACCTTCGAGAACCATTTTTTCATTGAGTTTACAGAATCTATGACCTCTGCTTGTTTCTTGCTAAATTCGCTCAGCTTTTGAGTGGTGTAAAATTTCATGTCATCTATGCGAGCGTTGATTAGGATACTCTGTTCAGTTGCCGTCTTTAGAGTCATCTCTTGATTTCTTTGAAGTGTTTCAATATCTCTGTAGACTTCATCGTTAACCCCGAATATTGCTGTCATGATTGTTCCGAAGACTCCTTTTCTGTCTCGTTTTAGAACTCTTGGAATATCTGTTAATTCGTCGATTTGCCTGGTGAGTTCATTGCGCTTGGAAGTTAAATGTCGTAGTAATACGTCGCAATGAGTAGACTGAAGTAAATCTTGGGTCATCTGGCACATCTCCTGGCTCTTGTTTAAAGTAGAAGCTATTCCGTCTAGGTCTTGGTTGACGTTTTTCAGAGGAAGATCGACTTCTAGTCTCAGTTTTCCTCTAATGATTTTTGCTGGTTGTAGTTTCTCAACGTAGTATCCAGCTTGAGGTTTCCAGATTTTATAATACTCTGTGGATGTATCCTGGGTGAAAGCCGTTGCGAAGGTAAAAAATAGAATGGCGATGTTTAGCAGTGCCTTCGCCCAAGTGCATGGTGCTATTTTGGGTTTTTTCGCTCGTCTCGGATTCCGGTTAGCAGTTGATGGGGACGTTGGTTTTTGAGGATTGTTAGCTCTTCGCGGAACAGGTGGACGTTTTCTGATGGTGGTTGCTGGTTTGTCGCTGATGGACGGTCCTGGAGTGGGTTCTGCAGGAATGTCATCTGGTAACGGACAAAGGTTAACGATACCAATTTGTTTACACTTGTTACCATGGTATCGTATAGTGACCACTCGCACCTTCCCATCTTGTCCTGGGTGTACCTCTAAAATGCGAGCCAACGGCCATTTCGTGGGAGGAGTTTCTCTTTCTCGGATTAATACCATTTGACCGCATCGTAAGTTAGGTGATTCTGCTATCCATTTGTCCCTCTTTTGAAGAAGATGAAGATATTCGTAGACCCACCGTTTCCAGAATATCTGATTAATTTGTTTTAACTGTTGCCAGCGATCATGTAGTGATTCATTCGTTATGTCGACTTCTGGAAGGGCCATCAGTGGTCTGCTAACCAAAAAATGTGCCGGCGTCAATGCTTCTAAATCGTCTGGGCTGTTCGATAATGGTACAAGTGGTCTCGAGTTGAGACATGCTTCTATCTGGCATAGAATTGTTGAGAATTCTTCAAAAGTTGGCACGATTCTACATTCGTCGAACACACCTTTTATATGCCTCTTTGCAGATTTCACGCCGGCTTCCCATAGCCCCCCGAAATGAGGAGTGGCTACGGGGATAAATTTCCAGCTAACGCCATCCTTTGCTGTTATACGAGCGATCTCGTTCGAACTTCTTTCGATGGCTTCAGCCATCTCCTGATTTATATACTTGCTGGCTCCAGTGAAATTTGTGCCATGGTCGCTATATATTTCTTTGCATAGACCTCGTCTGCTGATGAACCTTTTGAATGCAGCTAAAAAGGCCTCAGTAGACAGGTCACTAACTAATTCCAAATGTATGGCCTTGGTGACCATGCATATAAACAGGCAAATGTATCCTTTTAGGGTTGCAGTGGATCGTCCTTTAGACATGCGTGTTCTAAAGGGTCCAGCAAAGTCGACTCCACAGTGCATAAATGGATGGGCTGGATTGATACGAACTGCTGGATAGTCACCCATCAGCTGAGTAGCTGGTTTACTGTTTTGTTTAAGGCAGGTCAGACATCGGTGTAGTTCATGTCGAATACTTTTTTTGTCATTTATGAGCCAGTACCGCATCCGTAGGTATTGGCGAACCATATTGACGGTACCATGCATTGTCCTTTCGTGAGCTTCTCGAATTAGTAAATGGATGACATGATGACTGGGCGGCAAAAGGATCGGATGTCGGTAGTCATTGTTTACATTCGCGTTGCGAAGCCTGCCCCCCACTCGTAGAATTCCATCGCGGTCGATGAACGGATTAAGACTTCTCAGCCTCTTCTTTAGAGGTTTTCCTTTCGTAATATCGTCGATTTCGTCCGAGAACTCCTTTTGTTGAATGATTCGTAGGATTCTCAACCGACTTTGCTCATATTCGTCTGCCAATATGGCTCCTTTGAATTTCGTCGTAAATCTCGTGCAATACGCTGTGATTCTAACCAGTTTGGCGAAATTGGAGTAGCGTGTTAGAAAGTCGTCGTCCATTGTAATTCCAGAAAAGCTGAGCAGTTCAACCGGTGGTTGATTTTGCGAAAGCCATGTCGGACCTTCCCACCATAGCTTGTGTGTTTTTAGTTCATTCGCTTTGATGCCTCTTGAGGCGCAATCGGCAGGATTTTCTTTTGATCTAATGTAGCTCCATTTCCAAGAACTCTTGCTAAGAAGTCTTATTTTGCTCACTCGGTTAGCTACATATTTTTCCAGTTTTACCAACTCCTTCTGCAGCCATGCAAGAACAATCTGAGAATCGCACCAACAATATACTGGAACGCCCTCGAGAGATAAGGTAGTAATTGTCAACTCCATAAGCTTGGCTAGTTCTTCCGCCCCGTTGAGCTCTCTCTTTGGTTGCGTTGTATTTGAATTTAGTGGTGTTACTCTAGTCTTCTCCCATAAAAGGTTAGTAGTCCTTTTCCCATTGGTATGACGTGTCTTAAGGTATACGACCGCTGCGTATGCGACTTCTGATGCGTCGCAGAAACCATGCAATTCGACTGTATCCTCAATGGAGTAACCAGTCCAACGTGGGATACAAATCGATGGTAAAACTGAAAGCTCATCCTTTATCTGCCTCCATTCCGTCAGGATATCATCAGAAGAAACCTCGTCCCAGCCGATTCCGGTTTGCCAGACTCGCTGCATTAAAATTTTCGCTCTTATTGTAAATGGGGCTAGCCATTGTGATGGATCATATATTGAGGCGATATTGGACAAAAGCTGTCTCTTTGTTATTTTTTCGGATTCGCTGAATTTAAGTGGTTTAAATTTCAAAATATCGTCTGCTGGATACCACTGTATGCCCAATATGTTAACGGTCTGATCATTCGATATTTCGCAAATACCGTCTTCCCGTAATTCAGCCGGTATGTTTTCTAATAACTCCTTATCGTTCGTTGCCCACTGACGAAGGTTGAAACCACCAGCTTTTAACAAGGCTACCATTTCCTCTTGCAATTTCATTGCCTCTTCTTTTGCTCCTGCGCCTGTCATGACATTATCTACATAACAGTTTTCTTTTAAACGTTTTGCTGCTAATGGGAACCTATGGGCTTCGTCAATCGCAAGTTGAAGCATCGATCTAATCGTTAGGAACGATGAGGAAGTATTTCCGAATATGAGGACCATTATTATGTACTCACGGATTGGGCCGAATTCATCTGGCTTCCAAAAGAGCCGTTGGAAGTTATAATATTCGGGAAGTAGGCCAACCATACGAAATTGTTTTTCTATATCGGCAATATAGGCATATAAGAACATTCTCCACTTTAAAATTATCTGAGCCAAAGTGTCTTGTAGTGTATATCCAGTATATAAATGATCATTGAGGCTGGACCCAGAAGTAGTTTTTGCAGAGGCATTGAAAACCACTCTGACTTTTGTCGTTTTACTTTCGGCCTTTACCACCGCATGGTGTGGGAGGTAAAAAACGTTTCTATCATCCCCCACATATGGTGATACCTCTTTCATGTGGCCTAAATCTAAATATTCTTGTAGTACCTCATTGTAAGCTTTTTTCAGCTTTGGATCTCGATTCAAGCGTTTTTCAAGTTGTTTGTAGATAATCAATGCCTTGTTCCGAGAGTTCCCCAGTGGTGGAATTTTGTTATCATCTTTAAAGGGGAGTGCTACCAAGTATCTTCCGTTTGGTTCACGGACGGTTGTGGATTGATAGATTATTTCTGGGATTTCTTTTTGATCAGGCTGTTCTGTTTCTTTCTCATTCATATCAAAGAATCGTTGCATTTTTTGTTGAAATTCTGCAGTTGTTATGTTAGCTGATGCCTTGATCGAGTTATTTGTTATTATTGGAATTTTTCCCAATAAAACCCAGCCCAGCTTGGTTTTCTGGGCAAGAAGAACTTCTCCTTTTTTAATTTCGGGCTCAACGATGTGCTCATACACACCGGCCCCTAGTATTGCATCGATATTCTTTTAATTTTCAAAGTTCGGATCTGCAAGTTGCAGAGTATTGACCCATGTCGGTCTTTCCAACTTCATGGATTTTTCTGGCAGTGTCATGTTCAATGACGGCATTATGTGCATATCAGTGGATAAGTTAAACTTATTTTCGTACGTTGACGAAATGTGCACATTAATCTTTTTTCTTATTGTAGCAGCATGTATGCCGCCAATACCTGTGATTTCTGCCAATACATTGTATTTTTGCAATCCCAGCTTATTTGCTGCGGCTTGGGTTATAAATGAAATTTGTGAACCGGGGCCAATTAACGTTCGGATGGTAACTTGACCGCCGGTCTTATTGTTCACCTTGATTAGTGCAGTGGCTAGTATGACCGTATATGTTTTTTGCGAATTTTTTTGTTTAGTTGCAAAATTAGAATTTATTGGAGAATTTTTATGAAGCAATGTATGATGCCGGCCATTGCACTCGAAACAATGCAATTTACTTTTGCATTGTAAACTGTTTCCATGTGACAAGCAGTTTAGACATAAATTTTTGCTGTTTGCAAAATCAATTCGTTTTTCGACCTCGAATTGCTTGAATTTCTCGCAAGCAAATAGTCTATGTTTACGCTTACAGAGAATGCAATTGGGTTTTGCGGTAGCAGATACGAGAAACGATTTTTTCTTTTGTTGCGGTTGAGTGAAATTATTTTTGTTTTCGAAAATTGTGGGCTTTTGTTTTATTGTGGATAACAGTTGATATCTCTTCAGTAGAAAAGAGCATAGATTTTCGACGGATGTGAAATCTTTGTTGGTGCCCAAATTTTCTTCGAATAATCTGAGTGTTTCAGTGTCGAATTTTCGCATGATAATACGAATTATGATGGGATCCCAATGGCTAGTCGCGTACCCCAAATTTTGTAGACCGGCAAGGCAGTTTCTGATTGTATTGTACATGGATATGACATCGTTTGTGGATCTATAATCCAGCTTTTTAATGTCCAGTATTGAATCTAGGTATTCGGTAGCCACCTGCCGAGGGTTGGAGAAACGTTCTTCCAGAATAAGAAGCGCAGCTTCGTAATTACTACTTGTGAGCTGGAGATGTGCCACGGCTTCTTTCGCTTCTCCTCGAAGATAACCCAGCAAGTATTGTAATTTTTGGATATTTTTTAGAGTTCTATTCTCGTGAATGACTGATTTGAATAATTCAATGAATTGGCTCCATTCTTTACTAAGACCGGTAAAGAGTGGTATCTGGATTGCTGGGAGTTTCGGTAAGTCTTCACTTAAGTAATAGCGCTGATTTTCATTGGCAGACGGAGTAACTGCCGTTGAAAGACCTTCCGGTCCAAGGCTAGTTGGAATTTTCGTCGGTAACTGATACCGATCTTTTTCCATTAGGTCTTTAAATGAGGCGAACTTGGCTTCCACCTCCTTGTATAATTCGAAGTATGGATCTTCTGGATCCAATAAGAGGAGAAGCTGTTGATGATTCGAGCGAAATATCGAAACAAGCTCGTTAAGCCTGTTGATTTTCCTCGAATAGTATTCGTCAGTTTTACGCGAAGGGCCATCCTTCTTATAATTTCTTTCTATGATTTCTCCTTCTTTCGCGATGTCCTGCTGGTGTTTTAGTAATACTTCCGCCATTTCTCCGCTTAAAATGATGACGGTATTGAACGCTTTTTAATTTTGGGAGACTGGGAAGTTTGGAGACTCTGGTTTAAGGAATCGGTAAGGAGATAAAATTGTTGAAGGATTTGTTCAAGGATAAATTTGTTCAGGACTGTTTCTACCTATTTTTGAGGGTTCGATTGATCTCTCGTTTGGTAGGCTCGACGGACCAAATGTTGGGTAGCTTATAGAACGACCGCTCCAGTCGTTGTATAATCTAACTTAAGGAAAGCGATAGGATCCAATTGTAGTAGGATCAAATCACTTGTGGGTAAAGGGAGTGAGGAACCTTTGTGTAAATATAGAAAAGACTGTTGTTTCTATATCAACGTTATAATCTCACTGAATTTTCTTAACCTAACGAAGTGTATTTATACATAAATAATCTTAATATTAACTGTGTGAAAGATAGATAATGTTTACATTGCAAATTTACATGGCATGTGCATGGATTTTGATAGGGTCAGCTAAAAAATTGAACGATCGATCCAATTACATTAAATTACATTTGGATCGGGACGTTATGATAAATTGAAATATGCTAACTTTAAATTTTTTCTAGACGAAATGTGAAACCGGAATGTTGCAATTGATTTTAGTATATTTGAAAATTTATCGATTAAATTTTGAATATGATTATTTTATATTGATATTATAAAATATTGGTACAATGTTGAATGGATTCAACAGGATAACTCCAGCTGTAGACTACCAACCAGTCACCATTACCTTCTTCGGATGGAGGCTCGGTTTCGGCATATGCTTCGGTGGCCCATCATCATCTAGCCTGTGTGCTGATCAGCGACGATTGTTGTATAATATCCACTTTTCATCACATGTCACTATTCTGTGCAAAAACTGCAAATTTCCATTCGAAGCGCCATGTTTTGCTCCATAAGGGCTTGCGGAACCCATTTGTAGAGCTTTTTCACCTTTCCAACTTGTTGCAAGTGCCGGGAAACTGTTAAATAGTGTACGCTCAGTTTCTATGCAATATCTCTTACAGACTGACGTGTGTCGGATTCGACTAGCAAACGCAGCTCGTCGTTATCAATCGATGGTCCTGCATGTCCATGTGGCTCACTTTGAATGTCGTCGTCTGACCGGAATTTTCCGAACCAGCGCCGTTTGGTTCGTTCGCTTACCGTATCAGCTCCAAATGCACTGTTAATGTTCCTGGTCGCCTCCGCTGCTTTATGACCGAGTTTGAACTCATACAGAAAAAGTATACGTTTTTGACTCTTTTCCATCCTTTTTTCCTCTTCATTCACGTTATCACAACGATGGCCAAAACTGAAATGACTCCTTGAATAAATGTAGGAGTATTTATACTTCATTATCCGACACCAACAGCGCCAACTGGTGGTGGTTGGATACAGCAGAAACGCAACTAACTTCACTTGATTGTCAAATCGGCCATTTCATATGCAACTACCTAATAGTAGCGTATTTTGGCATAGTTAAGTTAACAAACTATGCGATGAAGAAATCATTTCTGGAAACCTCCTAATCTGGTTTTTCCGCATATTGTCATCTGGTAAAACCGTAAAATCGTGATCTTCTGTATTTACTGGCATGTAATAAAGAATTTCACAAATTTTGAATACCTGTGTACCATCCCTTTCTCCACTTTTTTGAGGTACTGATTGCAGCCAAAAACAATAGCTTCGCAGCGTAAACTCACTGTGTAAACACTAAATCCAAGAGAACAAGTATATTGACTTTGTAATAGTAGCGGGTCGAGACTGGATAACGTCGTGATCGGCCAAGACCCTACAACTGGGAGTGCCTCTTCTACCTGTTACTATGTTTAAGCCCTCGTCTTTTTTATTTTATTCACTTTCAAAAAGTGCTTGTGACAGACAGACAGTAAACCGATTTTAATAAGATTTTGCTTTCAACAAAATCTTAAAAAGGACCTATGTGGACTGGGTCGCCTTGCCCGGGGTTCAAATATCGGTCAGTGAAGTTCATTTGTGGTTGTCTTACTTATCATTATTGTAGATCTACCACTTACGCTCTGAATTAGCGAAATACGAAACCCCTCTTTTGCACATATTCGTCCCTTAAGTTCCACAAGGAACAATGCAATTCACTGATTTCGTGGAAGTCCGCAGTTCCGTACCACCGTTTCTGAGAAAGGTACTTGTGACAAATAGGTAGACAGACCAACGGAAAGACAGACAATGAACTAATTTCAATAAGGTTTTGTTTTCCACAAAATCTTGCAAGACGAAAAAATAAACCTTGATGAGAATTTCGTAAATGTGACCTTTTTATATAAGGATGACAAACATTTGAGTGTAGCACGATTCAATAACTAGGATATTCCACTGTTTGGCATATGTCCAGCATAAATGACATAATTGACACTTCCAGAACTCATAATGGAACGAAATCGGAAGTTCGTAATAGAAATAAAGACTCAGAGAAAACTGTAACTGAATTGGCACCAAGGGAGAAAACCCACAGGGAGGAGACTTAAACGGAAGGACATGTTAGATAAATTCAAGAGCAACTGGTCGTAAATGATTTATGATACAGAGTTGTGAAGCATATAATATATCTAGACAAGCTGATAGGAAACGTTTGAAGGATTTGTTTCACGATTGATATTTTTTTGCACTAGTCAAAGGCATACTTCCATCGATTATTAAATTTCATACAAATATCTCAGCTCCATTTTCGGGTGGAATTTAAGCGACATTTTCTTTTCTAATTTGAATATTTGCGGTTACAAGCACTAGAAGTAGGAATTCTTATTCAAGGATAAAGTATTGTCATTGGCAGAAAATCTGAGGAAAGTTTAAGAGAGAGAAGAGAAGAGCAGCATAGATAGGGATTTTGTTACTAAGAACATATTTGGTGTTATTGTATATATGTATGTACGCTTTACTCTTTTTAACAACACAGGTAGGAATGATTTTTTGAATTTATTTAGAACGATGTTCTACTTTTAATAAATTTAATAAATACTGGAATTTCTCTTATTGAGTGGTATTGGATAGACCTAGGGCGGAGTCAAAGGAAAGATTAATTCAAAAAGGATATCCAGACTTTGATTTTGCTTCGATAAAAGGAGCGTGTGTGTCTGTATTTGTGGTGGGGGGGGGGGGGGGGGGGAAGCTATAGTCTATGAGCACTCAGCCCATAGTGGCTCATTGTACTCGACTCCCTCGTTTAACAGAATATTCCGGATTTTCTTATGTATCGCAGGATTTTCGTTAGTGGATGTGATACTACCAGTTGGAACTGGAGCATATCAGCACCATTATGGAAAGCTTATTCCCAGCTTATGTAGACATTTGTAGCCAATGGAAGGAAATCCCGCTTGTCGTTATTATCCGGGAGGTAGACTCCGACTCCTCCAACTCCGAGTCGAGGAGGCAATAAAACAAATGAAATCGGGGAAAGCAACAGGACCTGACGACATCGCATCTGAGGAAAGCGAAGAGCTGGGACCCAACACTGTGGCTCAGTGAATTCTTTAACCGGGTTATTCAGGAAGGAAGAACACCATCTGACTGGCAAGAAAGTATCACTGTTCCAATATGGAAAAAGAAAGGTAGCCCAGCAGAATGTTCAAATTACCGTCCGATCCGGTTACTTTCCCATACCATGAAGATTTTTGAACGCATTCTTGACAACCGTATTCGCGAAATCGTTGAAATAACCGTGAATCAAGCCGGATTTGTCAAGAACTGCGGAACTACTGACGCAATACACGCTGCACGGTTACTCATGGAGAAACACCGTGAGAAGCATCGCCCTCTTTACATTGCCTTTCTGGATCTAGAGAAAGCGTTTGACCGTGTACCACACGAACTCATCTGGTATGCTTTACGACAACACTTCGTGCCAGAAGAACTCGTGCGCTGGGTTCAATTGCTCTACCACCATCCGAAAAGTAAAGTTCGAAGTATGGCGGGTGTATCAAAACCGCTTCGTGTCTCTGTTGGAGTTCATCAAGGAAGTGCCCTCTCACCACTCCTCTTTGTCCTTGTTATGGACATCGTCACACGGGATATCCAACGTCCAGCGCCCTACACACTGCTTTATGCAGATGATGTTTTCCTAGCATCTGATAACAAAAATGATCTCGAGCAACTTGTTCAAAAATGGAATGATCGCCTCATGCAACACGGTCTCAGATTGAATTTAAACAAAACTGAATTTTTGACGACCGATCCCCATGAAATAGGCACAATCACTGTCAGCGGCAGTGATCTGCCCAGAACTGAGCGATTTAAATACCTCGGGTCAACGCTATCAGCCAATGGAGAACTGCGTTATGAAATTGCTTCACGCATTAACGCAACCTGGATGAAGTGGCGTTCCACAACTGGTGTCCTTTGTGATCGACGTATCAACGAACGTCTCAAATCTAAAATTTACCGCAATATCGTCCGTCCAGTCGCTCTCTATGGTTCTGAGTATTGGCCAACCATAAAAGATAATGAACGGCGTCTTGCGGTAATGGAGACGAAGATGCTACGTTGGACTAGTGGCGTCACACGTTTAGATCACATCCGAAGTGAGGATATCCGCGATCGTTATGAGGTTGCACCGATCGTGGAAAAGTTGCGAGAGAAGCATCTTCGATGGTATGGTCACGCAATTCGTGCAAACGAGAATTCACTTGCCAAGATTGGTCTGAACATCGAAGTCGATGGTAAACGACCAAAAGGCAGACCTAAGCAACGGTGGCTTGATACGCTGGATGGGGATTTGAAAGCCTCGAGATTGCACCCAGATCAGGCATTCGATAGAGCCAAATGGCGAAACCGATCACGACGAGCCGACCCCGCTTGTGAACGGGACAAAGGCTGAAGAAAAAGAAGAAGTAGACTCCGACTCCTGGATCATGTTCGGTTTTTGGGCCAACAAATGCGTGTAGAAGACTTCCATATATCCCGCCACGCATTCCTCTGGGACTTTTCAGTTCTTTCTACGGGCAGCTTGATGCCTTCTACCAAACAAATGTATCGCGACCCGAGAAACAGAAGACATTGTATGAACTGGATTCAATTCTGCCAGTAAGTCTTCTAATGTTCTGTGCCACCCACGCCCGTTGTTCCCCCATAGATCTGCGCTGGATGCTACTGGCTGTGAGAGGTCATTTCAACTTTACCTCTACATGTTTGTTCCAAATAAGCTTTTTTGCAGCGTTACTTCCAGATATTTCACTTCTTCAGAGAGTTGAAGGGCTGCACCTTTCATCTCTGTAAGGCAAAGTCCACCTAGTTTTTTCGTTTTTGTAAATACCACCAACTGTCAATCAAATCAACGGCACGTTGTATATTTCTACACACCGCTCCGAGATCCCGATCAACAGCAGGCTTAGCCACGTCATCAGTATAAACTTGAGCGTGTTGGGAAATTTTGCAGTTCACTTAGTAGTGAGTCGTTCAGTATAATCCACAGAAGTGGTGATAGCACACCTCCTTGGGGCCGCAGCCTTTCGTTACTACTGCTGTAGGTAATGATCGACTAATAACTTCAGCACACATCGATCTGTGCGCTAGCATAGCATAGATCCATTTAATTAAATTATCATCGATACCATGCACTCTGGCGGCGTAATAAAGTGTTTGGAAAGGTGCACAGTCAAACGCTACTTCAATGTCCACAGACACCTCCATCGCGTACTCACCCTTCAGAGTTTCAAACAAAGGAATAAAAAGCCGACTCGCAGAACCTTCCATGATAAGCATGTTGATTTTCGTATAATGGGTGCAATCTACGCGACGTCCCACGAATGTGACGCTCAACTAGTCTCTCCAAACCTTTCAGCAAGAATAATGTCAAGCTCAATTGTCTCAACTTCTTTGAATTTGAATAGTCATCTTTGGCAAGCTTCGGTATGAACCTTAATCTTCTACCAAGAGGTAGGTACCTAGCCGACAGTATGCTAGAAAAATAGTTTTTAGCAGTCGCTCTATGACTTGCTTTGTTGGATAGACGGCATCCATTCCAGGTGCTTCGAGGTGTTCAAACGACAGTATGGCGGCTCTCACCTTTTAATTGGTAACAACCACTTTCACAGGGCTTCAGTTCACCTAGCAATACTGGCAAGGTTTGCAGGAATCGCCAAATCTCCTCCGTCCACTTCTCTCACGAGTTTATCCAGTTTTCATCCGTATTGCTTTTATGAGCTCGGATCAGAAGTGCCCTGATTGATTTCGTGAGTTGGTTCCACTGCTGCTTGGTTCCACTAAAGAAACGTTTTGCCGCGTTGGCCTCGGAAAATAGGACTCTAAAAGTGTGGAATTTAGAGTTTTAAATTCATCTTCCAAAGGACTCCCTAGTTGCCTAAAGGACTGCATTTTACGGCCAAGAAGTTCTTTGAACTTTGTCCAACCCGTTTTCCTATGTTTCCATCTTTGCATTACAGACTGTACGCAGATTGAATTCTAGGTATCGGTGATCTGGCAGCTACCAGTCTGCAATCAGGTCTAACAACTATGAAGTATAGATTGTTAGGTTAATGAGTTCAGTTGTTCTCGGTCCCGCGAATGTAGGGGCGCACCTTGCGTTTGCAGTATTGAGACCAGCTGAAGTGATGAAATCAAATAGCTTCTCTCCTCCTGGATTGCATTTACAACTGTCCCATAAAATATGTTGAGCGTTCCCATGATTAATAAGAGTTCAGGGCAACTATGATGTTTTTCCTGTCACGATTATTCTGATATTTTAAGATTAGGTTAACTAGGTCCTGGGAACAGAGCTATATCAACATTGTTGCCTTTAATCGCGTTGACATCTGGACACAAAATTTTGGTGCAGACCTGCAGCTTTGCCAGCCTCACTGCCAGCAGATAGGAGGAGGCTTTGGTATGTTGCAGGTTCATTTGCCGCATCTTTATATTTTTCGACATAAACTTAGTGTCATGTTTAATGGAAAACAGAAGTATATGCCACGGTCGCCATATGACCGGGTTTCCCTCACATCGTACCGCCAGAGACTCGACCTCCTCGTGTTTGATTTCTCTGAGATCTGAAGGCACGCGTAATTTTTTGGTTTTAGAACTTAATTGGTGAGAAACATACTGGATAGTGTTGAGTTTATAGTGATGTCAAGGATAAGTTGGTTCACTGTTGGGATGGGCAATGTATGGATTTTTAAGGACAGGGTTTTGGTGACAGAAACCGTTTTCGGTTTTTGGTCAATTATCGGCATTTTTCTGGGACGAAGGCCAATTTGCATTTGGCTAAGTTGCGGTCTAAATATGAATTAAGACGAGCCCCGTCGCGTATTGTTTCCTTGATGGTAGTGTAAGTTTTGGAATTTGGAGCAGGTTTTGGGTTAATCTACTGCGAAAGGAGAGAAAAGGATTGCAGGTAAGACTGAGCCTTGCTCGATTCCATCCTGTTTGGTCTATAGGGAGGACAATTTTTGCTGAACTTTTACTTGGGATTGCGACTTTTCTCTAAAGCTCTGTATTAGCTAACACTGATGCACATGAAAATGGAGGATATTGTTTAGCTTATAAACTAGTCCGTACTGCTATACGGAGTTAAAAACTTTTTGTATTATGGGAATTTAATGACGTTGGAATAGTATATGAAAAATAATTGCAGTGAGATGAATCTGCTGAACAAATTTCGTTATGCATGTTTGCTAATTTTCCGTAGTTAGTGTTAATTTTAATTCAGAAATATTATAATGAAAATCCAAACATTGCAAATACGATGTATTGAAAATTGAGAGTAAAGCCGATACAAACGAAGATTTAAAGTCAAGTCTTGTTATGTGGTCCACAACACACTTACTATGCGATAAACAATGTAAAATAATATACGCTATCGTCACAAACGGCGAAACAACCGGTGTCTGTTCTAGGCCCCACACATCCCAGTTTTGGACAGAGGTTCACTAATTCAATATCCTCAAAAGGTGTCTGGCGTCCTGGCCTCCATCGCTCCATCTGAGGCAGGGTCTGACGCGTCTGCTTTTTCTACCATAGATATTGCACTTACAGACTTTCTGGACTCATTGGACTGGATCAAGTGACCCGCCCACCGCAACCTGTTCAGCCGGATTTTATCCACAACCAGACGCTCATAACTTTTGTCGTTGAATAGGTTACGGTCCATTCTGAAATAGGGGGCCGAAAATTCTTCGGAGATTCTTCTCTCGAACGTGGCCATGGGTTCGCAATTTTTCTTCCTAAGTATCCAGGACTCCGAGGAATACATGAGCACCGGCAGGATTATTGCCTTATACAGCAAAAGGTGGGACGTTTCGAGCGGAACAGTTTTTGTAAGCTGAAATTTTGCTGGCAGTTAATAACCGTGTGCAGATTTCGTTTTGTAGCTGTTATCGGTATTGATTTTCGACCCTAGGCTGGAGAAATTATCAACGATTTCCAAGTTGTAATCTATTATCTTTATTGTTCTTATTTGACCAATGTTAGTTGATGTTGCTGCCTCTTTTGGTTTTTGGTGCTGGCATTACCACCATATATTTCATATTACCTTCATTGATGTACAGCCCAAGATTCTGCTAGATCTGTGTACGGTAGGGCATATTTTTTGGCCTTTTGTCTATTCTCGCATATTGGAAAGGGTCAGTATAGTCGGTCTTATTAATTTCGTCAAGATACCGGATTCTCTTCTCTTCTCTTGAGGCAGTAGAACGTACCCTTGAAGTCTGTCCCAAGTATGATATCAAAATTATGCTTGCAGAATTTTACAGTGGAGTAGGACGAAGTCAAGTCAAGTCCCTACAAGAGCTGGTTCAGGTGTTGCAAACGACGATTGCTTCCCTTGAGGCAATCGCTCGGTCAACTTTTGCGGGATCTTGCTCGAAAACAATCGGTAGTCCATTGACGCGGCTACCTCGCCAGCAGCAGCAGGAACACCAACAACAACAACAACCGCAAATGCAAATATGCTTACTGGTCCAGTCGAAACACAGGCCGAAATCACCATCAGGACGAAATCGGTTCAGCAGCAACCATCTTTGTCCAAGGTTTAACTACAACAAGCACATCGGAGGAAGCAGGTAACTACTAAAATCCCTCCTATTGTAGTTGCAGAGCCCTTCGAAAACTTTTGAGCTACCGAGAACATCATATCCAGCTCCGTCACCAAGGAGTTCATGATCAAGAAATCAGGAGTTCTAAGCCACCAAATCTTTTGTAAAAATAAGGAGGGCTACTCCGCGACAAAAGACCTTCTTGTGAAATTCTGCAGTGTAAAAACTGCCAGAGGATCGAGCATGCGCTACCAAACTGCCACCTCTAATATCGATGTGTCTAATGTGATGGCGCACACGGGCTTGGTGAGTGTTCCAAGATCCCGGACGAAAGTCCTAAGTCCGTGAACTGTGAGGAACTGCGTCAACTACTGCAAGTGCTCTAACTTTGTCAAAGTTATGACGAGGAGGAACACCCCCAAACGGGCCTGTCCATCCCGGACTAACCCGATCCAACCCAACAAACCTCGTGTGATATCAGCGATCTCTTTCACTCGGCCATCCGTTTCTTTGGTTGACGTAGTCCCCAGCGGCATTCCAAACGTGCCAATTATGCCTGATCTTTGGTAATTTGCTGAAGTATCTCGACAGTTTGTGACGATGAGAAGAAGAGAAGAACATATTTAATTCAATTAAAACGTTTGATTTTCGTTACTTTTAAATTAAATTAAATTATAATAATAAAACTAAATTTAAATAATCCTAAAGGAGGACATCCTCCGTCCTCGAATTCCTTCTGGCTAGATGTGTTCCGAGGTATTTCACCTCTTTAAGACTAAAGAATAGTTACGCCGTTAAACTTAACTGGGGGACATGTTCGTTTCTTCAATGTGAAAATGACATGACTACATTTTGTTTCATTTACTTGTCCCTCGAGGTCTCGAGATGGATTGAAATGTGTGCAGAATAACACCGTATCGCCAGCGAAGGTCGACGTAAATAGGCGTTCGTTTGTGGGCAAATCTGCCGAGGACACCACCTTGGAGTACCCCTGCTTTGATGTTACATTCTCGTGTGGTGAAAGTTTTTTGTTTAATAACAAATCTCTTGCCAGTCAGATACGAGTCAAGAATATTATGGTAGACCTTCATGCAAGGCCCTGTTGAAAACTTGTACAACATCAAGGAATATGGCCAAGCAGTGCTCTTCAAAGCCTAGCTTATCTCAGAGGCTAGCCCATGAACTTGTTCAGCAGTTCCATGTTTTCTTCTGAATCCGAACTGGTGAGAATAAATAACCTCTTTGTCGATCAAATGTTGTTGAAGCTTGGATAGTAGGAGTTTCTCGAATAGCTTCGATAGTGAGCGAAACAGGTTCATCGGTCCATAGGACGCGACGAGCGTAGGATCTTTACCTTCCTCCGGGGTCATCGTTATTTGTGACAATTTCTAGCATTTCGCAAAGTAACCAATGCGTAAGGCACTGTTAAATATGTGTGTCAGTTGAGTGAATGTAGATCTTGGCAGTTCTTGGAACACTTTGCCCAGAACAAGGTCGAAACCAGGAGCCTTCTTTAGGTGAATGTGGTCCTATGAGAATCTTAAGACATCGGAAACATTGAAGCGGATTGGTTGGTGTGCACCTTTAGGAATCGAAAGTGGTAATTATTTCTCCATTATATATGGATTTGGTTGGAAAACTGCTCTCAAGTGTTGAGCAAAGATTGAACCGAGAACGGCATGGCTCCTCGACCAACTCTCGTCCGACAATCGGATTGGTGATTCGCGCTGGATTGGAATGTTGAGCTTCCTCACCGCTCTCCAAAGGGAATAATTCGTAGTCGGTAAAGGTGTTAGATTTTCGAGGAAGTGCTTCAGGTTTTTATGTTTCTCCTTTTTCAGCTGATCTATTATTTTTGACCACTTTGGATGATCTGAAACTGCACATTGGGGCTTCAGTGTTGCAAGCAGGGCGGCTGCTGTTAATACTTCGGTGAAACATTGTACAGCCTGGTCGCGTTCGATGTTTGATTTCACGGACACATTTGCTTTCAAATGCGAAGAGATGTATTCCGATACTTAAGCCAACCAGTTTTCTTTCTAGTCAGTTTGGTAGACTCGGCAGTACTGGGTTGGAGATTTGAAAAAGTTATGAGAACCGGCGAATGATCGGAACTTAGATTAAAACAGTGAGTAGGTTGGATGGCCGTTCGATAACACATCAAGTTCACAGTTCGTCGATATGGCCGCTCGGAGAGTTTTGTTTCTAGGTGCGATGAGTCTCTAGCCCCAATTCGTGTATTTGACATGGAAGTTTCCAGCTACAATAAATCTTCTACCAAGCGACTAGAAAAGGCTTACAAACTGCTCTGGAGAGATGGTAAATCTCGGAGGGCAGTATTAAGCAGAAATTGTAACCAGATTCCCCTCATTCTACTACGCAATTAGATATGGCTTGCATGTAGTTCATAGCGTAGTGTTCCATGAGGTAATACTTTTTTTAATAAGGATTCCTGAACCTTCATGAGCTTTTCCGTCAGGGTGCCTAGTATCGTAGAATTTGTATTTTATGTGTCAGTGAGATGAGTCTCCCATATAAGGAGGAAGTCAACCCCACAGCTGACAAGAAATACTTCCTTTTTATGTTGGCTAATACCATTCGAATTTCTGTGGAAAATTGTAGCAGAGCTCACTTTTTTTAAGAAGGGTTTGGAGAATCAGTGTCTGGTTTTGCATTGATGCGGTAAACTGATTTATGTTTTGAATGAGTTGTACCACTATTGATTGGAGATTAGTTTCTGATTCGGTTGACTGTCTTGATTCGGGACGATTGAATTTCACGGCATCAGCATAAGAAATGTCGATTGGGTTTTAGTAGGCATAGGTCAGTTCAGAGCGCAGGAAACAGTGTTTGGGTTTAGTTCGCCTTTTAAGGGTCTTTTGGTTGGGGGTGGGGATCTTTGACTCACTTCAACGTACGGCCGGACATCCCCTGTAATTAGCAGTGTGGTTGTTCCCGCAGTTACCACATTTTTTTTGGCGAGGGATCTTCTTTTTCTAATGGGCATTTAGTTCGCCTTTTATGACACATACATTTGGCAGTGCACAGTATGATTTGGTGTGTCCAAACTCTTGATAATTAAGACATTGTACGGGTTGTTTCGTTTCATCAGTTCCTCAACTGTTATCTCCGATGTAAAAGGTAACACAAGTTATAAATGGGATGCGTTTTCACCTTTGATGAGCTAATTAGGTTCCGGCTCCAGCCCCACTTTAGGAAGATATACTCTGAATCGGCTCTTAATGTTATATATTGATGTAATCATGAAGCCTTCTTATAAGAGCACTTCAAAGGTTTCAGTCGGGACAATTTCAGCTTCAGTGCCTTTAAGTACTACTACAAGCCGTTTGCTACTTTTGTGCTGGAATGTGTAGTAAGTTTTTCATGCCAAATCAAAATCTTTGGTTACATTCCAATCTTCTAGGTTAAGGAAGTGTGGAACTATTACGCTCGCAAGCGTGGATGTCGTTTGGATGCTTTGTAAGTTAGGATTTGTTCAAGCGGAATACCGAATTGGAGTGCTATGCCGCCGAGAGAGAACGTTCTTTCACACCAAATTATACTCGAAGCGGGATTCAGACTTCTTTGCATCTGTGGTAGGTAACTTCTTTACATTTACTAATAATGTTGACCTCCTAGTGTGAAGAGTATTAGGCTGCCTATTATCAATACAGAGCCTTACATATGAAATTATTTGTGTAAATGGTTCTTCAGAAAATAGAGCGTAAATTAATTTTTAACTATGTCCACACATAGAAAACACAGAACCTTTTATAACTGAAGCGTCTAGCTTCTGGTTTTCTGACTTGCTTATATACAGGGTGCGGCAGCATAACTTCCTTTTTTCAAAACTCAATAAAAACTATTGTATGCATCGGAAAATATTTATTTATTTTTTATAATGTAGGTACATGTCTAAAGTTTTTATTTACATTGTTTTGAAAATCAAATCTGTTAGGTGACGTCCCCCATTCTCCATACATTGCGTAAACCGATTTCTGGCGTTTGTCATGACTCTTGTTAGCATAGCAGGTGTTATGTTGGCAATTTCTTCTTGGATGTTGGTCTTCAAATCTTGTAGGGTTCTTGGACAGTTCACATAAACACGGGATTTCAAAAACCCCCATAGAAAAAATCACAAGGGGACAGATCGGGAGAGCGTGCCGGCCATTCCAAATCGCCTCTAATTGAGATAAGGCGCTCTGGAAAGTGTTCCCTCAAAACAACCATCGATGCTCTTGAAGTGTGTGCTGTTGCACCATCTTGTTGGAACTAAGTGTCCCCCAAATCCAAATTTTCTAGCCGTGGGAAAAAAAATTCTGTAGCATGTTTACATACCGGTCCGAATTCACTGTCACTGTAACCTTATTTTCCTCAAAAAACCAGGGACCAATAATTCCAGCTGAGGAAATTGCACACCACACTGTGACTTTGGGTGAATGCAAAGGCTTTTGATGCAATTCTCGAGGGTTGGTGTCAGCCCAGTAGCGCATGTTTTGTTTGTTAACCGACCCACACAAATGAAAATGGGCTTCATCGCTAAAAAAACAATAGCACCCTCGGGAACGACATCAAGAAGAAGCTCACACGCGTTCATCCGAGAATTGAAGTCACGTTCTGAAAGTTCCAGCACTATCGCCATCTTATAGGGATGAAAATGAAGATCATCACGAAGAATTCTTCTCACAGAACGATCGGATAGTCCAAGGGCAGATGCGTGCTTGCGCGCAGAACGCGGTGGCAATCGCAACATTGACGCTCTCACTGCTTCAATGTTCTCAGGTGATCTAACGGGCCGAGGGACTCCAGTTCTTCCTTTTGTCGCACTTGCAGTTTGTCTGAATGTAGTGACCCATGTAACAATTGATTTGCGGTCTGGGACGGGAGCCAACGGGGCTAAATTAAAGCGATTCCGAAATGCACACTGTGTTGCAATAACCGAACATCCGCTTGAAAAGTAAACCTCAACGGCAAAGGCACGCTCCTCACTATTCCAACGCATGATGGCGACTTTACCGTGTCAGGACAAAACTTTACAGTATCCCCTCTTGAACGAGACCACTAGCGCTCCGCTATGACGTCAACTAACTGAGTGGCGTGCATTTTAAAGAAGGAAGTTATGCTGCCGCACCCTGTATAAATGCTGACACACAAAAGTATCTCTGATGCCGCTTGGCTTGTCGGTGGATGGTGCTTTCAGTTCAACTGGCGGCCAGGTGTACGCGGGCTCTTGCGGCGTAATTGGCAGGCCGTACTGAACGTGAAAGACGGCTTTAAGTCGAAAATTCCTTTTACTGGTACCATATTTTGTAACTTTTGGGAAGTATTTCATATATTATAATTCCTCGAAGTCGAAATAGAAGTGGTGCAAATCACAAATCTTTCTACATTCGTGTATGTTTGTGAATATACAACAAATCAACGTGCCCCACGTTGAATTTAGAATTTAGAAATTTCAATGAAAAAAGGGACCACTATTTCCACCTCGACAAATTGACTGTTCAATTTTTAATTTTCCTTACCGAATTACCGTTTGAAAAGAGAAGCACAGAATGTTTGGAAATGCGAGTTCTAGTGGAAGTGTTAAAGGGGGCGAAGCATCCAAATACCAATCAATTGATAAAGCTATTTTCAAGTGGACCAATATTGAAAGAAGAGATTTTGGTTAGTCACAGGTCATTCAAAAATAGACATGGGATCCATGAAAAATTATCTCTGTAGAAAATATTGTAATCAACAAGTCGGGACGCCTCAGGTATGAAAGATTTTTGGTATTTCTGATATAAAAACATCCAAACGGACATTTTTCCCATTAATACCTATTACGTAATGTGTATCATATATTATGTCAGCATATTCACTTTCGTGTGCTGCTGATTTTTAAAGTCGTACAATTTGTACTGAAGCGACTACTTTGACCTATTATAACTTTGTTAGTAATAGTGTTTCGTGATTTTTCCAAATTGTCCGGCTGTGTAGGTTCTGAGAATGGGTCTGTGAAAGAAATGGCCACTTTGCAGCCCGCACAATCCCCTCTTGTGCATTAAATGTCAGGACTGAGAACAGCTCTGAAAACCTAAACCATTCATTTGATACCCCACATAACTATATTCGGTGCTGGAAAGATGGACAGACGGCAACGCACAGACGGAGAAACGGACAGATTCACACGAGACCTTAAAAAAGCTAAAATAAGCATTTCAAGTTGTTGGTCCTGGGCCTGCACAGGGCAGAAAATTTCATTAAGATTGTTGAAGTTAGAGTTCAATACCGTTAACCTACTGAATATGGAATTCCTTGACGTTTGTCAATTCATTCAATATGCAAAGGCTACCACGTATGCTATCACCATTTATTATCTATCCGTAATCTATACTGTCGAATTCAATCACAAATGACATACTAATTTGCTATTTTTATCTTTGTTACCATCATGTAGACAGGAGATATCTCGATATATATCTCTCCCTCTGAAAGCCTTCAGGACATTCGAACTTTCTTGAGATTTTCTTGTGAAAGTTTACCCACTGAGAACACAAAACCACTTTCAACTTTTTAGGTTGATTTGAGGAAATCTAATTTGTTCAATTATGTAAACAGTCAGAAATCAGAAGGCTAAGTTGAAATGTGAACCACTGTAAGTGTTTGCCGTTTATCTTTAGCAATTATGTGCCAATCATTTGGTCTGTAAGTGATCTAACCAATTCGATATTATTTACCTAAATCCTCTCGTATTTCCTGTTATTTATTCTACCTTGAAATTTCACCCTTAAATTTTCTTATGCAAATCAAATTTCAACATAATCAAAAAAGTCTTTCCTCTGGAAAATGCTAAATTCGAAGATAAAATGCGATGGATTTCGCCGCATGAGATGAATGGACACTAAGGCAGGAAGGCATCTGAATTCAATGTTCAGCTAGTCCATGGCGGGTAAGACAAGAGTAAAAATTGGAAGTAAATAAATTAAAGCATTTATTGAGGAAACTTTAAATAGACGATATCGAATACATACAAGGAAAACCTGGGAATGTGTAATAATTGTTTACTGACGGATCGATGTGAAAAGTATAGGCATTATCTAATAAGTTGGGAAATTATTATGATTTTTACAAAAATAATTCGAATTTGGAACAGCCGAAGACTATCTAAGAGTTGATTTATAACCCCAAGAGCGGAATTATCATTGAGATAAGTGCTACGATATTATATTATATGATTTATGTGGAATACAAGCTCCAAGTAAAGAAAGATCGAAAATTCAGACCAAGTGTAAGGCTATTGACGAGTGCAGTCGAACTGAAATATGTATTATCAAAATATTCTCCTTTAAATATCTCGGGTCAACGCTATCAGCCAATGGAGAACTGCGTTATGAAATTGTTTCACGCATTAATGGAACCTGGATGAAGTGGCGTTCCACAACTGGTGTTCTTTGTGATCGACGTATCAACGAACGTCTCAAATCTTAACTTTACCGCAATGTCGTCCGTCCTTTCGCCCTCTATGGTTCTGAGAGTTGGCCAACTATAAAAGACAATGAACGGCGTCTTCCGGTAATGGAGACGAAGATGTTACGTTGGACTAGTGGCGTCACACATTTTGATCACATTCGAAATGAGGGTATCCGCGATTGTTATGGGGTTCCACCGATCGTGGAAAAGTTGCGAGAGAGGCGTTTTCGATGGTGTGATCACGCAATTCGTGCCAACGAGAATTCACTTGCCAAGATTGGTCTGAACATCGAAGTCGATGGTAAACGACCAAAAGGCAGACCTAAACAACGGCGGCTTGATACGCTGGATGGGGATTTGAAAGCCTCGAGATTGCACCCAGATCAGGCATTCGATAGAGTCAAATGGCGAAACCGATCACGACGAGCCGACCCCGCTTGTGAACGGTACAAAGGCTGAAGAAAAAAAAATTTCTTAAATTTTTCTGCTCAAGATAAAAGCCATTACCATTGGTATTTGACTATAATTTTAGTGTTCTAGCCGCATTTCACTACTGAAGTCTAACTATATCCTACATTCAAAGTACCAAGAGTTAACCTCCAATACAATTGCTAAGACGATACACGACGAGTTTTAATAACTAGCTGAAGTATTTGCTGTAGATTCAACTACTGAATAACGACAATTAGCTTCCACGAAATTCCTCATGAACTTATAGATTAAGGAATTAACCCCATTTGTGACCTGCATGTTTTTAAGTATAATTATCTAAGAATACGTCCTTAAAAGTGTAAGTCCATTGGAATAAAATTGACTGAAATGAAAATCTGGCGTATGTTCAGACCTAAACTAGGCCGAAGTTTCTTTGTTGAGGGTGCAGGGAGTCCTGATTCCGCATCCATTTAATAACGGACGGATTTCACTTCAATATAATTCGTACTCATGTCGTGTTTGCAATGGGGCGATTACCAACTGTCGACACTTTCGGTTACGCTGCTCCCAGGACAGAGATGAAGCAGGCCTCTGCCCTGGATGAAACTGCCACTCAACTTTTCTAATAAACTTGAGTGTTTAATCCACAAGACCGCAAGAAAGGAAGCATATTGCTTTCAAAGTGGTTCGACCCGTCATCAAGTGGATGCGGACTCTGGACTCCTTGCATCCTCAACAAGAAACACTAAACTAATCTTTTTGCACCTTGTCAGGCTTATTTGATGCATAAAAATGTAGTTTTTAACCGTTTGATTTTTTTTTGAAAAAAAAAATTGACTTTTTCAAATTCTTTGATTAAACAGTTTTTATTATTATCTAATTAAATCCAATGACATTTTTCGGTTCTGATGCTCTATTATGTCACAATTTTGGTCACCCTAAAACATAGAAATAAAAATACGTTTTTTTGGTTGCCATTTGTAAGATAAGTGTATACTACCTTTCAATAAAAAAATTATTGAAAGTTGTTTAATGTATACACTTTCGGATGATATAATGATCGTTCAAAAAAGATGGGAATTTTCCCTAAAAAACTTAAGAAAATAACCCACTGTTTTGCACAACAAGGGGGGTTAATCCTTTAAGACATCATCACTTTTAACTCCAAGTCTTTGCTCTCACACGCCCAACCTCTACCACTATGCAAGTGTTTTGCAACACTTTAGACAAGTACGTTCATTTGTCATAACCTCTATATACATAGGAGAGCACTTCATTTCACCGCTATAACCGTCCACTAATAGGCAATACCGCGAATATTATCCTGAGGTTATTACCCTGATTCGACTGAGGTACTCATTCCCAGTTGAGTTTATTAGTTTCTGACATTCAGTTATGAAACGAATTCCACTGCCATCCGCCTGATTTGCACCATGAAACCAGGTCCTGACATTGCGACAACTTAGTGTCAGTAGGCAGCCGGACATCTCCATCCACACATTGCTCTACAATGACCTTAAGATCTTAATGTGGATGATTACGCCCCATACTCGAGAAGTTGAACTTTATCAGATGTTATGCGACTCTGAAACTCGGGACAAAAAGCCTGTAACTGACTACACTGAATGACAGACTAAAGTTTGTGAGGAGAAAACCTAAGGAGTTCAAAGATTACATCCTAAAAAGGGTCAAGCATCCTGGGAACCTCAACCCCAAGTACTTTAATGGTAATTAAATAATAAATTTATATTTATGCACGACTCTGCTACATGGGCAAAAAAGGAACATTTTTAGAAGAAAATCGAACACGAGCTCCGCAAGCCTTGTAATTTACTGGAATTTACCCCATTGAAAATCTTTGGAAATCAATGAGACATACAAAGATTTCAAGGAAATTATAACAAATATGATGCAGCTGATAGAAGCCTTTATTGCCTTTGTTTGTCATAGAAGCGATATATTTTATCATACAGGGCATTAAATGTTGTCGAAAGTATATATATATGGTCACCATTTACCCCATGGTGGGGTATAACGCGTCAACCACAGCCACGCGTCACCATTCGCGGTCACCTGAGATGCGCTTCAGCTTCCCATGCGATTTCCTGAGGCGCCTGCACACCTTCTCAACGGTTTTGGCTCAAGTGCTCTTGGGGCGACCCACTCGTGAACTATTTTGGGAGAGCGAATTCCACCGCCAGCAATACAATTTTCGCCCCTCCCTAATCTGTGACATATTCATTCCGTCTTCCGATCACAATGTGTACGGGTGTACGGGTGCTAGGCAAGTTCTTCGTTTCTGATAATATCAGGTTTGCGTATTCCGATTATATGACGCAAACAGATGTTAACGAAGCATTGGCGCTTTTGAGTAACAGCGAGGTTTACTTTCCATATGCTACACTCATAAAGCAATGCAGAAAGAACACCAGCACTGAACAGTGTCAACTTGATCCTGGTGCTAATAATAACTACATTTCCAGATTTTAGACAAGGCAGCGAAAGCGGAACTGGCGCTCTTAATGCATCGGGCAACAACCAGTGCGTGGCCATCGTCGGTAGAAACAATGCTTGCTATAAATTGAGAGACAGGGAGAGTGCAATGATCCGCAAGATTGAAAACGTCGGTTTTGTTGTTGTTTATCTCCAGTTTAAGTCTACCTGCTTCTCCTTCCAAATGCGGACCCCTTTGCGATGCGGTGAGAGACCAAACAGAAGTTGTAAGCATAGTTGAGATGTTTGAGGAAAGATGTCAGCGTCCATTGAATTCCTTCACCTCCTCCGAACAAGGCAGGATGAAGATCGTCACCGATAGTGATAACAAATAACATCGGTGACAGAATGCAACCCTGGCTTACTACGCGTTCGATATCAAAATTCTCCGAGATTTTACCTGCTTTTAGATACCACCCAATATCTTCCGCTTCCCTGACCAGCGTAATAACAAATTTTCTCTCATCCGACGTGTGCACAACGCTGAATCTCTGGTATGGGAGTTCGAGCGCGTCACACTTGAGCCTTCAACCCCTTTCGTCCATCGATCCATTTTCGCATCCATTCGCATTTCCGTAGTTAGGCAGATCTTATGACGCCTCTTCGCGACGTGGCCGACGACCTTCATCTAATCATTCTGATCGTGCGCACATTTCAGAAACTAGTGATAGTTAGATTTCGATAGCCAAAAGTTTGCAAATGAGATCAGTCTTTATCCGAGGAGTTGTTGACGTTTCGATAGCAATAAAGTTAAAATTTGCGGGTTCCTAGCCCACAAATTGTTATCCCTTTTAGTTATCAAGCAGGGAAGACTTTGAATGTACTCTGAACCCTTAACCCAAAGGGCGATCAAAGGGTAGTATACGCTAATCGTTGGGAGTTCTTTCCTTATGAAAAACTGCAGACGGAGAAGGATGAAGGCGAGTCTCCCGCGCCTAAAAATGGGACAAAATGTACCAACTGCTCCTCCAGGTTCGGGGTTAGGTAGGGCTGACAACCCTACACGGAAAATTGACGGTACGATGCCACGAAAGGCGCCTCGGAAAGGTTGGAGTTTACAATGACGAACCCGGCAACGACAAAAGATTACCGATTTGCGCATTTTCTCATGTAAAGTTCGTTCCCTATACAGACCAAATACTGCTGACCAGCTAGCCGATACCCTGTCCCAATATAAGACCAATGTTACAGCTCTGCAATAGATGCGATGGACATGGACCCGTTTCCTGGAGAAGATCCGCTACACAATATATTACAGCGGCCATCCAGTAAACCATGTACTCGGAGTAGGTTTCTTAGTCAGCCAAAAAATAGAACCTGCTGTTATCGCTTTGAAAATATAACCGAAAGACTATGCACTCTGCGCTGCAAATTTGTAAATATAAGCCTCATGAACCTCTACGCCCCTTTAGTGGAGACTGCAGAGTCAGAGAAGGATACATTCTACGAGGCAGTCGAGCGGGCCCTCGAAGCCTGTCGCAAGTATGATATCAAAATCATACTTGGAGATTTCAACGATACGTTGGCTTCCATAGCTTACACAGGGATACCAATGATAACGGACTGTGGGTTATTCAGTTAGCAATATCGCACGAAATGGTTGTTCGAAGTACCTGATTTGTGCGGAAAACGGTCCACAAACATATGTGGGGCTCTCCAGACGGGACCACTTTCAACCAAATTGACCACGTGCTTATTGAACGTCGCCACCTCTCAGCCTTGATGAATGTCAGAACATATAGGGAGGGGGGCCAATATAGACTCGGACCACTATCTCGTTGGCATGGTGCTCCAAGCTCGAATTACGACACCACCTACAATCCCCTCTGACAATCAGGTGAGAGTGAATACTGAAGCCAACCACTACGCAGCCCTCCGCGACACCTATAAGAGGCAAAGAGGCATTATCTGTCTCTTACATAAAATGGGAGATATCACACAAATTCAGTATCCCGACGAAATTAATAAGGCTGACTACGCTGACCCTGACCAATGTGCGAGGCCAGATAAAAGCAGCAGGATCACTCTCAAGAACATTCGACATCAACAACGGTCTACGACAAGGGGATGCCCTATCATGCGTCTTCCTTAACCTGGCCCTCGAGAAAGTGATCCGTGATGCTGAGGTAAATGAAAGAGGTACAATCCTCTTTAAGTCCACCTAACTACTCGCCTATGCTGACGATATCGACATCGAACCACCCGAGACATACAAACTACCTTCATCCAGATCGAGTAGGCGGCGTGAAATCCTGAGCTGCACTTCAATGAAGACAAGACAAAATATATGGTGGCAACGTCAACACCGAAGACGAATTAACCAACAACATCACACCGCACTGGTCAAACGGGAAGAAAAAAGATAGGAGACTACAACTTTGAGACCGTTTCTAATTTCTCCTATCTAGGGTTGAAAATCACAACCGATTACAGCTACGATGATGAAATCCGCGGACAGTAGTTGTCAGCCAACAGAGCCTATTTCATCTTACAAAAAATGTTCCGCTCAAAACGTCTCACCAAAGGGTCAAAGCTCTTACTGTACAAGACAATGATCTCGCCAGTCCTCATGTATTCCTCGGTCACTTGGGTTCTTAGCAAGAAAAATTGCGAACTCTTGGGCGTTCGAGAGAAGAATCCTCCGAAGAATTTTTTTTTGAGATGGAGCGATTGCGTTAGTCAGGATGCCACACAGCTTTTAGGGATATCGAATTGGTGGACCTCGGCGCCAAACCGAGATATCTGGAGTTCCTTATTAAATTAGGCCTAGATCGAATACCGGATGTTGCGCCGTTGATGATGATGAAAAGGCGGCGTCACTAAATATTTAAGTTCTATTTTAGAAGACTATTATAAACTTACTTTAAATGTCTACTCAATACTGGTCGGCAAAATAAACATACATGCTTGCGCACCCACTGTAACATCGTTGTCAGCTACAAATGGAACTTCCGCGCGGTTTTACTCTTTTGTGCGAGACCAGGAACCTTTTCATAAACAAAGTTTTAATCAATCTGCCTCATCATTTACGTAATAAATGATTAGACCCGTTAATTGTCAGCTCAGTAGTGTGTTGACTTCTTGACAAAGTCCGCTATCATCAGTTAGGTGTCCCTTGCCACCCATGTACAGTGAAGCATCAAGAAACCAAAGAAAGTTATGAAGACATATTTCTTAGCGGCGATTAAGAACAATAAGGAGAGAGCGAGTTTATAAAACTTCAACAATAAATTTCTTAAAGTGAATAAATGGGATCAGAGGGACTAGGAACTTGTGATAAAGCGTAAAGTAGTAAAACGCTGCTCCTTGGGGAAGGGAAAGGATGAGGACAACCATGCCTATCCGCTGGCGACAAAGGCACACATTGAAGGAAGGTCTAGCAGTGACTAGTAACCGTTATAACATATATTCCAAGAATTCATAGGAAAACATCTTCTAAAAGTTGATTCGTTTTCCTTTCCAGTTTTATTATACTTTTCTTTTCTATACTGAAATCATTTTAATTCGGTGGCCTGCTCTCAGTATGATTTAAATATATGGCAATAGCCTTCCACCTAGTTCCCTGAAGTCCCTGATATAGTCGGGAAACTGGTCAGCAAAATCATGCACTTACCTAGCGTCACTCATATACTATTACTTAGCATTAACAGTGCACTTAAATATATAAATAAATAATAACAAAAACAAGTAACAAAGTAGCTTACGAAATGAGGGTCCTTGAATTTGCAACCATCATTGTGTTCTATAAAATTCACGCTTTACGAATGGAGACCTACAAAATATTGTAAAGGTTCTCATTTCCCGCATATTCCATCTGCCCACAATAGCGGCATAGTTTTTCCACGGTAAACAGATTCCTATTTACGATGAAACAAAATACGATAGAATAGTAAATCTGAAAACAAACAGGAAACCCGTGCAGCACAGAACCTGAACAATGTTCTTCCTGCTGCTGTTTTGAAAACGCCATCATTTATCCTTCCAATTAATTAGTAATGAAAAATTGGAGACATCATTCTCTCACTTTGCATAGTAATAAATATTATATCTGTCACAAGCACGCTCTCAGAGCGCAATCCAAGCATTTTCCACTAGATACAAGTGTGAGGAGGGACTCCATGATTTTTGAAATTGTTAGCTTTCATTGGCAGCAGTTTCAATGATTAACTGCTCCTGAAAAGTAATTAAATGAACAAATAGGTATGTCTTCCGCAGAATGTTTCGCTAACTTATCGAGTACTTTTGTTTTGAATATTAACTTTTGATTTCAAGTCCCATTTGAATGCTTTATATTCCAAAACAGAAGGTATTTATGTGCCTCCTGGCAAAACTTCGCGATTTCGACTCCGTCAACGCGACGGTTGAAAACACTTCACCCTTCCCCTTTTGCCATTGTGGTATTTATTATTTCTATTTCTGGCGTAAATCTTGTTGCCGTAACCCATACTCTCCACCCTTTCAAAATTGATCCAGGACATTCGTTTACATTAGGGGGTTTTGACCTGGCTTCCCTTCCACCGTTTCGCTACCATTTAACCAAATTACGAGTGTACGAGACACATAAACCACATTATGTTCATAATACGACATCGGAGTATCTTTTACATATTCATGCAGTAATTGCACTCGAACGAGCTGCCTAAGTCCTTTTTAATGAAAGCTGATCTTCTGCACATTTTGCAGAGGCAGCCCCAAATGTGCGGTCTCACTTGAGCCGGAATACGTAAGTCCGCGCTGTTCCAGCAAGCGTGATGCGAATGAAATCCTACAGAGCCAAAAAGAGTGTGAAGAAACGCACCTAAAAATTTTAATTACACAACACGGAGCCTCTTTTGGGTATTACTTGATATGCATATATATCATAACATAATGCGCACAGTGTCACACGAACCAAGGGTCCGGAACAAGAGAAAGCCAAGTTTAACGCCGCGTTCACTCTCGTTGCATATTATTAAGGAGATCATTAAAAGTGCCGCGGAACACTCGTGCTTAATGCCAACATCAATAACCGGTAATGCCGGAATGGAAGTGATTTATGAACACACCTATGTGGCCATTATTGAGCTTGGCTGGTAATGAGTCGTTCCTGGAGATGTGCCTTTGGAAGGGCTATAAAAAAGAGCCCCTATTCAGACAGAGCGAGCTCAGATACAGCTCCGAAGTGATTGTGCTACTTAGCATCAATTTCGAATGAATGATGTTTTTTGTAGAATAATTAAAACTTCAAAAGGATGCTTTCAGGGTTGCATAGCGTTTGTTGAATATTAATCTTCGGAAGATAGGTTCATACGTGTGTACACATAAAAGCAAACGGTTTGCATCGTCCCGGAAAGCCCTATATTCCGAATTAATTCAGGCCTCATGTAAACAGCAATTCTGGACAACTCAATCATGCAGAGCAAATAGCAAATATTCCATGAGGGCAATATATTCCCAGCAATAATGAGCACATTCCTAACAAATTACATCCGGCTAATATGCATAACCATTTCACGGTTTATTGCCCCACAAATAACCACATTATAATCACATTCCCGACTCAATACCATGGCATGCCTTGCCAGGATTTGCAATGACTCCTAAATGCAAGCGTATGTATGGCTGTGTGGATATCAATTTAAAGCTTTTTGTAGGACGCCCGCTTGTTTTCTTATGCCTGCCACAAGGAATCCGCTTTGTTCACGGAGGAATCGTCCTGGCAGAAGGAAAAAGCGTTGGTATCTATCTGCATCGTCCCCACGGCGGAACATTGCCGCAGTTTGTTAGTGTCGTCAACTGTGAAATATGGGAAACTATCGCATTATCATACAAACTTTTCCTCTTTTTCCTTGAACTAAGCGGATGAAATACCTGCAAGTTTTATTTCGAGGAACATGTAGTCCGGGTGTCTTCCAGCGTAATAAGATTCAAGAACTCACTGTCTCATAAATTTACATGTTTCCACATATTGTGTGGGGTCGACCTGTTTAGTATGTTCCTTTTGCCCAAAATTAAAAGTTTCTGTTCGCTTTGAAAACTACATAAAATTTGTTCAAGACGAATGGGCGAGAATATGGGAAGTGTAGTAACAAGAGAATAAATTTGACTTTCCATAAAGCAGCTCAGTTTCCGAGAGTATCTTTTGTTCATAACCATTCAGAGCTAGGAAGCAAATATGTGTCTTTCGAGTACTAAAACGTTTCAGATTTCGCTTAAAACGTTTTCAAGTGCGTGCACAGGAGAGAAATAATCTGACATTCAAAATTATGCTGAGTTTGTAGTTGTCTTCCGGACGATATGGGTTTCCTGAGTTTAGTATGAATACAATGTTAATGATGCTTATATTCATACAGATATATGATATCAATTAACCCAAAAGTTACATCATGCTTGTTAGCTTTTTGCAAGGAGATGTTTCAGAGAACAACAATTAGGAGAACTGTATTCCAAGTATAAATAGGATCAAAATAATGGATATAATTTAATGGATACCTATTGATATTAATCCTATCTATCGTATCTGTTGACATTAATCCTATCTATCGTATCTATTGATATTAGTTTTAGTTTAGCTTAATGGAGGGAACCGCAGCTCCGAGCACGAGCAGGCTTTTCTTAGATCTATTATACTATCCCCGTAAAACGCCTATTCAATTGCGTTAGCAGCTTGCTGCTGTAAGCAAAGTTCAGTCTGGGCCACCAGACGATGCATGAATACATCTAAATGGGTTTTAATATGGATGCATATATCTATTTGGTGTGAAAGTCCCCAAGTCCTACCTATCGCAGTCCTACAGATAGATATTGTTGAAGGATATCGTGCTTCCACGTTTTTTTTTTGGGAGTAGGGTAGGTGAATGCGTTTACGCACAGAGTGTTGGACTCCCGCAACAGCATCAGAGAACTAACCTGGAACCGTTTGACACATTCCTTCGGGCTAGCCCTCCCGCTCTCCCGGCTTTGGGAGCCTTCAAGTCAGGGAATTCCTTTCACCAACGGGAGGAGAGGGGAGGAAGGGAGTTGTTGTTAGTTCAGGGAATCCCTTACCGTCCGATCCCTCCGCCGGTCGAGTTCAATCTTCTTCCAGCTGCCAGCGCTCTTCAGCATCTCTCTGACAATGTTGCTTGGAGAGAGCTCCCTTGTGTCTGCATAAAGCTGCTGGCGGAGGCCGTCCCACCTCTCGCAAAAGTTCAGCGCCATCCGCCACTCTATTGCAGAACACACAGTCAGGAGATCGCGCCTTCCCAATCCTGTGCAGGTAAGACTGAAAACCTCCATGCCCACTTAGAAGTTGGGTAAGGAAGTAATCAATCTCACCGTGCGTTTTGTTCAACCATGGGTCTAATTTGTCGATGAGCCGCGCAGTCCACTTGCCCCTTGGCTCATTTTGCTAAGAAAGTTGCCATTCGCTAAGGGTGCATTGACGTTCTTCACGGGCAACCACTTCTCTTCAGTTTTCGCCCTTACGGCGATAGATAGCTTTGCGCTCCTTGGCATGGAGGGCAACGGGGATCGCTCCCGCAATCACCATTACAGCCGGTTCGGAGACGGTCCGATAAGCAGACGCCACTCGCAAAGCTCCCCGCCTCTGCACTTGGGCGAGGCGTTTACGATGCACCTCCTTGTTAAGGGCATCAGTCCATACCTCCGCACCATAGAGAAGAACGGACTGCGTTGCTCCCATGAGGAGACGTCTCCTAGTTGATATAGAGCCCCCAACATTCGCCATTCGCCGACTCAATGCTGCGACTCCAGCTGCAGCCCTGTCCGCTGCTGCTTTGATTTGCTCGAAGAAGCTCATCTTCGAGTCGAGCATTAAACCAAGGTATTTAATCGCAGGTTTTGACTATAGTCAACTCGCCGATCGATATGGGACGCAGGGTCGGGATTCTCCTTCTGGTCAGGATGATTACTTCGGTTTTTTCCAGCGCAAGGTTGAAACCGGTCATGGGGCATATCGAGTCTCAGCAGACTATCATAAGGAGCGTTCCAGAGGTCCGGCCCTAGGATGGATCCCTATGCTACTCCCGATGTGATTTCCACCCTCCTCTGGCCCTCTAGCGTCTCATAGAGCAGGGAGCGGTCCTTCAGATAATCCCTCAATATCCGCAAGAGATAGCTTGGCACGTGAAAGGAGTTCTCTAGTGTGCCCAGCATATGTGTCCATCCTACGGAATTGAATGCATTTCTGACATCAAGCGTTGTGAGGAGCACTATCCGTCGAGATCGGCGGCTGTGTGCCCCGGCTCGATTAAACGCATTTACGACCTCCATAACAGCATCCACTGTAGATTTCCCTTTTCTAAACCCGAGCTGCCTTGTGGATAAGCACGGATCGCTTCAGCGAGTCTACCCCTGATGAGCTTCTCGAGCACTTTTCCGGCCGTGTCAAGCATACACAGCGGTCGGTATGCATCTCCTTTACCCTTACTGATCAACGCGAGTCTGGCCACTTTCCAGCGAAAAGGAAAAATGCCCTCCTTCAAGCACGTGTTGAACAGTTCAAGCAGCAATTCTGGCTTTTGGCGGAACACCAGTTTGTAAACTTCCGCCGGATGCCATCAGGACCTGGCGCCTTCCTGTTTTTCGTAGTGAGAGCCGCTTCTTCGAGCTCTCTCATTGTGAAAAGGGGGCAATCCGCGACGCTTTCCGCGCTATTTACATCAACCCGTACAGGGTATCTGGGGAACAATGCCCGCACAATGCGGTCCATCTGCATGCAGGGATTCCGCAATGCCCCGATTTTCCGAAAGACAAGCTTATAGCCAAGTCCCCACGGGTCATCATTCACCTCATTAACAAGATTTTGCCAACCGCGAGCTTTGCTTTTATTTATAGCGCTGCGGAGTCTCCTTTTTGCTGATCTATATTGTGCCTTTATGGCACATGCCTCCTCGTTGGCGTACAAACGTTGTGCCAAACGGCGGAGCTTATGACACTCCTTCCGTAGGTCGGCAATTTCCGCCGTCCACCAGTACATAGAAGGCTTGTCGCGCCTGGGGCCTGTCCGTAGCATGGAAGCCTCACACGCCGTCGTTATCAGATTCATCACTGAATTTACGACGGTGTCAGCTGCGACACCACCACCCCTCGGAGTGCCCCCCAGCGTGGCCCTACCTGCTCCAAGAGCTTCAACGAACTTTCCCATGTTCACCTTCGCGACATTCCACACGCAAGGGGAACGTCGTGTTGGTGCTTGCCGGCAAGTAGCGTCAAACACTTCGAACGCAATGGACTGATGATCACTTGCCGAGAAGTCTTCCAGGACTCGCCACCCGTCCACCGATGATGCCAGAGATTCCGACGCAAAAGTGATGTCAGGAATGCTTCCTTCACAACCTGGGCGCCGAAATGTTGGCGTGGATCCGGTGTTTAAAACTACGAGCCCGGTTCTCGCCGCCATTTGCAGAATCCGTTTCCCTCTGGAGTCTGACTGAGGCATGCCCCATTGAAGAGCCCTGGCATTAAAATCACCGCCAATCAGGATTCGTCCCTCTGTGCTTGAAACTGCGTCATCAGCAAACCGGCGCCGAAAGTCCGGCATCGTCTCATTCGGCGTCAGGTAAACGCTAAAAAATGTTATCCCTAAACACCGGATCCAGACAAACCCGACACCCTCGGCCCTCGGCAAGAGCACGAAGTCGAACGTTGTCCCGAACCCAGATGGCAGCGGTGCTCGATAAGTCGAAATACCATGAGGACGGGTCCTTGTTTCGGTATTGCTCGCTAATCAGCACTAGATCAGCATTTACTTCCGCAGCGAACCGTGCTAGCAACTGGTGAGCGGTTGCACTCCGGTACATGTTAATTTGCAAAATGCGGATCATGGCGTTCACACCCTTGCCCTGTTCAATTCCGCCCTGAAGATCGGACACCGTCCCGAGCCCGCAGTGTGTTCGACGCTTTTACCAGGTGCGCCACGATCCCTGCAGAGAAAACAGCTCTAGCTTTCCTTGCAAGTCTTCGTTTGATGACCCACTTGACCGCATCTCCGGCATGCGGTCCTCCTGTCCGGACCCTTGCAAGCTGCTGACGTGTGTCCATAGTCCAGACACGTGTAGCCCTTGGTGGGGACTATCCGCATTCGTACCCTGCATACTACCCATCCGATTTTGATTCTCCCGCTGTTAAGAAGTTTTCTCGCATATTGCTCGGGGACTTCCACCACGGCGAGTTTTTGACCTCGAGCATTTACAGAGGTAATACCTACCCGAGCATTGGTTACCTCTGGACATTCACGTTTTAGCACCTCCTCTGCTTCGACCTTTTCTGTGAGGCAGTCAAGATCCCGTATTTCTGGAGAGCACATGGGTTCTAGGCTGAAAACAAGAGCCTTCTCCCCCCAATAGCCCCTTGACCGCTTCGCAGAACGTGCTCTTGTTGGTTGTCTTTGGGCCCAGTTCGGCGAGAACTCCACCATTCCTCGTTTTCCGCATCGAAGACACCTTTGCTCCGTTTTCCTTGGGTTTCATCCTGTAGCGGATTTCACTAAGGACTTCCGCAAATGTCTTGCCTTCCGTCGGCTTAATGAGCAGAGCCGACGTTCTAGTTCTTCTTCGTTTCCTCGTTTTTTCCGCTCCTGGCTTTTGGTTGGCAGCCTCCTTGTTTTTGGACAGACGTGTCCCTGGCGACGGAGCCCGTTGTTTCTTTTTCTCCTTTTTCGCCTTCTTTTTTTGGGCCCTGGAGACTACTTCGATAAAGTCTCCTTCAGGCACGTCGTCCTCTTTCCGCTTTTCCCCAGTTCACTTTGCAGAGGGCTATCTGCGGTCCGTTTGACGCAAGCAGCATTCTCAGCGGGGAGTGCGACTGTTTCTGCTCTACAATCGTCTTCCGCTGCTCTCCACGTTCGTCTATAAAAGGAAATGCGGTCCAGTAGTTCCTCCAGTTCCATCAGCCCGTTTTTGACGCCTTTGCTGACGTTCCTCTGAAGGAACGTTGCCGCCCGCATACGTTTCACCACTGCTGCGTACTTTCTGATAAGACTTTGCTCTTCGGCTCTAGCGAGGACGGTCGAATGCACTTCCAATCGATTTGTGTCCAAATCCATCTGCTCAGGACTAGCGATTCTCACTGAGCTTACTTCCAGAACAGAGGCACTGCAAGGTATTGGAGTTGCCATCTCCGCACGGTCAGTCGCGCCACTTGATGAGGCTTTCTCTTTATTTGGGCGCCCCGGTGTCACATCGGGTATGTCAGCCCTCGTTGCCTCTTTCACTGATCGCTGCGGTGAACGACGCATTTTGGTGCTCCGCCCAAACGCACTCAGCTCTTCCTCCTTGTCTGTTGTCTCGTCGTTTTTTTTATAAGTTTATGAATATTCTCCATGAAAAAGTAACCAGCGCATCGTGTGCAAGGGAGCGGGCCGCAATAGTCAGGAACGGGTATATCCTCAGGGCCACAGCCCCTACCCCAGTTCCATGAGGCTTGACCTATGCTTAGCTGATCCCGGAATTCATGGACGGATCAGGGCTAGCTCGGGGCAGCGCGGTCTACTAACACCGGTTCAATGCATACTTCCCGATCAGGGTCCCGAAGGGGTTCGACGCCGACAGAGAGTTGTCGACGGCTCCGGAGACTCTCAGTGTGTCCCGACGTGTACCGGTCATTCGCGGTTCGCTCTTCACTGAGAAGCTTTCTCGAGGCTACTACCTAGGACGCAGGTATGCTGCCAGCTAGGGGGCAGAACTATTATACTTACTCGAGCACCTCGGGGACGTCACACCCCGTATCGTAAGCGACCCGTTAAAAGTCGCTAACGACTCCTGAGGGGTCCACGTTTGCTTGGAGTCTAGATGCACTTCTAAATGCTTGACTGTTTGTGCCAACTGAATTTTTGCTCCTGCTGAGATGGGTAGCGCATAGCTGCCCCTCCTGACGTTCCTAGTGAATATAATTAGTCCATTCGTCCTAGCGTTTACCGTGTTTCCATTGCAGAGACACCAACTGTGGATCTCATACAGAGTTGTATTCGAGCGGTCATATACTATGTCCGCTAGCTTGTCGGTAATTATTTTTTGTCCTCAGGAGCCATAGCAAGGCATTCATTACCAGGAACCATAACAGGGGGTCGAGAACCCCTCTCTGCGGGCAACCCCTAAGATATCCTGCCTCAATAGACTTCTGGCCGACCAATATGAGGATTTGCCTTCACTCCAGCATGTGAAGGATCCAATTGATTGACAGCGTTTTGATTCCATGCTGCCTTGCCGCATCAGAAATTGCCGCGAATGAGGCATAATGATGATGTTCATGAGTGCACCTAAGGTGGATTCCTTTTTGGACATCGCTTTTTCTTTTTTTCGTTCGTGTAGGTGGATTTGCCTGGTTTAGGAATAAATATCACCTTCACATCACGTCAGTTATTTGGAATATAAGCGTATGCAAGGCATGCTCGGTATATATTCCGATCTCCATTCGCTCCATTACTAGACCAGGAATAATGCCATCCGGATCTGCAGACTTGCATCTTTGAAACCAGTTAACTGCCATTTTACTCACTCTAGTGATACTACTTTGCATGCCTGATTCCAGTCTCTCGGTTGAAAGCTGTGTGCACTTGTCAGTTCCGAGATTATTTTATTATTATTTGGGATGCTGTCTGGAAGTGCACTTCAAGCGTTTCATCATCGCTTTCTGTGTACCTCCAGCTCTGTAAATGTTAGTAGCCCAGCATCTGGCTTACTAACATTTACAGAACTGCCTAGTTCTTTTTTTCACGTGCAAAAGGCAACGGAAGGATCGTAAAATCGAGTGCTGTCTTAAAATTTGAACATAGTTGGCGTGGAGTAGATTTTGGATTTCATTTCGATCCAGAAGAATAAATAAAATCATTATGAACTAAATTTGAGTTGGTTTGTGCTCTGATCTCCCCCGGAAGGCGTCGATCCCCCCATTTTTAGGGTTCCATCCCATTATATTTAAATCGACAAGGGGCGAACGTTCAGGTTGGGGTTTTATGTTCATCTGGCTTCCCACTCGTCGCGTAGATGCCAGATTCAGCTCATGGCTAATCCTTCTTCGTCCAACCCGCGCGCGTTAAGTTTCTGTGATTTAGTTCCCTCCCTTGGTAGGTCGTTTGACATTTTAACTCCTTTGGAAAATAAATTTTTCGGTGGTATCACTCCACCTCGAGACGTTACATCCCTCCATGTTAAGCAAGTTTGGTTGGTTGACATCCTCGGTGACCGTGTTGATGGCAATGTTATGCAAATCTGAACTTTCATCACAACAGTGTTTAACCTTTTTTTGGCGTCTAGAGTTTACATCTTTCTTCGAAAGCTTCTCTAATGCCAGTTGTGGTCATCTGGGTCGTCCTCTCAATTCCAGGAATGGATTTAATGCACCTCCCAGGAATCCTGACTATGGCGCTCAGAACTACTTTATACGTCGTCCAATCTGTCTTCCGCGGATTCAAAAATGGAGTGCCCGGAGGCGGATCCATGCCCATTACGAAACCAATGCGCCTGTGATCCAAAAATGTGATATTGTTTGATACTCTCCACTCACTTACAAGAGCCGCAATGTCAGGGGATGCCACCATGATGTCGATGACCTCTCGCCTGACCACTTTGAAGAAAGTGGGTTTACTGTCCAGATTAAGAATATGCAGATCGATTCCTACTAGTCTCGATCCTCTTGCATCGATGCTAGAACTTCCCCAGCATATGTGGTGAGCGTCGACATCACATCCCGCTATTACCTTCTTGTGTTTACATTGGCATATTGGATCGCCGCTGGAGGAATATGCGGAGCGCCATAAAATCTCTTTATCTCCCTGTTGAATTCTTATGGGTGGTCTGGTCGTTGTGGTTTTGTTATGACATAAGTCGTTAACCAAATACGCCTGGAGGTCTTTTGAGACCAGGAGTTGGAAGTTTAAACCCCTGAATACCCAATCAACAGGCCATGATTCTTGTATGACGTAAAAAAATGCGGAAATTGATCCGACGACTGATAAGTGCAGTTGCCGCTTAGAATGCTACAAATTAATTTGGGAAAGTTCTCGGCCTATCGACTGACACTCATGTTTTGCTTCCTAGCAATATCCAGGTGGAGGTGTTGAGGTAATCTTGGACACCAAGGAATTCCATAACCTCAGCACTATTGCGTTCTTCTTTTGGAAGCGAGAGGAAACACTTTTTGAACCACGGCAACTCAGAGACCCTTTTCAGGGTTAGTCGGTCACCTTCCCATACATCGTTTAAGGGGGAGCAGTTCTGCCTTAGCTACTGATTCGTGTTTTCGTCGGCAAAGTTTAGTTGAACATTTTACGGTACACACCTACCGACTCAAAGCAAAGTTTAATGCCTTGCAAGGATGCAGTCCTTAAAGTTCTGTAAAGTACTGTATCCATAATAGTCTCAAATCTCTCGAATTCTCACTTCCCAGGAAAATCGAATGTGTATAAAAACAATTCAAAACTATATTTACTTAAAATTTTATCAGCGGATCTCTCAGTTTTCAAGGTAATCTTTTATTTTTGTCTGAGCGAATTGTTTTTGCCTTCTGTGTTAAGCTCCCTTTACCCTGAACGAAATCGTAGTTGTCTGCATTCTTTAAGACCAGGTAATTATGGAAAACATGATATCTTGATTATGAAATAGAATCTTGTTAATTCTGCAAAAGTTCCGGAAATTTCATCAAATTGCGTTTCTGGTACTGTCCGTCTGTCCGTCGCGGGGCAGGTTCAGTAGATTGGGTATCGCCTTCACTAATTTTTCCACCGCCCTCCAAGATGTTTCAGAGGCCAGCATGTGGTCCACGATATTCTCGGGTGTTAACCATGCCCCGGCGTCAATTTTCACCTCCGCTCTATGTGCAGCGAACCGCGGCCAGTTAAAAACAACATGCTCCGCATCCTCCAGAATCGTCATGCTCGAAGTGATAAAGGTATGCAGGTTACCCTCGTGCCTGCTTAGGAATTGAGTTCGGTGGTAACTAACTGTCTTCGTTTGATCCATTTAGCGACATCTGGAATAATCTTGTGTGTCCAGCGTTCTTCAGGTGAATCATCCCATTTTTTTGTTATTCCAAATTAGATTCACTTCGTGCCAAATGCCGACGATAGGTATAGGACTCGCCGATTGCATATGATGGGTCATAGAGGCGTCGATCCTCGTTCGCCAAGATGTCCATGGGGATCATGCCTACTATCACACAAGCTCGTTCCTCTGATGTTGTACGGTAAGCACATGACGTTCGCAATGCACTCAATCGGTATAGGATTGCGATTTTTCTTCTATTTGCTTCTAACTTCAAAGACGGTGCCCAGACCGGAGCTGCACGAAGCAAGATGGAACTGACAGCTCTTGAGATCAGGAGCCGACGGCTTTGCCTAGGGTCACCTATATTTGGTGACATTCTTGCCAATAATGTAGCCACTCTGGAAGCTTTGCTTGCTAAATTTTTAAAATGGGACTTGAATTTCAGTCATTGGTCAACCATGACTCCTAGATATTTAAGCGTTGGCTGCGACTGTATGATGTGTTCACAAATGCTGATCTTCATCGACGTTTGCATCCTTCGCTTGGCGACAAAAACTATCTCGAGTTTATGCTCCGCGAGTATCAGACCAGCTTCCTCCAACCAAAACCTGATTTCAAAAATTGCCTCGTTTGTGAGTCCCTTGATCTCATTAACATCATGTACCACGATAGTCACTCTGATGACGTCTGCGAAGCCAATTATTGTCACTCTTTTGGGTAGTTGCAGCTTTAAAATTTTGTCATACATCATTAACCATAGGAGAGGACTGATTCTTGTGGAACCCCGCAGGTTGTAGTATACATTTTAAGCCCATTGTCCGAATCGTAACACAATATCTTCTCCTGAAGAAACTCCATGACTATGTGCACCAGGTATTTAGGGGCGCCAATTTGGGTAAAGCCGCAATTATTTTTTTCCATTTTGCCGTTTGTTTGTCTGCCCGTCTGTCCGTTTTTTTGTTTTGTTTTATAGAGGTGGAAAGCATTGATCGTCCTCCGCATTATCGTCCTCCGCCCTGCCCCATGGAATTATCTAGAGACATTACACCGTGGGGCGGGTTAAAGCCTTGATGGCTTACTCCTACGGCGAGAATTGTTCCATCCTTGACGCTTTTTCGTAAGCGCTCTGGTCTTCGAAGCTCCTCCTAAATACAGCTTATAGTGCCACTAACTGCATTCCGTACTTTTTGGGATTCGAACATTTGTGGAATGATCGTTTCCACTTGTAAGGGTCATACTAAGAGAAGTTGAAGGTGTTTCCTCTCATTTTCAAATCTCGGATATACAAAGAGTATGTGCTCCGGGTCCTCGTATTCGTTTATACACTCAGGACAGAAGGGAGAATCCTCATGTCCAACACGATGTAAATAACTACGACATCAACCATGCCCAGTTAGAAACTTGGTCAAGTGATAGTGCGTTTCTCCATGGCTGCCCATCCAAAGCTGGATATTTGAAATCAGCCTTTGCGTCCAGCTCCCCTTTTGAGAATTATCTCAACATTGTTGTCACACCCTGATTGAGAGCAGTCTCTTCTCGTCGTCGATTTTCGGCATTATGATCCCTACATGCTTTTCAATTGTATAGTGTTCCCATCTCCTCAGCAAAAACATCAATGGGCACCATTCCCGCGATTATGAAAGCTACTTCGTTTGACGTTGATCGGAATGGGCTAGTAACTCTTAAAGTACTCAGGCGATATACTGAAGATAATTTTCTCTACAGCTGCACATTAAGGACTTTTGTCCAAACTGGTGCCGAATACAATAAAATGGATGAACACACTCTGGCCTCCGTGGTTGCGGTCCTCAAATATTGGGCATCATGCCAGTTGACGCAGCTACAATCTTCGTTTCTTTCTCGTCCCCCTAGCTCAAGTGTTCTTTGAAGGTCAATCGATGGTCCACCACAACGTCGAGGTATCTGATGAAAGGCTTGAAATCTGTTATGTCCCACACAAAACCGTAGAATTTCTTTCAGTTTACGGCTACTGACCAATACAGCCTCAGTTTTGTGTTTCGCCAACTCTAATCCATGTAATATCAACCAATTCTTGGGCAGCTTTACCGATGTCTCTCATTCCTGGGTAACTTCCTCCTGGTGTTCGTCCATTACAATAATTGCGATGTCGTCTGCATAGCGGATAAGGGCAGCTTGGCCCGGGAATTTGATGCGCAGCACATGGTGATACTTTACGTTTCAGAGAAGTGGGCCCAGTACTGATCCTTGAGGCACTTCGTCGTTATAAAATATTCAACTGGGCTTACCTTGGTGTCATAGAGGATCTTTCTATTCACGAAGTGATTCCTGATGATTAGCTGAATATATTAGGGCACATTCAGTTGGCTTAAGGATCTTGTTATATGCAAAAAAATTGTTTGGTACCGTGCTGCCACAAATGGGAATTTTGTTGCATATAATGCGCTTCAGTAACTTTCACATACTGTCTAACAAACAAATCGGACGTAACGACGATGGCTCTCTTTGGTAGCAGTACAACATTACTCATCTCTTTCAGATACCCTGAGTACTTTTGATAGCACTGCATCAATTTTGTAGTCGTTGTCATGCACCGCTTCTTCCTTGCTGGGCCCGGTACAATCTTTGCCACTATCAATTCCTGGTCGTCCATCCGCTTCCATGGACCTGGGTGGAGAGTGTAGCATTTTACCACTTTGCTTAATGGGATCCAAGTTTGTTGCCTTTCCTCATCATTTGTAGCAGTATCTACTTCGATAGCCTCATAATCAATATCCTCTTTGTTCTTCGGTATTCATCATCATCACCGGCGCAATAACCGGTATCCAGTCTAGGCCTGCCTTAATAAGGAACTCCAGACACAACGTTTTTGTGCCGAGGTCCATCAATTCGATATCCCTAAAAGCTGCCTGGCATCCTGACCTACGTCATCTTAGGCAGGCCTCGCCTTCTTTTTCCCTTATAGACTTTCGGGGCTGGATCATCCTCATCCATACGGAATAAGTAACCCGCCTACCCAACCAGACGGTCGTGGTCGGTCGGGTTTGTAAGGTAAAATAGGCTCTGTTGGTTGCCAACAACCTTGCGCAGATTTCATCGTGGTACCTGTAATCGGTTATAATATTCGACCCTAGATAGGGGAAATTTTCGACGGTCTTAAAGTTGTAGTCTCCCATTGTTTTCATTTGACCTTCAATATTGATTGAATTTATTCCCTTCATCCAAATTTTTGGTTGGGTATTTGCCCCAAATTTAGGCACAGGCTCGCGGTCACCAGCCAGCTATCCCTGTGCTCCATTGGAGGTCCTATTCATCCAGTCGTCCTTTCCCCTCTTTGAACTGCCCACTTACCAAGCAGTAGATATCCGCCGAAAGTTTCGTAGACTTTCAGTAATAGTTCCTCCTGCACATCTTCTGAGTTAGCTGAACTAACTCAGGTGTTTCCCCTAGTTTACGGCGTGCTACCTTCACTAAACCGCGGTTCCCCTATCTCGGAATTGTGACAAAGTGGCGTATTGGATTCTGAAACCCGCAGGAAACGTTCACCTTAACCGACTAGTCACAACACTACTTGGGTCGCCGTATCACCCATGCAGGGAGGAATATGGGCGTCCCATAGTTTTCTTATACCAACGACTTTTGGATGGACACGGATGGGCGTTTTCCCCCACCCACCCGACCTGCGCATACATCTACCCATGCACATATGTACATCTTCAAATGCGTACAAGTGCATCATCGGGAATCCCCTTATCCGCATGAAGGACTGATGAGAGATCCATCAATTCTGTTCGCTTTTCATACGAGATTTATTCCGAAATGGCTAGAGCGATGGTTACGAAAGTTAGTGAAAATATGTGGTCTATGTACCGCTACACGCGCAAAGAGTGGCATCATTTCGTGTTGGGATTAGGAGTGCTCCCCTCATATGTGAAATGGGGGAACAAAATTTTGTTTCACTGAATATGGTCTTCAAACGAAAGGGGTCAATTAGTACTTTTCGAAAATCGCCACTGGTATTGGACGAAATGCAGGGGAGTGAAAATGTGTGTCCTGAAAAGTAAAACTCAGTACCAGAATCCAATTGAAGAAACTGACAATAATCATAGTAACGCATCGATACAAAATCTAGGCATCAAAGCCTCCGTCCTACGATCGCAACCGACCAGCCATTTTTTGTGAGTACTGTTCCACTGGATATATATCTACATTAGTGCCAACAGTATTCAACTTTTCACTTATGTATGTACGTCTGTATGCTTTGGCGCAAGCAGTAAATTTTTATCTACGGAAGTTTGGATATTCATATAAGAAGGAATATTTTGAATTTATAGCTATTTGCGAGAAAGAGATGCAAGTTACACTTTCTCGCAAGTTTGTCACATCAACGAACACAAAACCTTTATACCTGAAGCACCCAGCCCCGGTATTCTAAGTTGTTAAGGAAGCCAACGGCAACCCAAAGAACGATACCAGCAACTTCGGCTCATACCGCAACACAACAAATGGCTGCCTACAACTCAATGGTGCACCGTCTCTGCACATACCCCCTAAACAAAGATGGCTTCCATAAAGAAAGAATGTTCACACTCGATACAGCTATCAAGAATCGTTACACGGTCGAAAAAATCGAAAAGCTGATCAAGAGAAAGAAAGACCAGATATGGAAGAACCAACATTCAACATTGTTCGAGCAAGAAAGCACTCTAGCTGATACAAAATGGGTGATCATACCATTATCCAAAGACTTTTATAGAATAAAATCTCTCCTAGGGAAATACAATATAAAAGTGGTCGGATCAAGCAGAGACGCAACCCTTAAAAGAAAATTAGGGAGTGAAAAGGACCCATTAACGGAAGAGGAAAAAAGTGGGATCTACAAGATCAGCTGCAATGACTGCGAGATGGTCTACATTGGCCAGACAAAACGCCTCATCACGACTAGGTTCCAAGAACACCTAAAGGAAGTAGAGAAGGGAGAAAGACGAGGAGCCAACACGGTGCGTTCTTCGGTTGCGATGCACGTCATAGAGGAGGGGCATTCTGTGACGAGGGCTAATCTTGAGGTGGTACGACAAGTGAATAAGCCACACACCTTGGACGCATGGGAAAGCTTGGAAATATTGCGAAAGGATGCGGCAAAATTGATGAACACAGATGGAGGGAATTGTGCATCAAGGCTAATCAAAAAACTCGCTGACAAACACAGAGACCGCACCGCCCACTAACTATTGATAATTGATGGCCATGAACCCAAAAGTTATTATTTTATCCCTACCTGCATGTGGACCTTTTTACGTTTTTCTCTTTACCTTTTAGAATCTGTACCCACATACGGATCTTTAGCTTTTAAGCAACTTTTTATAATCTGTCCCTACAGACCTTTAATTTGTTTTATTTAAAAATCAGGAAAAACTTCCCAATGATTTAGTAGCTTAAGTACTGAGGAAGAAAGTAAGTAGCTTTCGAAATACGTATTTACTAACTATTAAAATATATTGTAGTAGGAGCAAGCTACCTAGTTTTATTTTTACTCAACTGACTGTATTCCGTTCCACGGCGTTTTCACTTTGATGGGAGCCACATATAACACAATTGACTGTACCACTGCGGTTACGATTGAACTCTCATCTCCTTAACTATGCCCGCCAGGTTGTCTGCAAAACAGGTTTCTTTTGCTCCTTCCGGAACATGATGAATAAGCCATAAAGAAGTCCCCTACGAGGAACTGTTGTTTTGGCAATGTAGCCCCTTTCCCCAGTATCTGCTTCGTATGATAGAGATCTTTCCGGGAGTCTAAACATGTTATTTTCCTGCACCCTAACTTTAGATATCAATAAAATTTCCCGCTAAACCAGCAGTTGAGGTGAATCATCCTCTTGCTGCGGAAAAATGGTTTGCTGGCGGTCTATAGGCGCCTTTGGAAATAATTGTCTAAGTTCCTTCTCCCTAGTAACTGGATGGACAGTGTTTTACGTGTCAGTAAATGCCCCAAGCTCCAATTTTTGTAGCATTTAGAGTTCTCCATAGCTCCTGATGATCCCCCTTTCCTCTTATTTTTTTGGAGAAGTCTTCTCGCATGGTAGATTCGAATGAATTACTCGGTGGTTAGATCAGTTGTCTCTTCTTCGCGTATGGGCACCAAAACAAAGTCCTACCCCAAAACACATGTTCTTCTTAAGAGTTTATGTCAAACAAAACCTTATCAAAATCGGTTTACTGCCTATTTGTCCGTCTTTCTATCTGTCTGTCATTTCTTTTTGAACAGGTGGAAATATCCTACTCAACTCTGGCCTGGACGCGCCAGAGTGTAACATTTTACCCACTGGACTTGGCTTCCCCAACTAGAAACCCAGTTGTCGTCACTATAAACGTCCCCAGATACAATCACGCGCTCGTGGGCCTTTCTGTGTCGCTATGAACTGCTGGTGTTTATACAGCGTAGGTTCTTAATAGACCCCACTGCATCTCTTCAGACTTCAGGGAAATTTCAACCGGTTCCAACAGCTACACTGTTTTCATTATTTGTGATTATTTTATCGATCTATGTATCCCTGCACACCTCCCAAAATACTACAACATTATTAATGATTGTAGTATCTTCTAGTCAGCCTTATGCTTAATAAGGTTCAGCATCACATCAACAATACTGGCTTCCCAATCTTCTCGACAGTGCGTCCTTTACCGCCCCAAAAGTTTGCTGTTGCGGGAAAAGAGGTTAAACAACTAATTAAGGGATAAATAGATTTTCCAATAATAGTTGTTCATCTCCACTCCATTTGGCCCCCAAGCCTAATGACGAATGGGGACCTTGTGGAGATTGCAAACATCTGAATGCTTAGATATTGCGTACTGGTAACCCATTCATCCATGACTTTGAGCACTATTTAACGAATTATTGTATTTTCTCCACCTTGGATCTCGCAAGGGTATACGAAATTATTGTAGCTAGATATTCCAAATATAGCAATATGCGCAAGTTTCGAACTCTTCGAATTCACACGAATGACTTTTAGCCTGTGCATTGCGGCGCAAATCTTCCAAACATTCATTCACTCTATACTATGAAACTTACACTTCTGTTTCATCTATCTGGATGATGTTTTCACCGTCTCCTCCACAGAATTCGAGGCACATCTCGAGTGCATTTTACAGCGACTCCTGCTCCAACCGGAGGTGAAATTTCTAGCAAATTCGCCGAAGGCTTATATATCGCAGTAAGCGTAGCTCTTCGCAAGAGGGTGGACCAAAGCTGGCAGCCGTTAAGTTTTTTCTTAAAGCAGTGTATTCAAAAATAATTTATGCTTTCTGTTTTGAGACGCCTTGATTCTCACTGCTTTGCATATTATAAATACAGGAATGGCCTTTTTGATTTAATAACTCTCAACTCTCCCGATCTGATCGGCATCAGGTTACTTAATTACCAGGCAATTCTTTTTGAACGCCTGCCAAGGGGCGAAATACCCCAATGCCGAAGATGTCAGCGTTATTCGAGAAAGACCATGCCGCAGCCGAATGCTGGCTGACTCACGCTTAGGGCATGTGAAATTCTTCTGTGCCACCTGCGAAAGGGGAGAGCATCCGGTTTCCTACTGCATCGGATCAAACAGGGAATGTGTCAGCGGTGTTAAACGATATCATCCCTTCGACACCAATTGCCCCGGGGACCCCGTTTGCAGTAGTCGGACATGGGGGAGCTAAGAACCCCAACAGGATGCAAGTGGCGGGATGCACACCATCCTCAATAAAATACTAACCGTGTGCGAAAACATGCAACATATGGTACACGCACACATCACAAAAATAAACAGTAAAACAGAATGTTTATATAAACAGAGTGTCCGCCGCTAGGTCTATAATCACAGCGGATTGGCTGGTCTCTGGATTATAGCGATTAATGGGAATTCCAACGTAGGAATCCACTGTCAGGTAACAGGCAGACATTGTTTTGATTTCAGAAACCCACCTCAGTTTGAGGCATTATATAATATTCAAGGATTTCGAATTCGTGAGGAATGATAGACGACATTGTAATGGGGGAGGTGGTATCAGAATACTTGTGGATCGCCTTTCTCGTTTCGGGCATATTAGTAGGCGTGAAATTGAAACCTTTGAAAGCGTGAAAGTCTCTTGTATTCTGTTTTCACTGTTTAGAGCCAAGTTCAAAGAGGAATTCCATTCCCTCTTTACCATACTCGAATTGACCAAACTGCATTATATAATAACCGATGATTTAAATGCTAGGCATATCTCGTGGCTAAATGCCACAAACAATCCCAAAGGGGTATTCCTCAAATCTTGGATGGAGCAATACCAAATAGAGTTATCATCATCATCAACCGCGCAACAACCGGTATCCGGTCCAGGCCTGCCTGCTCCAGACATCCCGGTTTTGCGCCGAGGTCCACCAATTCGATATCCCTAAAAGCTGTCTGGCGTCCTGGCCTACACCATCGCTCCATCTTAGGCAGGGTCTGCCTCGTCTTCTTTTTCTACCATAGACATTGCCTTTATAGACCTTCCGGGCTGGATCATCCTCATCCATACGGATTAAGTGATCCGCCCACCGTACCATATTGAGCCGGATTTTATCCACAACCCGTCATGGTATCGCTCATAGATTTCGTCGTTATATAGGCTACGGAATTGTCCATCCTCATGTAGGGGGCCTAAAATCCTCCGAGGAATAAATGAGGACTGGCAAGATCATTGTCTTGTACAGAAAGAGCTTTGACCCTATGGTGAGACGTTTCGAACGGAACAGTTTTGTAAGCTGAAATATGCTCTGTTGGCTGACAACAACTTTGCGCGGATATCATCATTGTAACTATTATCGGTTGTGATTTTCGACCATAGATAGGAGAAATTATCAACGGTTTCAAAGTTGTATTCTCCTATCTTTATTCTTCCCATTTGACCAGTGCGGTTTGATGTTGTTGGTTGGTTTTCGGTGCTGACGTTGCCATCATATATTTTGTCTTGCCTTCATTGATGTGCATCCCAAGATCCTGCGCCGCCTGCTCGATCTGGATGAAGGCAGTTTGTACGTCTCGGGTGGTTCTTCCCATGATTTCGATATCGTCAGCATAGGCTAGTAGTTGGGTGGACTTAAAAAGGACCGCACTTCTTCCATTTACCTCAGCATCACAGATCACTTTCTCGAGGGCCAGGTTAAAGAGGACGCATTATAGGGCAACCTCTTGTCGTAGACCGTTGTTGATGTCGCACATTGGCTAGGGTCAGCTTAGTAAGATTTATCAATTTCGTCGGGATACCGAATTCTCTCATGGCCGTGTATAGTTTTGCCCTGACTATGCTATCATAGGCGGGTTTAAAGTTGGTGAACAGATGGTGCAACTGTTGTCCATATTCCAACAGCTTTTCCATCGTTTGTCGCAGAGAGAAATCTGTTACTGATTTCCCTGAAGTGAAGCCTCTTTGGTATGGGCAAATGATGTTCTGGGTGTATGGGGCTATCCGCCTAGCAAGATTGCGGAGAATCTCTTATAGATGGTACTCGGCAACGTGATACCTCTATAATTGTTGCACTGTGTGATATCTTCCTTTTTATGTATGGGACAGATAATACCTCGTTGCCAATCGTCAGGCATTGATTCGCTGTCCCGTACCTTGAGCACTGTGTAACTGGTCGCCTCCATATTTAACCAATTCGGCTGTAATTCCATCGGCTCCTGGCGATTTTGGCCGATGAATTGCACGGACTGTTTCTCCTAAACTTGGTGGTGGCAGTATTTGTCCGTCGTCTTCAGTTGGCGGGACCTCCAACTCGTCGATGTTCTGGTTGTTCAGTAGCTCATCAAAGTACTCAACCCATCGCTCCAATATGCCCATTCTGTCGGAAATCAGATTTGCCTTTTTGTCTCGGCAGCATGAGCAGCGTGGTGTATAAGGCTTCATCCTGCTGAATTGTTGGTAAAACTTTCCGCGCCTGGTGCGGTTGCTCCCTGTACTTTTCTAGTTCACACCCTGTTCTCCGTCGAGCCAAAAAATCAAACCTGCTGTTATCGGCTTTGATAACATAAGCGAACGGCTATTCACTCTTCGTTTGCGAGGCAAGTTTAGAATTGTAAGCCTCATAAACGTTCACGCCTCTACAGAGGAGACTGTAGAGTCTGAGAAGGATAACTTCTACGAGGCAGTAGAACGAACCCCCGAAGCCTGTCCCAGATAAGATATCAAAATCATACTTGGGGATTTTAACAGGCAAGTAGGGAAGGAGCCCGTATTCAGGTGATACGTTGGCTCCCATAGCTTACACGAAAATTCAAATGATAACGGACTGCGGATGATCCATTAGCAGTGTCATACGAAATGGTTGTTGGAAGTACCCGGTTCGCTCGGAAAGTGGTTCACAAACATACATATGCCTCTCCAGACGGGACCACTTTCAACCAAATTGACCACATGTTGATTGAACGCTGCCACCTCTCAGCCTTGATGAATGTCAGAATATATAGGGGGGCCAGTATAGACTCGGATCACTATCTCATTGGCATGGTGCTCCGAGCTCGAATAACAACACCACCCAGAATCCCGTCTGACAATCAGGTGAGAGTTAACACTGAAGCCAACCACAACACAGCCCTCCGCAACACCTATATAATAACCGCAGTCAACAGAGGACCTGGAGATGAAGCATCAACAAATGATCTTCACAACCACCTGAAGAACGTTATCATAGATACGGCCGCAAACACACTTGGCCCCAGCCGCCAAAGAAGTCGGAACGGCTGGTTTGACGATGAATGTAAGCTAGCGACGGAACGGAAGAATGCCGCATACTGAGTAATGTTGCATTCTCAGAAAACGCGGGTACACGCAGAGACTTATCACGAACTCCGTCGAGCGGAGAAGCGACTTCACAGGCGAAACGAGGAAGCCTGGGAGAACCAACAAGCTCCTCTTTAAGTCCACCCAACTGCTGGCCTATGCTGACGATATCGATATCATGGGGAGAACGACCCGAGATGTACAAACTGCCCTCATTTAGATCGAGCAGGCAGCACCAAAAAACCAAACATTAAACCGCGCTGCTCAAACGGGAAGAATAAATATAGGAGACTACAACTTTGAAACCGTTGATAATTACTCCTATTTAGGGTCGAAAATCACAATCGATAACAGCTATGATGATGAAATCCGCGCGCGGCTGTTGGCAGCCAACAAGAGCCTATTTCAGCTTACAAAAACTGTTCCGCTCGCAACGTCTCACCATAGGGTCAAAGCTCTTACTGTACAAGACAATGATCTTGCCAGTCCTCATGTATTCCTCGTAGACTTGGGTTCTTAGCAAGAAAAATTGCGAACTCTTGGCTTCGTTCGAGAGAAAAATCCTCCGAAGAATTTTTGGCCCCCTACATGAGGATGGACGATTCCGTAGCCTACATAGCGACGAAATCTATGAGCGATACCATGACCGTCCGGTTGTGGATAAAATCCGGCTCAATAGGTTACGGTGGGCGGGTCACTTAATCCGTATGGATGAGGATGATCCAGCCAGGAAAGTCTAAGGGCAATATCTATGGTAGAAAAAGAAGACGAGGCAGACCCTGCCTAAGGTGGAGTGATGGCGTAGGTCAGGACGCCAGACAGGCTTTAGGGATATCGAATGGACCTCGGCGCAAAACCGGGATGTCTGGAGTTCCTTATTAAGGCAGGCCTAGACCGGATACCGGTTGTTGCACCGTTGGTGATGATGATGATGTTGTGCGGCAAATGTTTCAACAACATAGATGAAAATCTCCTCCCATTCATGTTCTGAATGGATTGCACCAAGGAACTGTGACTGCGCCTACATTTTTTTCAGTATTTGCAGGCGAATTACTCGATCTATTCGAATTGAATAAATCTCCGAAAAAGTTGTTGGTCGCCTTTGCTAACGATTTGATACCCTACACGGCACGTAAGATGGTAACTGCAAGTTGAACTTCAGGGGATGTTATTACATTAAGTTCTTCACGTACAGCTGGCGGATGAAAGTCAACCCGCAAAAGTGTGAAACAATTCGGTTTCGAAATTGTTTGGCGTACGCCAGTATGAACTTGAAAAGGAATTGGAGAGATTTGCACATTGACGCGAACGAGGATATTTTTGTGCGCATCCCTCATAAGAACTGCGTTCGACGCCTGGTTGAGTCTTGACGTACGTCTCCAATTTAACGAGCACGTTAAACGTTCGCATTCATGTCTCTTCGAAGACCCTTTTATACTCCATATTTTAGCTGAAAGGTTAAGATCATTTGCTACCTTACTCCAGTTAGATCTGTACTCACTTACGGCTATCCTATTTGGTTTAACTTGAGTACTGGTCAGATGTAGAAAATAAGGATCCTTGAGAAGAAATTTCTGCCCGCTTGCGCGAGCATTAAAAGGACAGCTTCGTCATTTATGAACAGTAAGTAACTGCTGAGGAGTAGAATCGACACAGTTATCGTTACATTGATTCGAAATCATATAGCACGGTTCGCTTTGCATGGTGAGAACCCATGGGTTTAGCAACGGGTATTTCGAGAAAACTCTCACGACAGGCTTCATTCCTCCGGAAGCTTCCGTGTATATGGATAGGAATCGTTTAATTCTAGCAGTGAGCCGAGTATGTATCATATAGATAGGCAGTTCGCCGATGGAAGAATATGCCCGGGGACTCCGGGATCCCATTGGAGGTGCTCTAGGGTGAGAGTAATTGATGTTAAGCCGGATGAAAATTTAAATTTTAAGCTAAGAAGGAAACAATATTTTTTGATTAGATTTAACTTGAAATTTATATACACTATTCTAAGGAACGCCAATTTAAATGAAATTAGCTATAAGTTTAGAACTAGCTTCATTAAGACACAAAATATGTAAAACAAAACCTTATTAAAATCGATTCACTGTCTGCCTGTCTGTCTGTCTGACTGTTACACGCAGTTTCCTCCAAAACGGTGAAATCGATCTGAAACAAATTTGGTGCACATATTAGGACTTTAAAATCCCACGCATACAGTGAGTCGCATCACTTTACATGCGGTTATGCAAAAGGGGGAAGTAAAATTTTCGGATATCAAATCGATTATGTCTTTCCCAAAACTGGCGTTAGTTTTGACATGAATTGTAAAGTACGCGAGTAAGGAGTCAAAATGTGTACACTTAAAGTGAGACAGTACTTATTTTCGGAAATTAGTCAAGCCAAAAATCTGAAAAAAAAGCAGGGTGGTGCGTTTATATTAAATTTAGGCTTCAAATTATGTCCCACTACGATATCTGCTCAAAGAAACTTACTAATAGTATATTACCAACTTTTAGAAATTGACTGAAATACCTCCCCCCCCCCTTAAGTTCCTTCTAGGAGTAAAATTTAGTACTCCTAGAATGAACTTAAGGGGAGTAATTCAAAGTTTGCAAAGTTTGATGAAAATCCGGCCATTAGTGCCAAAGCAGTTTAAACTCATCAAGTTAACTATCATCAATACAGCGCTTTCTATAATAATAACAATCGTTGGCGCAACAATCCATATTGGATAAGAGCCTTGAAGTATGTTAGAGCACTTCATTCACGACCGTAACGGTACACTGCGGGATACCCTACAGCACTCTCTATATCAAATTATGTGTGTAAATGGCTCTTTCAAAAATAGAGGTCAATTGAATTTTTGACTATGTACAAGCGGAACTGTCATATACTCATCGTTCCCTATACAGGGAAAGACAAAACATTTTATACCTGAAGTGTCAAGTTTCCAACGTCCCGGCTTGTTTTTTGTTAAATTATAAGATTATTCTTCATTCATTTTTTGAGGTTTTGTGTAAAACAAAACCTTATTAAAATCGTTTCACTGTCTGTCCGTCTATCCGTCAATTTGTCTGTCTGTCTGCCTGTCTGTCCGTCTATCCGTCAATTTGTCTGTCTTTTTTTTTTTTTTTTTGTTTTGTTGAGGAGGTGAAAATCTTCAAAAAGACACTGGTCTGGACACACCAGCGTGTGGGATTTTTACCCACTAAAACCACCCCCGACTCCCTCCCTGCCCCGCGGAGTCACCTCACTCTAGCTTTGTCACCTTTCTTCTATACGCGGCGCACGTGACCGCGTTTTTCTCCTCTCCTCTGCTTTTCGCAGTTTATTTTGGATAGATGCGATCATGGAGTTTACCGCATCCCAATTCTCTTGATGTGCTAGCATTTTCGGCACCAGATTTTCTGGTACCAGCACCTCCCCTAGAGTCTCCTCCAGATTCCTCCTTTCTTCCACAAATCTCGGACAGTGGAAGAATACATGCTCTGGGTCCTCTGGGACTCCCTCACAATTTGGACAGTCGCGTGAGGTCTCCAATTTAAACCTGTGAAGGTATTGGAGATATCCTCCGTGCCCCGTGAGAAACTGGGTGAGATTATAATTAATCTCACCGTGTCGTCTCTCCAACCACTCCTTGATGGCAGGAATGAGCCTGTGCGTCCACCGGCCCTTTCCCGAGCGTTCCCACCGCTCTTGCCATCTATTTATGGATCTCTCCCTTTCAGTCTTCCTCGTCCGCGATGAGGAAGAGGTTGGCTTTGCATTGTATATGTTCGCCATCTCATCTGCCAAGATGTCAATCGGCATAATTCCAGAGATGACGAATGCTGCATCATCTGAGACAGTCCTGAAGGCAGAACATACCCTCAGGGCTGTCCTCCTGTAGACTGAACTCAGTTTGGTAGCGTTCCCTGACATCCACAACGCCTCCCTCCAAACTGGGGTCGCATAGAGCATGATCGAGGTCACCACCCTGGCTATAAGCAACCTAGAGGTATGCCGTGGCCCTCCAATGTTCGGCATCATCCTTGCCAGGGCCATACTTGCAGTGGATGATTTGTCGCAAACATACCGCACATGTCGCTTATAGCTAAGCTTCCTGTCTATCACCACTCCCAAGTATTTGATGGTCGGCTTGGAAGTGACGATATGATTCCCGATTCTAATACAGGCGTAATCTCTCTTCCGGCGCTTAGTGATGAGGACCGCTTCCGTTTTTTCCTCCGCAAGTGTCAGACCAGAGCTCTTTAGCCAACTTTTAACAGCACCGATTGCCTCACTTGAGTATAACTCAGCATCTTCAAGATGCTTTGCGACAACAACCAGCGCTATGTCGTCAGCGTAACCCACCACTGTGGCTTCCCCCGGAAGGGGAAGATTAAATACATCGTTGTACATGATGTTCCACAGTAGTGGGCCCAATACGGAGCCCTGCGGGACACCCGCGGAAACAACGTACTCCTGCGGTCCGTCATCGGTGTCATACCAGAGCCTCCTTTCAGTTAAGTAACTATCGACGATAGCAGCGAGATAGGCGGGAATACCAACCTTCGCTAAAGATTTCCGTATTAGATTCCAATTGGCCGAATTGAATGCATTTTTCACATCCAGGGTTACTACCACGCAATATTTGCTGGTACTACCCTTTCCGTGAATTGCATCTTCGGCCAAGCCAGTAACCAATTTGATGGCATCAATGGTTGATCTGGCTTTACGGAACCCATACTGCCGATCCGAAAGGCCGCTTTGGCTCTCAACAACCGGGAGTAATCTATTGTAGATTACCCGCTCTAGCATTTTCCCCACCGTGTCCAGGAGACATATGGGTTGATATGACGACGGTTCACCTGGAGGTTTACCTGGTTTAGGCAGAAGTACCAACTTCTGCCGCTTCCATGCCATTGGAAATATCCCCTCGGACATGCACGCTTCGAACAACTCAGCGAACATGTCCGGTCTGGATTTCACGGCAAGCTTAAGGGCCTTATTCGGTACTCCGTCCAGGCCCGGCGCTTTGTTGTCTCCTATTCTACCGCAGATATCCAACAGCTCGTCTCTGGTGACTGGCGGAATTGCCGCCACATTCAGAGGTGGTTGGAATGTGTCGGTGCTCTCCTCTTGCTGGGGGAATAACCCCTGGATGATTTTTAGCAAGAGGGTGGGGCACGTGATCTGCGGAGATGAACGGCCTCTGAATCGTCCCATCACGATTCTGTAGGCATTCCCCCACGGGTTTATGTTCGCTTCTGAGCAGAGCTCCTTAAAGCACTCCCTCTTGCTTCGCTGGATGGCGAGCTTGAGGTTTTTGCGGGCTGCCTTATAGACGCGCTTCTTTTGTCCCTGTTCGACTCTACCTACCGCCCTCTGAGCCACTCTTCTGGCTCGGTGGCAGGCTGATCGAAGGCCGGTCAGTTCATCATTCCACCAGTAGTTTGGTCTTCTACTGGGGAATGAACACCTTCTAGGCATGGACGCGTCACACGCTTTGGCAATGCATTGAGCCAGATGGACGGCTCTTTCCGTAGAGGTGCCTGCTTTATCAGGCTGATCTAACCACACCTCTATGAAGGTCTCCTCATCCAAAGATTTTGCAGACCAGCCTGAAATCTTTCTCGGTTTCGGGCATGATAGCTCTTTGCCCTGTGGCTCGACACATGTCTGAAAGAAGATTGCCTGGTGATCGCTGTGGGTGTAGCGTTCACTGACGCACCAGGACATACCACGCGCCAGCGAAGGGCTGACAAAGGTCAGGTCTACAACCGAGCCTGACCCCCCTTTCTGGAAGGTGTTTACAGCACCTTCGTTGGCCAGAACCATGTCCATCTGCGCAAAAGCTTCTAATAAACTGCGCCCCCTAGCATTTGATTCCCTACTACCCCACTCTAGGGCCCAAGCATTGAAATCACCAGCAATCACCTTTGGACTACGTCCCCTCGCGTCGAGAACAAGATTATCAAGCATTTGCTCGAATTCAGACAGTGTCAAACTTGGCGGGGCGTAGCAGCTGTATACATATACACCACTTATTTTCGCCCACACGAAGCCACTGCCTGCTTGACTTGCAGTACATTGTATGGCCTGTCGACCGCAAGCCCATATCGCCGCTCCCCCAGTCGAATCTTTGACCCATATGCCACCGTGACGGTGTCTATACGGTTCGCTTATGATGGCGATTTCCATCTCAGATTCGAACGTGGCCTGCTCAAGTAAATCCTGAGCGACCCTGCAATGATTGAGGTTTATTTGGATAAACCTCATTTTCTCATTGCAGTGAGCGCCTTCCTAAATTCCGGACATTTACCACTTCCGGCAATATGCCGGTTATCTTGTCCCTCTTTTACTTCGCACAATAGGCATTTGGGGTCCCTATTGCACTCTCTGGCAATATGACCTTTCTCCCCACACCTTCTGCATCGATCGGATCGATCAATGCTGCTGGTGCATGCCTTCGCGAAGTGCCCAAACATAAGGCATTTAAAGCACCTCTTCAGTGAAATTTGTTCCCTTAAACGGCAAACAACCCATCCAATCCGAACCCTTCCGGCAGCCAACAACATCTGTGCCGCCTCCGCTGGTACTCGTATTGTGGCCGTTTGAGTACCACCATAGGCTTTTCGCAAGCCCACAACTGACTCCTCGGTGAGTTCTTTCAACTTGAATTGCTCCTTCAGAGCAGTACAAATTTCTTCTTTCGATGTTACCTCATCGAGATCCTTGCACTGAATATAGATCTCATGTTTTTGGGCACGCACTGCGGCATTCTCCCCAAGTGAGTTTTTCACTTGAGTGCGAAAGTCATCAGTTTTGCCCACGCTGGATCTTTTCAGCTCGAACATGAGATCCCCTTTCTGGGTTCTTCGGATTCGGTTTACATTTCCGCTCAGATCTTTCAGGTCGGGATCCGCTTTGACCTTTTTGAGTATCTCCGCGTAGGACAGATTGCCCTTACTGGAGATAACAATTACATCTGGACGAGTTCGCACTTTTGCTTTTCGTTCCGCTTTTTTGTTGGTAACTTTAGTCCATCCATCGTTTTCGCTGGTCTTGGGCTTCGCAACGCTGGTCGAGTTTCCTAGATTCGCTGTACGGTTTCCTCCTTCTGGCCTGTTGGTGTTGGTTTTCAGGATGTCCTGTCCTCCTTTTTTTCTCTTAGGCGCCTGCTGATTATTTACAGGATCCCCCTCTTTTTCACGTACTCGCTTATTTCGCTGGAATTGGATGGTAGTACGGTTAGGCGTCACTTGGGTCGCTTGTGATACTGTTGGCACAGCGGGGTTCGGCGTGTCCTTATTATTGTTTTCCTCCTGTGATCTATTGTGGAGCACTCTAATAGCCCTCACCATATTCTTTATGGCTTGGTGCACGTTGTGCTTGTCCTTGATAAACTCGGACAGCTCAACTATTTTTGCCCCAAGCTGGGTGAAGGGTAATTCCTCCAGATCAGGACTCTGTTCCCTATGAGTCCCGGCAGGGTTACCCCTTTTACACGGTCCTTCACTTTTGGCGTTTGTTGACCTTGCCTGTACTTTGTCCTTCATCGTCTTTGGCATTGGTAGAGATCTCAAAGTTGATGAGCTTCTTTTGAATGGATCCTTATCTTGTTCCTGGAGCACCTCTTGCTGTCGCGCATCTTGAACATATGCGGTGGGTGTTGTTACAGTTTTTGTCGTCCAATGATCCATCTTCAGTTCATCCTTGGTTGTTCTTGCTACTGGTGTTCTCGGTAAGGTCGTACTTCGCTTGAACACTTCCTTCTCCAGATTCAAATTACTTGTAACATTATATGCCAAGGTGGCCAAGTTGTCCACCACCGAGGCACTGCGGTGGAGGGATATCGACGACCGGGAGCCCGCTTGCTCACTCCCAAAAGCCGCCGGTACTGGGGTTCCGAGCCCCTGCACCGTAAGTTTACTCCTTCTCTCGTCTTCCATGGTGGTTTTATGTTCTGGGTATCCTTCCCATAGCCATTTTGGTCCGCGCACCAGAGATGAGCAAACACTAGCCCATGCACAGTCAGAAAAGAAAAGTGCATGAACACATATTTACACATCAATAGGTATGCCCCTATCCGCCACCTGGGGTCGCGCCTGATGGGAGATCTGGCCACTCCTCACAATTTGTCTGTCTGTCTGCCTGTCTGTCCGTCGCACGTATTTTCCTCGGAAACGGTTGTAGCGATTCACACCAAATTTGGTGGAGAGGTGGGAGCTCACGCATACAGTGAGTTACATAATTCTGCATTGAATTTATACATTTTTTTTCATCAAATGGAAGGTCTCGGTTAGTACTTTCCGAAGTTGGTCTTAGTTTTGACATTTGTTGGAAAGGTGGGGAGTGCGGGAGGTTGGAAGTGATCATTTCTCTAACGGACCTACACTCAGAAACTAAACAACCCAAAAATCTGAAAAAAATCAGCAGGCTGCCACTATATGGTACCTAGGCTCCGAAATACCCTCCATACCGATATCTGTTCAAATAAAATTAATAATAGTATATTACCATAATTTTTGATAATTAACTGCGGAACCCCCAGTAAGTTCATCCTAGCACCAGGAAATTTTGCAGCGATGTAGGCTATAACATAGAGCATGATCCAAGTTCGGTGGGAATCGCACCATTACTACCAAAGTTATAATTGGTCAAAGTTGTCGCTTCTTTGCAAATTCAAGACTGAATATGGTTATTCTCACATAATATATGCATATGTTAGGTGCTACGTACTAATTCACACTCAAATGATACATTATTATAAAAGAAATGCACAAAACCTTTCATACTTGAAGCATCCAGTTTCCGGTTTCCAGACTTGTTTCAGTCTACTGCTGTTCGTTATCTGTTCTTAATGAAAATGATTTGAAAACAAAAAAAAAACCCACCCAGCCCACTATTCTCCAAGCCTTTTAAAATGTTCCCTTAAGCATAACTTAACCGGTATACTCCCGACATTCTAGTCTACCTAAGTCAACCAAAACTAACCTCGTTCGGCTAAATTTAAAACAAAAAAGCAGAATAAAAAACACTTTTAAATACCATAAATACAATATAATTAAATAATTTATTTTAAATGTTTGCTTTGGAATAATTTACCGAAATATATATCGTATATTTTCGTATTACGTATATTATGTATGATGCCTTGTTTGGGGTAAATAAAAATAAAATAAGTGATTTGCCAAACACAATAACCGCACTACCTCTCACCCTGTAGTAATCAATATTCATACCAAACGCAGGGTCAAATTCATTGGAAGAAGGTCACCTGTAATAATTAAAAATTAATCATGAATCGAAGGTGGATGACGAAATGTCATTTTTAATCAAAATTCACTACTGGGTTCTGAGGCTCAGACGATGGGTGTTCTTCGCTCTTCTTGTAGAATTCTAAGGAAAAAATGAAAAGGGACTGAAAAATTCTCCTCTTCATTTTCAACAAACAAAAGTTCCATTTTCGAAGAATTTTTTGTTTCATAATTGAGAGCACTTTAAGGCCGGCAACCACTTGATGTAAATCCAAGTTGACAGATGACAGCCGCACAGTGATAGCATTTAATGAGATGATGATGTTGAAATTGCCCGACCTTGAAGTTTGCCGAGAATACGAAAGTATACTGCCTTGATCCGTTTCGTCCTTACAGCAAATGGATATGACATTCAGGACATTCTTAAATCTAACCGAAAAAGTTTTTGTTTCTCCTTTTTATCTGTAGAGTTAACCATTGTTAGATAGCGTCATGTCATTTCAAATTTTGTCTGACACAATTGCTTATCTGAAGGTTTGTAATTTCGGATTGACAAATTATCATGACGTATATCCTATCACTTGGCGTACATAAGGTACTAAACTCCACACCGCATGGGCACTGAATAATTTGCGAACTTCTCCATTAAAATTTTGGGATGATGAAAATAATTTTTGCGTGTGTATAACGGGTAAATAACTTAGTTTTCGAATTGCATTACAGTTTGATTCATTTGGTTTCTTTACAATCCGTCATCGACTGGCGTGGAGTTTTTGAAAATGTTGTACTTGGAGAGTTTTATCAACATTTTCCTTCGTTTACACATTATCAATAGCCTTGCTTTCTAACCAAGCTTGTGAAATAAATGTAGACGTATCACTTTCAGCATTATACATAGTTGACCTATTGTCATTACTTCCTTATTGCACAAAACTCGTTCATAGTTTGTTATGGGGATGGGCGGGCGAACTGGAGGTTTCATCTTACTAGATGCCATCGTAAGGCAAATATATTGAAAATGCTCTTTCACTTCAACACCTTACCGTTGAACGACCGACAAACCATATCACCAAAACAGTTTCTTTTTTGAAACTTCTTGATAACGGGCGTCTTCATTTCAAATCAGAACGTGTTTCAAGTGATAATCAAGAGTCCAGGCTTGTTTCCTTTGGAGGCGGTCCAGAGAACCCGATTATAGAGAGCCTTGCCTTGTGAGCGCGCCCAAGCCGCATGCGCTAGCAGGAAAGATCACGAGCGATCATGAGGTTGGTTGAGAAGCGGGACTCGGTCAGTCGAGCGAAATTCGGTAGTCGTGGGAGTCACTATAAAGAATTGTGAACAAATTGTGTGAAGTGACCCAAAAACAAACATGAGCCTCTCTAGAGGAGACAACTTGCAAACAAATTGACCACGTGTCAATTGAACGCCACCATCTCTCAGCCTTGATCAGAACATACAACACGCACATGCAACTCAGATTACTATCTCGTTGGCATGGTGCTCTGGGCTCGAATTGCCGCCTCGACACCTTAGCACCGCCTCGCCTCTTAGGTGAAACTGAATACTGAAGCCATGCACAGCAAAGTCCGACGCAACACTTATAAGGGAGAAACCGATGCCGTAGCAACTGCAATTAACAGAGGTGTTGGGGGTGAAGCATCAAATTATTTTCACAATCATCTGAAGAAATGTGTCATTGATACGGCCAGGAGCATACTTGGCCTCAGTCGCAAAAACGGGCGGAACAACTGGTTCGAACATCGAGGTAAGCTAATAGCGGAATGGAAGAGTCCTGCATACCGGCCAATGCTGCACTCTCAAAGAACGCAGGTGCGAGCAGAGGTCTATCACGAATTCTGTTTAGCGGAAAAGACAGACAGTGAAAGGAAGTCTGGGAGAACCAACAGGTCTATGAACTCGAAAAGCACAAGGAGCAACCTCGCCTCGATGCCCATCCTGCCGAGATAAAGAGCGAAGTCGGATTTGCAACTTTATGGGCATATTGATGCGATGGGTTGAGTATTTTGATGAACTGCTTAACACTGAAAATATCGGCGAGTTGGAGGGCGAAGGAAACCTATTACCAATAGCAAGCGTGGAAGAAACTGTCAGTAGAATCAATCATCAACTTAAAGACCATAATCCGCCAGGAGTCGATGGAATTACATTCGAGCTGGTTAAATATGGAGGCGACTATACCAAGCAGTTCATCAACTTATGTTCAACGCGTGGAATAGCAAATCAATGTGTGACGACTGGCATTGTTTGTTTCACACATAAAAAGGAAGATATCACCTAATACAGAAATTATAGGCATATCATGTTGCTGAGTACCACCTATCAGATATTCACCACTATTTTGCTAGGCTGGATAGCCACACACGCCCAGAACATCGGGTCATACCAGAGAGGTTTCACTCTAGGCAAATCAACAGCAAATTAAATCTTATCTCAGATAAAAGCAACAGGATCACTCTGTTTATGTAAATGCGAGAAGCACCATCTCTTCAAGTCCACCCATCTTCTGACTTATACTGACAATATTGACGTTATGGGAAGAACAACCTGGGATGTACAGGCTACCTTCAGATAGATGGAGCAAGCGGCATAAGATTTTGGTCGGCACACTAAAAAGGGCAGGATGAAGCACATGACTAGCACTAAAACCAAAAAAGTAACATCATCAAATGGCACTAATCAAATCATAACAATAAATATGGTAACCATTCATCCCTTCATGGTGTATTGCGCGTCAACCAAACTTACTTGGCAGCGCTCCCGGTTGCCTGAATGCCGTTAAGCACTTCCATGACTTCCCGAGACGTTCGCACTCCTCCTCTGCTGTCCTACGCCAACGATTCTTGGGGCGACCACTCTTCGGCAACCTTGGAAGAGTGAATTTCACTGGATGGCGAAGCCACCAATGAAATTGTCGCCCCTCCTCAATGTGTGACCTTTCCACTTCCGTCTTCCGATCAAAGCGCGTACGAGTGCCAGGCCTCTGCGTGTGAACAATAACAATAGAGGCATACAGCTTTGGTGATAATTCCTCCTATCTAGGATTGAAGATCCCAAGCGATAACAGCTACGATGATAAAATCTGAACGTTCCGCTTGAAACGTCTCATTATAGAGTCATCGCTATTACTGTATAAGACAATGATTTTGCCAGTTTTCATGTTTATCGGAATGTAATTCCGCGGTATTTCTATTGATTAAATTATTTGAAATAATAAAAACACGCTAGTGTTAATTTTTATTTTGCAAATTTCGATATTTCGGGAACCAAGTTGGTAAAAAATAAACGCTTATATTAAAGTTATAGAACGGATTTTTCTTTAGTGCAAGTAGCGCAACTAGTGACGAGTACATAAAGCAAAAAACGTAACAAAATTATTACTTTCTTTATTTGAACAGATATCGGTATGGAGGGTATTTTGGAACCTAGGCGCCAAATTGTGACAGCCTCCCTTCAGATTGTTATTATTTTAAAGCCCTCATGTATTCTCGGGGACTTGACTTTTAAGCAACAAAAATTTCGAAGTCTTAGCCCCTTTCAATATAAAAATGCTTAGAAGAATTTTTGGTCTTCTAGATGAGGATCGACGATTCCGTAACCTACTTAACGATGAAAGTTGACTCAACAGATGGCGGTGGGCAGGTCACTTAATCTGTTTGGGTGAGGATGGCCCAGCCCTAAAAGGATAATATTGTGGCGCAACAGGATTCGCGGCATTCGAAATTTATTATAATACCAGCGGACAGATGACGTCACCGGCGCTCTCCACTCAGTTCAGACCTCGCTACCAGAGTGAAGAACAGAGTAGGTGACGAGAAACGTCAGAAAAAAAATAATAATAATAAGAAAAAAAAGACAGTTTGCAGTCATTGTGAGAAAGAAAACAGTTACATACGGAAATCAGTATAATTTCTAATATCTCGGAGTTATAATAAGAGTACTTTCTTGAAATTGTATATTGAACTTTGTAAAATACGAAAAACAAGTCAGAAACCTATTTCGAGGAATAAAAGTTCTTAAATTTGTCAGAAACCTATTTCGAAGAATAAGAGCTCCTAAAATATCTATGGTGGAAAGAGAAGACGAGGCAGATCCCCTTTGAGGTGAAGCGCTACTGCCGTCGAGGAGCCTGCGCACATTCCAGAAACCACTCATAGACGCTATTGCTATTGACGTTTTAGTAGCAGAAAAGTTTCAAAATTTGCAGGTTGCTAACCCACAAATTTCTATCAATTCAACGACAAAATGGATGGTGGTTATTCTGTGAGACAACGCTCGCTTGATGTAACCGTCCACCTTTTCTACTTATTACATTCTTTACCAGATTTTTTACCAAACACTTTAATATAATTTTAAATTACTAATTGATAGTCAGGATACTTTGGCCTTTTCCGACATACTATGATTTATGTTCACTTAGTGCTCTTATTCAATCGCATAACCGTGTATTTTTCCTTGGATTTTATGTATTTTGTTTTATGGGAGATAACTCGGGGACAATTTGATGTTTTCCATTCCAGGCAGCAGTAAAGCCAACATATAAAACGTCTTTAACCGCTCCAACGGGAAGGCGCCCCTTCATTGGGGTCGGAATCAGTTTTCCTGTTAGAAACAACATGTATACATCATAAAAGTGGGAACTGCTACCTGGGGTTCAGAATGGAGCTGAATTACATTATCTGAATAGTAATTCAATGAAAAAAAACTGAATTGAGAATCTTATATCACTAAGTGTATAGTAGGAGATGTTCATTCGGTTTGAAGGAAAGAAGAATTTCGATTGGTTATGATTTGACAGCTGCCCCTATGTTTACCAACTTCATTTATAAATTGCATGTTTAACACGTATTATTGTCATCATTCCAAAAAAAAACCAAAACAAGTCGGGAAACCGCAAACTGGACGCTTCAGGTACGAAAGGTTTTGTGTATTTCTTAGTACGTAACACGTAATATATCCATATAGTATGTGAGAGTGTCCACTTTCGGGTGATATTGACATTCATAGTTTTCAAACAAGTAACAACTTTTGCGTATTATAACTTTGTTAGTAATAGTGCGATTTCGACCAAACTAGGTAAGATCCTGCCTACATCACTGCATGTTCCTAGGGGGGGTTTCCAGCCAATTATAAAAAAATGTAGTAACATAATATTGTCAACTTTATTTGAACAGATATCGGTATGGAAGGTATTTCGGAGCCCAGGCACCATATAGTGGCAGCCTCCTGTTTTTTTCAGATTTTTCGGTTTGGTAGTTTCTGAGAATGACTCCCTTAAAGAAATGATCACTTTAAACCCCCCGCCATCTTCACCTTTCCAACAAATGTCAAAACTAATACCGGCTGAAAAGTACTGACCGAGACCTTTAATTTGATATCCCACACGACTATATTTGATGAAAAAAATGTTACACTCCCCTCTCTTGCATGTATGGGGACCCCCCCTTGAATTCAACGTAAAAGCATGTAACTCACTGTATGTATGAGCGATCACAGTTTCCATCTTTCTGCCACATATGGTGTCAATCGCTATAACCGTCTCCGAGAAAAATGCGTGTGGCGGACAAACAGACAGACAGGTTTGGTGGAAATCGCACTATTACTAACAAAGTTATAATACGTCAAATTTGCTGGTTCTTTGAAAATTGAAGACTATGAATGTCAATATCACCCGAAAGTGGATACTCTCACATACTATATGGATATATTACGTGCTACGTATTAAGAAATACACAAAACCTTACTTACCTGAAGCATCCAGCCTCCGGTTTCCCGACTTGTCTTGTATTTGTTGGATTGGGCGGAATATTGGCATTCTGCACTTCAGGGCATACATACTTATATCGTGCAACATCAATTTTGTTGATTTTATTCACGCTTCCTAAAAGAATAAAAAAAAAAAAAAATAGTAAACTTTAGATCATGTATGGAGGAGGGGCGCGACAGGTATCCGAAATAACTATTTTTAAATAAAATAACACACCCCATTTTAGAATCTTATTTTGATTCTATTTATTTTGATATGGCGTACATTGAGCGCTGCAACGATCAAGGTCGAGGTGCTTTCGGCAACTGTGTGGTTGTGGAATGTCACGCATTTGATTTACCACCGACAAGGCGAGTTACTAGTCGGTATGCATTTCCATAGTTCATAGTTCATCACTTGGGGTGATACAAAAGTGCCAATAGTTCAGTGGTTGCTCCTTTCGATTTTTCCTTATTCTGCCTACGATAATCATTTGGAGCTGCTTTAATTTTGCTGGCCGGATAGCTAAGTGGTTAAAGCACAAAATTGTCGTAGAGAAGGTCGCGGTTCAAATCTCACTGGTGGCAATGGGATTTGTATCGTAATTTGACGTCGGATACCAGTCGACTCAGCTGTGAATGAGTACTGGGTGATAATCTCGGGCGGTTGTTGGCCGGTGGTAAGTTAATTAGAGAATCCTTCGAGAATTCTCGGTAACATCGAGCACGTATTTATAATAGAATGGTGTACTTCTATATGGTTTAAACCAGACAGAGTCCCAGGACATCAAGGGAAGCCATGAGGGATTTAGGTACAATACCTGTAGCTGACAATATTGTGTGGCTCATAATTGACCTTCTTCTCCACATACTTCCGTCCGATGTTGCTATTATGGGGGATAGGAACATCAATGATATACGCGAACCGACCCATCTTGTCAACTTACAGTACGTCAGGCTTGTTGTGTAGAGTGTGGCGATCAGTCAGAACTTGCCGGTCCCAATACATGCTGCAAGCAGAACTATCAAGTACTAAAACCGGACCTGTTCCCGTGATCAGCCCATGCTCAGATGCAAGGTTTCGATGAATCACCTTACATACAGCATTACGCCTGATGATGTATTGCACCGGTGCCATAACAGTGCAGCTAGAAATGGGATGGTCCAACGTCTCTAACGCCGAACCACACATTCTGCAATGGTCGTTCTCCACCCGTTCTTTCATGATGAGCTTTTTATAAGCTCGGGTGGCGACCACGCCCTCCTGAACGCACGCACACATGAACCACTCCGTATTAACAAAGAGCTCCCCCAGCACACAGCCATCTGTTCGACAAAGGCAAATCGACAAATGGCTGACAAGGACAATTCATGTATTTACCGTGCATTGCCTTCGACCTCCATTCATCGATTCGTTCTTGGTCCGACCTCACCTCGCCCCTAGAGGATTGAAAGATCGATCCTTCAAGTTAAGTGGAGTCAGCCCACAGTCTACCTTACAGACAGCCGCATAAAAGGAACTCGCCTGCTCTTTGCTGCAAAAACAATCGCGCAGCGACTTGGAGATGATGTTGTGCCGCCGCGTCAACCATGACCCTACCTCCGGTGTCACGAGCCAGGTTCATCCGATTTCAGTATCAGCTTTACACGACGCAGGAATTCGAACAGCAGAGCATCCTTCAGATCATCAACTCGAGCATGCGTGTAGAAGTCTGTCTCGGTCATAGTTTCGATGTGGAGGTCATCAATGCTATGTCTGGCATGCGGCTCGTGATGACCTTTGCGGATGGCTCGGATTCCATGCTTGTCTAATCACGATTGAACATGTATACTATCCTCAACAGACTTCTAAGGTGGGCGTCAGTACCACCATACAACTTAATGTCAGCTACGTACATAAAGTCTGCCAGTTCGCACTTAGCACGTAGGTCGAATTTTATTGCAAATGCCCTCTAGCATTATTCAGTAGCCATAAAAGTGAGTTCAGTGACATGTAAAACCCGAGGAGGACTCAACGAATCCCCCTGGAAGATGCCGCTCCGTATATGGATAGGCTCAGTGGTATTGGCATAAAGGCGCTAACCAGGTGGTGCCACCCTTCCATAACTGTCACAAAAAAAACACCGATTAGCCAGGTATGCGAGATGTTATTGAAAGCCTTGGCATAATCGATATATCAACTAAAGAGGTTGCTTTGGCCTCTAGTTGTTTGTTCTACAACTGCCGAGTCGATAATACATTGCTGTTTGCAACCCCTTGACACAAATCTGCAGCTCTTCTGCTCCTCGGACAGGTTGTTGTTGGTCTCGAGGTACGCATTGACCCTTCCACTAATGATGGAGGTTATGAATTTGTCGAGAGTTGGTAAGCAAGTAATCGGTCCTGCACCGTGTCGTTCTTTGGGACAAGGTAGGTGATCCCCGCAGTGAGGAAAGATGTTAATTCCTCCGGCCGACTCATGACCTCATTTATGATGTGTGCCAACCGACCATGTATACTGGTGAACTTTTTGTACCACAAGCACATCGGATCCAGACCTGGGCCCCTCCAGTTCTTCGAGCTGTTTATGGCTTGCCAAACTTCCTCTGCGGTAACATCCACGGACTGCATACGACGGAAAGTCCAGAATTTCAACTACATGTGTCTCACTGGGGTTGGCATAGTTCCACTAAACCCTCTGCACTTTTTCCTTCACCCGTCTGCTGGCAATGCCAGAGCTGAATTGAGTCAGCCTAGCAACGTCTTGCCTTAGTGAGTCACGCCGGCGTTCCAGACGAATTTTCTATGGTGAATTCCTTCGGTCCCTCAAACCATCTTCTGACCGTACAATCTGGCAGCCGTAACTGCACCACAATGCACAATTGATTGTAGTTGCAACAACGACATATCAGCATACAGATGAGATGAAATGTCATCATTGATTTGATATATATAGAATTTTCGGAATTGCTGAAGATGAATAGAGCCTGGGAGTACCTGGACTATGCAAAGGATCCATTTCCGAGAATTCAATACACGCTCATTGAAATTCGTCCCGAACCTCAGCGGAGATCTCAGCTGGACGGTGGAGAAGAGGGCTTCGGCGGGTACTAAAGCTGTTGCCTGCAGTGAGGCGTGGTGTTCTCGATGACGCCACCTCTTCCCCCATCGACTTTCTGTCAACAATTTCCGCGATGACCTCAAGACGCCCCCTGATGATGGCCGGCGTTGTGTTGCTGAGAGTAAAGAGACGGTATTGGTCTGTGACTCGCTGCGCAGTCCCGTGCGCGTATTGCGGGTAACACTCGACGAATCTTTGGTGCAAAAAGGGACGGTAAAATGTTGTACTTGCCCCCGCCGTTATTTCGTAGTAGGAGCGGATGATGAAGAGGTTCATTTCTTCAGTCCATTTCATCCGCTGCCTACGCGATCCAGCTGTAGCAGACCTTAAAATTCTCCTTCCTCTTATTTTTGGTAATGCTTTTTATCCCTAGCCGCTAGGTGTAGTGATAGCTTCCTCAGTGAGTAATCTGCAAGACTACAAAGTTCCTGCACCTACCCTCTAGGACGCTGTGGTGGCGTTCAGCCATTCAGACTAAAGCTACTCATCCCTCCTCCTTTCACAATCGGGCTTGGAACCGGCTACGGCATAGTTATAATAATTTTTTTTTTAATTGATTTTATTATTTTTATTATTACTTACCCCTGTTCCTTCCTTCTGTTGCGTTGATTTTGAAGCCGAATATATAATACCCTGAATTTTAACTAGATTTGTTTAATTTGAAGACCCCTTTCTTCTCTCCTCCTCCTTAGTCCCGCAAAACTCTCACAAAATAGGGACATCCTTCAAAATAATGGCCTGAAGATGTCAAGATTGGGTGTGAATCTCAGAGGCCGCGCCTCACTGAAAATTAAAAAAGAAAGAAACAAGGATCGAGTCTATGATCCGTCATGGCTTTTCTTTCTCGATTGCGAGACTCTGGTTCTTGAGACACGGCTCCACGTGTGCCGTCAAGCAATCGTTTTTTTCTTTTTTTTATTTTCAGGTTTTAGCTCGCGTGTTGTTAATTTCCTTGGGTTTGTGCAAATCCCCATGTTTGTGTGTTTATTTTTAAGTATCTGGTGCGGCCTCACGCATCGGTAAGGACCCGTGAATTTTGTACACGTGAGGGATCGAAGCACTCAAAGGAATTGAATATATCGCTCTCCCATGTAGGGGCAATTAATTATCATAATGGTTTGCTTAGCTCGATTAAACAGAACTATTAATTAGAGTGCAAAGTGATTGCCGTACAAAATGTGAGAGACCAACCCGTAAGTTTGTCTGCAAAAACTCTCTAAAGGCAATCTAGAATAAATAATTTCTTCACTTCCTAACCTCTGCGATTTTCATTACTTTATATTTTATAAATTCTTTGAATAAATTATCATCATCATCAATGGCGCAACAACCGGTAGTCGGTCCAGGCTCCAGGAACTCCAGACATCCCGGTTTCGCGCCGAGGTCCTCCAATTTGAAATCCGGAAAAGCTGTCTGGCGTCTTGACTTACGCCATTGCCCCATTTCAGGCAGGGTCTGCCTTGTCTTCTTTTTCTACCATAGATATTGCTCCCAGTTTTTGTAAGCGGAAATATGTTCTGTTGGCAACCAACTATCGTGTGCGGATTTCATTGTCGTAGCTATTATTGTGTTGTGACTTTCGACCTTAGATAGGAGAAATTATCAACAGTCTCTAAGTTATATTCTCCTATCTTTATTCTTCTTTATTTGAGTTGATTTAAAGAGGATCATACTCCCTGCATTTACCTCGGCATCACGGATCACTTTCTCGAGGGCCAGGTTAAAGAGGTCGCATGATAGGGCACCCCTTTGTCGTAGACCGTTGTTGATGTGGAATGGTCTTGAAAGTGATCCTGCTGCTTTTATCTGGTCTTGCACATTGCTCAGGGTCAGACTAGTCAGTCTTATCAATTTCGTTGGGATACCGAATTCTCTTTTAGCTGGCTCGACTAGTGCCAGTAATTGTGTAATGCAGACATGCGCGTTGAAACCAAAACACACTCAAGCAAGGCATAGGTAGCTCTGTATTTCTGGCGGTTGCATTTAAATTTACCCTCAACCTTACATTTTATAATATATATTGGAAATAAAAATTTAAATTCAATAATTAAAATTATTTCTGAATTACCTTAAGATGATAAGGTTGGTTATAAGTCAACTGTAAAATGAAATGTAAAATGAAGGTGACCGACTTGGCATCTGTCAGTCGAATTAACAACATTCGAAATCAATTTCAAATGTTGCTAACCCTGCTGCGCCACACTCTCATAGTCGTATACAGTTTTACATTGGCTATGTATCATAGACGACCTTAAAGTCGATGAAAAGATGGTTTCTTTTTTTTGGGGTAGGGTAGATGAATGCATTTACGCACACAGTGTTGGACTCCTGATTCGGTACGTCGTCGGACTATCAACTAAACACTTCCCCATCGTCAGAGAGCTAGCCTGGAACCGTTTGTCACATTACTTCGGGCTAGTCCCCGAACTCTCCCGCCTTGCGGAGCCTTCAAATCAGGGAATTCCTTTTACCAACGGGAGGGGAGAGGAGGAAGGGAACTGTCAGTTCAAGGAACCCCCTGTCATCCGGCTCCTCCACCGGCCTAGTTTTATCTTCTTAGCAACGAGAAGGGCCCGAACGTAATGGGCAACACGGTTCCACCTGTCAGCAGTCCTCAGCATCTATTCGACAATGTTGTCTGGAGAGAGATCCCCTGTGTTTAAGAAGAACCCCATCCCACCTTCCACAAGAAAAAAAAGTGTGGTGGGCGTCGTCCACAACTCCATTGCAAAATACACAATCCGGAGAACGCGCCTTTCCAATCTTGTGCAGGTAAGACTGAAAACCTCCATGCCCACTTAAAAATTGGGTAAGGAAATAGTCAGGCTCACCATGCTTCCGATTCAGCCACGCATCTAAGTTGCCGATGAGCCGTGCAGTCCATCTGCCTCTAGTTTCATTTTGCCAAGAGAGCTGCCACTCGTCTAGAGTGTGTTGCCGTTCTTCGCGAGCAACCACCTCCCTTGGCTCATCTCCCTTGCGCTTGTATATGGCCTGACGCTCCCTAGCAAGAAGGGCAACGGGGATAACTCCCGCGATCACCATCACGGCCGGTTCAGAAACAGTGCGGTACGCAGATGCCACCCGTAAAGCTCCCCGTCTCTGTACTTGCGCGAGGCGTTTACGACATACCTCCTTTTTAAGAGCGCCAGCCCATACTTCTGCGCCGTAGAGCAGGACAGACTGCGTTGAGCTCATCAGGAGACGTCGCCTACTAGACGTAGGACCCCCAATGTTTGCCATTAGCCTACTTAACGCCGAAACTCCAGCCGCAGCCTTGTTCGCTGCTGCTTGGATTTGCTCAGAAAAGCTCATCTTTGAGTCAAGAGTCAACCCGAGGTACTTTACCGCTGATTTTGACTCGATCATCGACTCGCCGAACGATATGGGACGCAGGGTCGGAATTCTCTTTTTAGTCAGGATGACTACTTCGGTTTTTTCGAGTGCAAGGTTGAAACCATGAGTAGTCATCCATCCGTTTACCCGTCGCATCAATATGCCAGTCTGCTTTGCGCCTGTTCGACAGTGCGTCCAGCAACAAGCGCTGCGACATCATGTGCGTAGCCGACCAGGCGCGACTCCTCTGACATGTCGAGTTTAAGCAGACTCTCATAGGTACCGAAAAGATGGTGCAACTGATGTCCATGTTCCTGTTTGTCTCGGCGAGATGAGCATCGAGGGGTGTAAAGCTTCATCCTGCTGACTTTTTGGTAAAACTTCCGCGCCTGGTGCTGTTCCTCCCTGTACTTTTTGAGTTCACAGACTTCTTGGTTCCCCAGGCTTCCTTTTTCCGTCTGTGAAGTTGCTTCTCCGCTCGACGCAGTTCGTGATCAGTCTCTGCGCGTGCCCGTCTTCTTTGAGAATGCAACATTACTCGGTATGCGGCATTCTTCCGTTCCGTTGCTAGCTTCATCGTCAAACCAGCCGATCCGACTTCTTTTGCGGCTTGGGCCAAGTATGTTTGTGACCGTATTTATGATAACGTTCTTCAGGTGATTGTGAAAATCATTTGTTGAAGCTTCATCTCCAGGATCTTCGTAGACTGTGGTTATTGCGGCATCCATTTCTCCCTTATAGGTGTTGCGGAGGGTTGTGTGGTGGATGGCTTCAGTGCTAGCTCTCATCTGATTATCAGAGGGGATTGTAGGTGGTATTGTTATTCGAGCTCGGAGCACCATGCCAACGAGATAGTGATGCGAGTCTATATTGGCCCCCCTATATTTTCTGACAACCATCAAGGCTATGAGGTGGCGGCGTTCGATCAGCACGTGGTCAATTTAGTTAAATGTCGTCCCCTCTCGAGAGGCCCCCGTTTGTTTGTGGACCTCTTTCTGTGCAAACTTCCAACAAACATTTCGTGTGACACTGCTAATTGAATAGCAGTCCGTTATTATTTGTATTTTGGTGTATGCTATGGGAGCCAACGTATCGCCTGAATACGGGCTCTTTCCCCACTCGGCTGTTAAAATCCCCAAATATGATTTTGGTATCATACTTGGGACAGGCTTCGAGGGTTCGTTCTACTGGCTCGTAAAAGGTATCCTTCTCCGACTCTGAAGTCTCCTCTGTAGGGGCGTGAACGTTAATGAGGCTTATATTTCTAAACTTGCCTCGCAAACGCAGAGTGCATAGCCGTTCGCTTATGTTTCCAAAGCCGATAACAGCAGGTTTCATTTTTTGGCTGACTAAGAAACCTACTCCGAGCACATGGTTTACTGGATGGCCACTATAATATATGGTGCAGCGGCTCTTCTCCTGGAAACGGGTCCCTGTCCATCGCATCTCTTGCAACGCTGTTATATCGGCCCTATATTGGGACAGGGTATTGGCTAGCTACTTGGCAGCTCCATCTCTGTACGGGAGCGCACGTTCTATGAGAAAATGCGCAAATCGTTTTCCGTTGCGGTTGCCGAGTTCGTCCAGTCCGAGGCTCCGATTGTGGCTTCGTAACTTTGGTTTTCCGTGTAGGGTTGTCAGCCCTAACCAATCTCCAACCTGAAGGACCAGTTGGTACAATTTGTCCCAATTTTAGGCGTTTTTTCGTTAAGAAAGGGTTCCCAACGGTCACCTCGGGAGGTGGAGATAGGGTTTGGTAGTAGAACTGTTGGTGTTGGTTCAGCAGTGTTTCCCAGGTTTTATGCTCCATCGTGGGTACTAATCAACATTTCGCCCTGGAACCCATAGTACCCTTTACATAAATACATACGCATAATTAAACTAATATGAAGTTCTTTCGAAATGTAGTCACGGACCTTGATTTTCGACATTATCAAAAGCGCTTGGGAATTGGAAATTACAAAAAATTTGAATTTATCAAAAGTTTTTTTGTTTAATTATGGAGCAGCTACTGTATAAGTATATCAACATATGTTAGTGAAAACCGTTTGCATGGAATAACGCGATTCTAAGTTGAATACGGAAACAATTTATTCTAGAAGATTGTACCGCACTCCTGGTAAATCTTATCTAAAAACTCAGTTTATTCAAATATAAAAAGCTCCAGGATGGAAGATTTATCGTTGGGAGTGAATGCGAGTAAATCGATCGGAAGTAGAGAAAGATAACTGATTGTTCCAACATAGACACGCATGAACGACTGCTGCTTGTGTCTGGTATCAAACGATGCGACTCCGTCAGGCTACCCATAAAAATTGAATATTTGTGAGTTCCCCTCCTCCGTTGCAATAAAAATGAATTGTTTATGAAATAGTAGATACTCCAGGAGGAGAAAAGTATGTCGCGATACATTATCGATTTCGAATCACTTCTAATGGTTTCATTTTAATGGATTTTTAAAGTTTATTCCCCGGGGCTTCATCTCTTCCGCTCTAGTTAGGGTAGTAGAATCGACTGTCTCAGTAATAAATCCTCCTACGCTGTGCTAGGATCAACAACATTACCATAATCAACGGGAAAGTACACTTGTCTGCACAAGTGACTGCTCTGTAACTTTCTGTCTAAAATTCAAAGCAGCTTCGGAAGGATCTTTGCAAGAAGCATTTGATTTCCTTGAAATACCACAGTACTCTCTTTATTGATTGCTCTTCTTGTAAACGGTTTAGCTTGAATCCACGCCAATGCTACAAACCAAATTAACCTTTTCAAATATATCGTTTCCCTTCACACGTTTCAACCAATACTTCATTCTACAGTATCAATTCCACTAGTCAGAATACTCCTACTAAAAATTTCGTCCATTTTCGACGGCCATGACGTTTGATTGAGTAGTCAGGATGCTTTATGGCTAGATCCTCCTACACCAAGACACTACTACGCCGCCCGCACTAAGCAGAACAATAGCATCTCAGGGCCAGGACTCCCGTCGGGTTTCCGTAGCCGTAATTTGGTAATTTATCTCTAACCATCTTGTGGAGGAATACCGTTCCTCCGCCTGAGTCATCAGCATTATCATAGACGAGAAAAATATTTGCGGATTCACTTCTCGAAAATTGATTTCAAGGCAAATTTATGACTATATTAGTGGTTTTCCAAGACAAATAGTTCGAATAACACAAAGAGGAAAGTGAATTTTCGCTTTTGGAAATTGATACGTATTTTTTCTCCGGTGGTGGCTTGAGGTATTGGTTTTATTAGATCCTATTGAGGAAATTAATTTACTCTGTCAATTTGGAATGGAGGAGCAAATATGAGCATCAATTTGGTTTCAAACTAGTATCAGAGTTTGCAGAAAGGACTAACGACGCAAAAGCCAATGTAAACAATCAATTTAATTGAACAATTTGGGTATATGAAGCGTGTTGATGATATGACAGGCTACAGTAATATGCGGGTAGGGACTGCTCCTTCAAACAGAACGAAATTAAAATTGTCATGAAAGCGCTATTTTGTCTGAAATCTGGAAATGCAGATACTTCAAAACCAACATTAAGTTGAGATTGTTTATTATCGACATCCTCCTTGTGTCATTATATGAGAGAATGGTATGATCTCGTAATTCGCTAGCCAAGATTAGTCTGAAGGTCGAAGTTCATAGTATGCGACCATATGGCCAGCCGAAATAGCAGTGCTATCTATATCAGGCCTTTGATAGAACAAAATGACACAACGGGTGACGACGAGTCGACCCCATTTGTGATCCTGATAAAGGCTGGAGAAAAAAAAGAAACCACATGGAGGGTGACCGCGTTGAGGTATGAATGTTCTAACCTTTCCTTCAAAACTGTCCCCGGCTTGTCATCAGAGTACTCTGGTACGACACAATTTCTAACCGGGCCAGATACCGGTAGACGGGAAGACTAGAAAGCGGAAATAGCAGTGCGTGGGTAACATTTTAGGAAAGGACAACCATTCCATAGCTGGATATGTGTTGCAATGGAATCCACTATCTCAGAGTGACCGACGAACTAGGTGGCGCAGGATAGTAGAGAAGAAGTGATGACTTCTCAGGAAGACGAGAAGAGCTGTCGCACATTTCGGCGTACCGCAAACCATGATTGTTGCAAACATTTCAAGCCTACTAGGAAGGTTACCGGACAAGACTCGTCAGATTATAGCACAGGTTGAAAGGATGACACTTCCTTGCAAATCCATGCTCAGCCAGGCCCTAAAATTCAGCGTTTTCAGCGCGTTGTGTAAATTTTGCGAGACCAATTCTTCACTGAAACTACAACTAGGTCTACCTGGATATTTTTTAGTTTACATGTCTGCTTCATATAGTCAACAATGGAAGAGTTAGTTTTTTCCTACTGCTTTTCAGCAGTGTTCTGGTCCAACGGTATGGCTTCATCGATTGTAAAGCACGCTCGTTCTTCCTTAAGAAGCACTAGATCGGCCCTATTGTGATCAACCTTCTGATCGGTGGCACACAATAACTGATGACTTCCCAAGAATCCCTTCAGAATCTATTATCTTTTTCTAGTAATATAATAATCGTTCGCGCAACAATCCAATTCGATGATGGCCTTGAAGTGTGTTAGAGCACTTCATTCAAGACCGTAATGGTACACTACAGGATGGCCTGAAGGCAATGTGATCAGCATTGCGCCCGCCCGGGATTATTACCCTGATTTGACTCAGGTACTCATTCACAGCAATTACGATGCAAATATCACTGCCACCAATGAGATTTGAACCGGGACCTTCCTTATGACAGCCTAGTGCTCTAACCACTCAGTTATTCGGACACTTATCTTCTTCTATTATATAACAAGTGGGAATACCGGAAGCTCGCGCTTCAGGTATAAAGGTTTTATGGTCATATTATGTAAGCAACTTAATGCATATTTTTCTATTCCTATATAGCTACACACCCAACGTATTCCTTCATCATTCATTCATTCTCTTCCAAGCTACAAGATATACGTACATATTACACCCATAGATATTTTTTTTTATGGATGGAGGTGGAAATCTTAGAAAGACGCTGCTGCGCCAGGTTGCAGCAGTGTGTGGGATTCACATCCACTAAAACCACCCCCACTCTTCCGCCCCTCCCCGCGGGACCACCGTGAAGTATTACTTCGCGGGGGAGGCTCTGGTTCGCTATACCAGCTCGTCCATGTCACGTCTCCGTCGCGCCGCCTTCCGAGCTCGATCCAGCTCCAGGAGTTTTGTCTGCACCACGGCTACTGCCTCATTTACCGCCATCCAGTTTTCCTCCGACTTCAACATCTCTTCCACCAGGTTGGAGGGCTTGATGTCCGCCCCTAAGATGCTGTTCAACCTCCTTTTCTGCTGCAGAAATCTGGGACAATGGAACATAACGTGCTCCGGGGCCTCGAGTGTAGCACCGCATTCAGGACAGTTGGGAGACTCGTCCAACTCGAAGCGATGCAAGTACTTCCTATAGCCACCGTGTCCCGTAAGGAGCTGTGTCAGGTGGTAATTCAATTCTCCGTGCTTTCTGTTGACCCATTTCTCGATACACGGGATCAATGTATGGGTCCACCGGCCCTTGTCGGAGTTATCCCACCGTTGTTGCCATTTGCCACACAACTCTCCCCTGATGGCTTTTCGGAAATCCGCATTTACCTCGGCTGGATTTGACTTCCGTTTTTCGTAAATCCAGTGTGCCTCGCTCGCTAGAAGATCTATAGGGATCATTCTTGCGACTACACACACTGCCTCCGTCGACGCCGTCCTAAATGCGCTGCACACCCTTAGCGCAATTGGCCGGTATGCCGAACATATCTTCCTCCGGTTGACAGCGTGGTTCAACGCTCCCGCTGAGACAGAGGCCGCGTATAGCAGGATCGACCTCACCACTCCCGCGATGAGTAGCCTGCGACTATACTTCGGCCCTCCCATGTTAGGAATCATCCTTGCAAGGGATGAGCTGGCATTTGCTGCCTTCTCTCGCGCATAATCCAAGTGTCCCTTGAAACTCAGCTTGGCATCGATCATCACCCCCAGGTATTTGACAACCGATTTTGAGACGACCTCACGATTACCAATCTGGATGGTAACCGTGTTGTTCTTCCTACGGTTGATAATGAGGACCGCCTCCGTCTTTTCGTCCGCCAGGTCCAGCTTGGCCATTCGTAGCCATAACTTGATGGTATGAATGGCTTCATTTGCATTAAGCTCCACGTCCTCGGGATGCTTTGCAATTGCAACTACCGCCAAGTCGTCCGCAAAACAAATCAGCGTTGTCTCCTCCGGCACGCGAAGGCCAAGCACTCCGTCGTACATTATGTTCCACAGCAGCGGTTCCAATACAGAACCTTGAGGCACACCTGCTGTCACAATGTACTCCTTCGGCCCGTCGTCCGTCTCGTACCAGAGAAGTCGGTCCGAAAAGTAACTCTCGATGAGCCGATCCAAGTAGCTAGGAACACCCAGTTTGGCCAAAGCGCCCTTAATCCAGCCCCAGTTGGCTGAGTTAAAACCATTTTTGACGTCCAGCGTCACCAGAGCACAGCATTTGCCCATGGCCATTGCATTTCGAGCTAATTCCACGACCTTTGCTACTGCATCGACCGTAGAACGGGCTCGCCGAAACCCATATTGCCGCTCTGAAAGACCACCCGCAAGCTCGATGAACGGGAGCAGCCTGTTGTATATCACCCTCTCCAACATCTTCCCCATGGTTTCTAGGAGACAAATAGGGCGATATGAAGAGGGCACGTCTGGTGGTTTTCGGGGCTTCGGTAGCAAGACCAGCTTCTGCCTCTTCCACTGGGCGGGAAACACTCCTTCCGCCATGCACGATTCGAATGTGCTTGCGAACCACCTTGGTCTGGCCTTGACCGCCACCTTCAGAGCCCTGTTCGGAATTCCGTCCAATCTCGGAGTCTTGCTGTCCCCAATACGTCTGCAGATTTCCCAAAGTTCCTCTTCGGTAACATCAGGGATCGAGAAGACGTCCTGCTGAGCTGCCAGTTGGGGTTCTCTTTCGTCCTGCTCCAGCGGGAAAGGAGTTGCAATTATTCGCAACAAGAGCCGTGGGCATGTCACTTGAGGTGATTTTCGCCCGCGGATCTTCTTCATTACAACTTGGTAGGCTGTAACCCACGGATTCGTATTAGCCTCCATGCAGAGCTTCTGATAGCATTCCCGCTTGCTTCTCCGAATGGCCTTCTTAAGGTTGCTTCGCAGATCCCAGTATTCCTCCTCACGCTCCTGGTGCTCCGGCCTTCCCCTTGTCCTGTGGGAAAGTCTCCTCCCTCGGAGACAAGAGGATCTCAAGGCAGCAATCTCCGTGTTCTACCAGTAGTTTGGCCTCTTGCCGTGGTGCAAACGTCGTCGTGGCATCGTAGCCTCGCATCCTTCGGTTACACGCTGAGACAGCTGTGTGACCCTTTCCACCGCTGTTCCATCCGGATTATGTGCTCCCTCCAATGCGGCCAGGAATGTCTCCTCGTCGAAAGCTCCGATAGACTAGCCAACCGCCTTAGCCGACTCACCTCCAGAGCGTCGTTGACTGGTTCCCTGGTTCCCAATGCGGAGGAAGATGGCCTGGTGGTCACTGTGGGTGTAGTGCTCACTCACTTGCCAAGCCATCTCCCTCACCAGTGAAGTGCTAACAAATGCCAGGTCAACGATCGAACCCGACCCTCTTCCTGGAAAGGTGGGCACGCATCGCACGTTGGCCAGCACGATGTCCAGCTCCGCAAATGACTCCAACAGAATTTGACCTCTGATGTTCGTCGATCGGCTTCCCCACTCCAGGGCCCACGCGTTGAAATCGCCCGCAATGATTTTAGGGCTGCGGTCTCTAGCGTCCAATACTAGACCGTCTAACATCTCCTCATATTGTGCCAAGGTTGCACTAGGAGGAGCGTAGCAGCTGTAAATATGGACACCGTTGACCTTCGTCCTTATAAAACCGCCTACCGGGGGCCATGACTTCCTGAATGGCCCGTCTTCCGCACGCCCAGATTGCGGCGTTGCCAGACGCATCCACCGTCCAAGTCGCACCGCCGTAGTTTCTGTACGGCTCGCAAATAACCGCGACATCGACATTCGACTCTCGAATTGTTTGCGAGAGCAGGTCCTGAGCTGCCTCACAGTGATTGAGATTGATTTGTATCAATCTCATTTGCCTGTGCGGTTCAGCTCCCTCCTATATACTGGACATCTGCTGCTTCCCGCAATATGCCGGCCGTTCACGCCCTCTTTCCCACTACATAACATACACCGTGGATCTCCGGTGCAGTCTTTGATGAGGTGGCCCTCTTCCCCACACTTCCTGCAACTCCTCGACCTGTCATGCTGGCTAGTGCATGCCGCCGCAAAATGGCCGAAATCGAGGCATCTGAAGCATCTCTTTAGAGATATTTGCTCCCTGAGGCTGCACACGACCCAACCTACTCTTACCTTGCCCGCGGTAATTAACTTAATAGCTGATTCCGCCGGCAAACTAATAATTGCGGTCTGTGTGCCACCATATGCCTTCTTCATCCCTTTGATGGCACTCTGGTCTATATCGCCAAGGTTGAACTGCTGCTTTAGCGCAGCACAGATGTCCTCCCGTGAGGTGACTTCATCTAGGTCATTGCATTCAACCACTATCTCCTGTTTCCGAGCTCTTACCTCAGCTTCCTCTCCAAGTACACTTTCCACCTTCCCGCGGAAGTTATCGGCCGACTTGTCGGCGGATTTACTTAACTCCAGCATCAGATCCCCTCTCTCTGTTCGCCTGATACGGCTCACACTATCCCCCAAATCCTTCAATTCCGGGTCTGACTTCACCTTTCGGAGGATGTCGGCATAGGACATATTTCCCTTCTTAGAAATAATTATTATTTCCGGGCGGAGCTTCTTTTTGTCCTTTTTCCTCTTGTTGCTCACCTTAGTCCATTGTTCGGGCCTCATTTACGTCTTACAGGTTTTAGAATGTACGAAATTCACAAAAAATGGGAAAGTTTCACCCCCTATAACTTTGTTAATAATAGTTGGATTTTCTTCAAGCTTGACCAACTTGTGCATTATATTCTTCGTTACACCCATGCCAAATTTTATACTTTTGGGATGAAAATAAGGGGGATTGCCGGGTAAATGTCTAAAATGTGAAAATATACTATTATTTACTTTATTTGTGCAGATATCGGAGCCGGATGTATTTTGAAGCCTAGATTTAGTAGAGATGCACCACTGTGATTTTTTTCAGATTTTTCGGTTGGATAGGTTCTGAGAGCGAGACCTGTTACACTTTTAAGGGCTCATATTTTGCGCCCCCACTCCTCTATCTTTCACCTCATATCAAATATGGAACCAGTTTCGAAAAGTACTAATTGAGCCCTTTCGTTTGATACCCCATATGGCTATATTCTGTGAAAAAAAATTTTGCAGCCTCCTTTCACATGTATAGGGAGTCGCCCTCCCCCCGCCCCCCCTTAAACTTAATACAAAATGGCGCCAGTTGTTGCATGTAAAGGGAACAATAGATCACATACTTTTACCAATTTTCGTGACAATCGGTCCAGCCGTTTCCGAATAAATCGGGTGTGACAGACAGACAGACGGACAGAGAGACATCGACTCGATTCTAATAAGGTTTTGTTTCACACAAAACCTTAAAAATGGAAGTTGTTTTTATTTATATATGTATGTATATTTGTGATTGCTAGACTCCGAAATGGTTTAACCGATCGCCATAAAAATTGGTACATATGTATAATATATATGGTTTTCCTTCATCCCTTGGTGGGGCATAGCGCCTCAACCGCACCTACGTGCCCTAACTCGCAGTTACCCGAAGTGACCTTCACCTCCCCCACAATTTCCTGAGCCGCTTGCACTTATCCTCTACTGTTCTGCACCAAGTGGTCTCGAGGCAACTCACCCTTCGGCCATTTTGGGAAACTGGATTCCACTGTACGGTGTAGTATGTATGCAATTTCGCCCTCCTTAATCAGTGACCTATCCCCAATAACGGTCCGTACGAATGCCAAGGCTGTGAGCCGACCCAGTTTTTCGTTTGAAATAGTGTGAGGCCAGCGTACTCCGATGATACAATGCAGAAAGGTATTGATGAAAACTTTAAGCTCTTGGGTAATAGTGGAGTTCACTCTTGATGTGTTACTCACATACAGCAACATAGACACGACGCTAGTATAGACTTTGGTGCTGAGATAACTGTATTTCCAGATTTTAGATAGAACAGCGAAAGCGTTGGGTGACATCTACTTTCCTACCACCGTCGGTAGAAACCACACTTCTGATATACAAATTAATCGAGAGCGCAATGATCCGCCAGTCTGAGAACCTTGGTTTTATTAGTATTTATCTTCAGTCCAAATCTACTTGCGTGTCTTTCCAAATCCAGAGCCATTTGGCAAAGGTCCACGACGCGGTGAGAGAGCAAACAGTGTCATCAGCGTAGTCGAGGTGTTTGTGGAAAGATGTCATCCTCCACTGAATTCTTATATTATACATACTCCGGACAAAGCAGCCTGAAGTACGTCACCGATAACAAGAAGAGATAATATCGGTGACAGGATGCAACCCTGGCGAACTCCAATTCCTCTGAAATTTTACATCTGTGCAGCATGTGACATTTTGCGCCATCATATGTCGCTCTGATTATAGCTATTAGTTTCTCCGGAATGCCCCTCCTGCGTAAAGCACCCCAGATTCACTCCCTGTTCAGGTTATCGAAGACTTTCTCGAAATCGATGAAGAGCAAGTGCAGCCAACATCGTCAATGCAGGAGGATCCGGAGCATCAATCATGCTTTCGAGATGTTCTTTGATGCATTTCAGCATTATTTTAGCTGTTATCTTTGTGACGGCAGGGAGCCTGTAGATATCCCTTCAACTGTCACATTCAAAGCGGTTCCCCTTGTTTGGGGGCTTGACGGTTATTCCCTTCTTCTATTCTCTCGGAAAGATCTCGGATTCTCAAGATATGAGTACGAGTGGAAGCAGTAGATCTGCAGCAACTACAGGTGCAGAATTGAATAACTCTGTCGCTTTACTACTTGAGTGCATGATGGTCGACAAGAGATATGAATTTCTTCAGCTTCGAGGAACAGTTCGTATCCACATGTTACAGTGACATTTCGTCTTCGCCGGACATGATACGGCTAAGAATCTCTCCACCTCTTCAGTTGTTCATTATCTAAGATGAGAGGTAGACCGTTGACGTCCTTCACTGGACCATCGAAAGATTTGCGACCCCATGCAACCTCTTTCGTGATGCTGTATACATTCCTGAAATCATTGCGATTTGCCGCTTCCCTGACTAGCAAAATGAAGGTCCTGGGGGTTTACCGTGAGTACCTGCCGTGTAGGCATAATCCCACGGTCTCCTTCGGACACGGATTGATTTGGAGAAAACAAGCGCAGCCCCGCCATAACTGGCACAGCGGCACTGATTCATATCCAGCGCAAGTTCAGCATTCATACCAGTGGATGCGAAGCCTATATAACACCTCTGCTCCAACTAAGGAAACGGCGCCCGAGTTGTGCAGCGCAACTCCATGCGTGAGATTACAGGGAGTTCTGTCTGCGATGTTAGCATAACCACAACCACAATGAAACTCCTACAAGGGGGCCAATCGCAAATAGCCGGGCCGAGAGCAGATGTCCACCCCGGTTCTCATAGTACAAGGTAACCTCTGGTTAGGTTGTGGAAAAAGTCATTTCAAATGAGTCCTCGGTAGACTCGCGTCTGATCGCTCTTCTCGAGTACGTGGGGATAGCACTCCCCACTCTGTTGTCATGGCGTACACTACCCTGAACTTCCCGGGATTTGGCATGGTATCGGAGTTCGAGCGCACCAGGCCTGCCATCAGCGGTCAGTAGAGTCGTTAGCTCCCTCCTTTCATCAATCGGCTTCCACGATTTCGCAGTTAGCCAGATCTTATGACGCCTCTTGGGGACGTGGCCGATGGCCTGTGTAGCATTGGGTGGGTTACTCAGTATATCTGCCATTCGATCAGCAAGGTAGGTCTCCCATTGTCGAGCGATAGCGACATATAATCGGTCGATGCTGAACTTAGGGGATCGGAACTGCCCAAACCTGCGAGAAGTGGCGGGCGCAATACGCAACACGATGCTCTCACCATTGAAAATAGGGCATTTCTGCATGTCAAAGTCCACATCTAGGCCTTTGGCTGTCATCTTACTTACAGAAAGTAAATTAGTAGGCAATTCTGGAACGAAGATAACCTCACTTATCTCGATGCGCTGTTTTTGTCCTTTCAACAATAATTCAATGTCCCCATTACCTTCACTATACTTTCTTTGATTGTTTGAAACTGACTAACTGTTGAGTGTCCATTACGAAACTCTTCAACAATTATTTGTTATTTGTCATATGACATATCGCTCCCGAGTTTACGTACCAGGCATTCGAGTTGATATTCACTACCATTATAGTCAACAAGGTTCCACTCCACGCTTTTCACTCTGCACAGTTTTCAATAGTTTTCGTTGGAAAGATCTTAGTAAAGTGACCTGGTTTCTTAGATAGAAAACATTTCGCCTTGGGTTTCATTCTTTGTGACTGTCTTGCCAAAAATGCACTCTCTTCACACCTACCAAAATCTCTACGCAGATTCTCCTGTAGCTTGCTCTTCAGAGTTTGATTATTCAATTTCATGTTGGAATTTTCTAATGCCATTATAAGTGGATCATAGTCTTTAACATCAGCACTGACAAAAAATCATCATGTAAGCGATTTCCACCAAATTAGGTGAGATCATGCTCTATGTTATACCCTATAGGATGCTAGGATGAACTTAAGAGGGGTTTTGCAGCCAATTACTAAAAATTATAGTAGTATGTTATTATTAAATTTATTTGTACAGATATCAGTGAGGAAGGTATTTCGGAGCCCTGGTACCATATAGTGCCAGCCTCCTGATTTTTTTCAGATTTTTCGGTTGGGCAGTTTCGGAGAATGGCCCTCTTAAAGGAATGATCATTTTCAACCCCCCGCACTCCTTACCATTCCAACAAATGTCAAAACTAAGACCGGCTTTGAAGAGTACTACTCGAGACCTTCAATTTGATATCCCACATGACTATATTTGATGAAAAAAAATTCACCCCCCCCCCCCCCCTTCCTTTTGCATGTATGGGGACCCTCCCTTAAATTCGTCGTAAAAGGACGTAACTCACTGTATGAGCGTTCACAGTTCCCAGCCTTCTACCAAATTTGGTGTTAATCGCTGTAAGCGTCTCCAAGAAAAATGCGTGTGACCGACGGACAGACATACAGACAGACCGACAGTAAACCGATTTTAATAAGGTTTTGTGTTTACGCAAAACGACGAGCGCGATCAAACCCGTTCGTTCCCTTTGGCCTGTGTGCCTTTACCTGTCAAAGCGGAATTTTGAGGAGGTAATTATTTAGAAAATACTTTATGTATGTATGTATGTATATGTGTTGTATGCAATGTGATTTAATGAAATATTCTGTTTATTTCTCAGCCAATTTGACATTTCGTCGCAATGCTTTTAAGTCACACCGCGAGGCTCGTGAGTGATATCGACACGTAGCTAAGTTTTACCACTAAGTTATACTTCAATATAAGGTTTTGATGGAAAATCTTGCAGCCGGATTTATGACAGCTGGTCTGCTTAGTACTGGTAAACATTTGGTACGCATATATTATGTCCTGGATGGTCTTCCCTTCACAATTGCGTAACGTACAACTGGAGTTGTTGAATCAGGAATCATGAACGATGTACCATTTATAGTTTTTTTGCTGGAAGCGAAGTATCCTGAGTTCAAGTGAAAAATCCTTCTGTTTCGTTAAATAGTACATCGTTGGTCAGCCATTTGTCGGAGACTTTGGGATCAATTTCTGGCAACAACAAAGTTTTAAAATGAATTCTATTCGTTACATTCGACATGGGATATAGTTCTCCGTTTCTCAAGTTCAAAGGAGATAATTTATCATCTGCCGAGACGGTAGCGTGATGTAATTAGCGGAAGGATTGTTTTTCAAAGAAAATATATGTACCAGGCTAATTCCAATCGTAGTTACAAAGGCAGAACTGTATGGGACCAGGTGCATGTCATGTTTATTTGCGACAGTCGGATGCAGAATTTTGTATTCAGTGCGTCCTCAGGCTCGTCGTCCCTCGTGTCGGTTGGGCGGGAACAGCGCCTCGACATTTTTTTGGAATATGTATAAAACTCAAAGAAGATTTGTTTGCTAATATAGTATAGTTTCCAACTAACTAGCAAGCTAAGTAAATACCAATCCATGAATTTGTTCCCCGGGACATCTTTGAGTATTATCCTCATAAGTGATCCTTGCCTTACATCGTTTGTACACATCTTTTTTTTTGTTATTTTTAAGGTTTCTTCCGCCTGTCTGTCGTTTTTCTTTATGACAAACTTTTACCTACATAATCTACTCTCGCTAATTCTGACTGCCCCTGGCCGCTAAGACACTATCCTGTCGTGTTGGGGGAGCTTGTAGTAGTTTACTACTATACTAGGGGTGTCCAAAAAGATGAATATGGAAGGCATAGATTTGAACTCTCCATGTGGTAAGAAGTCAGAGACTTCAAATCCACCCGCGATCATGTGCAATCAGGTCGCAATCGACGCATGTCTCATTTTAGAGAAATCTGTAGAAGGCATGATTTCCGACTCAATGGAAAGCTTGCATTTAGTGCCTACGGTAAGCCCGAAAGGAAAGTACGGTTACTCTCACTATGAGAGAAACTGCAAATCTGACTACGATCGGCCCATCCGCAGTACTACTGCCCAAATCTATCCGTGAGCGGAGCGGTTTTTCTGAGGGAAACTTCAGTCACTAAGGAGACTACTTCAGACTACAGGTCGAATCCTACCTGTAAGAACTTTCTCCTTCTTCCCCGTTAACCCGAAGCTCACACACTAAACGACGGGGCATCTTCGAATATAATGGCCTAAAAATCCCAGGGTAGGGTGGGAACCCCGATAGCCGCGAAGGAAGCGATCGGTCGTGGGTGTGGAGTTTTACGGCTCCACGCCCGGTCGAGCCGTGTAGTGGTCGTGGCTTCGCGACGGGAGCGGAACTGCATTCGCCTTTTTCTGGATTAATTTGCTCAAATAATGCAATCTATAATGCGCAATTACCTTAACTTTCGCTGCAGATTGCATATTATTGAATGCATTCGGGTGAATTGATCTTGACAGAGGGGAATGATTTGCCGCATCCGAAGGCGCATGCGTATGCTGCTGCAACCTGAATTCTCGGAGTTCAAGGGGGGAAGATTTTGGTTCGTTTCGGGAAGCATAGAGGAATATGCCTGCTTGGTGCCGGGTTATAAAAGTTCTTTTGATATGGTCTGCCTTCGAGGATATAGGATAATTCTTTTCGACTATACAGGGCGAAAAAGAGGAAGATTGGAAAGCAAGGCGATAGATGTCGTGGAAGCCTAGTCGGAAAGTCAGGGAATTCGTTTTATTAGCCATCGGTGGATCATTTTCGATTATGTGACGACGGGCGACCGTACTTGATATTTATTAAATATGTGTTACAAAACGTGGTTAGTTGAGTGCAAATTTGTACATGAGCGTGAGGCGGCAGAACGAAAAGCGAAAGAAAACATAGTCTACTAGGAGGACGTGATTAATGAACGACAAAACCCTTTTTCAAGGAGGAGCTTGTTTTGTTTCTGCTGATTCAGGAACCACCTTGCTTGTTTTACTTTGAAAAAGGGAACTACTGAAAAATTCTCGCTCGGAAAATTTTGTGATTAGCCAAAAAGTAACTAACAGTACGTCAGGCTTGTTGTGCGGTATGTGGCGATCAGTTAGAACTTGCCGGTCACAATACATGCTGTAAGCAGAACTATTAAGTACAGCTTGTGGCTCCTATCGGTAAACCGGACATGCTTCCGTGATCAGCTCATGCTTATATGCAAGGTTTTGATGAATGATCTTAAGAGATCATAAGAGTGCAGCTAGAAATGAGATGGTTCAATGTCTCTAACGCCGAACCACACATTCTACACTGGTCGTTCTTTACCCGTTCTTTCAGGATCAGCTTTTTATAAGCTCGGGTGGCGACCACGCCCCCCTGAATGGCGCGCATGAACCTCTCCGTCTCAGCAAAGAGCTTCCCAGCACACAGCCATCTGTTCGACAAATGCAAATCGACAAATGGTTGCCAAAGACAATTCACGTGTTTACCGTGCATTGTCTTCGACTTCCATTCATCGATCCGATCTTGGTCGGACTTCACCCCGCTCAGAGGATTGAAAGATGGATCCTTCAAGTCAGGTGGAGTCAGCCCACGGTCTTCCTTACAGACAGCCGCATGTAAGGGACCCGCCTGCTCTTCGCTGTAAAAATAAGCGCGTAGCTAATCGACTTGGCGATGATGTTGTGTCGCCACGTCAACCACGCCCCTATCTCCGATGTCACGAGGCAGGCTCATCAGTTCCACGGCAGAGTTTGGATGATGCATTCGGAATTTGGACATAATAGTCCATATCCGCCGCTGGACCTTTTCCAGATCAGTCTTATTTTACTTTTATTTCATCATTTGTTTACATTTTATTTATTCTATAGCATTATGTATTTTATGATTTTTTAATTGGTCGTGGAAATTAGTTATTTTTTTTCTTCATTTTTTTTTCTGCGATTTCCTTTGTTTTTCTTTTGGTTCCTAAGTTATTCTTTTTCCTTAATTATCAATTAATAATATAGATATACTATGAATTCTACTTGAATCCTTTTTTTTAATTTCAGGACTTCCTCCTTTTCTCCACCGCTTTGACCCCGCAAAGCCCTTACTAGGGACACCCTCCATGTCAAAGATGGGAGGAAACCTGAGGGACCGCGCCTCTTTTAAAATCTGAGGCGAAGAAAACAATGATCGAGGCTGTGATCCGTCGAGGTTTTCTCCGCCTCGATCGCGGCACTCGGGTCCGAAGACTTATGGCTTCATCCTCGTAGTCGAGCCGTTTTTTAAGGTTTTGTGTAAAACAAAAACTTATTTTGTATAAAACAAAACCTTATTAAAATCGGTTTACTGTCTGTCTATTTCTTTGTCTGTCCGTCACACGAATTTTTCTCGGAGACTGTAGCAGCGATTGACACCAAATTTGGTGGAAAGGTCAAAACTGTGAACGCTCACGCAGGCAGTGAGTTTCATCCTTTTACGTCAAGTTAAAGGGGGGGGGGGCATGCATGCAAAAGGGGGGTGTATATTTTTTTTCATCAAATATTATCAAACGAAAGGCCACGGCTAGTACTTTCCGGTGTCTTAGCTTTTTACATTTGTTGGAAAGGCTGGGAGTTGGGGGGTCGAAAGGGATAATTTATTTACGGGGCCATTCTCAGAAACTGTCCAACCGAAAAATCGGAAAAATATCAAGAAGCTGCTTTTATATACCGATATCCCTTCAAATAAAGTTTTTTTTCTTCAATAATTGGCTGCAGAACCCCCTTAACTTCATTCTAGCGTCAGGAGATTGTAGCAATATATGCTATAATATTGAGCTTTATCCTACCGAGTTTGGAGGAAATCGTACTATTACTAACAAAGTTATAATACGTCAAAGTTGTCGCTTCTTTGTAAGTTCGAGATTTGGAATGTCAATATCATCCGAAAGTGTATATTCTCTTATAATATTATATATGCATATATTACGTGTTACGTGCTAATGAGAAAAATTCACACTCAAATGTCTTTGTAAAAGAAATACACAAAACCTTCGATACCTGAAGCGTCCAGTTTCCGATTTCCCGACTTGTTTTTAGTTTTTCTAGGTTTAGCTCGGGTTCTTGTTTATATCGTTAGGTCGTGGCGAAATTCCTTGTTCGTTGCATTATATTTAGATCCGGTGAGGAGCCACTCACCAGTAGACGTTGATTTTGTTGAAATGGCATGAGAGAGCAAGGCGCTGAAAGGATAATGTATAATGTATAATGGCAGTGAGAAATCAGAGTCCTCAAAAAACCCCCTAGCATTCGCGAGCCTGGCTAGCATAGAGGCGTGCAAGCGCGTTGACGGAACACTTAGGGTTTCAGTTTTTGCTGGCGGATCTTCACATTAAATTTCGACGTCGTTTAAGATTTTTGGGACAGCTTTTCCCTTTGGTGGTATCCGGCATTCAGGATGGTCGTTTGGCCATCGCCAAACCCATTTTTTGTAGAAAGCTGCTGGAATACTTTACTAAAAACTGATTCGGAACACTGTCTTGACTTACAGCCATCTGTGGTCAAGTATCCTACCTAGATGTTTGTCCTAATTTTACGTACTTTATATGTTCTCACTCATTCCCACTACTTTCAATTTTCAGTACAATTCTTCATAATTTATCCAAGTGATTTTCGTCACAATAGATATCCGTGATGTTGCGGATATGTACTTAACACACCATGAATGTAAAGAAGATGCGAACACGGGACTAGCACAAATAATCTGATTACCAACATTATTGGCTCGTGTTAGGAGCTCATTTCTATGCCAGTATAACATTTACATACATCTTGTTGCGAATTCAGTAATGTTGCCAAAGATCAAGGAACAATGAGGCAAATTAATTCTTCGCAAGGTATTCTCATAATTGAGTTGGCTTTCTTAGCATGATACGCCTCATCCAAGCTCATACACACATTGCCTCCTACAGCTTGGAATTCGCATAAAATCGTGTTGAAGGGCTGGGTTCAAAGGAGTATGAAAGAGCCCTACCGACGTACATTGAACGATGCCGTTGTGTACCGTTTACGTATTTATGCATGTTCATTCAAATGATAATCACATTTCCCTCTTTCAACGCCCCAGCAGCATACCATGTCACCATCTTGACTAAGTCCACATGGGGAGTTCCCATTTATTTCAATCCCCTATAAGAAAGTATATCCTGACAAAATGACATATTTTCTTGTCGCACTCAAAATCTTAGACTTAGCTTTAATAAGCATGAACGACAGCAACGTTGCGAATTATAGCTACAAATAAATACACATATGAGCGGGGATGTTCCTTGTACTAGTGACATACAAAGCCCCAAAGTATCAGAGCGAACATTTAGATGCCGGGGTAAGATACTTTCTGTCTTAAGGTATCTCAGGATTAAGAAGTTTGTTAGGCAAGTTCCTCGGGCGCCTACCCCCCGCTCCGGGGTAGAATAATAAGTTTCTTCTCATCGCAGTTGATGTATACGTTTTCATGTTTTTGTGTCATTTCACCATATTTACATTTTGCTCTTTGTCTTTAATTATTTTCAGACCTATTTAACGATTGTGGTGGTTCAGGAGTGAATTGCTTTTGTTTAGCTTTGAACCGTACGTGCTGGAACAGAGCAGCCGGTGGTGATGGAAAGACATTTAAAGATACTTTCCGCTCTTCTCAAGATTAGATAATTCATATTATGCTTACGGCTGATTAGGCTGAGAATTACATTTATCTAACCTTCTCCCTTCTAGGTGTAAATTTATTCATCTGTCGAGAGTTTTGCGAGTATCATTTCGTAAAACAACTTATCTGTATTAAATTTTAGCTAGTAGTGTGTACTTAGTTAAAGTCCTTAAAACCATGAATCTTGGCAGTTAAATGATAATTTTATCAACTCGGTTCATTGGTTGTAATTAACCAAATAAGAAGGAAAATTTCTTTTTGAATAAATGTTTATTATTTGATTTCAACCGTACATAGAAAGCTCCAAATACATGTTAGATCTTAAAACTAGTAAATGATTAACATAGTCCCGTGCCATTCCCGGGAATTTTCTGTTTTATCATTATTTTTTTAATAAAATCATTTTAATTCTTTTTAAGGTTTTGTGTAAATACAAAACCTTATTAAAACCGGTTTACTGTCTGTCCGTCACACGCATTTTTCTCAGAGACGGTTACAGCGATTTATACCAAATTTGTTAGAAAGGTGAAAACTGTGAACGCTCACGCATACAGTGGTTACATCATTTTACATGGAATTTAATGCAAAAGAGGGGTGTACATTTTTTTTTCATCAAATATAATCATGTGGGGTATCAATTGAAAGGTCTCAGTTAGTACTTTCCGAAGCCGATCTTAGTTTTGGCATTTGTTGAAAAGGTGGGGAGTGCGGGTGGCCGAAAGTGATCATTTATTTAATGAACCCATTCTCAGAAACTGCTTAGCCGAAAAATCTGATAAAAAAATCAGGAGGCTGCCACTGTATGGTGCCTAGGCTCCGAAATACTCTTCATGCCGATACCTGTTCAAATAAAGTTAATAATAGTACATTACTATAATTTTTCGAAATTGGCAGTAAAACCCCTCCTAAGTTCACCCTAGAATTACGAAATTTTGCAGCAATATAGGCTACATCGTAGAGCATAGTCCCACTAAATTTGGTGCAAATCGCACTATTACTAATAAAGTTATAAAAGGTCAAAGCTATCGCTTGTGTGCACATTCAAGACTTTGAATGTCAATATCACTTGAAAGTGGATATTTTCACATAATATATGCATATATTACGTGCTACATACTAATGAGGCAAATGCACACTCAAATCTCTTTATTAACGAAAAACACAAAACCTTTCATACCTGAAGCGTCTAGCTTCTGATTTCCCGAATTATTTAAGATTTTGTGCAAACACAAAACCTTATTAAAATTGGTTCACTGTATCTGTTCGTCGCACGCTTTTTTCTCGGAGACGTTTCTAGCGATTGACGCCAAATTTGGTAGAAAGGTGGGAACTGTACGAGCGCTCATGCATGTAGTGAGTTACATCCTTTTACGTTAAATTTAAGGTCCCCATACATGCAAAAAGGCGGAGTAATTTTTGTTTTCATCAAATATAGTCTTGTGGAGTGTCAAATTAAAGGTCTCGGTTAGTACTTTTCGAAGCTGGTCTTAGTTTTGACATTTGCTTGAAAGGTGGGGAGTGCGGGGGGTTGAAATTTGATCATTCATTTAACGAACCCATTCTCAGAAACTACCCAACCGAAGAATTTCAAAAAAAATTAATCAGGGGCTGCCACTGTATGGCGCTTAGGTTTCGAAACACCCTCCAAACCGATACCTGTTCAAATTAAGTTAATAAGAGTACATTCATCATCATCTTCAACGGCGCAGCAACCGGTATCCGGTCTAGACCTGTCTTAATAAGGAACTCCAGATATTCCGGTTTCGCGCCGAAGTCCACCAATTCGATATCCCTAAAAGCTGTCTGGCGTCCTGACCTACGGCATCGCTCCATCTTAGGCAGGGTCTGCCTCGTCTTCTTTTTCTACCATAGATATTGCCCTTATAGACTTTCCGGGCTGGATCATCCTCATCCATATGGATTAAGTGACCCGCCCACCGTAACCTATTGAGCCGGATTTTATCCGCAACCGGTCATGGTATCGCTCATAGATTTCGTCCTTATGTAGGCTAGGGAATCGTCCATCCTCATGTAGAGGGTCAAAAATTCTTCAGAGAATTCTTCTCTCGAACGCGGCCAAGAGTTCTTCTTGCTAAGAACCCAAGTCTCCGAGGAATACATGAGCACTGGCAAGATCATTGTCTTGTACAGTAAGAGCTTTGACCCTATGTTTACTATAATTTTTAGTAATTGACAGGAAAACCCTCCTTAAGTTCCCTATAGAATCATGAAATTTTGCAGCAATGTAGGCTACAGTATAGGGCATGATCCTGCCTTTGGTGAAAATCTCACTATTATTAACAAAGTTATACTAGGTCAAAGCGGTCGCTTCTCTGCAAATTAAAGACTATGAATGTCCATATCACTTGAAAGTGGATATTTTTACATAATATATGCATATATTACGTGCTACATACTAATGGGACAAATGCACACTCAGATTTCTTTATAAAAGAAATACACAAAACCTTTCATACTTGGCTCGGTTTTATGTAAAACAAAACCTTATTAAAATCGGTTTACTGCATGTCTGCCTGCCAAACGCACACCAAATTTGGTGGAAGGTGAAAACTGTGAACGCTCATGCATACAGTGACTTATATCCTTCTACGTCGTGTTTAAGTGGGGGTCCCCATATATGTGAATGGAGGGTGCAAATTTTTTCCCACCAAATATGTGGGGTATCAAATGAAAGGTGTTTGTTTCCGAAGCCGGGCCTAGGCTTGACATTAGCTAGGAAGGTCCGAGGCTGCCACTACCTGGTGCTTACGCTCCGAAATACCCTCCATACCGATATCTGTTCAAATAAAGTTAATAATAGTATATTACTATAATTTTCAGTAATTAACTGCAAACTCCCCGTTAGGTTCATTCTAGAATCATAAAATTTTGCAGCAATGTAGAGCGTGATCCTACTAAGTTTGGCGGAAATCAGACTATTACCAACAAAGTTATAGCAGGTCAAAGTTGCCGTTTCTGTGCAAATTTAAGACTTTGTTATTATCACGCGAAAGTGGATATTCTCACATAATATGTGCATATATTGAGTAGTAGATTCTAATGGAACAAATGCATACTCAAATGGCTTTACAAAATAAATACACAAAACTTTTCATACCTGAAGAGTTCAGCTTCCGGTTTACCGACTTGTTTAATTTTTTTTTTTTGATTTTATGTAAAGAAAAAACCAAAATAGCATCAGTGCATATCTTAGCTAGTTTCGGAGGTCCAGGGGGTCTCTTTTAGCTGCTTGAATTTTGGATGAGTTAAAACTCTCTTAGCCATTGTATTGGGGTGACTCTTCAGTTTGCCTGAGTGTTTGTTAGTGGAACACTCAATTTCTTCCACCATTGGCTTGGTCACTAAGTCTTTATGGTGATAGACGTTGTGGCAATACCAGGAAGCACCGGATAAACATCGCAGAATTTTAGACTAATACCGGTGAAGCCGGTTGATGTTAGATGGTTTGGTAGAGTTCCATAGTTGAATCCCTAAAGTCCACCCATGTTTAGTCACCGATTCGTAGATCAGCAACTTACGTTCAGAGAAAGTGCCGATTTTTTGTGTAAGATCCCCAGAAATTTTTTAAACTTACGTTTGAGTCGTTGATTTTGATAGAATTTTCCACCCCCGGAATCATTTAATTCCACATTTGATACCATTTTCGGAAACTAATTGAAATTTTCTCAATTGCAAAGGTCATCATCGTTTCGAAGATATAACTACAGGGTGCGGCAGCATAACTTCCTTTTTTCAAAACTCATGACTCTTGTTAGCAGAAAAGAAAATTCAAAATCAATTTTTTATCTAAATTTCAATATGCATTATTGTAATGGTACTTTGGACTTACAACCCTGTTGATAAAAGTTGCCTCATTATGTTAGCTTTCGAATGGCATGTAAAAACGATGGCGTTAATTATGGAATATTATGCATTAAATGGGAGAAAACGTGGTGTTGATAGAGATATTGAAAATTTTTACTGATTATATTAGCTTTATTTTGGGTCATTATCCCAGAATCCGTCATTAAATCCTGAGGCCACGGAGACCGTAATCCCTTCTTCATTAACAGAGGTCATAGTAAGGGAGAGCTCTAACAAGACCTTACTTAATTAATTTATTCTTAATCTCGTTGTAGATTCACCTTCACTCTTTCATGTTAATGTATGGCTGCTATAAATCATTTCCAATTATAGAGCATCAACCAAACTTTCGCATCATTGCTACGAGTTTCTCGTAGTCCGGAGAATTGCCGGGCCAAGGTAGTGAATTCAGACCTGTAAATTTAGATAATACATGCTAACTCTAGATGTATGGCAAGGTTCGCCATCCTGAATGAAGACATATTCGGTATGCAGAGGCTGCAGATTGTTGATATCTGGCACAAAGACCCTTTGTATTACTTTAATGTACTGCCCAGATCGCATTGTATCTTCAAAAAGTACCATTGTATCAGGTCTTCTTCAAGAATGTCGCTACAAATATAAAATATTTAATATTAACCATAAAGGCAAATTCACACTTTCTTCTCCGGACATAATTTTCCACCTCAGTCACCACTTCTAAACGAAATTTGCCATGAAAGATGATCTACAAAAAATTCAAAGGAGCTAAATTTGAAATTCGAAAATTCGAGAATTTTTCTTTAACTAAATTAACTTTATCTAGCTGCACGAATTGTAATTACCGTGCCAGCGGACCCATAATAATCACTGTCGCCAGATCGTATCTGTTAACTTCGGCTTTTCAGCTGTCTTCCTGCTTTTCAAACCATTTTGATGCAAACGACTGCGTACTGTATGACGGGTTATCTCAACATTATCCAAAATATTTTCGGAGGTTGCAGTTCAAGCCTCTTCAGACTTTTGTTAAATCAATCGGTCTTCCTCTCCGTTTTTCCTTAGTTTTTCTTTCAATTACTCAGAAAAACTCAAGAACAATACTAAATTTTCTTGCTATTTCAGCCACAGACGATTTGAAAATGCCCGTGTTTAAGACAATCGTTACAAAGGTTGCCCTTCCCACTTTCAAAAGGTATACAACTAGTATCTTCTATTTTACCTTAATATTTCCTTTTTAAACTGCTTTCAGTTAATTTGCCATTATTAAAAAAATAATACATACTTGTATATGCAAAATAAAATTAATACTCTTACTCACGTATACCGTTACCGTTAAAACCACACTGCAAACAATGCAAAGAACTATTCTAAGCTTAATTTCCCAATTTGCCCGAGAAAAAGCGCAAAAATATTGACGAAATCGGAATACCGGAAGCTGGTGCTTCGAGTATAAAGGTTTTGTATACATCTTATGTGAGAAATTTTCTACGTACATTTTTTCATTTGAATATTGCTAAAAACTCAAAATATTCCTTCATATTTTTCCCAAACTATAGGATATACTTACCTATTACAGAGATAGAAATTATGCTTGCGCTAAACAAATAAACACTGCCTATTATCGAATACTAATCCATGCACGTACCAGGTGTACAAGCTTAAATGAGCTGTTTGCTCACAGATGGCTTCGGTGAGCCTATCAAGCTGCTATGAGCACGCCATATTTTTTTTAGTACGACGTTTGTTAACAATAGTTAGTCCACATCATTAGCAATTTCATGCAAAAACATATTTTTTCTCTTCAATAATCATGTCCAGTTTGGGGGAAGCTCTACTTTTTTGCTACAATTTGAAGAAATCAGCCGTTGAATCGCATCGAATGCTTGTGGTGGCTTACAGCGACACTGCTCTATCGGAAACAACATGCCAAGACTGGTTCCGTCGGTTCAAAGATGGCGATTTCGATCTGAGTGACAAGGAGCATGAAAATCGGCCCAGGAAAGTTAAGGACCACGAATTGGAGGCTCTTTTGGATGAGAACGATACACAAACGCAAAAAATGCTTACCAAGCAATTAGGTGTTTCTCAGCAAAATATAGGAAAATAGGTGCCACATGAATTGAACGATAGGCAGATGGAGCGGCGCCAAACAGTTGTTTGTGCATCGTATTGTGATTGGCGACGAAAAGTGGATTTATTTCGAGAAAAACGAAAAAAGTCGTGGGTTGATGCCGGCCAAGCAGCGACATCTTCTGCAAGACCAAATCACTTCGGACGGAGGACTATACCGTGCATGCGTTGGGATCAGCGGGGTATTGTCTAGTATGAACTATTGAAACTGTTGTATATAAATTGATTGTACACATGTTTTCGATTTACTTCGTGCACAAAAGCATACATATGTACATATAAAGTACGTATATTGAATGCGGCTAGTTTAATGTACAATATATTTTTAATGAACAAATATATCTAATAAGGCATTATCCCAAAGCTTCATTAGCATATACATATAAATACATACATATTTCTGCCTTGAATAATTGATATTGATATATAAATGACTAAAAGACTCAAACGAAATGTTTCCCCGTGACTCATTCATATGAGCTCACTTAGTTGTGGTATTGACGAATTGATATATTATGATGACGTCATGCTTGTTTTAGAATGCATGAATTTCACAAAAAAATTATAAGTTTCACCCTCTATAACTTTGTTAATAATAGTTGGATTCCTTCCAAACTTTCCAGAGTTATCCTTATGTTATCTCGTATATGACTGCCTTCTAGCACGAACTTAAGAGAATTTCCGGCCAAATTGCATAACAATCAGTCCGGACATTTCTGAATAAATCAGGTGTGACCATCTGACAGACAGACAGGCAGACAGACAGACGGACGGACAGGCACACATTGAATCCATTCTGATAAGGTTCTGTTTTACACAAACCCTTAAAAAGGGTTGGGGAGAAGTAGATTCTTCATGAATGGAATTCCAATATTTCACTCGAATGTCAATTTTTCCCTTAAATTATGACGTCAGCATCTTATTTGCATGGCGTAAGATGAAATAAATTCGAGTGAAATTGATAAGGTTGAATTGCCATAACTTTGATAGTAATAGCCGGATTTCCATGGAACTTGGCCGTATTGCCTTCTATGCTGATGCAATTTGGTAATCCTAGGATCCTAGGGAGGGGGTTTTTCAAGCAACTTCAAAAAATTGGTAATGTTAGTATTATACATCACCAACTTTACTAAGTAGTTAGTAAGTTTATTTGGGCAGGTATGGAATAGGACATATTTTGAGGCCTAGATTTCGTATAAGCCTCCTGATTTTTTTCCGATTTTTAGGTTGGGCAGATTCTGAAAATGAGTCCTCTCTCAATTTAAGTTTACACATTTTGGTTCCTTACTTAGGCATTTTGCAATTTATAATAATAATAATCGTCGGCACAACAATCCAGTTGGATCAGGGCCTTGAAGTGTGTTAGAGTAACGGTCGAATACAGGATTACAGTTCCCTATAGGAGGCAATGTGGTCAGCGCTGCGCTCGCCCGAGAATATTACCCTTATTTGACTTAGGTTCTCGTTCAAGCTGAGTCAGCTGGTGTCCGACGTCAAATCACGATACAAATTGAAATGCCACCAGCAAGATTTAAACCGCCACCTTCCGACCTTCGGTACGACAGCATTGTACTTCAACCACGCCGGAGATTTTGCAATTTATGCCAAAATTAATATCAGTATCGGAAAGTATTCATTAGGGCCTTTTATTTGATTCTCCAAATGAATATATATGTCATATATGAAACCTCCAAATTCAACCAGTTTTAGATGTTGTATCTATTACTTCATTACAATTCAATCCCGCTGGTTGCTGATACTCGGAATCAGAATATATCGTTTTATCAGGTTGGAGGACAGCGCCGATTTCTTGCTCCTCATTCCAGGTTTCTCGGCCATTTTTAAGGTTTTTTGTAAAACAAAACCTTATTAAAATCGATTCAATGTATGTCTGTCTGCCTGTCTGTCACACGCATTTTTCTCCAAAACGGCTAAACCAATCCGGACGACATTTGGTGGACAGATGGGAGCTATAAAATCCCACGCAGACAGCGAATGGCATAAATTTAGGTGGAGTTTAAAGGGGGGCTCCCCATACATGCAAAGGGGGGATTCAAAAATTTTTTTCACCGGGGTATCAGGGTACCAGGGTATCAAATAAAAGGTCTCGATTTGTACTTTCCGAGACTGACATTAGTTTTGGCGTGAATTGCAAAGTGCGTAAGTAAGGAGTAAAAATGTACGCATTTGAAGTGAGACAGGACTCATTTTCGGAAACTACCCAACCTTAAAATCCAAAAAAAATCAGGGTGGTGCACCTAGATGAAATCTAGGCCTCAAAATATGTCCCATTCCGATATCTGCTCAAATAAACTTACTAATAGAATATTACTACTTTTTAGAAATTCACTGAAAAAACCCTTTAAATTCATCCTAGGACCTCCGAATCTTGTACCAGCAATATTTCGTATATACGTGCTAAATTTCATGAAAATCTGGCTATTAACGCTAAAGTTATAGCAGTTCAAAATTAGTAATTTCGCGCGAATTAACTGCTTCGAAAGCCATGCAAATCAGATGCTGACGTCATAATTACCCGGAATAATTGACATTCGCGTGAAATATTAAAGTCGCATTTATGAAGAATCTATTTATCTGCAGCCCTTTTGAAGGTTCTGTGTAAAACACTTACGTGAAATCTAACCTTTGAGAGATGTTCCATTCTGGTATCTGCTCAAATAAATTTACTAATAGTATATTATCAACTTTTAGAAATTGACTAAAAAACTACCCTTAAGTTCATCCTAGGTATACTAAATTTTGCACCGACAGAGGACAGCATCATGCATAGACATGCCAAGTTCGACGAAAATCCAACTATTAGTGTCAAAGTTATAGCAGTTCAAACTTATCAATTTCGTGGAAATTAGCAGCATCCTAAGCCACACAAATGAGATGTTGATGTCATAATTAACGAGAATAATGGAAATTCGAGTGAAATATTAAAATTCCATGCAAGAAGAATCTAATTCTCCCTACCCCTTTTTAAGGTTTTGTGTGAAACAAAACCTTATTAGAATGGTGACGGTGTCTGTCTGTCCGTCTGTCTGTCTGTCTGTCTGTCTGTCTGTCTGTCTGTCTGTCTGTCTGTCTGTCTGTCTGTCACACCCAATTTATTCGGAAACGGCTACACCGATTGTCACGAAAATTGGTGAGAGTATGTAATCTGGTGATCCCTTTACATGCAGTAAGTGGCGCCATCTTGCGTTAAGTTTAAGGGGGGGCTCTCCGTACATGTGAATGGAGGGTGCAAATTTTTTTTTCACAGAATGTAGCCAAGTAGGGTATCAAATGAAAGGTCTCAATTAGTACTTTTCGAATCTGGTTCAATATTTGATATTAGATGAAACATAGGGGAGTAAGGGTTGAAAATATGACCCACAAAAAGTGTAACAGGTCTCGTTCTCAGAACCTATCCAACCGAAAAATCTGGAAAAAATCACAGTGATGCATCTCTACGAAATCTAGGCCTCAAAATATATCCGGTTCCGATATCTGCACAAATAAAGTTAATAATAGTATATTTCCACATTTTAGAAATTTACCCGGCACCCCCCCTTATGTTCATCCCAGAAATACAAAATTTGGCATGAGTGTAACGAAGAATATAATGCACAGTTTGGTCAAGTTTGAAGAAAATCCAACTATTATTAACAAAGTTATTGGGGGTGAAACTTTACAATTTTTTGTGAATTTCGTGCACTCTACAACCCGCATGACGTCATCATCACATATCAATTCGTCAATACCACAACGAAATGAATTCTTATGAATTGGGTCGCAGACAATTATTTTGTTTTAGTTTTTTAGTTATTTGTCAACCAGACATGTGTATATGTAGGTATATAATATATGCGTGCTAATGAACTTTGCGGCTAGTGCCTAATTCAGATAGATATAAGACGTAAATCGGAAATATGGGTACGATAAATTTAGATACATGCATATATGTGTACAGCAGGTAATAGGCAGTTTGTTTGTTTAGGGTGAGCGTGATATCTATGGCTTTAATATGTACGTATGTCTCGTAGTTTGGAAAAATATGAAGGATTATGTTGGATTTGTAGCTATATACGGACAGAGAAATGTGCGTCTCTTACATAAGATGAACACAAAACCTTTATACCCGAAGCGCGAGCTTCCGGTATTCCGACTTGTTTATATTTGATGTTGGTTACATTGGTGGCATTTGCTAATAATATTAAACTCAGAGCGTGAAGCATATGAGGTTGACTATTATCAATACAGGGCTTTCCATCAAATGATTTACTTAAAGAGCTTTCTAGAAAATAGAGGGCAATGGAATTTTTAGCTATATTACACGAAGCTGTCGTGCACTCGTCGCTCCTCACATCTTTTTCTTGTTCTTCAGTCTTCAGTTCACAAGCGGGGTCGGCTCGTGGTGATCGGTTTCGTCATTTTATTTTATCAAATGCCTGATCAGGATGTAATCGCGAGACCTTTAAATCCCCATCCAGCGTAGCGTGCAGTTTTTCCACGATCGATGCAAACCCATATTGATCGCGGATATTCTCATTTCAGACGTTATCAAAACGTGTCACGCCCCCAATGCAATGCAACATCTTCGCCCCATTACCGCAAGACTCCGTTCATTGTCGTTCATAATCTGGCAGCACTCACAACTATAGAGAGCGGTAGACGGACGACATTGCACTAAATTTTAGATTTGGAACGTGCGCTGATACGTCGGTCACAAAGAACACCAGTTGGGGAATGCCACTTCATCCAGGTTGCGTTAATGCATGAAACCATTTCATTGCGCAGTTATCCATTGGCTGATAGCATTGACTCGAGATATTTAAATCGCTGAGTTCTGGCAATGGCAGTAACCTGCCGCTCGAGATATTTAAATCGCTCAGTTCTGGCAATGGCAGTAACCTGCCCAGAACTGAGCGATTTCAATATCTCAGGTCAATGCTATAAGCCAATGGGGAACTACGTTATGCTCTTCACATAGGGAAACACAAAACCTTTTATACCTTAAGCGTCAAGTTTCCGGTTTCCCGACTTGTAGGAGTCGCAGATCACTTTTCGCTGTTCTCATTATACGTTGTCGTATATTACCCATTTCTTATTCTTATTTTTACTAAATTGTTTCAACAGTTGAATTATGCTAAAAGGAATAAATCATATGAGGTTGGCAGTTTCATAGTTCGATTTCATATCCAGTAAAACCCAAAAATGTAGAGAGAAATAGTGCTATTCCTCCTTCCTTTCCGCCATCCTTCTTTGAAATAAACCTCGCAAGCACACTGGCTAAGCCCACCTATTGACACTATGTTGACAGAATTTTCCAAACCTTGGATATCATATTAGTAACCATAAAAAGTGCAGAATGTGGAAAGCTGAATGGGAACATGTGTTGAAATCCCTCAGGAATCAATTCGCTTCTAAACCTGTTTGCACTCCAACTGCTCAACTGGTGAAAACATCTACTTACAAACCAACAGCTTAGCTCAAGCAATTATCCGCAAGCGGAAAATCACTTAGAATCCGAAGAATTTTATGGTGGTACCAGTGGTACATAAGCAGTTGCCATTTCATCCACGAGCAAATGAAATTTCTTAGAAGCTAAGGAGGAACATTGGTAACCAAGAGCCGTGGGTAACTACGACGAGAATCAATTTTCTTGAAATTATCAAGCGACAACGTTTCTCATGCTCAACCGTAATAGGATATCACCCAATATACAGAATCACAACATTTTCACATCTTCCCTTGGTGCTTTCTTGGAACGCAAGTATCTACATTTGTGTACTTAGATATATCGGAGCAATAAAGTGAAAGGGATATTTTCGTCGAATAATGGGGACAGATATTGAGCGTTTAGCCATCAACAGCGAGAGATGTCAGTGGGTGTTTATCGATGTTTGTCATCCCTTCAAACTTCTCTCAAATATACTTGATTCAATAAATTGGAGTGGTTTTGAGAAATCCAAGTAAACAATCGTCGAATGCACAACTAGCCGACATTAAGCTATGAAGGCATTTGTGAATCTCTAATATCATTCCTGGGGTCTATGGCAGTGTCCCCTCGAAATAATTTAGCAGCGAAAAAAAAATCATTATTCCTATTCTACCCTCAAAATCTAAAATGCAATATTCATATGGATCGATTGCAACCTCCAGGTTCAGTTGAATTTAAGATTAATATTGTTATTTCATATTCATATGACCCCAAGCAAGGTTGAAGGAAGCGGAGAGTGTAATCTGACGAGCGTCGAAACGTGTCAGGAAATTGACGAGATGAAAACTCTATTCAGTCAGTAAATGGAATCGTCAAACTATTGCACGACAAATATGATTGGTGTTATGCTCAATAATGGTATCGAAGATTATTAGGATAGCTGCCCATGTTCAAATTCTGATCAGGAATGAGAATTATGTGAACAATTTTGCACTCTTAAGGGGGGAAACCACATTAGGAAGTTTTCACAATCGACTCTTTTCTAATGCATAGATCATTAGCTTAGTTGTCTCAGAATACGTTGCAGAAATTTCAAAAAGAAATTTGTATTCCTTTAGATTTCGTGGGCATAGTGGCGATTATCAGGTACAGGCTTAGGGTCCACTGCCTAGAAGGTAGTCCCTTCATGTCTTTACGAAATCTTGATGGGCTATGTAAGTGGCGTATTTATAATTACTTATCGTCAGCCCGTATACCGTATTTTGTTCGTAATTAAGAGTGATAATTATCTTCATATCCGAAAGGGGATTCTTCAAAAGTTTTTCACAAAGGCGTTTTTATCAAAATGATGTTTTTCAAATTTGCGGTAATTCAAGCCAAATAAGTAATGTATCGATCACTATGAAATTCTGAGATACGCCTCCTTACAAAATGACGAAGAATATGAACCATTTGGGATGACACCATAAATATTTTTAAAGGTGTTTTTTTTTCTGCATAATTAGTGAACAAGTCGGGAAACCGGAAGCTGGACGCTTCAGATAAGAAAGGTTTTGTATATTTCTCTTATAAAAAAATTCCAGTGGGCAATCATCTTATCAGTACCTAGCACGTAATATACGCATATATTATGTGAGAGTATTCACTTTTGTGTGATACTGATATTCAAAGTCTTGAATTTGCACAGAAGCGACAACTTAGACCTATTATAACTTTGTTAGTAATAGTGTGATTTCCACTAAACTTAGTAGGATCATGCTCAATGTTATAGCCTACATTCTGTGGTACTAGGATGAGCTTACTGAAAATTGTAGTAATATACTATTATTAACTGTGTTTGAGAGGATATCGGCATGGAGGTTATTTGGAAGCCTAGATACCATATAGTGGCAGCCTTCTGATTTTTTTCAGATTTTTCGGCTGGGTACTTTCTGAAAATGGATCCGTTAAATAAATGATCACTTTCGACTCCCGCACTCCCCACCAACAAATGTCAAAACTAAGACCGGCTTCGGAAAGTACTAATCGAGACCTTTCACGACTACATGACTATATTTGGTGAAAAACAAATTTACACCCCCCTTGTGCATGTATGGGGATCCCCCTTAAATTCTATGGGAAATGATGTAACTCACCGTATGCGCGAGCGTTCACAGTTCCCAGGTTCCTACCCAATTTGGTGTTAATCGCTAGAACAGTTTCCGAGAAAAATTCGTGTGACAGACAGACAGATAGACAGATAGACAGTAAACCGATTTTAATAAGGTTGTCTTTTACATAAAACCTTAAAAAAGAATGGTGAAAATTTAAATATTTTCTTTGAACACCTGCAAAACTTTTTATTTTTACAATTTGCAGTTGCATTCAGGTTCATATTCTTAGAAAATCAATTATTGATGTAGAACTAAAAGCTTTTTTGCTTCAGCTAAACATTTGAGTCATTACACGTCCCACACCTGAAGAACTCTAGTTACGATCTTCAGCGAAATATTGTCGAGTAACTCTTTTATTTTTGGGTCAAATTTTTTAAAAGATTCTCGGAATGGTTTGAAAAATTGAATATATATTAAATAAATAAATAATTCTTTCCGCGTTAAACAAATCTCAATGAAATTCGTGAAAAAAGAACTCCTAATGTGGTTTCCCCCTTTGAGTCGTTATACGTAGCTAGAGTATATCCTAAATAAACAAGGGGAGCTCATCACCGTATACTGATGTATACATACATTATAGATGTATGAATCTAAATTGATCTGACACATCTCAACCCACTTCCACTTTACTCCAGGCACAAAAGCATACACATATGTACGGAAATTGTTCTTCTTATTGAATACTACCCGCAAATTTCATTTGCGCTTACATACTCGTATGCATATACATGCCTGTCTTTAGTAATTGGCACTGATATACAAATAACTAAAAAAGCCAAAAAACGGAAATTGAAATATCATCATGAACCCTACCGTTCCTGTAAGTTCACTTTATACTATGATGACGTGCTAAACGTCTTAGAGTTTAATAAATTTACCTGAAATGCAAAACTTTGACCTTCTATAACTTTGTTAACAATAGTTAGATTGCATTCAAACTTTTCAGAATTATGTTCTATATTATTGCCTATATGATGCCATTGTACTTTTAGGATGTACTTCAGGGAATTTTTCGGTAAATTTTTAAAACATGGTAATGTACTATTATTAACTTTCTTTGCGCAGATATCGGAACGGGTCGTATTTTGAGGCCTTGATTTGATATAAATGCAACATTCCGGTTGGTTCTGAAAACAAGACTTCGCTTCTTGGGGCACACATAGTTTCAAAAAGTACTAATCGAGAACTTTCATTTGGTACCTCACATGAGGATATTCTCTGGAAAAAAATTATACACCCTCTTTCGCATGTAACTCAACACAAAATGATTCCACTTGTTATATGTGAAGGGATTCACAAATTACACCATTTTCCAAAATTTAATCGCGGCGGTTTTAACAAAATGTTTTTTCGGGGTGTTAAGTTTTCGATTTTTTTATCTAAAAAAAAAGTTTTTTAAAAGAATTGAAAATCTTTCTTCCAATGTTATTATCATAACAAAATGGTGGTAAAAACGTGGCTTTGATTGGACTAGTAGTTTTGTAGTAATCGTATCAGGAAATCGGAAGCTAGACGCTTCAGGTAGGAAATATTTTGTTTGTTTCTGACGTAAGTATATTTGAGGGTAGAACTATGTCATTTATACGTAACCCATAATATATATATGTATATTTTGCATGACAAACTACACATTTTAGTGTGAGTAAAAGACAAATTTGAACTCTAATTCTAACTTTATTTGTAAGAGTACGATTTTGATTAAACTTGACTACGTCATGCTTCATACTATAGTCTATATTACTGCAAATTTTTGCAACTCTAGGATAAACTTAAGGGCGATTTCTAGTCAATTTACTGAAAAAGACAGTAACATACTTTAGTATTATTAACTAAATTTGAACAGATATCGGTAGGGAGAGTATTTTGAGCCCTGGGAACCATATGGAGGCATTTTCACGTTATTTTTAGATTTTTCGGTTGGCTAGTTTCTGAAATTTGGTCCGTTAAAAAATTCGCCACTTTCGACCCACCGCACTCTCTGCCTTTCCAATAAATGACAAAACTACTAGGTTGGCTTCGTAAAGTATGATACTAAGACCTTTGATTTGATAGCCAATATGACTAGATTCGATGAAAAGAAATTTTACACTCCTCTGTTTCATGTATGGCTCCCTTAAACTCAACATAGAAGTATGTTACTTACTGTACGTCTGGGCATTCACAGTTTCCACCTTCTCGCCGAATTTCGTTCCAATCTGCATAGCCATTTTTAAGAAAAGCGCATGTGATAGACAGACAGACGGTCAGCCAGACAGGCATTGAATCGGTTTTGTTTGTAAAAATATACTTTTTCAATAAACAAATTGTTAAAAACAGAATTTTTAGTATCAATTAGAACAAACTTTTAGCTCCCAAAAAAAAACAAGTATTCAGAGAAAAACATGAGGAAAGTTTTCGTACTTTGGTACTTCTGACGGTCTTCACACATTACTTTCTAGGGGCTTTGATTTGATCTGAAAATATTGAAAATATATTCTTTAGGTTTTAAATGAATTTTTAAAGTCGCAAACTAAAAGCTTAGCGCTTCTGGTATCAAAGATTTTGTTGATTTTTTATGTAAGAAACTTTTTGTACACGGTGCTCACACATACATACATAGTATATAGTGTATATATGTTAATCATACCCGATATTCAATTTGATGTGGTATTGAATCTCCTAGAGAGTAGTACTTTGAGACGAAAGACGCAAATTTCGACATGCTTTAACTAAGATATCACACAGTGCAGCAATTATTGAGGTATCACGTTGCTGAGTACCATCTATAAGATATTCTCCTCTATTTTGCTGGGCCGGATAGCCACATACGCCCAGAACATCGTTGGCCCATACCAAAGAGGCTTCACTCCAGGCAAAACAGCAACAGATCAGATTTTCTCTGTGCGGCAAGCGATGGACAAACTGTTGGAATATGGACACCAGTTGCACCATCTGTTCATCGACTTTAAAGCCGTCTATGATAGTATAGTGAGGGTAAACCTGTACATGGCCTGAAGAGAATTCGGTATCCCCGAAATTGATAAGATTGACTAGGTTGATCCTGATCGATGTGCGAGGTCAGATAAAAGCAGCAGGATCACTCTCAACACCATTCGACATCAACAACGGTCTACGACAAGGGGATGCCCTATCATCGTCCTCTTTAACCTGGCCCTCGAGAAAGTGATCCGTGATGGTGAGGTAAACGCAAGAGGTACGATCCTATTTAATTCCACCCAACTACTGGCCTATGCTAATGATATCGACGTCATTGAAAGAACAACCCGAGATGTACAAACTACCTTCATCCAGATCGAGCAGGCGGTAATCGGCGCGAGATCTTGGGCTGCACATCAATGCACGGTTGTTGTCAGCCAACAGAGCCTATTTCAGCTTACAAAAACTGTTCCGCTCGAAACGCCTCTTACTGTACAAGACAATGATCTTGTCAATCCTCATGTATTCCTCGGAGACATGGGTTCTTAGCAAGAAGAGTTGTGAACTCATGGCCGCGTTCGAGAGAAGAATCCTCTGAAGAATTTTTGGCCTTCTACATGAGGACCTATGGAGCGATACCATGACCGTCCGGTTGTGGATAAAATTCGGCTCAACAGGTTAGGTTAGGCGGGTCACTTAATCCGTATGGATGAGGATGATCCAGCCGGAAAGTCTATAAGGGCAATATTTATGGAAAAAAAGAAAACGAGGCAGACCCTGTGTAAGATGGAGCGATGGCTTAGGTCGGGACACCAGACGGGTTTTCGGGATATCGAATTGGTGGACCTCGGCGCAAAACCGGGACGTCTGGAGTTCCTTATTAAGACAGGCCTAGACCGGATACCAGTTGTTGCGCTGTTGATGATGATGATGATTGAATCACCTAGAGAGTAGTAATTTGAGACGAAATACGCAAATTTCGACATACTTTAACTTTGCTGAGAACAGTAGAAACAGCAAAATTTTACAAATCTACATGAACTTAAATGGGTTCGCAGTGAATTTTCAAAATATAACAAATAAACTATTATTAATTTCATTTGGGCAGATATCGAAACGGGAAGGATTTTGAGTCCTAGATACTAATTCCACGGACCACCATATTTGTTTGTGATTTTTCGATTGGGTAGTCTTGAGGACAGGTCGTTGCACCCTTCACCTTTCGCGTTACCGCACTCTTTTTCTTTGCGACTTACCTCAAAACGAACATTTGTTCAAAGGTACTAATCGGGACCTTTGATTTGATGCCTCCATGATGATATTAGGGGGCAATGTTGAAGCACCCTTTTAGGTATATCCCTTAACCGCATGTGTGGGGTTGTTCATATTCCCCCTTCGCCGCAAATTTCGTGTCAACCAGAATAACTAGAGAAAAGTGCGTATGACAGACCGACAGACAGTAACAACAATGCAACAAGGAATGCAAAAATTGAAATTTCTGTAGTGTCTTCCCTCCTTGAAGAATATGTAGTGAATTTTCTTTCGAATTTCTAGGCCATCGCAACTGTATGTAACCCATTAAATGACGGTGTACAGAGTACAACTCCAGTGATATATATCGATTTAGAATTATATTTCAGAGAGGGTGACCCATCACCTCTTGGAATCGATATTAGTGTTTAGTTAATAACTCCATTGGTAACAGATAATAACGCTCCGTTATTACCCAAAACCTCCTGAAGTGCAATACAAGTAGTTGCCGCTAGATGGCACTAATGACACTTCGGTCAGTTCAAGATAATATTTGCGAATTAACTTAAACAAAACATGGAGAAAGTCAAAGCTGGAAAAACCTTAGTATCTATATTATAAGCTGGTTGAAAGCTCATGGTATTGATTGCAAAGAATGACAAATAAACATCTGCCTTTGAAGGAAGAAAAAATTCAATTCTTTAGCAGGAAGGCATTTTTTTGCGATTTCTGAAAAACTAGCTGCTAGAACCAAAAAAAAAACGTTCTTCAACGTTTATTGTATTAAAAAACAGGAAGACATGCAGAGGTTTCATGTGTATCTTGATGATGATGCATTTCGTTCCTGCAATAAGGAAGCGGGACAAAAAGCATAGATCAATTAATTAAAGTTTCATCCAGACTATGCCCACTGCGGGCATCGCAAAGTTTTTGGAAAGACCCACACTTAAACGCCCCTTTAATGTCCACGATCACCTCCTTGCATATTTGGCTTCCATAGCTGCTTCCTGAATCTTTGAAACCCAACGATGACGAACGAACTCACAGGGCTTTCAATGACAGCACTCGGGTCTCGAGTTGGAAAACTTTGTGCACGTGGTCGAGCCAGTACTTTTTCTTTGCTCATTTTTAGCTTGGCAACGCGTTCCGGTTCTGATGCGGTCCCACGCATCGGATTAAAGGACACGTGAAATCTTTGAAGGATGAAAATGACCCCGCCCCGCCAAATTCTCGAGCCTGGCTAGCACATATTTAGTACGACACGCATGGATCGGATATCTGAGTCAAGCTGCATTATTCGGCGAAGGACTACCATTTTAGTTAATTTGGATCATTGTTCTTCATCCATATCTCAATCTAACTGTACAATTCTACCATGTATCCATATTGGTAGGAGACGGAATTTGACTTTGCAATAAAATTTTTATGGAACTAATGGTCAGGGTATTCTCCTCCGAGAGTACTCCGGTTCAAATCGGAGCTTAGTCTCCATAATAATCGGTGGCAAAAGTCCAACTTGAACTTTGGAAGCGTTTTAGACCATTTCACTTTAAGAGCATGAAGGTACATTACTAAACTCCGCCATGCTGCCCAGGTAAAAGAGGAGGGTTTGAGGCAACGTACTCTGTACTACCCTCAGTAAAACGAAAATAAAATGCTGACATCAGGGAAAGAGATAAATAGAGTATAGTTGGAGTTATTACACTATGCTAAATCCTACCTGATCTCTCTTGGTGACAGGCCCCGCGACAGGTCGACCAAGAAAATGCATATAATGCCGTTACAAACATGATGATCGGATTGAGTCACAAGCCACTATCACTGATTGCAAAGTCGTTCCCTATGAGACCATCGCATCTCAAAATCGGCCGTTGATTGTCGTCCTGCGAATTAAGCCACCGATAAAACAGCGTGAGGAACGCACTGGCCGCGACGCATTAAATGGTGGCGATTTGGTGAGAAGAAAGAGGAAACGATCTCACTCATACGATTGCCGACCATTACGAATGTGGAAGACACGATCCATAAAGCGGCCTCTGCAACCCTCGGGGTCACCAAACCGCGTAACATTACATTAGTACATTAACCGAGATACTTGGCTTTGGAATGATGATGTTGAAATCAAGGTCCGTGGAAAGAAACGCCTCTGCCATAAATTTCTCGACGATAAAACGCCTACTGATTGGCAAATTTGTAAGAATGCCAACCGGGAAGCAAAGAAAGCGGTCGCTGTCACCCGAGCGAACCATTACAAAAATCTTTACGACAAACTGGACACTCGGGATGGCGAGAGAGATCTGTATCGACTTGCTAAAAGCTGTAATGAACGCACACAGGATATCAAACAATTCTGTTGCGTTAATGACAAGAACGGTACTTTGCTTACCAACTGAAGAATTTGCTCATGCCCCACTTCCACAATCATTGCCGACATTTGGAGCAGTTCCACCAGTCAGCGCAACTGAAGTCGAGGAGGCAATAAAACAAATGAAATCGGGGAAAGCAACAGAACCTGACGACATCGCATCTAAGCCCTGGAAAGCGAAGAGCTGGGACCCAACACTATGGTTCAGTGAATTCTTTAACCGGGTTATTCAGGAAGGAAGAACACCATCTGACTGGCAAGAAAGTACCACTGTTCCAATATGGAAAAAGAAAGGTAGTCCAGCAGAATGTTCAAATTACCGTCCGATCCGGTTACTTTCCCATACCATGAAAATTTTTGAACGCATTCTTGACAACCGTATTCGCGAAATCGTTGAAATAACCGAATCAAGCCGGATTTGTCAAGAACTGCGGAACTACTGACGCAATACACGCTGCGTAGTTATTCATGGAGAAACACCGCAGAAGCATTGCCCTCTATACATTGCCTTTCTGGATCTAGAGAAAGCGTTTGACCGTGTACCACATGAACTCATCTGGTAGGCTTTACGACAACACTTCGTGTCAGAAGAACTCGTGCGATGGGTTCAATTGCTCTACCATAACCGAAAAGTAAAGATCGAAGTATGGCGGGTGTATCAAAACCGTTTCGTGACTCTGTTGGTGTTCAACAGGGAAGCGCCCTCTCACTACTCTTTGTTCTTGTTATGGACACCGTCACACGGGATATCCAACGTCCAGCGCCCTACACACTGCTTTATGCAGATGATGTTTTCCTAGCATCTCATAGCAAAAATGATCTCGCGCAATTTGTCCAAAAATGGAATGATTGTCTCATGCAACACGGTCTCAGATTGAATTTAAACAAAACTGATTTTTTGACGACCGGTCCCCATGAAACAGACACAATCACTATCAGCGGCAGTGATTCGCCCAGAACTGAGCCTACCTCTACCTCTACCTCTACCTCGAATCAACGCTATCAGCCAATGGAGAACTGCGTTATGAAATTGGTTTACGCGTTAAAGCAACCTGGATGAAGTGGCGTTCCACAACTGGTGTTCTTTGTGATCGACGTTTCAACGAACGTCTCAAATCTAAAATTTACCGCAGAGTATTGGCCGACTATAAAAGATAATGAACGGCGTCTTGCGGTAATGGAGACGAAGATGTTACGTTGGACCAGTGGCACCACACGTTTAGATCACATCCGAAATGAGGATATCCGCTATCGTTATGGGGTTGCACCGATCGTGGAAAAGTTGCGAGAGAGGCGTTTTCGATGGTATGGTCACGCAATTCGCGCCAACGAGAATTCACTTGCCAAGATTGGTCTGAACATCGAAGTCGATGGTAAACGACCAAAAGGCAGACCTAAACAACGGTGACTTGATACACTAGATGGGGATTTGAAAACCTCGAGATTGCGCCCAGATCAGGCATTCGATAGAGCCAAATGGCGAAACCGATCATGACGAGCCGACTCCGCTTGTGAACGGTACAAAGGCTGAAGAAAAAGAAGAAGGAAAAAAGAGCATGAAGGTACATTACTAGGTAATGAAGTTAGCATTGCCCCCGCGGACATTTGAAATGTGGCATATGATACAAATTCTTCTTTCATAGGTGAAATTCCAACCCAGACCTTTCATTGCAACAATTTAGTCCTCTAACCATGCGTTTCTATTACCAGACCAATGTCTGACGACATACCTGGATCTAGGATTGATTCCATTTTGCCATATAGATGCAGGGAGGAAGGGCGATTTCCAGAAGTTCCGGGGGTGTCAGTGAGAGAAATATCGGGTTCCTCGCAAAAGTGGGAGTGAGAAGTCATCTCGGGCATGAATTTTGCAGGAGTTACCGAAGGGGAGATTCGATTGGTCATAATTAACTCGAAAAATTGGAGGTCTGGAACGGGTGCAGAATTTCCTGTATAAAAGTTTCTTCAGTATACCTTGACTCGCTCTGCCTTTATTTCTACAGTAAAAATCGGGCGAGTCCCTTGCATATGGCTACTTGTAAGGCAGATTGTGAGGTGATTCCACTTAACTTGAGGGATTCAACTTTCAGTCCTCTGGGGGGGGGGGGAACTCAGATCAAGAGTGGACCAATGAATGGAAGCTGAAGGCACGGTAAACACGCAAATTGTCTCTGACAGCCATTTGTCGATGTGAATTTCCCGAACAGATGGCTGTATGTTGAACAGCTCTTTACTGAGATGGCGTGGTCGCCATCCGAGCCAAGAAGAACCTAATAATGAAAGAGCGAGTGAAGAATGACCAGTGCAGAATGTGTTGGTCAGGTTGGACCATTTCACTTCTGGCTGCTCTGTTATAGCACCAGTGAAATGCACGGACAGATTCAATGCAGTATATAAGGTGATTCACTAAAGCCTTGCATATAATCATGGGCTATTTGGTTTACCGATATGAGCCGCAAGCAATACTGCATAGTTTTGCTTATAGAATATATTGTGGCCGGCAAGTTCTAACTGATTGCCGTACAGAGCGTAATAATCCCGGCTTGTTGTCAGTTAACAGCGCGGGTTGCCCTGCGTATAATATTGATGAAATACATTGGAAAGAAGGTAAACTATGAGCCACTAGCTCTGGAAACCAACGAAATTTGGCAGTTCCAAAGGGAGGCTGTTGTTTCAGTAATATTGTCAGCTACAGTTATTCTATTTAAATCCCTTACAGCTTCAATAGATGTTTTGGGGCTCTCACAGTCCTTTTCTTCTGCATACGTGGTCGATGCTACGGGGAGTTCTTGACGGATTCTCCTATTAGCCTACCACCTGCCCCCACCACCATTGTCCTCGCATATTTTAAGTAGGTAGGATCTACTTCCTATTTGCTTCATTCATTTCAATAAATAACCTCTAGTCTGAGAATTGTGCGTGCAAGTGCCGAGGAAATTGGATAAAAGCATAGAGTCTGTGTTTGGGGACTACTTCTCTGTACTTGTCAAATATCCAACACTATTTGATATGTACACAAATATATTTAAGTACTTCATGCATGAGTTTCCAGCTATCTTATCATTCGGAAGATTTGGTTGGACACAATACATTGAGGATGTACGTGGGTAAGTACGGATGATAACAACAGCAAACTCAAAACAATGTTTGAATATTTAGGTCAATAATATATTTCGGGAAAATTTTTAAGGATTCCAAAAACTCTGGAAATTGTTTTGATACTGTTGAGCTTGGAAGTTAAATTCCTAAATTTCCTATTTCATAAACTGGAATAAGCCAAACAACGTTCTTTGCAAAATACCGATTTGAAACTCCACTTTTCACTAAATATCTATTTCGGGTCTACAAATTCGTATTCTTGAATGGGCTTCATTCTGGAGAGTCGTATACAAGATCTTCCTAGGTAACTAGTATATCTAGAATACTAACTGTACTTAAATATTCTAGATGGGGTGTTTCCCTCCTGTGTATATTTGCCCTTCGTTCATTCAGTTTAACATGGGTGATATCAGCACCTTTAATATTCCGAGAGGTTGATATAAAATTGGAAAGTTTACGTTTGAGAAGTTGCAAGAAAGTTTATAAACGTTTCGAGTTGTTGAACCAGACTTTGTTTATTTGTGTATGTAGATTTTTCTGGCTCAAAAAATATGCAAATTTTAATTTCAATTAAAATTTTCTTGATAGACTTTTAAATGGCGACTAGGCATATTCTTCCGAGTAACGACTGGTCTTGAAGAGGGTGAGAGGTTCTTGGAAAAAACGTAAGGGTTTAGGTGCACAATTATTTGTGAAAATAAATAAAGTTCCCAAGCACTTCTTGTTACGTCGGTTAATATACGAATGTTCAGGTTAGCGTGTAATTTTATTTTGGGGTTTCTTTGAAGAGTGTCATAACAGCTCACCTACACTTTGAGGCTAAATTATTCAAAATGTTGAATCATTACATATAAACTTGCCAGTTCTAAGTTCTCTATTGAAACAAGTTTGCTGCAGAGTTTGCTACGAAGTACTTCCAAAGAATTACGTGGAAATTATAAATATTAAAAAAACTAATCACAGAGTTAATGTGTCCAAAGAGTGCGAGATTTTTACCAACGATAAAGATCCTGTCGTCAACCTGTAGTGGTCGTGGCTTCGCGATGGGAGCGGCATTTTATTCGTCTTTTTCCGGATTAATTTGTTCAAATAATGCAATCTATAATGTCCAATTACCTTAACTTTCACCGCAGATTGCACATTATTGAATGCGCAGGGGGGATTGATGGTGACAGAGGGGAATGATTTGTCGCATCCGTGTGCGAATTCTCGAAGATCAAGACGATCGTAGCGTTGGATTGTGAACTTCGCGAGCGATTGGGTGGATGACACGAGTTTTCAGAACGCTAGTGGCTCGAAAATACATTGATAACAGTGAATTTGTAGTGATTTAAGCATATTTTTGAAATAAATTAAAGTTATGTCCCAAAAATATCATATTACATCAATATTTCAATTAAATCAGTATTAAAAAAAAATTTTGAATAGAAAGTGGTGAATACTTGCATTTGAAAATTTCGTCGTTGGACGTCGTTGGTTGGAAGTTAAGTCTCGCAAGTGTTCCTTTTTTGTCAAAGGATTGTGATAAGGAAATATATTAAAAAATTAAATTAATGTATATAAAAACAAAAAAACAAAACATGAACACAAATGAATCACGCAGAGTTCTGGATGGGACTGGGAGAGTGAGTTTTGTTGTTTTGGAATAATTTTATAACTTATTTTCGAGTTATTACAATGTCGGCAGATGCCGAATTTTACTTAATATTAGCAGTAAGTGGCAAGCATTTAGGCTTGGACGATGCTACCTACTTAAAAACTAAAGTGGTGGTGGTGGTAGTCGCCGGTGATAGGTCAATGGGAGCATCCGTTGAGAACTCCCCGCAACATCGATCACGTATCCAGCATGGTGTACTTCTGCTCAGTTTGAACCAGACTGTGCGAAAGTCCCAGGACATCAAGGGAAGCCGTGAGGCATTTAGGTACAATATCTGTAGCTGAAAATATTATGGGAACTACCACCACCCGCTCGAGATGCGAGATTTCTTTGATTACTCTAGCCAGTGGCTCATAGTTCACCTTCTTCTCTACGTCTTTCTGTTGGATGTTGCTGTTATGGGGGATAGCAACATCAATAATATACGTCTTGCCAACTAATAGTACGCCAGGCTTGTTATGTGGAATATGGCGATCAGTCAGAACCTGCCGGTCCCAATAAATACTGTTAGCAGTATCAAGTACTGCTTAGGTCTCATATCGGTAAACCGGACATGTTCACGTAGTCAGCTCATAACACTACATACAGAAATGAGATGGTCCAACGTCTCTAACGCCGAACTACACATTCTGCACTGGTCGTCCTCCACCCATTAATTATTATTATTTTATGATTTATTTGATTTTATTATTTTAATTATCAATTGTCATCTGTGACTTATAATATATAAGAACATGAAGTAAAATTAGGTTTCCTTGATCTGAGGACTTCCTTCTACTCTCTAATCCCGCAAAAATCACACATTTAGGGACATCCTCTCAAATAATGGCCTAAGGATGTCGAGGAAGGGAGGGAACCTCCCTTTAACAAAGTTATAGATGGTCAAAATTTGTTTTTCATGTGAATTTATCCCACTCTGAGATGATATCATGATATCAAGTGAACTCATATGAACGGCGGAGATGGATTTTTTAGGAAGGAAGTAATGGTTTGAATTTTCAGGTATGTACGAATGAGAAAATGTGAATAGAAAATTCTTCATACAAATTGAATGTAAAACTTTTATACCCGGGTCCAGTTTCCGGTTTCCCGACACGTCTTATTGCATAGCTTAACTATCCCAGAATGCGCTGCAAAAATTGTAAAGCGAAATTCATGTTCCTTTAGATTTTATGAGCGTAGATTATCTGGTACAGACTCAGGCTCGAGTGCCCAGGAGTTAGTCGGTTTATGCCCTTACATAACCTTGTAGCGCTATGTAAGCAGCGAATAAATACTTGGCGTCAGCCCCTTCTACGAATGTGGAGTGGAATTCCAACTTATTAAGTAATGAACCGTTTGTTGAATGTTTGAAAGTATGTTTTAGGAGAAAAATATAAAAAAAAAAACAAGTTCAGTCTATATGTTTGTCAATATAACCTTTCAAAGTATAGTCCGCATTCTGATAGTGTATGGTCTCTAGTACCACTTATTCAAGGAAAATGGGCCCCTGGAATGGGCACTCTATCTTTTACCCTTACAGAGTTACAGCGTTCCCACTTTACCAAGAAAAACACGATTTTCCACTTCCTTAATTATTTAATCTCATATTTGATACCACTTTCGACAATAAAATAAAATTTCTTACAAAAAGAAATTTTTTCAAATGCAAAGGTCCCCATCACTTCGAAGATTCCACTATCTAAACCCCGGCCATGCATTCCGGCCACCTTTCGCAAGGAAGTGTTCCACGCGGTTCACGACTTAGCGCATCCAGGCAACAAATCGGCTAGTCACGAAGAAATACTTCTGGCCCTCCATGGACAAGGATGTGAACTCCTGGGTCAGAGGGTGCATCGCATGTCAGAACTGTAAAGTCACCAGGCGTGTAAGGAAAGAAGTGGGCTCATTCCCCGCACTACCAAGCGGTTCCACGCTATACACCTCGACATAGTAGGACCTTTGCGATACTCGCACGGTTGCAAGTATTGCCTTACTATCATCGACATGTTTACGCGGTGGCCTGAGGCAATTCCTCTGAAGGACATTACGGCGCAATCTCGTGCCGAAGCCCTCTGTCGAGAGTGGATACCTCGCTTTGGCGTTCCTGCAGTGGTCATCACTGACCAGGTAATGCAATTTGAGTCCACTCTTTTCTCGGAGTTAGACAAACTCCTGGGTTTTAAACGCCAGCGGACTACGGCCTACCATCCGCAGTCCAATGGGGTACTAGAACGTTGGCACCGGACGCTGAAAGCCGCCATTATGGCACGCGACGATTCGTCCTGGACTCAAGTCTTGCCTCTCGTCTTACTCGGTCTATGAACAACCCGCCGAGAGGAATTTGCTGCTAGCCCTGCGGAGCTAGTATAGCAGGAGAACCCAAGACTCCCAAATGATCCGGTCTTCGACAAGAGATCGGGTCTCACAGAGTCGGGATTGCTACGTCTGCTGAAGGATAATTTCCGACGCATCAAAGCCACACCTCCCAACCGACACTCGTCCGTACCTGTCTGTGCGCCCAAGGAACTGGACGCGTGCACGCACGTCCTAGTTAGGGCGAATGCCGTCCGGAAGCCGCTGCAGCCTACATATTAAGGCCCGTACTGTGTTCTCGAGCGGGGAGAGCATTTATTCCAGCTCGAGATCGGAGGACACAAAAAGGCGGTCTCCCTATCCAGGCTGAAGCCCGTGTGCGCCCCAAAACAACGTGGCGTTCGCTTCGCGGTATGATGGAGAACGCAGTTCCGGATTCTCCCACTGAAGCCCCCTAGATTTCATCTGGGTGCGGAGTGATGTGGCGTATCAGAATTAACAACATTTCGAAATTTATTTCGAATATGTTGATACGAGCGGGTGGAGGACACCGCCGCCGCTCTCCGCGGCTTTTCTAGAACTCGCCACGAGAGTGGAGAGCCAGCAGTGAAGGAGTGCCCATCTCTCTTCTGCTCCAACCGTCGGCGTGATCACACGCACTCTCGCGTAATGAAGTTGAAAACGTGTGATATGAAATGAATTTGCGAATGAGTCGGCTCGGCGTTATGAGCTAGAAAACTATCATATAATTATTTTGATTAATTTGTTGCGTTTTTCTAGAGAAGCTAGTTTGATAAGGATTTTCGTAATTGAAAGTAACTGCACTATTGTAATAATTGTATTCATGCTTAATCTTGATATGGACAAACAATTTTAAAAGAAAAAATTTACCCAGAAAAGGAATTTCCATTAAATTCATTCGGAAAAGGGATTTACTTTAAAAGTTTACATTGTTCATTAAAGCTCCAGTGATATTTACTTTAAGTGCATAAATGTAAAGGGGATATGCGTGAAAATACGTTAGATCAATTTTGATGCCTACATATATACATATGAACAACATGCCATAATAGGGAACGTCTGTTTATTTAGGATGAGCGCAATGCTTATTTCTTTGATATGTATCGACATATGTATATTTGGAGTTTAGCAATTAATGAAGAAATATTTTGCATTTACTGTCATGTACCTGCATAGTCACTTCCTCACATATGATGGGTACAAATCTAATATTCCTGAAGCACCGAGCTTCCGGTATTCCGACTTCTTGTTATGTGTGCACAATTTCCTTTGCGGAATCCGGAATAAATGATCAGTGAAGATAATTAATTATAAAGAAAAAGCAATCAATGTCGATTGAGTGGTATGCTCATTGTCGCTCCATTGATTTATCTTTAATGGGCTTAGTTGACTTCTTTGCTTTAGTGCCGTTTCTTAATTGATATGCTTGTCAATCGTTATTACTATTATAAAACCGTAATCTTTAAATAAAAGGAGAGATTTTTATTCATTTGTCTATTCATTTATATAAAATCAATCAAAACAAGTTCTACCTCCACTTTTTCTTTGATACGAAATAAAGTTACTGCGCTTGCAGAATAATCGGACTAAAGTCGAGAGTGAATCAGTGCGTAGACATTTCTCGTGGCCCTTCAGTGCGTCGGCGGAGGCGAATTCACCACTGCAATGTGCTCGTGACTTATGCTTCCGATGTGCCGCCACGTCACTTCGTCCCCAGCTGAAACCGTGCGGGTTCAGCGGAGCTACCTGATCAAGTGATCCTGCCAATGGAGTTACTGGGCGAACCTGATGCTTCGCGGCGCTCTTTGAAGTGGCCGCTGACTCATCGAACGGTTTCAATCTCGACAAGGAGAACCACTTGGGTCCACCTCGAACATCTAGCTCGAAAGAGTGCTCACCTTGCTCCAGAACTCTAAAGGGGCCCATGTATGGTAGCTGCAGTGGCCTCTGAGAAGCGTCCACCCCCGGCACGTCTTTAGGTTCCTGGGAGTGTCAGCTTCCGATGCCTTGTGTCGAGAAGGTGGAGTCGACCGCAGCTTCGAAACTGCGTCTCTGGGCAGACGCAGCATGTGGAGCGCTTAACTCTGCTCTGATGTTCTCCGTACACCATCCCCGTGGGGCGGGTCACGAACTTTTCTCGGTGGAGTGTGCGTAGACTGAGGAGCACGAAAAGCAAAGACCGCGACCATAACGGATCATCGCGAGCCATTAAGGCGGCCTTCAGCGTCCAGTGTCAACATTCCAGCATACCATTGGACTGTGGATGGTATGTAGTAGTCCTGCGCCGTTTGAAGCCAAGGACCTAGGCACATGATTGTGCCGCAATGTCAGTCAGAAGTATTGCTTCCGGCCACCGCATAAACCTATCGATGATTTTGAGGCAATACTTTTATCCGTGTGAGTCTCGCAAAGGGCCAATGATGTCGAGATGAATGGTGTGCAAGCACGTGGTTGACCTAGGGAATATACCTACTTTCTTTCGTACGTAATTGTTGATCGCAAGCGCACGGGGGTCTTTGGTTTCGGACACAGACAAGTAGGCATTAAGGATCGCTTGGTGATGAGCGGCTTTGTTTAAGAAACGACAACAAGCAAGGTTAACATGCCCAACAACCTTCGTAAATCCTTCACCGTGATTGGCAGGGGAAAGTTCTTTATTGTATATTACTACAATTGTTTATGACTCTAGGATAAAACTTGAGGGGGGTTTCTAGTCAATGTCTCGAAAACATGGTGGTGTGGAGGCGCGAGCAGAATGATATAATTCACCAAGTGGTTTGCCTTCCTGTTGGTGGAAGTTTAGTTTGGAATAAGTTTTCAGAGAAAGAAGTTGAATTAAGATTTTAGAATTTTCGATTTGAAAATAAATAAAGATTTGTAATTATGTTTGAGATTTATAATGAACAATTAATAAATGTTTAGCATTTGTCGAAAATAACTTAATGTGTTTTATTGCATTTGTATGCTATTATTAATTTGAGCAGAAAGAGAGCACGCTTGGACACTGTATAGAGGCAGCTTCGTGACTTTTTTCAAATTGCTCGGTTTTCTGAGAAACGGTCCGTGAAAATTATTAATTTTCGGTCCCCACATTTACCGCCTTTCTCCCAAATGTCTAAACTGAGACCAGCTTTTGAAACCACTAATCAAAACCTTTCATTTTATACCCCGCATGCCTACATTCGGTGGAAAAAATTTATACCCGCCTTTTGCTGATCGTCTGATCGCGTCGATTGTCTCGAACTCGAAGCGCCTGCGTATTCTTACACCCAAGAACAAGCTGTAAATTCAGTCGCAAATTAAGGGGGTCATCCCGTGTGTCGGATCGGCGGAATCGATTTTTTTTTGGCGTCAATTGTATCTAGAGATAGAATAAAATATATGGGCAAAGTGATTTTTTTATATTCGGAGTCGTTCGGAAATTATTGTGTTAAAAACATGATAAGTCACATGTCAGATTTATGTCGATCGCCGTAATAAAGCTCGTATTTATCGGTCCGAATGACGTTTGAATTACTTCTCTAAAAGGACAAGAATTAAAGCCAAGGCTGTACATATGTTTCTTGAAGAAACCTCAGGTTTATGGACTAGGTGTAGCAAATTAATGACCAGTTATGGTTTTACGGCTAAAAATCGCATTCTACTTTTTAAATACGTTTTCTCTGAAACTGCATGTTGAAAATCGGCCGCCATCATAGCCCAAAATCTATCCAATGAAATTCTTTGAAATTTTCACCATGTATTCAGAACATATTTCTACGGTCCGTAAACTAGGATAATTGCGATTTATTCAGTAGTTTTAGTTTTGTGTAAAACAAAACCTTATTAAAATCGATTCAATGTCTGGCTGTCTGTCTGTCACGCGCACTTTTCTCCAAAACGGTTAAACCGATCCGAACGAAATTTGGTGAACATATGGGAAATCTCACGCATGCAGCGAGTGGCATAAATTTAGCTGGAGTTTAAAGGGGGGCCCCCCATATATTCAAAGGGGGAATTCAAAATTTTTTTTCACCGGATATAGTTGCGTAGGGTATCAAATGAAAGGTCCCGATTTGTACTTTCCAAGACTGACATTAGTTTTGGCATAAATTGCAAAGTGCGTGAGTAAGGAGTCAAAATGTACACACTTGAAGTGAGACAGGACTCATTTTCGGAAACTACCCAACCTTAAAATCCGAAAAAAATCAGGGTGACGCGCCTAGATGAAATCTAGGCCTCAAAATATGTCCCATTCCGATATCTGCTGAAATAAACTTACTAATAGTATATTACTACTTTTTAGGAATTTACTGAAAAAACCCCCTTAAATTCATCCTAGGACTTCCGAATTTTGCACCAACATAGGGGACAATATTTCGTATATACGTGCTAAATTTCATGGAAATCAGGCAATTAACACCAAAGTTATAGCAGTTCAAACTTAGCAATTTCGCGCCAGTTTACTGGTTCCAAAGCCATGCAAATCAGATGCTGACGTCATAATTACCCGGAATAATTGACATTCGCGTGGAATATTAAGGGGGTCATCCCGTGTGTCGGGTTGGAGAAATCGATTTTTTTTTTTTGCATGAATTGTATGCGGGCAAAGGGATTTTCCGATATTCCGAGTCCTTCAGAAATTACAGGGTTAAACAGGTAAGGAGTTTCCAGCCGCGGCTAGAGTATTCGATGAGAAAGAGCATCGAATCTTTTTTTACCTGTTAATTTTTTACCTCAGCCTTATAAATTCGGACGCTGGTATAAATTTAAAAAGATAAAAAACCAATCAATTGTCTAAACTTATTTGCTGTTTGGAATAAAAAGGATAATCCAGTCTAGAGTGAGTACTGAAAGGCGTTCAAGTTATACTCAGTTATATTTTGTTGTAAGTATTGTGCTGTTTGTGTGTTCAGTGATTCTTTTAACTGGATCGTACGAAGGGAGATCGCTTTAACGTTCAACATCATGCTCGCACTAAAAAACGAGTATTTCATGGAAATCGATAGTTAGCAGAGAAGAAAAAGGACTTCGCATCAACATTAGCAAAGAAACTTTTAGGAAGCATGAACATGGATGTACCAATTGCGACAAGTTTTGTATATTGGATTTTGCTGGAGTTTTCTCCGGTATTTCTGCAAATTTCTGCAAATAATAAAATATACGTGATAGTAAAAAAGGAATGCGTAGGACATGTCGAGAAAAGAATGGGAACGCGGCTTAGAAATGCAGAGAAGAATCACAAAGGCATTGGTGGAAAAGGGGCTGGAAAACTTACTGATAAGGACCTCACTACATTTTCGGGGCTAGCTATTCGTCGACACGCGGATTCGATAGAAGTAATGAAGCAAGAAATTTGGGAAACTTTCTTCCATAAATGTTCTACAGACGGAAATCCTCAGCATCAAAATTGTCCAGCAGGCGAGGATAGTTGGTGCAAATGGCGCAAAGCGGAAGCTAAAGGAGAACTGGATAGTTTTCACCACAAGAAGGTACCTTTGACTGAAGAAGTTCAAACAGTCGTCAAACCAATCTACGAAGATTTGTCACGAGATGATCTCTTGAACAGTTGTTTGGGAGCAGAGACCCAGAATAACAATGAGTCGTTAAATGCATTGATCTGAACTTTCGCTCCTAAACACCTTCATTCTGGGGCCAAGTTCGTAGAAATAACCACTTTTCTGGCTGTAATTATTTTCAATAAAGGATTCAATGGCATTCTTAGAATCCTAGTGACAATGGGATGTCAAGTTGGTCATATATGTCAGGTTTATGTCGACCGCCATAATGAAGCGCGAATTGGGCGGTCCGAACGACGATCGAGTGACCTCGCTAAAAGAGCCACAATTGACACCAGAGAGCAACAATCGGCCTTACAAGACTTTTTTGAAGAAACGGAGGGTTCTCTCTATGGACCAGGTATAGCAGATTAATGGTGAGCTAAAATTTTACTGTTGATAATCACATTTAAATTTTCAAATGCGTTTTTCTCGAAACTGCATCTTGAAAATCGGCTGCCACCATAGCTCAAAATCTATCCCACCAAACTCTTTGAAATTTTCACGGCTTCTCTAATACATATTTCTACGGTCCGCAAACTAGGATAATTGCAATTGGACGGGTCGTTTTTTTTTATTCGTAAAAAAAGCTGTAAAAAAACACAAAAAACCAAAAAAATTAAGTTGAAAAGCCCACGAAAAATTTACCTTTTAATATTTTCTAATTATCCTAGTTTGCAGACCGTGGAATATTGTCCACATTAAAATGCCGTTTAGTTTTTTTCCCTCAGACGAACACAGCGCCCTCCAGCGTGGCAGCAGAAAAACACCTTTTTTTTGGAGATGGGTGCATAAATTAACACCTATTCCGAAAATTAGCTTCGAAATCAAGCTGAAAAATTTATCACGTATACTAGAGATATCAATAAATATATGGTGAAAAAATCACGTTTCTATCTTTATCCAGTCCTTTAAAATCTTTTTTCAAACAAAGGCAAAAAAACGGCCTTCACACGGGATGACCCCCTTAAAGTCGCATTTATGAAGAATCTATTTATCTGCAGCCCTTTTTGAGGTCTTGTGTAAAACACTTATGTGAAATCTAATCTTCGAGAGATGTCCCATTCCGGTATCTGCTCAAATAAATTTACTAACAGTATATTATCAACTTTTAGAAATTGACTAAAAAACTACCCTTACGCTCATCCTAGGTGCACGGGCATAGAGGACAGTCTCGTGCATACACATGCCAAGTTCCATGAAGATCTAACTATTAGTGCCAAAGTTATAGAAGTTCAAACTTATCAATTTCGTGCTAATTAACAGCATCCTAAGCCATACAAATAAGGTGCTGACGTCATAATTAACGAGAATAATTGAAATTCGAGTGAAATATTAAAATTCCATTCAAGAAGAATCTAATTCTCCTTAGCCCTTTTTAAGGTTTTGTGTAAAACAAAACCTTATTAAAATCGATTCAATGTCTGTCTGTCTGTCTGTCTGTCTGTCACACGCATTTTTCTCCAAAACGGTTAAACCGATCCGAACGAAATTTGGTGGACAGATGGGAACTATGAAATCCCACGCATACAGCGAGTGGCATAAATTTAGGTGGAGTATAAAGGGGGGCTCCCCATACATGCAAAGGGGGGATTCAAAAATTTTTTTCACCGGATATAGTTGTGTAGGGTATCAAATGGAAGGCCTGAATTCGTACTTTCCGAAACTGACATTAGTTTTGGCATAAATTGCAAAGTGCGTAAGTAAGGAGTCAAAATGTACGCACTTGAAGTGAGACAGGACTCATTTTCGGAAACTACCCAACCTAAAAATCCGAAAAAAATCAGGGTGATGCGCCTAGATGAAACCTAGGCCTCAAAATATGTCCCATTCCGATATCTGCTCAAATAAACTTACTAATAGTATATTACTACTTTTTAGAAATTCACTGAAAAAACCCCTTAAATTCATCCTAGGACTTCCGAATTTTGCACCAACATAGGGGACAATATTTCGTATATACGTGCTAAATTTCATGGAAATCAGGCAATTAACGCCAAAGTTATAGCAGTTCAAACTTAGCAATTTCGCCGAGTTTACTGGTTCCAAAGCCATGCAAATCAGATGCTGGCGTCATAATTACCCGGAATAATTGACATTCGCGTGGAATATTAAAGTCACATTTATGAAGAATCTATTTATCTGCAGCCCTGCTCAAAAAATTTACTAATAGTATATTATCAACGTTTAGAAATAGACTAACAAACTCCCCTTAAGTTCATCCTAAGTGTACTAAATTGCACCGACATAGAGGACAGCCTCGTGCATACACATGCCAAGTTTCATGAAAATCCAACTATTAGTGGGAAAGTTATAGCAGTTCAAACTTATATTATTATTAAATTGTTGGCATTTGCTAATAATATTACACTGAAAGCGTGAAGCGTATAAGGTTGATCATTATCAACACAGGGCTTTCCATCAAATGATTTATTTAAATCGCTTTCTAGAAAATAGAGGGCAATGGAATTTTTAGCTATATGACACGGAGCAGTCGTGCACTCATCGCTCCTCACATCTTTTTCTTTTTCTTCAGCCTTCAGTTCACAAGCGGGGTCGGCCTGTGGTGATCGGTTTCGTCATTTTATTTTATCAAATGCCTGATCAGGATGTAATCTCGAGACCTTTAAGTCCCCATCCAGCGCATCAAGCCACCATTGTTTTGACCGGCTTTTTGGTTGCTTACCATTGCTTTCGATGTTCTGACCAATACTGGTTGTTGAATTCTCGTTAGCGTGAATTACATGACCACACCAGCGAAAACGCCTCTCTTGCAGTTTTTCCACGATCGGTGCAAACCCATATCGATCGCGGATATTCTCATTTCAGACGTAATCAAGACGTGTCACGCCACCAGTGCAATGCAACATCTTCGTCCCCATTACCGCAAGACGCTGTTCATTGTCCTTTATAGTCGGCCAACACTCAGAACTATAGAGAGCGGCAGACGAACGACATTGCAGTAAATTTTAGATTTGGAACGTGCGCTGAAACGTCGATCACAAAGAACACCAGTTGGGGAATGCCACTTCATCCAGGATGCATTAATGCGTGAAACGATTTCATTACGCATTTCTCCATTGGCTGATAGCGTTGACTCGAGATGATATTTACATCACTGAGTTCTAGCAATGGCAGTAACCTGCCCTTCGAGATACTTAAATCGCTCAGTTCTGGCAATGACAGTAACCTGCCCAGAACTGAACGATTTCAATATCTCGGGTCAATGTTATAAGCCAATGCTATGCTCCTCACATAGGGAAACACAAAACCTTTTATACCTGAAGCGTCAAGCTTCCGGTTTCCCGACTTGTTTATATTTGATGTTGGTTAAATTGTTGTCATTTGCTAATAATATTAAACTCAGAGTGTGAAGCGTATGAGGTTGACCATTATCGACACGGGGCTTTCCATCAAATTATTTATTTAAATAGGTTTCTAGAAAATAGAGGGCAATGGAATTTTTAGCTATATTACACGGAGCTGTCGTGCACTCGTCGGTCGTCACATCTTTTTCTTTTTGTTCAGCCATCAGTTCACAAGCGGGGTCGGCCTGTGATGATCGGTTTCGTCATTTTATTTTATCAAATGCCTGATCAGGATGTAATCTTGAGACCGTTAAATCCCCATCCAGCATATCAAGCCACCATTGTTTTAGCCGGCTTTTTGGTTGCTCACCATTGCTTTCGATGTTCTGGCCAATACTGGTTGTTGAATTCTCGTTAGTGTGATTTACGTGACCACACCATCGAAAACGCCTCTCTCGCAGTTTTTCCACGATCGGTGCAAACCCGTTCGATCGCGGATATTCTCATTTCAGACGTAATCAAAACGTGTCACGCCACCAGTGCAATGCAACATCTTCGTCCCCATTACCGCAAGACGCCGCTCATTGACCTTTATAGTCGCCCAATACTCAGAACTACAGAGAGTGGCAGACGGACGACATTGCAGTAAATTTTAGATTTCGAACTTGCGCTGATGCGTCGATCACAAAGAACACCAGTTGGGGAATGCCACTTTATCCAGGTTGCGTTAATGTGTGAAATAATTTCTTTACGCAGTTCTCCATTGGCAGATAGCATTGACTCGAGATATTTAAATCGCTGGGTTCTGGCAATCGCAGTAACCTGCCCCTCGAGATATTTAAATCGCTGAGTTTTGGCAATGTCGGTAACCTGCCCTTCGAGATATTTAAATCGCTCAGTTCTGGCAATGGCAGTAACCTGCCCAGAACTGGACGATTTCAATATCTCGGGTCAATGCTACAAGCCAATGGAGAACTACGTTATGCTCCTCACATAGGGAAACACAAAACCTTTTATACCTGAAGCGTCAAGCTTCCGGTTTCCCGGCTTGTTTATTTATTGAAGAAGCCATGAAAAAATACCAAAATTCACAGAAAAAAGTTTAACACAGCCCCAAAAATTTAGCTTTCAATCTTTTTTAATAATCCTAGTTTGGGGACTGTAGTTAGGTTTGTACGTTAAAATACCGTTTACTTTTTTCTTTAAGATGATCGCAGCGCTCTCTAGCGTGGCAGCCGAAAAACACATTTTTTTGGAGATGGGTGTATGAATTGCTCCATGTTTCAAACATAAACTATGTGATCGGGTTGTTAAAATTACTGTGCACGCTCAAGATATCAATAAATCTATGGTGAACAATTCGTATTTGTATCTTAATCCAGTACTTCACAAAAGAATTCTAAAAAAACAAAAAACGGCCTTCACACGGGATGACCCCTTTAAGAGTTGATGAATAAACTTAGTTAATAAATCAATCGTTCAATTTCGTTTCCTTCTAAGTGTAATCTTGCGATGTTTCCAACGATTAAATTATTTGAAATAATTATGGGGTTTTTTATTTCTTCGTTAGTATTACTAAAATGTTAGTTATTGCCTTCTGTTTGTAGTTAAGTCTAAAATTGATAGACCAGTAGCTTACTCCAAACTACAATTTTATTTTATTATGTATACATATATTTCGGGAGCAACTTACTCCCTTCATCAGTACAAAGCTAGTGAAACAGTAGCTGATGAAGGGAGTAAGTTGCTCCCGAAATATATGTATACATAATAAAATAAAATTGTAGTTTGGAGTAAGCTACTGGTCTATCAATTTTAGTATTACTATATTCTTCACATATACTAATTTTTCGGGAGCCATTTGTTCCTTTCATCAGTACTACCCACCCGTCCGTAATAATGCTACCGAAAAAGAGAAAACCGTTTAATTAGTTCAAAGAAAAGTCGTTTCATTTCTGGATAATCTCCATTATCTGCATATATTTCTTAAATTTATATGCCGATTAGAGAGAGAACGGTCAACTGGGTGACCAGTTTTCGAAACGTATCTAATAAATTTTCGTCCTTTTATCACTAGAGCAGGGACATATGATCAGTATAAATAAGAGAAATTTCATTTGTATGCAAAAACAAGTTGGTTCCTATAAAATGATATGAAAAATAAAAAATCTGCATATACAAACATACATACAGTCGTAAACTGCCAAAAAGAAACTGCGAGTACTTAGTCGCGATAGTGAAGAGTGATTCATGCAGGATACACGTTTGTTTAGTCCATAACGTACGAGTGGTATCAAAGCAGGCATCTCCTCGGCTCCTTCACATACATCTTCCTCAGCAAGCGTGGACCCCGTTGACTGTAAAGGGCGGAAGCTTGAGTTGAGAAGCAGAAAAACTATTGTTGCATGTACCCAAATGGCTTCATAATACAAGCAAAACATACAAAAAACAACCTCTTGAACCATTTACTGAGAAGAACTTCTTTTGATATTCGGGGCGAACTGCCCTCATTCTCAGCAGCAAATTGAGCTGCCTGGTACGCTACTCGTACTAAATGGCTAGACTGAACGTTACGTGCTCCGTAGTTCCGCTCACATATAGAGTGGCCATACATTACCATCCATAATGTGTGTGCAAAGAAGCCTCCCGAAAACATTTTCATTCTCGTTTTCTGACGTCGTCATTCCAAGTGCTCCCTGACTGCCGACTGCCACCCCGAGTGGCTCAATAAAGGAGTGCGAATAATGGCACGAAAGCCCCATTATTGTAAAGGATTTCGCTCGCTCTCCGCATGAGATGTCAGTCCCACGTAAACAATTTCCTTTTTATTTGTGAATTTCTTTTATGGAAGCAACTAGCAACTAATATACAAGCCATTCAGGCTATGTATGATACACTAGATACGAGAGGAATCTCTGAAAATGGCTTCTTTTCTGCCATAAAAACGAAAGAGGCATTTGAAATAATTTTAGCTGTATCCAAAGTGATGCTATTTCATGTTCCTTTAGAGAGTGTGGGAGGAAGGATTTCATGGGGCCAGCGGTTCTGCTGAATGTTACAGTTCCGACGAGTTATTGTCCATCAGGCTTTGTCTGGGTAAATCCCTCTTGATTCCGTCGGCCTCCTCATTTAAATTCAACGATGTTGTGAGTTTGAAACATCTTTTATTAAGGGTTCGTCTTGATACCTGCTGAGACGTGAGCTACGGTTGCTACAGGAAAAGGCATTATTTGCATCAACACCGAAGAAAAGCAATCGATACTGATGAATGTGTGTTCATGGTAATGAAAACCACAAGGATTCGTTCCAAAATGATACAGCAGAGCACTCCTAGTAACCGAGTGGGTCTATAGCATTTTGAGTTGTGTATTTCCACTGTGTCGTTTGGGGCGTGTATCCAATTCTCTGTTCGGGGCTGCTCAATGCCTGCCTGTCGTTCCGCACCATACTCCGACATGTATCAGGAGTCCTTGAGTCGGTTCAAGTCAACGCCAACGTCACGCTAGAGGAAGCAGTAATCCAGCATTTGTGCAGAGATGGGAGTCATCATATTTGATCTTTGAAAGTGACGTTTTGTTTGAACACATGGCATCATATAGCCATTTTTATATCAAAATGCAATAAAGGACCATATTCACTCTCTCTTGCTTAATGTAATTACGCAGGGCTCTGCCACTATTTGAAGCTTTTATTAAGAACAATGTTATGGCTGTTATTATTAGGCGACAAGGCAGCAATAATGTCAACATCAACAGGACATCAGATTCTATCCACAAAAGAGTCACTAAATTAAGTTTAAATTGCGTTACGACTCGGACAATCTAAACATGTGGCTATATTTGTGCAGAATAGGTACATATTTTTTGCTTACGCCTTGTTGTACAAGGTCGAGTTATATTAAAAAGAAAATTATTAACATGCATATGTGCGACTAACTTCTAACAAACTAATGTAAACAACTGTCGTGACACTGGGATATTTAGAACTATAAGATAGATTCGGTATCTTTCATTTTAATGATGCTATGGAAGCTTCGAAACCAGTTTACTATATCATTCATTCCCAAAAATATAACGCTGAAAACTTTGGATTAATACAATAACAGAAGATCTGAAAATGTAATGTAAGCAAGGGCGCATTTCGCAAAATTTCATGCAAACAAAGAAGCATGGATAACGTGAGACCGGAGCTAGAACAATACTGAATAATTGGTGAAGACGTTGCACCCCTTCACTGATACTTAGTACATAGCAAGAAAAACAATATATTGTATTAATCAATCTGTATTATCAAATGGTGGTAGTTTTCGTATCCGCATTAAACATAATCAAGTTTCCGACGGAATTTGTGAAATCAACAGCGAAAAGGATTAAAATTTTGCAGATATCCTGTGAATAGCAAATGTCTTAGAATGTTTCATTAGGGAAATCTGAAATTTGGACGAAATTTTAATATTTGAAATCAAATTCATCCTCCAATTTAATTTTGATGTTATTAATTTTATTTCTTTTTCTTTTCAGGTAAACTGTAATGCGGGCGATTACAATAATGGTCACTATGTATACGTTTATGATTATATGTTTCTTCAATCAAATATCTGAAGATTTCCTGAATTTTATTTGAATTTTCCAGTGAAAATCATTTAATGTGACCTAGGTACGTTGTTTATCAGATTCTAATTAATCTAAGAAAACACCTGGAATAATGACTCTTTTTATTAAGGTTTTGTGTGAAACAAAACCTTATTAGAATCGATTCGATGTCTGTCTGTCCGTCTGTCTGTCTGTCTGTCTGTCTGTCTGTCTTTTTTTTTTTTTTTTTTTTTTCGGCGTTGGAAGGTGGAAAGGTTCAAAACCTACTGCTGGCTCCTGCCACGCAGTTATGTGAGACTTCTACTCACTAAAACCACCTCCTTCTCATTCCACTCTCCCCACGGAACTCCTATCAAGTATTGCATCGCGGGGCTGGATCAGCTTTTAACTGCGGCTCATTATGGTTCTCTCCCTTCCTTGTTTTCGTCGTAGTTCTTCCTGCCTAAGCTGTTGGTGAATAGCTTGCAGTTCCCTTACAACCTGGTTCCAGGCATCCGTTGACTCCAGCATAAACTCCACAATGTTTTCGGGTGTTAAACGCCTGTCTGCGACCGCTTCCATTCTTGCTCGGTGCGCGGTGAACCTGGGGCAATCAAATATGACATGCTCCGCATTCTCAGCCACGTTACCACATCTTGGGCAGCATGGTGATTCGTCGTGACCAAATCGATGTAAATAGGCACGATAACCTCCATGTCCACTCAAGAATTGTGTTAACTCGTGGCTTAATTCCCCATGGTTTCGTTCAAACCATCTCCGAATATCCGGAATGATGCGGTATGTCCAACGACCAGTTTGGGACTCGTCCCATCGCTGTTGCCACCGTTCGATAGATTCCCACCGTGCCAGCTGCCGTCGAGATGCGCTAGACTCTCCAGCTGCATACGTTTTGTCGTAGAGTCGCCGGCTTTCCTTCGCCAAGATGTCTATGGGGAGCATCCCTGCTAGTACATATGCCGCTTCTCCTGATGTTGTCCGATATGCACTGCATACCCGGAGTGCACTTAATCGATATGCCATTCCCAATTTTCGGCAGTTCACTTTGTTATTCAGAGCAGTTGCCCAAACTGGAGCTGCGTAGAGTAGCACGGAGCTGACTACCCTGGAGAGCAGAAGACGTCGACTTTGTCTTGGCCCACCAATGTTCGGTAGTATCCTCGAGATCGTTGTAGCGATGGAAGACGCTTTAGTTGCGGCGTACTCAATGTGTCTTTTGAAGTTGAGTCTTCTGTCAATAATTACTCCCAAGTATTTGAGCGATGGTTGGGAGTAAATTGTTTTTCCGCCAACTTTGATTTTCACAGTTGTGTTCTTTCTTCTCTTGCTAATGAGAACTACTTCTGTTTTATGCTCGGCAAGTGAAAGGCCAGAATTTCTCAACCAGGAATTGATCTCCCATATCGCTTCATTTGCATAGATCTCGATCTCGTCTTGGTGCTTTGCGACCACCGTTATTCCGATATCATCGGCGAAGCCAATAGTTGTCACGTTGTCCGGTAGGCGTAGCGTCAACACTCCATCGTACATAACTAGCCACAGCAAGGGACCCAGGACAGAACCCTGTGGCACTCCGCAAGTTGTCGGGAATATTTTTAGCCCATCGTTCGAGTCGCAGTAAAGTCTTCTCCCAAGGAGAAACTCGACCACAATGCGTACAATGTACTTCGGGGCTTGTATCTTTTCGAGTGCCTCGATGATTTTATTCCATTTTGCACTATTGAACGCATTTTTTACGTCGAGGGTTATTGCTGCACAGCATTTTCCTTCTTCTATTGCAGCCTGAGCCAAGCCAGTCAGCATGCTGATTGCGTCGACAGTTGATTTTGCCTTACGAAATCCGAGTTGTTTGTCGGAAAGGCCTCCTTCCTTTTCCGCAACAGCGAGCAGCCTGTTGTATAATACTCGTTCAAATAGTTTACCAATGGTATTGACCAAACATATCGGTCGATATGAGGAGGGGTCTCCCAATGGTTTACCTGGCTTCGGAATAAGTATCAACTTTTGCAGCTTCCATTGCTCGGGGAATTCTCCTTCTCTGAGGCATGCCGTAAAAACTTTAGCAAACATACCTGGTGCTGACCTGGCTGCCACTTTCAGGGCGATATTCGGGATTCCATCTGGCCCTGGGGTCTTATTTTCAGCCAATTTACTTGCTGCATCAAAAATTTCCTCTTCTACCACTTCAGGGATTTCGTCGGGGTTTACATGCACTTTAGGCAGATTTGTGTAGTTCACATCCTCTGGGAAGAGAGTGTCCACTATGTTTTGTAGTAATTTTGGACAGGTAATCGGTGGGGAGCGCTTGCCTTTCAGTGATGACATTACAGACCTGTAGGCGCCACCCCATGGATCAGAATCAGCTTCGGTACACATCCGCTTGAAATGTTCGGATTTGCTCTTCGTGATAGCTACTTGCAATTTTTTCCTCGCCTTCTTGTATTGCATGTGCAGCTCAACGAATTCAGGTTGATTTCTTCTGCGCTGGGAGCATCTCCTAGCTCTGAGGCAGTTTTTCCGACATTCCTCAATTTCTGAATTCCACCAGAAATTGGGATTTCGTCTTCGGAAAGCGCTACGCCGTGGCATAGAGGCATCGCATGCCCGCTGCAATTTTTCCGCGGCCTGTAAAGCTTTTTCTTGTGCGCTTCCCGATACTAATGTGTCATCTAGAAGTACCTCCTTGAACATTTCTTCATCGAATTTGTTAGTTACCCAGCTCATCGTTATTCTTTTTTGTGGCTTCATGTAATTCCTACGCGAGGTTTGGAAGACAATAGCCTGATGATCGCTGTGTGTGTACTCTTCGCTAACATGCCACTGCAAGTCTTTGATAAGGGTGTCACTGACGAAAGTGAGGTCTACTCATCATCATCATCAACGGCGCAACAACCGGTATCCGGTCTAGGCCTGCCTTAATAAGGAACTCCAGACATCCCGGTTTTGCGCCGAGGTCCACCAATTCGATATCCCTAAAAGCTGTCTGGCGTCCTGGCCCACGCCATCGCTCCATCTTAGGCAGGGTCTGCCTCGTCTTCTTTTCCTACCATAGATATTGCCCTTATAGACTTTCCGGGTGGGATCATCTTCATCCATACGGATTAAGTGACCCGCCCACCGTAACCTATTGAGCCGGATTTTATCCACAGCCGGACGGTCATGGTATCGCTCATAGATTTCATCATTGTGTAGGCTACGGGATCGTCCATCCTCATGTAGGGGGCCAAAAATTCTTCGGAGGATTCTTCTCTCGAACGCGGCCAAGAGTTCGCAATTTTTCTTGCTAAGAACCCAAGTTTCCGAGGAATACATGAGGACTGGCAAGATCATTGTCTTGTACAGTAAGAGCTTTGACCCTATGGTGAGACGTTTCGAGCGGAACAGTCTTTGTAAGCTGAAGTAGGCTCTGTTGGCTGACAACAACCGTGCGCGGATTTCATCATCGTAGTTGATATCGGTTGTGATTTTCGACCCTAGATAGGAGAAATTGTCAACGGTCTCAAAGTTGTATTCCCCTATCCTTATTCTTGTTCGTGTTTGTGTTTGACCAGTGCGGTTTGATGTTGTTGGTTGATTCGCCTTCGGTGCTGACGTTGCCACCATGTATTTTGTCTTGCCTTCATTGATGTGCAGCCCAAGATCTCGCGCCGCCTGCTCGATCTGGATGAAGGCAGTTTGAACGTCTCGGGTGGTTCTTCCCATGATGTCGATATCGTCAGCATAGGCCAGTAGTTGGGTGGACTTGAAGAGGATCGTACCTCTTGCATTCACCTCAGCATCACGGATCACCTTCTCGAGGGCCAGGTTAAAGAGGACGCATGATAGCGCATCCCCTTGTCGTAGACCGTTGTTGATGTCGAATGGTCTTGAGAGTGATCCTGCTGCTTTTATCTGGCCTCGCACATTGGTCAGGGTCAGCCTAGTCAGTCTTATTAATTTCGTCGGGATACCGAATTCCCTCATGGCCGTGTACAGTTTTACCCTGGCTATGCTATCATAGGCGGCTTTAAAGTCGATGAACAGATGGTGCAACTGTTGTCCATATTCCAACAGTTTTTCCATCGCCTGCCGCAGAGAGAAAATCTGATCTGTTGCTGATTTGCCTGGAGTGAAGCCTCTTTGGTATGGGCCAATGATGTTCTGGGCGTATGGGGCTATCCGGCCTAGCAAGATAGTGGAGAATATCTTATAGATGGTACTCAGCAACGTGATACCTCTATAATTGCTGCACTGTGTGATATCTCCCTTTTTATGTATGAGACAGATTATACTACTACCGATTGTAATTCTCCCCTCCGGTATGTGTTGGCTCCCCCAGAGTTCGCAAGTACGACATTTAGACGCGAGAATGCCTCTAGCAGTATTTGCCCCCTTGCATTTGTTTTTCTGCTTCCCCATTCTTCTGCCCATGAGTTGAAATCACCGGCAATTATTTTGGGATGTTCTCTGGATGTTTTTTTACATCTTCTATAGCACGACTTCCGCAGCTCCATATCGCGGCTTTGCTGTTTTTGTCAGCTACCCATACTCCGCTATGAAGATTTTCATATTGTTCGCATACAATAGCTACGTCGACATTATTTTCAAACACGCTCTGGGAGAGCAGGTCTTGGGCCGCTCGACAGTGGTTCAGATTTAGTTGCATAAACTTCATTTGTGCTTATTTATGAACGCCTTTCTGAATACTGGGCAATTACTGCTTCCTGCAGTGTGGGCGCTGTCGCTATTTTTCATTTCAACACAGAACACGCATTTGGGCTTTCCGCTGCAATCCTTCGCAAAATGGCCTTGCTCTCCGCACTTGCGACACAGACTAGATCTGTCTTGTGAGCTGGTACAGGCTTTCGCAATGTGGCCGAACTGCCAGCACTTAAAACATTTATGCACCTGACTTTGCTCTCGTATCCGGCAAACCACCCATCCAATACGAACTTTACCTGCTGCTATAGCCTTTTTTGCTGCTTCGACAGGAAGACTTATCGACGCTATCTGTGTATCCCCGTACGCCTTCCTAAGTCGTAGCACGTTGGCCTCGCTCACTGACTGTATTCCTAATTGAGATTGCAAGGCTTCACAGATCTCGGACTTCGTGGCGATTTCATCCAAGTCCTTACATTCTATCACCACTGAATCTCTGCTCATTTTGATTGCTGCAGCCTCACCTAGTGCCACTTCGATTTTTTTTCGTAGGTTTTCGCCTACATCTTCACCCGCTTTAAGCTCCAGCAACAGATCACCTTTCTGCGTACGTCTGATACGCGTAACATTACCACTTAGTTCAGTCAGGGAGGTATCTGCTTTTATCATACTTTGCGCAAAATCTCCGCATACGTCAGCTCGCTAGTTTTTGTTATGATCAGCGCGTCTGGCCTGGCTCTCCTTTGCAACCGTTTCTTACCTTCTACTTTAGTCCAGGTAGAGTCTTCGGCGCGGTTAGTGGCTTTTTCCGGGTGGGCCGATAAGCTTCCGTCTCCTGTCTTCGTAGGTTGCGCCGGAAGTGGTTTCTCCTTTTTGCGTTTCGCTGTCCGTTGGGGTGATTGTACCTCTTCGTTCGGGTCTCTTTGTCGTTTATTGCGCATTGCTGAGATGTCTCTTTCACCTTGGATACCTTCTTTGTCAAAAAGCCTCTTGGGAAGAAATGTTTTCACCATAGTTTGTGTTGCTACAGTAACCATCACTTTCTGTTGGCTGTTCGGCAGTATACCTTCTTCGCGTGCTTTTACATCCTCTTTAGCCTTAAAGTACGTCGCCCTAATAGAACGCACTTGGTCTTTGATAGCGTGATGGACGTTATTCCGCTGACCAACGTACTCCATCAGATTTTGGATCATTGCTCCCAGCTGCGTGAACGCGTCGGCCTCATTTAAAGAATTGACTCCACCGCTGCTGCTCCTTTGATCCGACATCTGTTTCTCACTCGATTTCGCTGGAGGCGATCGCACTAATTTACCGCTCCGCCTAAAAGGATCATTAAGGCTAAAAACCATCAAAGGCGACTCCCCACTAGCCGTTTTGCTAGTGGGAAGCCCCCCGAAATTTTCGGCTTCCTCCACTGTTTGCAGTGAAATAATTTACAAACAAATTTGTCTGTTGATTCCTACACACTCTTGCTTTGGCTGCAGATCGAACTGAGGGCTATCCACCCGCAAATGGTTCTAAACTGGGGTTTGTTTATTAATGCTTAACGTTTCAGGAAAAAAAGGGTCGTCCCGCGCTGCAGCCCGGGATTGAACCTCGATTCCGAGAATCAGGGGCCAAACGTGCTCCCTCTAGGCTGCGCACTACTTGAAAGCACGAGCTCTGCGTAGTGTGGACCACGTAATTATTTCACTTTCTAATTAAACTCAATGAAGTCGACTAGAAAAAAATTCAATTCAGCACTCAGCGAGAGAGCCGAATAAAGGGAAAGAGTTGCTCCCGTTGCTATTTCGCTTTCTCCAATTACCAACGAACCAAAGACCGATTCAGAAGTCCAGTTTACGATTTTTTGTTTGTAATTTTTTTTTCTTTGTTTAAATAGAGATAAATAGAAAAAAAAAAAAGGCTCACGAACGTAATCGAACCAGGGGCTGCCTGCCCACGAGCAACCGCGCTGCCACCCAACTGTTCTCAATGTTGCGAAATCTGTTCCTGTGCAACTTGTTCAATGTTTTCAACCAACAGTCGTTAATGTATTGGAAAAAAAAACGGCAAACAAGTGACCGGTTCAGCGAGGAAACAACAAAGAAAAAAAAGGAACACTTGCTATTTTTGTTCGTGGTTTAAATAAGAAGTGGCTCTAGATTTCACTTCATCTCCAAGCACTCGCGCACCATACACCATCCGGCAATTTTTCCGCCAAATCAACTAAAACAATCTTTGTTTTTTCACTTCCTATGCTATTTAATTCTCACAGCGCTTCCGATTCACATTCGTTATTATCAACGTACGCTGTCCGTCTGTCTGTCTGTCTGTCTGTCTGTCTGTCACATCCGATTTATTCGGAAACGGCTGAACCGATTGTCACGAAAATTGGCAGGAGTATGTGATCTGCCGTTCCCTTTACATGCAGCAACTGACGCCATTTTGTGTTAAGTGTAAGTGGCGGCTCCCCATACATATGAAAGGAGGGTGCAATTTTTTTTTTCATAAAATGTGGCCATGTGGGGTATCAAATGAAAGGTCTCAATTAGTACTTTTTGAAACTGGTTCAATATTTGATATTGGGTGAAATATAGGGGAGTGAGGGCTCAAAATATGACACCCAAAAAGTGTAACAGGTCTCGTTCTCAGAACCTATCCAACCGAAAAATCTGAAAAAAATCTCAGTAGTGCATCTCTACGAAATCTAGGCCTCAAAATATATCCGGTTCCGATATCTGCACAAATAAAGTTAATAATAGTATATTTCTACATTTTAGAAATTTACCCGGCACCCCCCTTATGTTCATCCCAGAAGTACAAAATTTGGCATACCTATAATGAAGAACATAATGCACAATTTGGTCAAGTTTGAAGAAAATCCAACTATTATTAACAAAGTTATAGGGGGTAAAACTTTACAATTTTTTGTGAATTTCGTAATATGTACGTATGTTTCGTAATTTTGTAGCTGTATACGGGTAGAAAAATATGCGTTGAAATTTCTTAGATAAGATGAACACAAAACCTTTATACCCGAAGCACGAGCTTCCGGTATTCCGACTTGTTTTGGTATTCTGTTGTTAAATCTAATATTGTTTAGAATTGTTAAAGGCGAAAAGCAGGTTCCCTCATAATTCCTGATTTCTTTCATCACAAGTATTGAACTTTGGACTGGATAGCTGAAACAGTGCCAGGTTCTGATTCACCTCTGTATCTTCGTTGTGTAAAATAAAACCTGAATAAAATCGGTTTACTGTCTGTCTGTCCCCATACAAGCAGAAGCGGGGTGTATTTTTTTTTTCACCAAATATAGTCATGTTGGGTATGAAATGAAAGATAGTAGTAGCACTTTCCGAAGCCGGTCTTAATTTTGGCATTAGTTGGAAAGGTGCGAAGCGCAGGGAGTCGGTCCCCTTTCCAAAAAAAAGGTCAAAAGCAAGGCCGGCTTCGGAATGTACTAACTGAGTCCTTTCATTTGATGCCCCACATGACTATATTTGGTGGGAAAAAATTTACACTCCCCTTTTGCATTTATGGGAGTCACTGTATGCGTGGGCTGTTACGTTCCACCTTATCTCCAAATTTAAGGAGAATCATTATTATCGTTTCCGAGAGAAATTCGTGTGACAGACGGACAAACTCATATTCTGGCTCGAAAATACAAAATAAATTATGTTAGCAAAAAAAATTAAAAAATCCGTCGGAAATTAGAATTTGTAGAACTTGCTATTATTGACAGATATGTACACCATGGGATGCAGTGTAGCGCTAGACAATTGATTTTATTCATACGTATAGATTACTAAAATAAGGAGTGGGGTTATGACACTTTTCCCAGTATCGGAAGGTACCGCGACCTCCGGCGACCTTTCTTCTAATAAGGATCATCAACGGCAAAGCTACGGTCTAGGCCAGCCTTAATAAGGAACTCCTGACACTCTGGTTTTGCGCCGAACTCCACCAATTCAATATCCCTAAAAGCTGTCTGGCGGCCTAACCTACGCCATCGCTCCATCTCAGACAGGGTCTGCCTCGTTTTCCTTTTCTACCATAGATATTGCCCTTATAGACTTTCCGCGCTGGATCATCCTCATCTATACGGATTAAGTCACTCCCCGGATTTTATCCACAACCTGGCGGTCATGGTATCGCCCATAGATTTCGTCGTTATGTAGGCTACGGAATCGTCCATCCTCATTTAGGGGGCTAAAAATTCTTCGGATGATTTCTAGGCCTAGTAAGGAAACTGAAAGGCCATTCCATTGGAAGTGAAGAAGCGGGGACATGCCCATGAGTTGTTTGGAATAGTTCTATTGCATGTCAATCTATACCAAAATGTAGCTCTCACAAAATCGAGCATAATTTTCGCAAAATTAAAGTGGTTGCATTTGTTTATTTTTCAACTGTTAAATTGTCATTTATCATTAATTTGCATTGATGAAATTATTGATGTAAGAACGAAATACTTGCATGAAGTCCCACTAGGATGCAACTATTTTCATCCACCATATACAACTTTTCTGGCTCCTACTGATCCCGTGTCCAATACGCTCCATGCTGGTTGCGGAACGCCTGTTACGATACAGTGTGAATTCACTCATAGTGAATGTATGGAAGAATTCGAGAAACCGCTTCGTGATTAACAACCCGCACAACCTGCGGTTGGTAGTGATGACCGCTTCCGTTTTACCATTTGGAGCCATGCTTGGTTTCACTCGCATACAGTTTCATATCTTGGTGGTGTTTCGCAACTATTACTACCGTCAAGTCATTTGCAAAACCAATCAATGTTGTCTCTTTTGGCATGTGAAGGCGGAGCATTCCGTCATACATAATGTTCCACAGCAGGAGCCCCAATACAGAGCCTTGGGGAAGACTTGCAGTCACAATACATTCCTTCGGGTCGTCGTCCGCCTCGTCTCTGCTAGAGGTAACTTTCGATTATCCGAGTTAAGTAACCAGGGACACTCACTTTAGATAGGATGCCCTTAATTCAACCTCAGTTGGCCGAGTTAAATGTATTCCTGACATCCAACGACAACACAGCGCTGCACTTACTAGCGGCCAATGCCGCTCCGATAGACCTCCCGCTAGCTCGGCGAACGGAAGCAAACTGCTGTATAGTTACGAGTTAGTACATCCGACTGTTTAAAATAAAAAAACGGGGATGCTACTCGGAGTTATTAGGTTTTTATTACGTCAATAATTTGCCTAAGACTAAAGACTTAGATCAATTCTAACTTATATTTATAGTTGAGTTGAACAAAGGCGCAAATTGCTGAGTTTGCAAAGTTGCATCTTTTGTAACTCGATATCGCTCAATGTTCGTTTGAGTCATATTTTTGTTTATATTCAAATGTCGCTTATCTTTTGTGGATAGATTCTAGCTTCTGTTAGAATGACAATCTTTACATTATTTCGTTTGAGTTTAGTAAGATAAATTTTATGAAGATAAGATAATGATGACTCATACGTATTATGGGCATGTGGTGTTTGTGTATAGTGGAGTGACGCATGTTACAGGACATGTAACCGTATATCTCTCGTAGTTCCTCCTTGCTCACGCCGTGGATTGAGAAGACGTCGTGTTGAAACATTAACAGAAGACCACTTTCTTCTTGCTCGGGGAAAAGGATTGCGGTTATTTGGAATAAGAGTCGCGAGCACGTTACATAGGGTGATTTTTGTCCACGAATCTTGCTCACTACAGTTTTGTAAGCAGCGCCCCAGAGGTTTGTATTGGCTTCAAGGCACAACTGCTTGTGGTAAGTCCGCTTACTTTTCCTAAGGCTACTTCGAAGATCGCGTTATTCTTTCTCTAACTGCCGATGTTCTGGCTTCTCTCTTGTCCTTTGGCAAAGCCTTCTCATTCGCAGACAGGATGCTCTCAACAGCCCGATTTCTTGGTTCAATAGTTTAGTTTGATACCGTAGTGGAACTTGCGTTGTGGCATTATAGAGTCGCATGCCTCCTTTTTCCAGCGCCGTTTCCTTCGGATCTCGCTTTGCCCGTTTCTTATGTCCAGTAAGATGGCCTGGTGGTCACTGTGGGCGTAATTTTCACTCACTTTCCAGACCATTTCTCCCACCAACAAAGCGCTGAGGTAAGCTAGATCAAAGATTGAGCCTAGTCCTTTGCCTGGGATTCAATATTGGCTAGTACGATGTCTATCTCCGCGAAGGTTTCAAACAGGATTTGGCCCCTGATGTTCGTTGGTTGATTTTCCCAGTCTAAGGCCCACGCGTTAAATTGCAACTCCTCATATTGCACGCATGTTGCACTAGGAAGAACATAACAGCTGTACATATGGACGCCGTTGATTTTTTCCCTTACAAAACAGATTCCCGAGAATGCCATTGTTTCTTGAATGGCTTCCCATCTGCATGCTCATATTACTGCATTTCCAGATGAATTTTTTACCCACGTAGAACTATCGTAATTTCGGTAAGGTTCGCAGATTTCACTCTCGAATGCTGTGCGAGAACAAGTCTTGAGCTGCCTCGCAATGGTTGAGGTTAATTTGTATCAACCATATTTGGCCTTATGGTTCAGTTCAGTCCTGTATGTCGGCCACCTGCCACCACCTGCAACGTCGTCCAATCCTTTTTTTCCCTTTGCACAACAAGCATTGCAGATCTCCAGTGCAGTCTTTTATTAAATGTCCCTCATCTCCACACTTCCTGCACCTTCTCGAATTATCGTCCCCATTAATAGACGCTGCTGCAAAGTGGCCGAAGTCGAGGCGTCTGAAGCATCTGTTGAGGGATACTATCTGTCTCTTTCGAGCTTTTATTTCAGATTGCTCACCTAGCATTTTCTCCACCCTGCCTCGAAAACTACCCGCTGTTTTTTCGATGAATTTGTCTAGCTCCAGCATCAGATATGACTCACACTGCCGCCCAGGTCTGTCAATTCCTGAAGGGCTGTGACTTTCAGAAGGATATCGGCATAACCTTTCGAGGAAATAATGATTATTTCAAGACGATTTTTTTTCCTTCTGCCGCTTTATGCCGCCCACCTTTGTCCATTGTTCGAGTTTACAAGCTGTAGACTTTTTCCCTTTTATCAAAGTGGGGGTCATAGTAAACGAATTACTCGGAGCTGTTGCCGGCGCAGCTTTCTTTCTTTCTCAGGTACCTTTTTAATGTTTTGTGTAAAACAAAATTGTTTTTTTGCTTCAAATATTGTCATATGAAAATATCAAATGAAAGGTCTCAGTCACCTTTTTCGGAAGCCGGTTTTAGTTTTTGATATTTGTTGGAAATATGGGGAGTGCGGGAGTCAAAAGTGATCATTTCTTTAACAGACCCATTCTCAGAAAAATTTGAAAAAAATCAAGACCGTAACACTACATGGTGGCATGGTACCGATATGTGTTCAAATAAAGTTATTATATATAAGTATATTACTCTAATTTTTAGTAAGCGATGTATACTACAATATAGAGCATGATCCTACCAAGTTTGGTGGAAAGCGCATTATTACTAACAAAGTTATAATACGTCAAAGTTGTCATTTCTTTACGAATTTAAGACTTTGAATGCCAACATCACTTAAAAGTGGACATTTCTATGCTTATATTACGTGCTACGGACAACGGACAAATGCACACTAAAATTTCTTTATAAAATAATCGTTGGCGCGATAATTCAATTGGATTAGGGCCATGAAGTGTGTTAGAGCACTTCATGAAAGACCGTAACGGTACACTACAGTACACTGTAGGGGACGATGTGGTCAGCATTTCGTCCGCCCGAGATTATTACACCGATTTGACTCAGGTATTCATTTACAACTGGTATCCGACGTGAAATCACGTTACAAATTCCACTGTCACCAGTGAGATTTTAACCGCGACCTTTCGTACGACAGCCTTGCGCTCTAACGACTCAGCAAATATTGAAGAAAGCTAAACCTGAAGAGACCCATAGTGCTTCGAAGAGGTAAAATTCGCCTGAAATGGTACTGGAGTTCCATGAGAATTTTTTGTACCCCCCAACAATATATTATATTTATATATATATATATTATAAATAATTAGAAATAACGAATTAGGTGGCATAACCGTAGGTCAAGTCATGGAATAGGTCAAATCATTCTAGATTGATGACTTTACTTAATAGATTGATTTTTCTGACTGAACTGCAAATCAAGCAACCACCAAAGTAACACTAGTTGGTTGTATCACAGTCTAAAGTAAAGCGACGTTCTAGATGACTAGGGTAACCACAATTAATGAATACCTAATTTTCGAGAACTAGATATGTATACACTATGCTAACTACAGCTTTCAAATTAGCATATCACCCATAAAAATGGTTTAATGAGTTACGGAACTGTAGATTAAATCTTTTCCAGAGACATGTGTCACTATATGCCGAGCCTGATCCCTGCCGATTTTGTTGTAATGATTGTCTTTAAATGGTCAAAAGCCCGGGGTTACACTTGCCTGTAGGCCAACCATAAGCCACTATGGGGCAGCCTTTCTAACATTAATATTGGGGAAACTACATCTTTCATAAAAGTCTTCTCTTAAGGACATGGGTTATATTCATGTTACAATATACTAATGTCCAGGGGCTATATGCCTTTCAAGACAGCCCTAGGGTGAAATTCCGACAACCCTTGTATTGGACCAATTTGCGGAAATTTTCTTATGATTCCATTTGCCGAAAGCTACGTAGCCTAGCGTTTCATTTTAAACAAATGTATTGTATTAACTGCAGGACATTTTTATAATATTATCTTCATTTTTGCAATTTCCTTAATTATCCCTCTTAACTGACTTGCACAGAAATGTTTATCAAAAGTGATCTTTCATTAGTTTCATAGCTGCTGTAAAAAAGGGTATTAAAATTAATTCCTTGGTTGTTTGTCTGTCTATGTGTCACAATTAATTTACTAAACAACGACGGTAGCAAAGGGACTGTGGACACCCAAGTTTGCAGTAAATGCCTTGATATGAGATTGAAGAGAAGTATTGTCCCGATCCCATGTCACCTGGGAATGCGGCGTTCAGGAAATATAGTCATCAATCAAACCCAGTAATTATTCAAGACTACACTCGTTTATATCTATTTAGACAGAGGCGGAAATATGTTTAGTGGATGTGAGAGATTCCTTTGTTTCACTGAATTTAATAATAATAATATTGTCAAGGGAAGAGCACCGCGTCCTATAAGAACAATTGGTTTTATTATAGTATACCTATTAATTATAGTGTGTCATTCAAACCTTTATCCAACAGGTACTTTACTATGTTCGCTACTTCCAAGTGCTTAAAGCTGCCTTCTGATATTAAGTATAGTTTACACAAGTGCCGGATACTGTCCCAGACCATGTGTAAAGGTTTCGCCACACTCCTCACGGAATCTGCAGATAACGTTCGTAGATGTCCCCAGCTTCTTCAGGTTGATAAGTTAGCCTTCCAATACCAGTTTGGAATTCACCTGATTGGACCTAAGTGCTTTAATAGCCGCTCGGCAGTCAGTTATAATCGCCACATTCTGTCCGTTGTAGCACCTTTCGAGGTTCGAGCAGGCATATCTATCGATGGCGTATTGGTTTCATGTAAGTTTCCTTTGGAACAATGATCCCGAACACTCCCCACTTTCAGGGCTTCCTTAAGGGAACCTGAACCCGCGCCACTGAAATCTGTCTCCTTGCTAACGTTTGGTATACTACTAATTTAGTCGAAACCTCATATGTATGGGCATTGTTGATACCTAAATGGGGGATAGAGACTGCACTGTGTCTACGCGTCGTCGTGACGAGTGCATAAGGCGACTCTACTCACCCTAGCGTAGTATCAGATACAGATACAGATTTTGGGCAAAGCAGCGAGCGCAGTTAATGAGTCGAGTAACATTGACGTTCCCAATGCTCTACCCAATAATACAGACAGAAGTAGCGTTAGGAGCAATCAGACCGAATTTTGGTTTTGTTGGTGTTTACCTTCAGCTCAACACTCCTTAGCTTAGTAAAAACTTCACACATTCCCGTTTTGTGCTGAAATCCGCCAATTTGATATCCTCAAAAGCTATCTGCGGTCCCGGACCATATCTTCACTTAATTTGAGCCAGGCTGTTCTACGCTTTCCATTTGCTATGCTATCAGAGATCGTGCAATTAATGACCAATAGTTTTTCCATCGCTTGCCGCACAGAGAAAATCCGATCTATTGTTGATTTGACTGAAGTGAAAGTCTTTGATTTGAGTGGATGATATCCTCGCGGTGGGGGGCTAGGATAGCTGAGAATATCTTATCGATCTATTCAGCTACATTGAGGTCAAAGGGTAGTATAGATCCCAGGCCGAAACGTGGATTGGTACCCACGATGGAGCATAAAACCTGGGAAATGCCTGCTGAACCAACACCAACAGCTCTACTACCAAAACCCTATCTCCACCTCTAGGTGGTGACCGCTGGGAGCTCTTTCGTAACGAAAAGCTGCAGACGGAGAAGGACGAAGGCGAGTCTCCCGCGCCTAAAAACAGGATAAACTGTAGCAACTGGTCCTCCAGGTTGGGGGTTGGGTAGGGCTGAAAACCCTACACGGAAAACCGATGTTACGGAGTCACGAAAGGAGCCTCGGACAGGATGGACTTTACAATGACGAAGCCGGCAACGGATTTACGATTTGCGCATTTTCTCATTTAACGTGCGTTCCCTGTACAGAGATAAAGCTGATGAGCAGCTAGCCGATACCCTGTCCTAATATAGGGCTGATATAATAGCGTTACAAGAGATGCGATGGACAGGGACCGGTTTCCAGGAGAAGAACCGCTACACCATATATTATAGCAGTCATACAGTCAACCATGTGCTCGGAGTAGGTTTGTTAGTCAGCCAAAAAATGAAACTTGCTGTTATCGGTTTTGAAAACATAAGCGAACGGCTATGCTCTCTGCGCTTGCGATGCAAGTTTAGAAATATAAGCCTCATTAACGTTCACGCCCCTACAGAGGAGACTGCAGAGTCGGAGAAGGATACCTTCGACGAGGCAGTAGAACGAACCCTCGAAGCCAGTCCCAGATATGATATTAAAATCATACTTGGGGATTTTAACAGCCAAGTAGGGAAGGAGCCCGTATTCAGGCGATACGTTGGCTCCCATAGCTTACACGAAAAAACCAAATGATAACGGACTGCGGATTATTCAATTATCATTGTCACACGAAATGGTTGCTGGAAGTACCTGGTTTGCGCGGAAAGCGGTCCACAAACATACGTGCGCCTCTCCAGACGGGACCACTTTCAACCAAATTGACCACGTGATGATCAGCCTTGATGAATGTCACAACATATAGGCTCGGATCACTATCTCGTTGGCATGGTGATCCGAGCTCGAATAACAACACCACCTAGAATTCCCTCTGACAATTAGGTGAGAGTGAACACTGAAACCATCCACAAAACAGCCCTCCGCGACACCTAAAAGAGGGAAATGGATGCCGCAATAACCGCAGTCAACAGAGGACCTGGAGATGAAGCATCATCAAATGGTCTTCACAATCACCTGAAGAACGTTATCATGGATACGGCCTCAAAGATACTTGGCCCCAGCCGCAAAAGGAGTCAGAACGGCTGGTTTGACGATGAATGTAAGCTAGCAACGGAACGGAAGAATGCCGCATACCGAGTAATGTTGCATTCTCAAAGAAGGCGGGCACGCGCAGAGACTTATCACGAACTCCGTTGAGCCGAGAAGCGACTTCACAGACGGAGAAAGGAAGCCTGGCAGAACCAACAAATCTGCGAACTAGGAAAGTACAGGGAGCAACCGCACAAGGCGCGGAAGTTTTCCCAACAAGTCAGCAGGATGAAGCCTTATACACCTCGATACTCATCCGGCCGAGACAAAGAGGAAATCTGACTTCCGACAGAATGGGCATATTAGAGCGATGGGTTGAGTACTTTGATGAGCTACTGAACAACCAGAACATCAGCGAGTTGGATGTCCCGCCAACTGAAGACGACGGACAAATACTGCCACCACCAAGTTTAGGAGAAACAGTCCGTGAAATTCATCGGCTTAAAAATCATAAGTCGGCAGGAGCCGATGGAATGACAGTCGAATTAGTTAAATATGGTGGCGACCAATTACACCAAGTGGTTCATTAACTTGTGCTCAAGGTATGAGACAGCGAATCAATGCCTGACGATTGGCAACGAGGCATTATCTGTCTCATACATAAAAAGGGAGATATCACATAGTGCAGGAATTATAGAGGTATCACGTTGCTGAGTACCATCTATAAGATATTCTCCACTATCTTACTAGGCCGGATAGGCCGCATACGCCCAGAACATCATTGGCCCATACCATAGTGGTTTCACTCTAGCCAAATCAGCAACAGATCAGATTTTCTCTGTGCGGCAACCCATGGAAAAACTGTTGGAATATGGACAACAGTTGTACCATCGACTTTAAAGCCGCCTATGATAGCATTGCCAAGGTGAAACTGTGCACGGCTATGAGAGAATTCGGTATCCCGACGAAATTAATAAGACTGACTAGGCTGACCCTGACCGATGTGCGAGGCCAGATAAAAGAAGCGGGATTACTCTCAAAACCATTCGACATCAACAACGGTCTACGACAAGGGGATTCCCTATCATGCGTCCTCTTTCACCTGGCCCTCGAGAAAGTGATCCGTGATGCTGAGGTAAATGCAAGAGGTACGATCCTCTTCAAGTCCACCCAACTACTGGCCTATGCTGACGATATCGACATCATGGGAAGAACCACCCGAGACCTACAAACTACCTTCATCCAGATCGAGCAGGCGGCGCGAGATCTTGGGCTGCACATTAATGAAGGCAAGACAAAATATATGGTGACAACGTCAGCGCCGAAGACGAATCAACCAAAAACATCAAACCGCACTGGTCAGACACGAAGAAGAATAAGGATAGGAGAATACAACTTTGAGACCGTTGACAATTCCTCCTATCTAGGGTCGAAAATCACAACCGATAACAGCTACGATGATGAAATCCGCGCACGGTTGTTGTCAGCCAACAGAGCTTATTTCAGCTTACAAAGACTGTTCCGCTCGAAACGTCTCACCATAGGGTCAAAGCTCTTACTGTACAACACAATGATCTTGCCAGTCCTCATGTATTCCTCGGAAACTTAGGTTCTTAGCAAGAAAAATTGCGAACTCTTGGCCGCGTTCGAGAGAAGAATCCTCTGAAGAATTTTTGGCCCCCTACATGAAGATGGACGATTCCGTAGCCTACACAACGACGAAATCTGTGAGCGATGCCATGATCGTCCGGTTGTGGATAAAATCCGGCTCAATAGGTTACGGTGGGCGGGTCACTTAATCAGTGTGGATGAGGATGATCCCATCCGGAAAGTCAATAAGGGCAATCTATGGTAGAAAAAGAAGACTAGATAGACCCTGCCTAAGATGGAGCGATGGCGTAAGTCAGAACGCCAGACAGCTTTCAGGGATATCGAATTGGTGGACCTCGGCGCAAAACCGGGATGTCTGGAGTTCCGTATTAAGGCAGGCCTAGACCGGATACCGGTCGTTGCGCCGTTGATGGTGATGATTCAGCTACATGATACCTTTGCAGTTGCTGCGATAAATTATATCTCCTTTTCTATTTATGACCCAGATAATAATAATAATAATCGTTGGGGCAACAATCCATGTTGGATCAGGGCCTTGAAGTGTGTTAAAGCACTTCATTCAAGACCGTAACGGTACACTAGAAGGCAATGTGGTCAGCATTGCGCTCAGATAATTAGGGATTAATCCGCTATTCCACCCCTTGATAATGATAACGTTGTTTAGTTGGCTGTGAAAAGAATTTGTCAATGATTCGTCTGTGGTATATTTGATATCTGCGGTTATAGCTGTATCCGGTACTCCCTTATAGGTGTAACGCGTGTGTGAGAGATCGGGTAGAGGCAAAGCCTCTGAACACCCAGCTCGTCTAACCGAATATCGCAGAGTAGTTTATGTATCGCAGTATTTTTGCTAGTGATCTGATCTCTGATGCATCTACAGTGCTCGTATAGAAAGCGTTTCCTCATTTTAGGATTGTGGAATCTCTATTCGGAAGATGTGCGCAGTTAGTGAATTATAGCCAGACAGAATGGCCACAATACTTTTCCAAGTCTTCCTGCTTTTCGACAGGATAAACTTTGCAGTGTGTTTGCTTGGCTCTGATACGAAAAGTGTGGTGAGTCTAACAACACTACGACTGTGTCACCTGTGATTACGGAAAACTTCCCAGCTTTTGATAGCAGCATTAGCATGCGCAACTAATACTTCAATTATTGGTTCTGGTTCGGGCATGGGGGCAAATTGAACTTTGTTTTGCTAAGGCATCGGAGATTTCATTTTCCTCACCGAAGTGACCAGTTACACAGAGCAGCTCCATCACATTGAATCTAAAACAAGTCGGGAAACCGGAAGCTAGACGCTTCGGGTATGAAAGGTTTTGTGTACTTCTTATATAAAGATATTTGAGTACGCATTCGCCCCATTAGTATATAGCACGTAATATATGCATATGTAATATATGAGAGTATCCACGTTCGGGTGATATTGACTTTTATAGTCTAGAATTTGCAAGGAAACGATAATTTTTACCTATTATAACTTTGTTAGTAATAGTGCGATTTCCACTAAACTTGCTCTATACTGTGGCCTATATCACTGCGAAATTTAGTGGTACTAGGATGAACTTATGGGGGGTAATGCAGCCAATTATTAAAAATTATTAATAATATACTAGGCACCATATAATGGCAGCCTCTCCATTTTTTCAGATTTTTCGGTTGGGTAGTTTCTGACAATGGGTTCGTTAAAGAAATGTTCACTCTCGACCCCTCCCCCTCCCCACCTTTCCAATGAATGTCAAAACTAAGACCGGTACTCCGCATGACTATATTTGGTGAAAAAAATGTACACCCCCCCTTTTGTATGTATGGGACCTCCCCTTAAATTCGACGTAAAAGGATGTAACTCATTGTATGCGCGAGTGTTCACAGCTCCCATCTTTACACCAAATTTGGTGTCAATGGCTAGAATCGTCTCTGAGAAAAATGAGTGTGAGGGACAGACAGACAGATAGTAAACCGATTTAATAAGGTTTTGTTTTACTACTCAGTGCATGCAATGCAATCCTTCATCAATTACTCAGGTTGCCTTTAGGATTGCATACACTTCAGCGTGAAAGACATTTGCATGTTATCTCAGGGGAAAAATGGTAGGCTCATGTTCCAGTGCCCTGTTCTGCTTTTTAGCCATCGGTACGCTCAGTATGTCCTACTGCGCATTCTTCCGGTTTATCGGAGTTTTATGGATGGGGATCCGCATCTCTCACGATCGCTGTTTCCTAAACAAATTATTCTTTGAGCTACTCTGTTTGCAGGGCTCGGAATATATAAATCCAAGGGTTGCAAATTGAGTAATACATCTAGAGTGGCGGCTGATGGTGATGATGTGCTCATGGCACCAGTAATACAAAGACATAAAGTTCTTTTCCAGTGGAAGCTCTTTTGTTTCATCTTAAACCACCACATTACGGCTGCGTAATCGAACGTCGGCCTAATGATAGCAACATTACTACCTGAAGCCTAAGCCTGTAGCACACAGCTCTGAGATAACGACCGACTTGGGCGGGTGTTGGCAGATTTTACAGTTCGCATAGTAATGAGTCGATTAACATTCTCCACAGAAGTGACAATATCATAGCTCCTTGGGAGCAACTTTTGTTGCTTTTCTTGTGATGTAGCTGATAACGCTTTCATCACATAGCAATCTTTACGTTAACACAGCATAGATTCACTTAATAAAAGTTTCGTCGTCACCATGCTCTCTGGCATCATCATAAAATAAAGGTGCACAATCAAAGGCCATACAATGTCCGCGAATTACCTCATCGCGTACTCGACTTTCATAGTTGTATCCTCTATTTCTGAGATTAAAGAGTTAAGAGCAGACTCACACAAGTTTCAATGCTGCCAAACATGTTAATTTTCATTTAGTGGTTGCGACCTTAGAACTTTCTCACGAATATGATGCTCAACCAGTCTCTCCAGAAATTTAGGTCTGCAATTCTTTGAATTTTAATATCTGGTCAAAGGGTAGTATAGGTCCATGGGCGAAACGCGCATTGGAACTTTCGATGGAGGGGACTAACTACTCTAAACGGATAACTAAAGTTACGGAGCCACGGAAGGAGAATTTCATTGGATTTACCACAGAACGACAAACCCGCCAACGAAGGCGGAATCGGAAAAGGATACCTTTTACGAGGCAATAGAACGGACCCTCGAAGTCTGCGACAGACATGATATCAAAATCATACGTAGAGATTTTCACAGTGAAGTAGAAGCGAATGCCCGTTTTCAGCCAATACGATGATTAGCATAGCTTATATCAATCATAGCGGATTATGAATTATTCAATTAGCAGTATCGCTTGATGCGGTCATTGGAAGTAAATACTTTGCGCAGGAAGCGGTCCATAAACAAAAACGGGCCTCTCCACGCAGGACATCTTTCCACAAAATTGACTATGTGTTGCTTGGATGCCGCTGTCTTTCAACCATTATCATGGTAAGCACATATAAGAGGTTCAATATAGACTAGGATCACTATCACATTGACATGGTGCTCTGGGCTCGAATTACAGTACCGTCTAGAAACCCCTCTCACAATCAGGTGAACCCCCCGTAACACCTATAATAGGAAAATAGATGCCGCAACAGCCGTAGCTAACAGTAGTCCTGTTGAGACAAAGAAGGAAATCCGATTTCTGACCGGATGGAGCCATGGGTTGAGTATTTTGATGAATTGCTCAGCAATTAACATATGGGCGAGTTGGAGGTCCTGCCTGAAAACGGTGGACAAACGCTGCTACCACCATACACGGAAGAAACAGTACGTGCAATTTATCGGCTTAAAAATCATAAATCGCCAGGAACCCCTGGAATTACAGCGGGACCAGTTATATATGGAGATGACCAACGATATCAAACGATTGCCACTTACATAAAAGGTGGAATATGACGGAATGGATCAATTATAGAAGTATCACATTGTTGAGTAGCGCTATCTTGCTTGGTTGCCAAGGGTTGTACCCAGAACATCACCTGCCCTTACTGGAGAGACTTCATTCCAGGCAAATCAGCAACTGATCAGATTTTTTCCGTCTGGCAAGCAATGCAAAAATTGTTGGAATTAGTTGCTATGATAACATAGCCACGAAATTTTTAAGGGTGACTACGCTGTCCCTGTTGTGCCGTTGATGGTTATCTTTCCAAAGTTTAGGTATGAATACTAATTTAACCTTCCTTTTGTTAATAGCGAGCCCATAGCATAGAAAAAGCCATGCTCGAAAAATATGTCTGAGTAGTCGCTCCACATCTTGCTGGATAAATGCCATGCACGCCAGGTGCTTTGAAGTGTTCAAAGGATAGTATGACGGTTCTGGCTTTTTAATTGGTAACCATCGCTCTCACAGTGTTTAAACTCCTTTTGCAAGACTTTCGCATAGAAAGACGCCAAATCTCCCCCTAGCACTGACTTGTTCTCTCGGATGATGAACTTCCAAGCGAGCCTGTAGTAATTTATCTATAGGGTTCGTAAAAGTTTCATCAGGTTTGCTTGGAGAGTCCAACTTTGCGGACCCGTCTCTCTTAAGAACTCTATGCAGCCTTGAAGTTTCCCTTTCGCCTACCAGTTTTTTACAGTACGCTCTATTCAAAAAAGCTTTTCAGTCTTCAGTCTCATTCGTATTCCTTTTATGAGCACGATTCAGATATCGTCTGGTTTATTTCTTGAGCTTTTGTAGTTCTCCGTTCCACCAGGGAAGCATTTTATCGCGTTTGTCTCGGGTAATAGGCCGCGTTCGAGAGAAGAATCCTCTGAAGAATTTTTGGCCCCCTACATGAGAATGGACGATTCCGTAGCCTGCATAATGACGAAATCTATGAGCGATACCATGACCTCCAGGTTGTGGATAAAATCCGGCTCAATAGGTTACGGTGGGCGGGTCACTTAATCCGTATGGATGAGGATGATCCCACCCGGAAGGTCTATAAGGGCAATATCTATGGTAGAAAAAGAAAACGAGGCAGACCCTGCCTAAGATGGAGCGATGGCGTCGGTCAGGACGCCAGACAGCTTTTAGGGATATCGAATTGGTGGACCTCGGCGCAAAACCGGGATGTCTGGAGTTCCTTATTAAAGCAGACCTAGACCGGATACCGGTTGTTGTTGTTGATGATGAATAGGGCAGGTACTTTCAAAGTATCCTAAAAGTATGCAATTTAGAGTTTCCAATCGATTTTTAATCGGGAAGGGAATTTCTAGTCACTGCATTTTATTGCCTAAGTTTAATGAACTTTGCCAAAACCCGTTTTCGTAGGATTTCTCTTTACATTATAGCTTATTTCCCTGCAATAGTTAGACTAAACTCTAGGAATCGGTGACCTGGCAGTGAGACTAAGATATGTCTAGCAACTGCCAGTCCCTAATCAATCTTTTATGTCAATTACTACACAGCACCTGGGTCCCGCAAACATGTTATTTATATTTATTTACGAGAACTTGATGGGTGTCCAAAATAAAACTACCGTACTGACATTAGGCTGGAGGAAGATTAGCAGTAGATAGTCGCTGGCTAACATATTGCCCCACACTTTTTCATAGAAGAGAAGAGCCTCGACCCTTGAAACTCGACGCTATCCGCTTTCAATCTGGACGGCAAACATGTCGAACAGTTGGCCTGCGAATTTTGACGAACATTGAGCACCATCAAATAAGTTTGCTGATATGGAACAGGATCGATAGGCGTAGGAAACTAACGGTTCTTCTCTGCGATTGGGAGTGAAGGTGTGTGTGAGCTGTGCTTGAACTCTAGCTTCGCGACAAAACTCCGGAAGTGCAGCGTAGCGTGTGCCGCAACCAAACGGAACTTATTATTACACTGTTCAGAGAGATAGAATCTGCCATTGATAATAACAACGCCGCTACCGCACCACGAAACAGCTTCTGGGCGCAAATCTTTTGATGGTCGTTTGAGAAACGTGAACGTCGACTTCTCATTCACGATTAATAATAATCGTTGGCGCAACAATCCATGTTGGATCAGGGCCTTGAAGTGTGTTAGAGCACTTCATTCAAGACTGTAACGGTACACTAGGAGGCAATGTGGTCAGCAGTGCGCTCGCCCGAGATTATTACCCTGATTTGACTCAGGTACTCATTTACAGCTGAGTCGACTGGTATCCGACGTCAAGTCACGGTACAAATTCCACTGCCACCAGTGAGATTTGAACCGCGACCTTCCGTACGACAGCCTTGCGCTCTAACCACTCAGCTATCCGGACACGATTATGAGCCTTTTAAGACGGGTGGAATATTTCTTATGGTTGAAATGGTTAGTTGTCGTACGAAGCAGATATGGGCTCCTCTTTCAAAAAAAAAAACAAAACAAAGCAACGTCTTTTATCAATGAAGTGGCGCGGGACATAGTATCAACTCATTCCTAAATTCGCCCGTATCCTGCTGTCTCAAATTTAATAGGTATAATTATCCCGAATAGTACCAATGAACACCGCGGGAGCTTAATTGACAGACAGTGGCTTGATTTTCGCTCTGGATTCTTCTGATCTGCTTTTCATTGTTTTTGAGAAGGCTAGACAGTGTGAATGGAAACGCACCTATAATGCTCTACGCAGGAGGCGAACGCCTGTGTAGCTGTTATTAGAGTGACATATGATGGCGCGAACTGTCACATGTTTTGTTCAGCAGTTGTTCTTCAATTGCATTCTAGCGCTGATACAATCTATTCATAGTTCTTAGTCAGCCAGGACATTGAACTCTTCCTTTCTGCATTAATGAACAGAATGGGAAGTCACCGCTACTGTTACTTGAATTCTTTAAACTTTCGCCGTGTTATCGATGCACTCTGGAACGACACTATCTCGAAAGGAGAGCTGCATCGGTGGGCTACACAAGCGCAGATATACGAGTTGATTAAAACGCGGAAGTGGCAGTTGATAGGCTACGCTTTGAGTTAATTAGGAGGAAGTTCCCGTGGATAGGTCACATTTTAAGAAAGGGTCTTACTGGTCATGCTACGGCCACTATCCTAGAGTGACCAATGAGGAATCGCTCTAGAAAAACATGCCACAGAATAGATGACGAGGAGTATAAGTTTTTCGGCAAAACCTGGAGTGGGAGCACATTTTGGCGAAAGGCAACGATCGGTGTGCTTGACGTGCTGTGTCTTATTGATGGGATGTTTGCAGTCATATTCAATATACATTGGATTTTATTAAAAAAAGATACATAAAATGGGGGACAGATAAAACAATACTTCCCGAAAGAGGGTCGGATTTTCTATTTTCATATTCTAGTGAAAAATCTTACAGACGCAAAGTGAGAGTATAGTGGCAAAAAGTGAAGGCCTGTAAGCCGTTAAAATGCTTCTAATTATTTCCCGTGCAATTGCGACATTTTATACCGCCGGTGCTATACACGACTACAATTATTTTTTCTTTTCTGGTGTAGCTCACGAATGGAACCGTGCGGTAGCATATTAATCCATGACTCTGTGCCCACTGGTTAATTTAAATTGACACGGCATCTTGAAAATATAAAATGAGAAGAAAAAGAATCTCCAATTTTAAAAATAACTGTCCTTATGCAGCATGGGCAATTCCCGGAAAATGAAACTAAACAGGAGTTATTTGGGATTTATTTGTAGACACTGAAGCCTGGTTTTGACGAAGAAAGCTAAAGGAAATTCGAATAATTAGGTAATGACGATTAAGTTGGTAACTGAATGTATGAAATGATTGAAACATCTGTTATATGTGAGTGTGGTTTAGTATCAAACAATCACAAATTTACCTTAGGAATGGTGGGAGGGAAATTCTACGTACTTTTTTTTTCAAGAAAAAACATTGTTATTGAGTTCTACCGAAGATGATCATAAATCAATAACAAGCATTACAAATGAAATAAAAAATCAAGAGAATGCTTTGCTCGATGTTGTCAACATTTTTGTCCTTGCCAAGAGATTGTACTTGCAAAAGTCCTTGGGCACTTTATGGCCTCATTGTTACAATTTATCGGTGGCATATCTATATACATATTATATAATATAATGGTTGAGGAGCTGATCAGCAGCTCCCCAATCCGTGGCCTTGGGTTCAGTCGTTATGGATTTTGTATTTGACTCGTTGCTGTGAGCTTATCACTTGCACAGCATTAAGTGGTGGGGGGAAAACCGTGACAACAGAAGTGAGTATTTGGTTGTCCTATGCTCCACAAAACAGTTAACAGGTGTACAAATGTGCCTACATATATCGAACACCACTAACTAATTTGTTAAAATCAGCTATCAGTGCTCATAATTGGGAATGGTATTACCATGGCCGCGAGTTATTAGTAGTATCAAAAGCAACACGGAAAATTGGATCCCGAAATTAAAATATCTATTATATTTAGCTTGGTGTTGAGACTAGACAATCTGAAACACCTTCAATTGGAGAAAGGTCCTTTTACGAGTATTATTCGTTCCCATTATTAACAACGTTTGAAAGGACCACATTAGCATGGAATTTTACTTTTCATTTGTTTCAAGTATGATAGATGGGGAAGAGATAACTACGAATTTTAAATCAGGTGAATTTCATATAAAAATGTCTGCCACATTAAACTGTTAACGATGCAACACCCATCCGCAATCCAGTTCAACGCTAGCCTTTTGATTTCGTGTCGCGGGTTCGAATGGTGGTCTCGGTCATGGATACCCTTGTCAGCCTATACGCTTGCCCTGTTGCCATAAAGTTATCACTTGCGGGGCGTCAATTATCCTGATAATATAACCGAGGTAGAGTCTTATTAACAGTATAATTGGAGGAAGGAAATATATGGATACCTCATACCCGACGCAGAGTGAACAGGCAATGTACACACCTTTCGCATATACGTACATATGCGTGTTATATTCTGTTTATAAAAGCGAATGAGAGCGGAAGTGAATCCGAGAAGTGTCGTTGAAACCGATATTGTAACACGCCATATCTCATGGTCGCTTGGACATTTAAAGTGAGGACACCCCCAATCTACGAGTATTATACAAAATGATAATTCAGACGTGATGCGCTCCACCCGTTTATGCTTACTGTTGCGTCACTTGGGAATTTCTCCTAGTTTGATAGGAGCTGCGTATTTTCATGATTGTCTCGATGGAGATATATTTATTTATTGTACAGTTTTCCCACCTTAATTCGTATTTATATATAATATGAAAGCTTCCTTCCTGAAAATGTCATACAGGTAATTTTCGCTACAGTGACTCTGTGTAAGTTTACTTAATTAAATCAGCAATATTGTCCTTCAAACGATGTCCAGGAGAATGAAAAGGGCAAAAGTCCTTCGGGAGAATGGAGGAATAATAGCAGGATCTTGTAGTTCGCTAAAGCGGTTTTGAGCAATACACCTTGCAGTACATTTGGCGTACCCCTGGTATTTTATTAGGGGCAGACGAGTGTTTGGAAAATAAACCAGAAATGTGATAAATATTCAAATATTTGCTTTTCTTCTTTGCTTCTTCTTTAGCGTTTGTATCGTTCCATATTGGGGTCGGTCCGTCTAGATCGGGCTCCTTCCTTTCCTTTGTCATATATTTGATTTATTTGGAGTCAACAGGTTCATCAAATAGCGTACCAAGTCATCATTTGAAAATATTAAAACAATCGAGACTCATATATAGGTTAAAATTCGAACTACTAAGTTACACGCATTATACTCTCTATTCAAAGAGCGTGATACCAAAATTTGCTTACACAATTTTTGGGATTGAATGATTTTTGTACATCGTATTTCCGGAATTGATGAGCAGGACTTCTCGCTAGTTTCATGTATTTTATGAATAATTGCTTAGATTTAATTTTTTCTGCAAATAATAATTGGGTCAACACTAACAAACCACAGATAATGTGTCGTTACAGATGTAATACTGCTTTCAGAAGTTCATGGTTTCACTTCAAAAACTTATTTGAAAAAATCAACAGCAAAGTAACATTTTATTGGGAACTATACACATTTCCAGCTGAGAATAAAGGTATAAGAAAAACACTTCTATCCAGTTTTTCTTTTCGAAAATAGTAACAAACTGAAAATATCCACTATTATATTTCCAAATTTTCAGAAGTATGTACATATTGAAGACATAAATATAATCCTAAACAAACATTGCCTATTACCGCATTGATTGATCTGTACATATACGAGTATATATATACGCATATACCTTTCTGAATTGATAACACGCATCTGAATATTTCCACTTTACTGGATACACCGAAGCCTACATATGTACATATATAAGTACAAAAGTTGATTACCGTTGGGAAGAATGTAGATATTGTATAGTCAATCCAGATGGAACACCACCCGCAGAAAAATGTTTGTGGTTAGCCGGCGTGGAGGCGATCTCATTAGAAGCTGCCTCGCGCTTCCACCCTGAGGAGCAGCGTGGCCGAAATCTGCTACAGGTGGCATTCTGCTCTATTTCAATTTAATGCAAAACCGGAAAAGGGTATGAATTATTGTTCGTAAGCCCCAGATCTGCACCTAGACTGATTTCAGCTAATATAAATACTTTTTAAGGTTTTGTGTAAAACAAAACCTTATTAGAATCGGTTTACTGTCCGTCTGTCTGCCTGGCTGTCCGTCTGTCTGTCTATCTGCCTGTCCGTCACACGCATTTTTCTCGGAGACTATAGCAGCGATTGACACCAAATTTGGTAGAAAGGTGGGAACTGTGAACGCTCACGCATACAGTGAGTTACATTCTTTTACGTCGAATTTAAGGGGAGGTACCCATATTTGCAAAAGGGGGTGTAATTTTTTTTTCTCCAAATACAGTCATGTGGAATATCAAATGAAATTAGTACTTTCTATTGCTGACCTTAGTTTTGACATTTGTTGGAACGGCGGGGAATCGGGGGGTTGAAAGTTATTATTTATTTAACATGGCCATTCTCAGAAAGTGCCCAACCGAAAAATCTGAAAAAAATCAATAGGTTCCCACTATATAGGGGCTAAGCTAAAGCTATAATACACCAAAATTGTCACTTCTTTGGAAATTCAATATTTTGAATGTCAATATCACCCGAAAGTGAATATTCTCACAGAATATATGCGTATATTACGGGTTACATATCCGGATAGCTGAGTGTTTAGAGCACAAGGCTGTGGTACGGAAGATCGCCGTGCAGATCTCACTGGTGGCATAATTTCACGTCGGATACCAGTGGACTCAGCTGTGAATGAGTACCTGAGTCAAATCAGGGTAATAATCTCGGTCGAGCGCAATGCTGACCACACTGCCTCCTATAGGGTATCCTGTAGCGTATCGTTACGCTATTGAATAAAGTGCTCTAACACACTTCTAGGCCCTGATCTAATATGGATTGTTGAGATGACGATTATTATTATTTCCGATTTATCACAATCTCGGCAGATGCCGGATTTTACCTAATACTAGCACTAGGTGCCAAGCATTTAGGCTCGGACGATCCTACCTACTTAAAATCCAAAGGGACGCTGGTGGTGGTGGCCGCTGGTAGGTCAGTCGAGTACTCTCCGCAACATCGAGCACGTATGCAGAATGGTGTACTTCTGCATGGTTTGAACCAGACTGTGCGAAAGTCCCAGGACATCAAGGGAAGCCGTGAGGGATTTAGGTATAATATCTGTAGCTGACAATATTATGGGAACTACAACAACTCGCTTGAGACGCCAAATTTCTTAAAATATTCCGAGCCAATGGCTCATAGTTCACTTTCTTCTCCACGTATTTCCGTTCGATGTTGCTATTATGGGGGATAGCAACATCAATCATATACGCGGAGCGGCCCGTCTTATCAACTAACAGTACGTCAGGCTTGTTGTGTAGAGTGTGGCGATCAGTCAGAACTTGCCGGTCCCAATACATGCTGCAAGCAGAACTATCAAGTACTGCTTCCGGCTCATATCGGTAAACCGGGCATGTTCCCGTCATCAGCCCATGCTTGTATGCAATGTTTTGATAGATAACCTTACATACAGCATTATGCCTGGTGATGTATTGCACCGGTGCCATAACAGTACAGCCAGAAATGAGATGGTCGAACGTCTCTAACGCCGAACCACACATTCTGCACTGGTCTTTCTCTACCCGTTCTTTGATGATGAGCTTCCTGAGTGGCACACATGAAGCCCTCCGTCTCAACAAAGAGCTCCCCAGCACACAGCCATCTGTTCGACAGATCCAAATCGACAAATGGCTGCCAAAGACAATTCACGTGTTTATCGTGCATTACCTTCGACTTTCATTCATCGATCCGCTCTTGGTCCGACTTCACCCCACTCAGAGGATTGAAAGATCGATCCTTCAAGTTAAGTGGAGTCAGTCCACAGTCTGCCTTACAGACAGCCGCATGCAAGGGACTCGCCTGCTCTTTGCTGTAAAAATAAATTCGTAGCGAGTCGACTTGGCAATGATGTTATGCCGCCACGTCAACCACGCACCTACCTCCGATGTCACGAGGCAGGTTCATCCGCTCCATAGCAGACTTTGGATAATGCATTCGGAATTTGGACATAGCTGTCCGTATCCGCCACTGGACGTTTCCCAGGTCGGTCTTCGTTCACGGCAATATTCCGAATGCATAAGCCAGAGAAGGGATAGCGAATACATTCAACGCGTTTATTTTATTCTTCCCCGACAGATGCGATTTCAGCACCAGCTTTACTTGTCGCAGGAATTCGGACAGCAAAGCTTCCTTCAGATCACCAACACGGGCATGGGTTCCTTGCAGAATTCCTAGGTACTTGTAGAAGTCTGTATCGGTCATAGCTTCGATGAGGAGGTCACCAATGCTATGTCCGGCATGCGGCTCGTGTTGACCTTTGCGGATGGCTTGGATTCGACACTTGTCTAATCCAAACTCCATCCGAATATCACGGCTGAACATGTCTATTATTCGCAACAGACTTCTAAGATGGTTATCAGTACCAGCATACAGCTTGATGTCATCTAGGTACATCAAGTGTGTCAGTTCGCACTTAGCACGTAGGCCATAGTTTATTGTAAAACCATGCCCTCTAGCATTATTCAGTAGCCATGAAAGGGGATTCAGCGCCATACAAAACCAAAGGGGACTCAACGAATCCCCCTGGAAGATGCCCCTCCGTATACGAATGGGCTCTGAGGTATTGTCACCTCAGATGTACGCACTGATATGGGGGTATGCCACCCTTTCATGACTGTCGCCAAAAACTTTATTAGTTTCGGATCAATGCGATACAGATGTAGGATATCGATTAGCCAAGTGTGCGGAACGCTATCAGAAGCCTTGGCACAATCGATATAGCAACTGAAGAGGTTTCTTTGGCCTCTAGTTGCTTGTCCTACAACTACCGAGTCAATAATGAGTTGCTCTTTGCAACCCCTTGACCCAACTCGGCAGCCCTTCTGCTCCTCGGACAGAATGTTGTTGGTCTCGAGGTGTGCATTGATCCTTCCACTAATAATGGACGTGATGAATTTGTAGAGGGTTGGTAAGCAAGTGATCGGTCTTGTGTCTGCGGGGTCCTGCACCGTGTCCTTCTTAGGGATAAGGTTGGTAATCCCCGCAGTGAGGAAAGGTGGAAATTCCTCCGGCCGACTCATGACCTTATTTATACTGCGTGCCAACCGACTGTGTACGCTCGTAAATTTCTTATACCAGAAATTCTGCACCCGATCCAGACCTGGGCGCCTCCAGTTCTTCGAGATGTTTATGGCTCGTCGAACTTCCTCTTCGGTAACATCCGCAAAACTCATGTCAGGTGTATTGGCATGGCGGGTGTCCTCGGCAGTGATCCACTCAGCATGCTAAGCATGCTGGGCAGGTAGCCCCCAAAGTCCACCCCAGTACTCTTTCGCTTCCGTCACTGAGAACTGTATTGTCTGGTCACGCTGTTCGTTGAGAGATCTGAAAAAGTTCTGCTGGTTCCTCGCGTATGTTCCATTCTGGACACGTCTGGAATAACTTTCGCCATACCGTCGTAACCGACTGCATATGACAGAAAGTTTCTGTTTTAGTGTGTCCAGAATTTCAACAACGGGTGTCTCGCAGGGGATGGCATAGTTTCGACAAACCCTCTGCACTTTATTTCTCACCCGTCGGCTGGCATTGCCAGTGCTGATCTGAATCAGTCTAGCAATGTCCTGCCTTAGTGAGTCCCGCCGACGTTCCAGACAAATTTTCCATGGTGGATCCCTTTTGTCACTCAGACCAATAACACGAAAGCGAATCTTCTGACCGTGCAATCTGATAACCGCAACTGCACCACAATACACAAGTGATTGTAGTTGTAGCAGCGACATATCAGCACACAGTCGAGATGCAATCTCATCATTAATTTGAGATAGAATTCCCGAAGTCGCTGGAGATGCATAGAGCCTGGGAATACCTAGTCTATGCAAAGGATCCATATCCGAGAATTCTATACACGCTCTTTGGAATTCGTCCCGAACCTCAGCTGGACAGTGGAGAAGAGTGCTTCGGCGAGTACTTAAACTGTTACCTGCAGTGCGGCGTGGTGTTGTTGATGCCGCCGCGTCTGCCCCCATCGACTCTCGGTCACCAGTTTCCCCCGATGACTTCAAGTCGAACACGCTCCCTGATGGTGGCCGGGATTGTGTCGCTGCGAGTAATAAAGCGGTACTGGTCTGCGACTCACTGCACAGTCACGTGCGCGAATTGCAGGAAACTCTCGATGAATCTCTGGTGCAACAAGGGGCGGTAAGATGTTGTACCCGCCCCCGCCGTTATTTCGTAGTAGGAGCGGATGACGAAGAGGTTCATTTCTTCAGTCCATTTCATCCGCTTACTGCGCGAACCTGCCGAAGTGGTCGCCACAGATTGTGGCGAAACAGCTGCAGCAGGCGGAGCTGTGCTCCTGGTCGTCGTGGCGCCTAGACGTCGAACCGCCCCACGACTACCGGTTTCGACGCCGGGCTGTCCATTACGAGAGCCCGACCCAGTCACCAAGTCAGACGACTCCCGCCGGTTATCCGTACCGGACCTTAAATTTCTCCTTCTTCTCATTTTTGGTAGTGCATTTTATCCCTATCCCGGAAAAAGGAAGCCTGGAAGAACCAACAAGTCTGTAAACTAGAAAAGTACAGGGAGCAACCGCACCAGGCGCGGAAGTTTTACCAACAAGTCAGCAGGATGAAGCCTTATACACCTCAATGCTCATCCTGCCGAGACAAAGAGGGAAATCCAATTTCCGACAGAATGGGCATATTAGAGCGATGGGTTGAGTACATTGATGAGATACTGAACAACCAGAACATCAGCGAGTTGGAGGTCCCGCCAACTGAAAACGACGGACAAATACTGCTACCACCAAGTTTAGGAGAAACAGTCCGTGCAATTCATCGGCTAAAAAATCATAAGTCCCCAGGAGCCGATGGAATTACAGCCAAATTGGTTAAATATGGAGGCGACCAGCTACACCAAGTGGTTCATCAACTTGTGCTCAAGGTATGGGACAGCGAATCAATGCCTGACGATTGGCAACGAGGCATAATCTGTCTCATGCATAAAAAGGGAGATATCACACAATGCAGCAATTATAGAGGTATCACGTTGCTGAGTACCATCTATAAGATATTCTCCACTATCTTGCTAGGCCGGATAGCCTCATACGCCCAGAACATCATTGGCCCATACCAAAGAGGCTTCACTCCAGGCAAATCAGGAACAGATCAGATTTTCTCTCTGCGGCAGGCGATGGAAAAACTGTTGGAATATGGACAACAGTTGCACCATCTGTTCATCGACTTTAAAGCCGCCTATGATAGCATAGCCAGGGTAAAACTGTACACGGCCATGAGAGAATTCGGTATCCCGACGAAATTAATTAGACTGACTAGGCTGACCCTGACCAATGTGCGAGGCCAGATAAAAGCAGCAGGATCACTCTCAAGACCATTCGACATCAACAACGGTCTACGACAAGGGGATGCGCTATCATGCGTCCTCTTTAACCTGGCCCTCGAGAAAGTGATCCGTGATGCTGAGGTGAATGCAAGAGGTACGATCCTCTTCAAGTCCACCCAACTACTGGCCTATGCTGACGATATCGACATTATGGGAAGAACCACCCTAGACGTACAAACTGCCTTCATCCAGATCGAGCAGGCGGTAATCGGCGCGAGATCTTGGGCTGCACATCAATGAAGGCAAGACAAAATATATGGTGGCAACGTCAGCACCGAAGACGAATCAACCAACAACATCAAACCGCACTGGTCAAACACAAACACGAAGAAGAATCAGGATAGGAGAATACAACTTTGAGACCGTTGACAATTTCTCTTATCTAAGGTCGAAAATCACAACCGATAACAACTACGATGATGAAATCCGCGCACGGTTGTTGTCAGCCAACCGAGCCTATTTCAGCTTACAAAGACGGTTCCGCTCGAAACGTCTCACCATAGGGTCAAAGCTCTTACTGTACAAGACTATGATCTTGCCAGCCCTCATGTATTCCTCGGAAACTTGGGTTCTTAGCAAGAAAAATTGCGAACTCTTGACCGCGTTCGAGAGAAGAATCCTCCAAAGAATTTTTGGCCCCCTACATGAGGATGGACAATTCCGTAGCCTACACAATGAGGAAATCTATGAGCGATACCATAACCGTCCGGTTGTGGATAAAATCCGGCTCAATAGGTTACGGTGGGCGGGTCACTTAATCCGTATGGATGAAGATGATCCCACCCGGAAAGTCTATAAGAGCAATATCTATGGTAGGAAAAGAAGACGAGGCAGACCCTGCCTAAGATGGAGCGATGGCGTGGGCCAGGACGCCAGACAGCTTTTAGGGATATCGAATTGGTGGACCTCGGCGCAAAACCGGGATGTCTGGAGTTCCTTATTAAGGCAGGCCTAGACCGGATACCGGTAGTTGCGTCGTTGATGATGACGATGATTTTATCCCTAGCTGCCAGGTGTTGAGATAGCTTCCTTAGTGAGTAATCTGCAAGACTGCAAAGTTCCTGCACTTTCCTCATCTACCCCTTGAGACGCTGCGGTGGCGTACAGCCATTCAGACTGAAGCTATCCATCCCTCCTCCTTTCACAACCGGGCTTGGGACCGGCTTCGGCGAATTCGGATTATTATTATTACATGTTACGTACTAATGGGACATATTCACACTCAAATGTCTTTATAAAAGAAATACACAAAACCTTTGATACCTGAAGCGTCCAGCTTTCGGTTTGCCGACTTGTTGTTTAGAAATGAGGGGTCCTAAGCCCACCATCGATTGAAGAGCGGGGCGGAGTGAATTGCTACTTAAATGCATGCAATGATACTTAATACTATTATACTTATTTTGTCTGACGTCCATTTTGATAATTAATTATTTTTCAGCACTCTCTGCTTTTTCCTTTACCACATCTTAAAAACCACAATGACATTCATTGCTTTAATTAATTTAATTATAGTGCGGTATATTAGTCTGGTCTGCAATTTGGAAGTTCTAAACGAGACTTGTTTTTACCAGCAAGAGCAATTAAAACGTAACTTTATAATATTGATTTTATTTTTAATCCAATTAAAACAAGCCACTTAAACACCCTCTAATCTTTTCTGGACCCCTTGCTGCTCCCCTCTAGACCTCCAGCACCCCCAGGAGGGATTGTCGTTCACTTCGAGAAAGACTGTTTTATCTGCTGATGATGTCACAAATGTGTTGGAGAACAATTTATAAAACTACTATTATTCACTTTATTTCAGCAGAATCAGAATGGGGTGCATGTTGAGGCCTAGATTTTGTATAGATGCATCACTGTGATTTTTTTAGATTGTTCGGTTTGGTAGGTTCTGAAGACGAGACCTGTTTCACTTTCTGAGGCACATATTTAGAGTCCTCACTCTTCCGTGTTTCACCTAATGTCGGAAATAAATCTTTATAAGGTTCCAATTGGTCCAGTTGAATGTATTTTGACCATCAAGGATAACCACTGCGCGATGCGAGATTTACCAGTTAGAGGCAACAACATTAGCCTCCATATCTCAGGAAGGATTCCATCTACCAAGTAGTCTTTAAACAACTCCATGTCCCGCCTCGATTTAACACCTATCTTAGAGCATTGTTTGGTATACTATCGAAGCCCGGTGATTGGTTGTATCACTGCCTACTTTAAATCTCCAATACTATTTTCGCCGTAATGGAGGAATGGAGGGGGGTAAGAAACAAACACTGCACAATTTTCAGTACGAAATCTAGAATGTTACATATTTTGCGAGCTTCCTCACTATGAATCTCTCCACTACAAAAATATAGGTGTTTCCGCATTGGTTTGTATCTTTCTCAGTGCGCAGAGTTGTTTGAAGCAATCTCTTTTGCTTTTGCGCTATTTAGCCAGCTTGAGGTATCTTCGATGACACGCCGACTGAAAGTCAGATAGTTCACTGTTCCATCAGCAGGAAGGCCTTCTACTGGGGAAGGTGACGTACCAGGTGAAAAACGATTGCCTGGTGATCACTGGTGTTCACTGACGTTTCAGGACATATCGGAAGCTAGGAAAGGGCTAAAAAAAGTCAAGTTAAGAAATGAATTGAATCCTCCTTTCCTGTAAATATTAAAAGGGCCATTCTTAGCTAATACTATGTCTGATTGCCTAGATGTCCTCCAGAATTTGTCATTGAACTTGCTTCTCTCCCTCCCCCCTCCGCCTTCCCCCGCTTGCTCACAAGCCGCCCCCACCTGTTGTACAGGTTACCCATATATTAGTGTTTCTACAGGGTAACTACAACCACTTGCAAGTCCAATTTGTAGATGGAGTACGAGATCAAATTTTCAGCGATCCTATAGCGATTGGTTTGAACCAACCACAGTTAGCGCGTTTTTGAATTGGCATTATGCTTGCGGTCTAGGCTCTCCTTTTTATCGCACAATATGCCCGGGCACTCCTTTCCCTTACACCGTCTGCATCGGTCAGATCGATCAACCACAGTTCCGCACGCCCTCGCGAGAGGTACAGATGTGTTTTCTAGGATGACAGACAGCTGCTTGTGTGCTGTCCTTGTCAATAGCCGGATAGTCGCGTGTATGCGTCTCTATACGCTTTTATGAGGCTTAAAATAGATGCCTGCTGCAATTTTTGTAGTTTAAATTGTTTTACTATGGCAGTGACTCGTCATCAAGGTTCTTTCACTGTATCGCGATTCATGGTGTTAAACACGAACGGCACGAGTAAATCGGGTGTAACCAGCAGACAGAAGAGCCTGTGAGTAGTTGCCATATCTCCCATGAGGTGCGACCTTAGGTGGTGGATAGAAGCATACCTATTGATGTGCAAATATGTGTTCATACGTTTTCTTTTCTGACTTCTGGCTAGTGTTTGCTCATCTCTGGCGCGCGGAGCAAAGTGGCTATGGGAAGGATACCCAGAAAATAAAACCACCAAATTCCGAGAAGCGAAACTAAAAGGGAAGGGGGAAATCATATGCCCAAAGTGCGTTCGTCGGCAGTGTACGGAAACCTAAGCGGAACGAAAGCACTGAATGGAATAAGGTTACCACCAAAAAGGTGGCAACAAAACTAAAAGTGCGAATTCCTCTAGAGATCATAGTTATCTCTAGCAAGAGCAATCTGTTCAATGCGAAGATAAGGTCAAAGCTGATCCCGATTTAAAGAATCTGAGCGAAAATGTCAACAGAATCCGCAGAACCCATAAAGGGTATCTCATGGACGAGCTAGATCCAGCTGACAGCTTTCGCACTCAAGTTTTTTTTTTTTTTTTGTGCGTACACGGAGGTGGAAAATCTTAGAAAGACACGTCCGCCGCAGCTCCGCCGCCCGAACGGCGAAACTACAGCGGACGCGTGTGGGATTCAAACCCACTAAAAACCACCCCCGGTCTCTCCAGCCCCAGCCCCGCGGGACCACCATTGAGGTATTACTTCGCGGGGTAGGTTTGCTCTTAGGCACTCATCCTTCTCCTATTTGCAGCTTTCCTCCTTGTTTGTTCTTTCAGCAACTCCTCCTGCATTTGGATGATTGCGGAGCTAACCGCAAGCCACTTCTCCTCGGACTCCAGCATCTCAGTAACTAAGCTCTCCGGGGTCCCGCTCCTGCCCAGCACCTGGTTTAAGCTCCTTCTCTCCATCGCAAATCGTGGGCAGTAAAACATCACATGCTCTGGATCCTCCGGTATGCCATCGCATCTGGGACAGTTCGGAAAATCATCCAACCCAAAGCGGTGCAGATACTGCCTGTAGCAACCACCGTGTCCCGTGAGGAACTGGGTAATGTGGTAGTTGGTGTCCCCATGTTTTCGCTCAAGCCACACCCTAATGTTGGGAATGAGCCTGTGCGTCCACCGACCTTTCGCAGACTCGTCCCATCTGCGTTGCCAGAGATCAAGCGACTCTGACCTTGCCGCATTTCTACGCTGTGCATGCCCCTCCATATGTCTTGCATTGAACAGGACACTCATTTCTTTGGCCAGAATGTCAACCGGGATCATGCCTGCCACCACCAATACTGCCTCATCTGATGTGGTTCTAAAAGCACTGCAAACCCTCAAAGCCATCCGCCGGTAAACCGAGTTCACCTGCTTCCGTCTCTGAGAGTTTGCAAGCGCCTCCGCTCACACAGGCGACGAGTAGAGCAGGATGGAGCGCACCACTCCGGCTAGCACCAACCTCCGGCAATGTTTCGGCCCACCAATATTTGGCAACATTTTTGCAAGTGCCGTGGTGGCACTGGCTGTCTTTTGGCATGCATACTCTAGGTGTTCCCTAAAACTCAATTTGGTGTCAATTATTACCCCCAGGTATTTGATAGCCGGCTTTGATACGACCGTATGTCCACCGACCTCCACTTTTACAGTGTTATTTTTCCTGCGTTTCGTTATCAAGACCGCTTCCGTTTTCGCGTCCGCCAAGGTCAGCCCGGCCTTTTCTAGCCAAGACTTTACCGCTCTCACTGTTTCCGTTGCGTAAACCTCCACATCTTCTGGGTGTTTTGCTGCAACAACCACAGCTAGGTCATCAGCAAAGCCGACAATCGTAGTCCCCTCTGGGACGGGAAGAGCAAGCACCACATTATACATGATATTCCACAACAGGGGACCAAGTACCGATCCCTGTGGTACCCCGGCTGTGACAATGTACTCTTTGGGGCCCTCATCCGTCCCGTACCAGAGAGTCCTCTCTGACAGGTAGTTTTCCACCAAATTCGCTAAGTATCCGGGGACACCTATGTCAGCCAACGCCCCTTTAATTCTATTCCAGTTGGCCGAGTTGAATGCGTTTTTGACATCCAACGCCACCACGGCACAGCAGCCGCCAGAAATCAGTGCACCTTTTGCCAGGTTTACCACCATGCCAATTGCGTCCACCGTAGAGTGGGCGCGTCGGAAACCAAACTGGCGTTCCGACAAACCATTGTTGGCTTCGACGATGGGCAGGAGTCTGTTGTAGATGACTCTCTCCATCATCTTCCCCATTGTATCCAACAGGCAGATAGGACGATACGACGCTGGGTTTCCAGGTTGCTTGCCAGGCTTCGGAAGCAACACCAACTTTTGCTTTTTCCACTGGGCAGGGAATATGCCTTCTTTTAGGCACGCCTCGAAGGTGTTGGCGAAAAGGTCGGGCCTAGTCTTCACTGCCAGTTTCAAAGCTCGGTTGGGGATGCCATCCAAACATGGGGCCTTGTTGTCACCGAACCTACCACATATTTCCCGCAGCTCCTCCACAGTTACAGGCGGTATTATGCCGTCATTTGGCTGGACAAAAACTTGCCTTCCCCTATTTTCGTGGTGAGGGAACAGAGTGGTAACAATCTGTTTCAGGAGGCGCGGACAGGTCACCTGGGGTGATTTCCGCAGCCTTTTCATCACCACTCTGTAAGCCTCGCCCCAAGGGTTTATGTCGGCATGGTCGCACAGCTGTTTGAAGCAGTTCTTTTTGCTCCTCCGAATGGCTTCCTTTAGGCGGCCAATTGCTTGTGTGCCTCCTCTTGACCGTCGCCACAGGGTTTTCCCCTGAGCCTCTGGCAAGGCCTCCTTGCCCGAAAACATGCGGCTCGCAAACTTGCGATTTCATTGTTCCACCAGTAGTTGGGTTGCCTACTGGGGAGCAATCGCCTTCTGGGCATAGTAGCATCGCATGCTTCCGTCACCCATCGAGTGATCTGGGTGGCTTTCTCTCCAGCCGTACCATTCAGGGATATGTCGGATTTGAGCATCGCGGAAAACGTGTCCCCCTCGAACGCTTTCACTGTCCAGCCAAGCATACCACCCGGCATTTTGCGAAAACTCTTTTTCGAGCTCGATCCGCCCTTGATCTCTATGCAGATTGCCTGGTGGTCGCTGTGAGTATAGTCCTCACTGACATGCCAAGCGATTCTACTGGCTAAAGTGGCACTCACGTATGTCAGGTCCACCATAGACCCCAGACCCCTTCCCCGGAAAGTGTACGAAGACCCAACATTCGCCAGTACCACGTCCAGCTCCGCGAATGCTTCGAGGAGAACACGTCCCCTCACATTAGTTATCCGGCTGCCCCATTCAAGAGCCCACGCATTGAAATCGCCTCCTATTATGATCGGCCAACGTCCTCTTGCATCCAAAACAAGAGTAGCAAGCATCCGCTCATACTCGACGAGTGTAGCGCTGGGTGGAGCATAGCAGCTGTAGATGTGGATGCCCTTCACCTTCGCTCTGATGAAGCCCTCCTCCGGGTGCTCCATTATTTCCTGGAAGGCTTGTTCTCCACAAGTCCACAGCGCTGCTTGGCCCGTTTGGTCTTTGACCCAAACGCTACCACCGCGGTTTCGGTATGGTTCACTTAGTATGGCCACATCGATGTTTTTCTCGCGGATGGTATGCGCGAGTAGATCCTGCGCCGCCTCGCAGTGGTTGAGGTTGATTTGTATCAACCTCATCTGCGATTTGTGCTAAGGGCTCTCCTGTATTCCGGGCACCTGCTGCTGCCTGCAATGTGCCGATGGTCCACACCCTCCTTTCCTTTGCACAGTAGACAATTTGGGTCAGCTCCGCAGTCCTTGCTGATGTGGCCCTCCACTCCGCATCTCCTGCATTGCTTTGACCTGTCATTTGGGTTAGTGCATGACTTCGCAATGTGGCCAAAGCCAAGGCATCTAAAGCACCGTTTTAACGCCACCTGTTCCCTAAGGCGACACATAACCCAGCCTATTCTCACTCTCCCTGCTGCTAACAGTTTGAGTGCGTTCTCCACTGGTAGGCTGATGAAGGCGGTTTGTGTTCCCCCATAGGCTTTCCTTAGAGTTTTTACCGCTGACTCTTGTAGTCCGGCAAGATCGAACTGTTTTTCCAACGCTTCGCGAACCTCCTCCTTCGTCGTGATTTCATCTATATCTTTGCAGATTATAGTGATCTCCGGCCTGCTAGCTCTTATGTCGGCTTCCTGCCCTAAAGTCTTCCCGATTTGGCTTAAGAATTTGTCCGCGGTTACATCCTTGGATTTCTTAAGTTCCAACATAAGATCTCCCTTCTGCGACCGTCTAATACGGCTGACGTTGTCTCCCAAATTGGTGAGTTCGGGGTCTGCCTTCACTTTCCTGAGTATGTCGGCGTGTGATCCTTCGCCTCGTTTGGAAATGAAAATCACCTCCGGTCTAATCTTCCTCCGATAGTTTCTTTTCCGCGGTTCTACCTTCCTCCAAGCTTCCGCATCCGCCTTTGAAGGTTCGATCCCTTTTCTCGAGGTAGCCACTGCAGTATTTTCCCTGGTAGCTTCAGACATAATTTTCATGAACTCCGCCTTTTTGGGAGTTGAGTCCTTTCTTCTTTTCGGGGTTTGCTGGCCTGTTGAGTAATTCAGCTTCTCGCGCAGCCTCTTCCCCGGTTTCTCCCCTTTTGTGTTTTGAACCGGCGTTACTTGAGTTGCCTGGTTCACTTTTCCAATCGGCGACTTCCCTACTCGTTCATCCTGGGCCTTGCCGTACGTCAAACCTCTTATCATGGCCCTTATATTTTGGTGAATGTTCCTGCGCTCCTTTATGAACTCACACAGCTCCATGATCTTTTTACCGAGGGCAGTAAAGGCAGCTCCAGACTGATCATTGCCCAAAACATCGCTCGGGTGAATCGGCGTCAGCGATTCTTCCTCATCGAAGACTCCCGCTATACGCTTCCCACTGGGGGTAGCGATCGTGGAGGCTTGTGCCCGTGTGGGAGGGGATCTGCGAAAAATCGAGCTCCTTCTGAACGGATCCATCACTGGAGCCAGTTCAAGTTCCTCCCGTACGCTTGTAACATTAGATGCCACAGTAGCCAAGGTTCCCACTACTGAGGCACTGCGGTCGTTGGATATCGACGGCCGGGAGCCCGCTTGCTCACTCCCAAAAACCGCCGGCACTGGGTTTCTGAAGCCCTGCACCGTAACTTCATTCTTCTTCTGCTCCTCCATGTTTGGTTTTATTTCTGGGTATCCTTCCCATAGCCAATTTTTATCCACGGGTGGGCGTTTACTTCCCACCTACCCGGCCTGCGCATAAACATGCCCATACACGCACACTTCCGGATGCGTGCATGTGCATGGCCATGACACATTCGCCGAGCATTCCCTTATCCGCACGAAGGGACGCGCCTGATGGGAGATTTGGCAACTCCACACAGGTCGCACTCAAGTTAAAAACTCATTCACTTCCGTACGTGCCTAAAAACATGAGATATCCATATGTAATGCAATGTAAGGATCTCGGCGAAGTGACATTGAATGTAGAAATTTGCACTGCCTTGAAGGAACTTTTCAAGCTAGTAGAACTTGCGGAAGAATCTATTGTCAGTTTGGGAAGAGCATACGGCAGTACTTAAACGGCACAATACGATTGCCAGTGGAGGCAGCCTCAGCTATGAAAGGTTTTGTGTATTTCTTATATAAGCATATTGAAGTGGGCATTTGTCCATTTTGTACCAAGCTTGTAATGTTTACGCATTTCGTTTGTTAAACCATTCACTTTGGTATGTTATTGACATTCAAAGCCTTAGAATTAGATAAAAAAAATTGCACTAAAATGATAAATTTGTCCTATTATTACTCTGTTAGTAATGATGTAATTTCCATTAAACTGGGCACTGTTATGGTCTATAAATATAGTCTTCATTAGTCTAGAGCTTGATGATTCTAGGATAAATTTCAATTTCAATTTCAATATGGTAATATACTATTATTAACTTTATTTTAAGGGGAATCGGTATGGAGGTCATTTTAATGACTAGACAGCATGAGCGTCGACTATTGTATTTCTTTTCAAATATTTGAGTTGGGTAGTTTCTGAGAGCGGGTTCTCGAAGCGACTGACCAATTTTAGACCCCCGCACTCCTCAATTTGTAACCAATGCCAAACTAATACCGGTTTTGGAGGATACTAATCACATGACTATACTCCATGAAAAGAAAATGAACACCCTTATAAACTCAACGTGTAACTATGTTACTCACTGCATCCAGTGAGATTGAAGGATCCCAGCTTTCTAACACATTTCATATCAATAGAAGTAACCATTTCGGATAAGGTGTGATGGATAGACAGGCAGACGGACGGACAGACAGACAGTAAACCGATTTTAATAAGCTTTTGTTTTATCCAAAAAACTGCTCATCGTCTTAAAACAGCAAAGAGCTGGGGAGAAGTAACTTCTTCATATATCGGACTTTAATATTTCACTGGAATGTCAATTATTCTCGGTAATTATGACGGCAGTATCTTATTTGCATTGCCTAAGATGCAGTAAATTCGTGCGAAATTCATAAATTTGGACTGTTATAACTTTGACACTAATAACCGGATTTCCATGAAACTTTGCATGCAAAATTTAGTACTCTTAAATTTGATACAAGCGCAGTTGGGGGTTGGCTAGTGTCCGAAAATAAGTAATGTCACACTTTAAATATGCACATTTTGGATTCTCACTCACGCAATTTACAATTCACGTCTAAATTGAAAGCTGCTTGTGAAAGTACGAATCAAGACGTTTCATATGATATCCCATACTATACATGAGGCAAAAAAATATACTGCGTTCAGCCGACAATGACCAGTGAGAATTCCCACTATGATTCGGAGGTTCTTTTTGGTGAGGTTTAAGCAATCCTTTGTACGCATGGGTTCGTATCCCCCAATAAGCACCCTAGACTGCTCTCCCTGGTAGGCCCGCCCAATATAGTTCCCTTAACCGTTTCTCTCCATTTCTTAGATTCATAGTCATGAAACCGTTTCCGATTACACAGAAGGGTTCTGGTCCGTGTAAAGGCATCCTTGCTCCCTTCTTGGCTAGTTCGTCCGCTGCCTCGTTCCCTTCCAACCCAGTATGGCCTGGAACCCAAAGTATCCAGGCCTTCTTGGACGAGCCGAGTGTATTCGATCTCTCAAGGCATTCCCATACCAGTTTAGAGTTCACCTGGTTGGATCTAAGTGCCTTGATCGCTGCTTGGCTATCGGTGAGAATAGCTATGTTCTGCCCTCTGTAGTTCCTTTGCAGATTAAAGGAGGCACATTTGTCTATGGCGTATATTTCCGCCTGGAATATGCTACTGTACCTGCCCATTGGCTCAAAGTATATTTTCCTTGGACCAATGACACCGGCACCTGCTCCCTTTGCTGTGAGGGATCCGTCAGTGTACCAAGTAATCAGTTGCTGGTTTAAGCCGTATGTCGCAGCCACGCTCTCCCAGTTTGTCTTGTTACTCCAACGTGTTTCAAACTTCTTATCGAAGCGAAACCTCGTTGTCATGTTATCCCTTGGTATCAGTAATTCGGGATGCCGCCTAGAAAGAATATCAATCTTCCTTCGATTTAGGCAGCTCCCCGCCTCACTCATACTATCGGCCATCCTGGATATTGAGATGGAGAGGGGTTAATCCCAGAAGGACCTCCAGGGATGTCGTTGGGCATGTCCTCATTGTCCCACTGATACACACGCAAGCCAGCCTTTGGGGCTTATGTAATTCCTTGGCTTGTGTGCTTCTTGGGTTCTTTCTGCCCAGACTACCGCTCCATAGGTAATCATTGGACTTACTATTGCAGTATATATCCAAAGTAGTATCTTGGGGCTGCAACCCCATTTTTTTCCTGCTATGGATCTGCAAGTCATCAGAGCCCTCGTGGTTTTCCGACAAGTGTTTCCGACATGTGTCTTCTAGAGTAATTTTTGGTCTAGCGTAACACCATACAGAGGTAGCTTTATAATTTTTTTCAGATTTTTCGGTTGGGAAGATTCTAAGAATGGGTCCGTTAAAGAAATCATCACTTTCCACCCCTTCCACTCCGCCCCTTTCTGACAAATCTCAAAACTAAGACCAGCTTCGAAGTACTAATCGTGACCTTTCATTTAATATCCCACATGATTATATTCGGTGAAAAAAAAAATTTACATCCCCCTTTTGAATGTATGGGAACCCCCTTAATCTTGTTTTGCAAACAAAACCTTAATAAAAACTATAATATGATCAATGTATTATTTCCATTCTGAGAAATCACGAATTTAAAAACAATTTACTGATTGCACTCTGAGTGTGAAAAGTGCCCTTAACACAAAATTGCACGAAGTCTGTCTGGGCAATCTATTTATCTCGTAATGTATTGAATCTTGTGTTCAGAGTATTTCGCGCATAATTGACAGTATAATTTGAAACAATAGTGGATGGACAAAATGCTAATAATTTTTAGATAAAAATATTATTATATATTATATTATAGTATTATTATTATACAAATCACCAATTTTAATAAATTCATTACTTTTTTATTCTTTTTAAGCATAATTTATTTTATTTCACAGTTCAAAAGGCTATTTATGCTTAATCAAATTACTGATTTGCATCTTTGAAATTTGATACTATTGACGATAGATTTGTTTTCGTTTAGTTTGATAAATCTGAACAGAACTGAGAATGTTTACATGATTCATAATTCTTATCTACATTAAATTAGAAATGTAAGCATGTTTATTCCAAGTGTCGGGTTCTAGCTATGATTGTTTATACAAATGGTAGAGCCTTGAGGATGTTTATAGAATGACTCTACTTATGGATACATGGTATTTGTGTAGGGTGAGGTGTTGCATATTACAGGACATATAGCCATATATCATATGTACATATGTATCCTTCGGCGCATGGAGTGAAGAGGAAATATTCAGATGGGTGTCATCAATTTAGATAGGTATGTCCGTATATAAACCGTATAATATAAAAAAATGAAACCTGCTGATATCGGCTTTGAAAACATAAGCGAACAGCTATGCACTCTGCCCTTGCGAGGCAAGTTTAGAAATATAAGCCTCATAAACGTTCACGCCCCTACAGAGGAGACTGCAGAGTCGGAGAAGGATACCTTCTACGAGGCAGTAGAACGAACCCTCGAAGCCTGTCCCAGATATGATATCAAAATCATATTTGGGGATTTTAACAGCCAAGTAGGTAAGGAGCCCGTATTCAGGCGATACGTTGGCTCCCATAGCTTACACGAAAATACAAATGATAACGGACTGCGGATTATTCAATTAGCAGTGTCACATGAAATGGTTGTTGGAAGTACCTGCTTTGCGCGGAAAGCGGTCTTCAAACATACGTGGGCCTCTCCAGATGGGACCACTTTCAACCAAATTGACCACGTGTTGATCGAACGCCGCCACCTCTCAGCCTTGATGAATCTCAGAACATTTAGGGAGTCCAATATAGACTCGGATCACTATCTGGTTGGCGTGGTGCTCCGAGCTCGAATAACAACAACACGTAGAATCCCCTCTGGCAATCAGGTGAGAGTGAACACTGAAGCCATCGACAACGCAGCCCTCCACGACACCTATAAAAGGGAAACGGATCCCGCAATAACCGCAATCAACAGAGGACCTGGCGGTGAAGCACCAACAAATGATCTTCACAACCACCTGAAGAACGTTATCATGGATACGGCCACAAACATACTTGGCCTCAGCCACAAAAGGAGTGGGAACCGCTGGTTTGACGATGAATGTAAGCTAGCAACGGAACGGAAGAATGCCGCATACCAAATAATGTTGCATTCTCAAAGAACGCGGGCACGCGCAGAGACTTATCACGAACTCCGTTGAGCGGAGAAGCAACTTCACAGACGGAAAAAGGAAGCCTGGGAGAACCAGCAAGTCTGTGAACTAGAAAAGTACAGGGAGCAACCGCACCAGGCGCGCAAGTCTTACCAACAAGTCAGCAGAATGAAGCCTTATACACCGAGACAAATAGGGAAATCCAATTTCCGACAGAATGTGCATATCAGAGCGATGGGTTGAATACTTTGATGAGCTACTGAACAACCAGAACATCGGCGAGTTGTAGGTCCCGCCAACTGAAGGCGACGGACAAATACTGCTACCACCAAGTTTAGGAGAAATAGTCCGTGCAATTCATCGGCTAAAAAGTCACAAGTCGCCAGGAGCCGATGGAATTACAGCTAAATTGGTTAAATATGGATGGACCAGTTACACCAAGTGGTTCATCAACTTATGCTCAAGGTACGGGAGAGCGAATCAATGTCTGACGATTGGCAACGAGGGATTATCTGTCTCATACATAAAAAGGGAGATATCACACAGTGCAGCAAGTATAGAGGTATCACGGTGCTGAGTACCATCTATAAGATATTCTCCGCTATCTTGCTAGGCCGGATAGCCTCATACGCCCAGAACATCATTGGCCCATACCAAAGAGGCTTCACTCCAGGCAAATCAGCAACAGATCAGATTTTCTCTGTGCGGCAAGCGATGGAAAAACTGTTGGAATATGGACAACAGTTCCATCATCTATTCATCGACTTTAAAGCCGCTTATGATAGCATAGCATAGCATACCAGGGTAAAACTGTACACGGCTATGAGACGAAACTAATAAGACTGACTAGGTTGACCCTGGCCAATGTGCGAGGTTAGATAAAAGCAGCAGGATCACTCTCAAGACCATTCGACATCAACAATAGTGTACGACAAAGGGGATGCCCTATCATGCGTCCTCTGTAACTTGGCCCTCGAGAAAGTGATCCGTGATGCTGAGGTAAATGCAAGAGGTACGATCCTCTTCAAGGCCACCCAACTACTGGCCTATGCTGACAATATCAACATCATGGGAAGAACCACCCGAGACGTACAAATTGCCTTCATGCAGATCGAGCAGGCGGTAATCGGCGCGAGATCTTGGGCTGCACATCAATGAAGGCAAGACAAAATATATGGTGGGAAGACGAACCAACCAACAACATCAAACCGCACTGGCCAAACGGGAAGAATAAAGATAGGAGAATACAAGTTAGAGACCGTTTACAATTTCTCCTATCTAGGGTCTAAAATCACAACCGATAACAACTAGGATGATGAAATCCGCGCACGGTTGCTGTCAGCCAACAGAGCCTATTTCAGCTTACAAAAACTGTTCCGCTCGAAACGTCTCACCATTGGGTCAAAGCTTTTACTGTACAAGACTATGATCTTGTCAGTCCTCATGTATTCCTCGGAAACTTGGGTTCTTAGCAAGAAAAAACTCTTGGATGCGTTCAAGAGAAGAACCCTCCGAAGACTCTTTGGCCCCTACATGAGGATGGACGATTCTGTAGCCTACACAATGAGGAAATCTATGAGCGATACCATGACCGTCCGATTGTGGACAAAATCCGGCTCAATATGTTACGGTGGGCGGGTCACTTAATCCGTGTGGATGAGGATGATCCCACCCGGAAAGTCTATAAGGGCAATATGTATGGTAGAAAAAGAAGACGAGGTCTAAGATGGAGCGATAGCGTAGGTCAGAACGCCAGACAGCTTTTAGGGATATCGAATTGGTGGAGCTCGGCGCAAAACCGGGATGTCTGGAGTTCCTTATTAAGGTAGGCCTAGACCGGATATAATAAAATATGGCCAGTGGCGCTATTTTGTGTTGAATTTGAGGGGGCGGCTCCCCATACATGTGAAAAAAAATTTTTCATCAAATATGGTCATGTCGGGTATCAAATGAAATGTTGTTTCTTATATTGGGTGAAACATAGGGGAATGAGGACTCATAATATCTGCCTCAAAAAGTAAAGCAGGTCTTGTTTTCAGAGCTTATCCAACTGAAATATCTGAAAAAAATCACGGTGATAACGAAGCTTTTAAACTAGCGGTATTCAATATACGTACTAAATGTAATTATGCTTTTGTGCGCGAAGTGAAATGGGAATGTGAATACAACCAATTTATACGAGTATATGTACGTGCATATATATATGCAATGTTCGGTAATAGGCAATGTTTGTTTGTGTAGGGCGAGCAAAATATCCACGTCTGTTCGAAAAATATGAAGGAATATGTTGGGTTTGCAGCTATGTATATTCGTATGGAAAGATGAGCACAAAACCTTTATACCCGAAGCGCCCGTTTCCAGTGTTCCGACTTGTTCAATTTTAATTCGTATGTTTTCTTCCACCAGGTTTACAAGATACTCCCTATGTTGGCTTTTGTTTTTTAAGTTCCGACGCGGACCCTTGCGTGAAGTTTTGTATAACGATATATGAGGTTCTGAAGTGTTTATTTGGACCCCGTATTCTTAAAGCTGTCTAGCGCAAAGGAGTGCAAGCGAGTATCAACGGAAGACTTCAGTCGAACTTCAATATTTCCATGGTCAGTTTTGGGATAGCTTTCCATTTGGGTGAACGGCGGATAAGTTGATGTTTTTCCCATCCCCAATCGACTAAGTTATTACAAAGCAATAAATAAGCAGATGATTTGTATGCTACGGAGCCGCAAACACCGCAATGAGGTGAAATATTTTCTTTTAGACTGTTTTTATATTAGATAATGTTTTCTATGTTGAAACAACCGAGCTCCCTCGATAAAATTGTGTAGCTTGTTATCAGTTTGGAAGCAGCCTACGATTCCTCCGTAAATAATGACATCACCTCCAATGTTAATTTATTGTCCTATTAATGGCCACCGTATATGTCATGCTAGCGTCGATTTTGTTGCCACTGATTCGAATCCTGATCGTATTCAATGTTTCCTTCGTATTCGCGCCATCCCGCTGCTGGTTTATCACTTGTGGAGCATTGTATGATGGTAATGAAAATGAAATACAGTTTCATTGAAATCTGAGACGAGCAGTCTATTTGCCCTATATTTCGTAAAGAAGTGAAAAGGAGAAATAAATTTTATTAAAAATAATTCAAGAGAGTTTCATCATCTCCATCATTATCAAAGTCACCAGCCAGACTGCTGTTGATTTTCATCTTAGAATTAATTCATTAAAAAACTCAAAAGAATGCTTCTACACAATACTTAGCAAACCTGCCATTTTGTTGTTGAATAGATAAAATAATAATATAGTTATCAACAGTGTATTCTTGAAGTGCGCAACCGGCAATCTTTGCAAAGACTGCCTACAAAAACAATCGACTTTCCAGACGTATATCAGAGGCTAAAGCTGCATTTACGCGAAAAATCTTTGTTGATAGAAGAATTCAACAGCTACCAGCCCCTTATAATGTATGTACATATGTCGGAAAACAAAATTTACTTTAATTTTGGGAGATATTCGACGACAAACCAGAATTCATTACAAGCTCTTTGGCATCCAGACAGAGATTTCTTCTTAGTGGTTCATTTGCGTCTGCTGAAACTGCGAAATTTCGACAAAATGCGAATGTAAGCCAGATGCATTTTCGAGGTAACAAAGGTCGCGCTCTAGTGATTCAGGGCTGCGTGGTCCTCTTCAGAATCCATTTTAGAATAACCATTTATACCAGGGTTTTCTATTGTTTCAAAGTGGTTCAAATGTCAGTACTGTCACAAAGGTTTTTCCAGTTCTGACTCACCCAGACATTGTATGATAATTTGTTCTGAATAATGCAAATAAGTGACATGCATACCTGTTTGGTTTTGCAACATTGATAAGGTGAGCAGAACGTTAATAAAGGAAATGAAATAAAGAAAAGATTATTCGGCCCGGTCCGGCCTGGCACGCAGTTTAGTCAGTCCACGGTCATTTTGTTTTGTTGCCCCCTGCCCCAATGAAAATCTGCAATAATTCCTCCCACCTTACTGTGAGCGTGACCACGAAGACAAGAATTAGTCATTCACTTTCCTTGCAGGGAAAATACCTCTTTCTTATTATTATTATGAAAGACAGAGATTATGGTTCGTAAAGTCTTCGTGCATTGGATATCCTGAAGGATGTTGGAGAGGTAAGGAGAGGAAAAAAAGTTGTGGAAGATTAGGGTGAATATCAGCATATGTTCACCATATACGTACGTTATTTTCTGATTTACATCAGTATATGTTTTTGTCAACGAGTTGGTCGGCGGTGTTTTTCACTTCCTACTGTTTTGGTACATATTAGCGGGATCTGGTTCGCACTTGGCTATTTTTTGGAGTGTCGGCATGGGAATGAATTTGTTATATTCTGTGGCTGTGGAATTATTTTATCAATGGAATTTAGGCAGAGCCGACCTACTGTTGCTTTGGTAGTGGTTTTGAGTAAGACGGGAGCCACTTAAAATATCAGCCAATGCTCGCCAGCGACTTGTTTCCTTTTATTGTTAGTTCAAGTAAATATGGTTCTTGGTTTCACAACTTACTTGGATGGCAATATTGTCGGATGCACGTCAGGTGAGTCGATTTTAGTGATAGACCGTTTGAAACTATACTAATTTGCTTTTCACATATCGAATATATATATATATGTATATAGCACAAGTGGATCCAGGCGAGCTCCTTTACGCACGAATACTAACATTAGATCAAATCCATCCAACGTATAAAGCCACTGTTGTTTTGGCCAGTCTTTTGGTTGCTTAAAATCGACTTCGATGTTCAGACTAATCTTGGCGAGTGATCAAAGACTCCTCTCTCGCAATTTGTCCAGGATCGGTGAAATCCATATCGTTCACGGATATCCTCATTTCTAATGTGATCAAAACGTGACACGCCACTAGTCCAACGTAACATCTTTGTCTCCATTACCGCAAGACGCCGTTCATTGTCTTTTATAGTCGGTCAACAATCAGAACTATAAAGAGCGACGGACGACATTGCGGTCAATTTTTGATTTGAGACATTCTTTGATATGTCGATCACAAAGAACACCAGGTTGCGTTAACGCGTGAAGCAATTTTATAGCGCAGTTTCCCATTGGCTGATAGCATTGATGCGAAATATTTAAATCGTTCAGTTCTGGATCTTCGGCGTGTTGCATGGTTATGACTCAGTATTCTTTACCGCCGGATCAAAGATGGCGTGTGGAGTCGGCGCTGGGTTTTTCTCGAATACACACAGCGAATCCACATTATATGGTCTCCAAGGTTTCGCCAGTGTATTCCAGGCGGAAGTATTGGCGATATTGAAAATCTGTCGATGGCTGGAGCGAGATTCGAGCCCCAAGCGTAACATAGCCATTCAGACCGGCAGCCAAGCGGCCATCAAGGCCTTGTACTCAACGACGACATCTTCTAGGCTGGTGGGACAGCGTTGAACCATCTGGGCGGCATGCTCAAGGTCACCCTCCTCTGGGATTCCGGGCATAGAAACATAGAGCGGATTGAGCGGGCTGACGGATTGGCCAGGCGAGGCTCTGCTCTTGGCAGCACTTCGCTGAATATAGTCGGTGTTCCGTTGGCGGCTGTCGGGGCCGAGTCTACTCGCACTACCTAGCAGCCGCGGGCCGATGGCGAAGGCTTACGAGCTGTGCCTAGTTAAGGAGAATTTGGCCGCTTATAACAAAGCCCGATCACGAGAGCTTCTGTGCCAGACGCGTGTAAATGCATTCAAGATTACGGCGGTCTGCAGGAGGTACTGGCCCATAGGGGACCACGCCGCCAGGCGAACATACCCTACAAATCGCATTGCGAAGCTGCGGAGAAGGAAGAGAAACCCTCATGCACTTTCTCTGCGATTCCCCAGCTCTAGCTAGAGTCAGGGTACCGACACTGGGTAAACCATTCTTAAGGGACCTCAGAGAGATCTCTAGCTGTAGGGTGGGAGAGCTGCGTCCCTTCGTGACTGCTACCGGCTGGCTGTGAAGATCCGAGCCGACTAGACTCTGCCTCCCTGCTCCCATAACAGCGGTCACGGTTTTAGGAGTTTGTGGCATCAAAACAGCGCACCGAAGCGCTAATTGGGCTCCTCGAAGCGGCCGCTGATACCTACCCCCTACGCTCAGTTCTGGACAGGTGACTGCCGCTGATAGTGATTGTGTCTGTTTCATGGGGATCGCTAGTCGAAAACTCAACTTTATTCAGATTCAATCTGAGACCCAGTTGCGTGAGGCGATGATTCCATTTTTGGACAAGTTGCTCGAGATCATTTTTGCTATTAGACGCTAGGAAAACATCATCGGCATAAGTCAGTGTATAGGGCGCTGGTCGGTGGATGTCCCGTACCATCATACGGCATATACAACCATAGCAAGAACAAACAGGAGTGGTGAGAAGGCACTTCCTTGATGAACACGAACAGAGACACGAAGCGCTTTTGATATACCCGCCATACATCCAACTTTAACTTTCAGATTGTAGCGTTTTTCCGAGGTTTGTTGCTCGATCCGATCATGTTCTTTCTAACGACATTGGATGCATTTTTTCAGTCGGCCTGTCGCGGGAGCTGCCACCAACAGAGATCAGATGCGATTACATACAAATGAAAGATGGGTGCATATTCTGCTTCAATAAATATGGTCGTATAATGAGGACTCAAAATGTGCGCCCCAAAAAGGGTAGCAAGTCTCATTCTCAGAAACTTTCTAACCGAAAAATCTGAAAAAATCACAATGGTGTATCCGTACGAAATCGATGCCGCGAAATACAGACCATTCCGGTACCTGCCTAAATAAAGTTGATTATAGTATATGTTATTACTGCATTTTTGAAATTTACTCGGAAACATCCCTAAGTACAGTATAAAATTTGGCACGATTGTAAGTATTATAATGATATTGTATAATGCATAAATATATAAATGCTCACACAGAAAAATATATCAAAATTCTCGACACAACGCGTTTCACGTCCAGAGTGGAACTAATAATATTGCAGCTTGTCGTGGATGGTGTTTTCCATTCAACTAAAAAAAAAAACATTTAAAAAAAAATAAAAGGGTCTTTTGTTTCTTTGTGGTTTGCTTCTTCCCCTGAAAAATTTCATGCCGGCAATCCTACGGATTGAAGTATTAATGGCAATTATTAGAATTAGAATTAGCAAAATACAAATTGGACATTACGTTTGAACTAAGCGAAAAATGTTTATCATAGTACTGGCATTTATCTCCAGACTCCTATAACTGTCATTTTAATAACTCCACAACCCAAACATGTTTGCGATCTGACGCTCGGCGCTTCAGGTGTGAAAAGTTTTGCGTTTCCTTAGGAAGCTCAGAACTACGTAGTTGAAAAGTGAATTGAGCACTATTTTTCAACAATCATCCACCAACAATTTCCTTTGGAAAGTACTGTATCGATAAAAGCTAATTTCGCTTGCTTCACACTAAGGGTTTAGAAACATTGTTAGCAAGTATGCAAAGGTTGACATAAAAAAATTCAATAAAAGAATGGGGAATAGTAACTGCTTTATATATAAGGAATATGGAAAGCAGTTCCTTCATAGCATTTTAGTATTTACTCGTATGTCAATTATTCTCGTTAATTATGACCCCAATTGGTTTTACTATATTTACGGCTCAAGATGTAGTAAATTCACGCGAAGTTGATAAGTTTAAACTGTTACAACTAAGACATATAGCAAAACTTCCACGAAACCAGTAACAGCTAACATCCGCCATACTATTCCAAAATTGGGTGCTCCTAAGAAGATTGGGCGTCAACCCCCGATCTCGTTACATTGGGTTTCAATCTCGGTTACCCTGGGTGTTTCATATCCTTTAAGACCTTTATGGAGAAAACATAATTGAAAATACTAGCGAATTGGAATGCTGTCTTCTATTATGGGATTGGGATCGTGTACTCATTGCAATTCCCAAACGATCAATGTGGCTAAGCATTTGCTAATATGCAATATTTTATCATTAAATTCAATTATTATTGTCTATTCTGCTGAGATGACCAGCAATATTCAGATGTTTTCTGGCAATTGTTCTGGTAATAACTATCGTAACATGGTCTATTACTTGCTATTCGTCAGTATTAAGAATATTGTAAGGGGTGAAGGCTCTACTGACCGCTTCGAGTGATGACGGGCTTGACGCGCCCGAACTCTGATATCGAGCCAAATCCCGAGAAGTTCAACATAGTTACGCCGCGATAAGAGAGGATTTGCTATTGTTTGATCAGGGAAGCGAAATATGCCACAGATCGCAATGTTTTCAAAACACATACTGCATTACGAAAGAACTTACATGTGGTCGTACATCCTTCGATGGTCCTGTGAAGGATCCTCTTGTGGATGAAATGACTAGTGACCGTAAAATGCGGATGCAGAAGAGAAATCATTTTGACCATCAATACACTCAAACAGAGTAAAGCAGTTGGGCTTGACCGCTTCCCTCCAGAATTATTTACAGTTACTATGGATCTGCTACGGATAATGTTTTCCTAGCATCTAATACCAAAAATGATCTCTAGTAACTTGTCCAAAAATGGAACGATCGCCTCATGCAATATGGTCTCAGATTGAATCTAAATAAAACTGAATTATTGACAACCGACCCCATGAATCAACACCAACAGCTCTACTAAAAAACCCTATCTCCACCTCCACGTGGTGACCGTTGGGAGTTCTTTCTTATCGAAAAACTGCAGACGGTGAAGGATGAAGGCGAGCTCCCCGCGCCTAAAATTGTACCAACCTGGTGCTCCAGGTTTTGGGTAGGGTAGGGCTGACAACCCTACATGAAAACCGAAGTTACAAAGCCACAACAGGAGCCTCGGACTGGACGGATAACACAACGACGAGGCCGGCAACGACAAAGGAATAACGTATTTTCTCGTGAAACGTGCGAACCCTGTATAGAGATGAAGCTGCCAAGCAGCTAGCCGATACCCTGTTCCAATCTAGGGCTGATGCAACAACGTTACAGGAGATGCATTGGACAGGGACCGGTTGCTTGGAGAAGAGTCATTACACCATATATTATAGTGGCCATCCAGTAAACCATGTGCTCGGAGTAGGTTTCTTAGTCAGCCAAAAAATGATACCTGCTGTTATCGGTTTTAATAACATAAGCGAACGGCTATGCACTCTGCGCTTGCGAGGCAAATTTAGAAATATAAGCCTCATTAACATTCACGCCCCTACAGAGGAGACTGCAGAGTCGGAGAAGGATACCTTCTTTGAGGCAGTAGAACGAACCTTCGAAGCCTATATGATATCAAAATCATACTTGGGGATTTTAACAGCCAAGTAGGGACGGAGCCCGCATTCAGGTGATACTTTGGCTCTTTTAGCTTACAACAAAATACAAATGATAATGGACTGCGGATTATTCAATTAGTAGTGTCACACGAAATGGTTGTTGGAAGTACCTGGTTTGCGCGGAAAACGGTCTACAAACATACGTGGGCCTCTCCAGACGGAACCACTTTCAACCAAATTGACCACGTGTTGATCGAACGCCGCCACTTCTCAGCCTTGATCAATATCATAACATATAGGGGGCCAATATAGCTTCGAGCTCGAATAACAACACCATCCAGAATCCCCTCTGACAATCAGGTTAGAGTGAATACTGAAGCCATCCACAACACAGCCCTCCGCAATACCTTTAAGAGGGAAATGGATACCGCACTAACCGCAGTCAAATCATGAACCTGTCTGTATATGGTGCCCAAGCCCCAAAATACCCTTGAAAGGTAGAGGCATCTCCATCTACGATATTTGCACAAAGTAAGTTAATAATGGTATACTATTATGTTTTCGCGAAAATTGACTAGAAACCCCCCTTAAGTTTTCCCTAGACTTTGCAGTAAAATAGACAATATTAAGCACGATGTACCCAACTCTGATCAAAATCGTACTATGACTGATAAAGTTACAGTAGCTCAAACTTGTCTTCTCCGTGTAAATTTACTGCAACCCAAAATCCTAAATATTAATATCATACTAAAGTGAGTAGTTTAAAATGCTAAACATGGGCATTGCGGAATACGTACAAATGGGATACTTCTGCAATCAAGTATATTTACATAAGAAACAAACAAAATCTTTCATGCTTAAAGCTTCGACCTTCCGATTTTTAACACGTTCTTACCTGTTTTAGTACTTGCAGATCGTCAGTGCTTATTTTATGGTCGCATTCTACTATAAGCTTACCTATCATAAATTTGGTAAGTTTTCGGGAGTGTGGATGTGGTGGGGGAGAGCAAACTCTTTGAACAGTCACATCCTAGTGGTCCATTGTACTTGAAACCCGGGGAGTACGTGATAGCCACTTCTGCCTCCTTAATACACTCCCTGAGTCTAGCGACCGACTATCCGATATACACCTTTGGTCAATCTGCGCAAGCGAATGTATAAGTACCGCTCACCCCATATACCCTTTTCTTGCTCTTCTCCCTGGAAAGCTGAGATTTTAGCTGCCATATTCGACTTGATCCTACTAGTTCTACGTCAATTTTTTCAATGTGGTTACTCTGTTCTATCCTTCGTACGTGTTTTCGAAACATCGTTTCAATGGTTGTGCTGTTGTACCCGTTCTTCCTTGCAGTGTCCATAATGTATTGTTTTTCAATCTGGAAGTCCTTTTTTGCGAGTGGAATTGTCAGGAGGCGGTGAATCATCGTTTCATAGGCTACCATTTTATATTGGTAACTATTAAATGAAGAGGCCGGGATTGTTTCCTGGGTGCTGGTGAGTTTCCTGTAAATAGAAATACAAATTGCGCTCTGAGTGTAGAAAAGTACCCGTAATATTTATATATTTTTCATACTAACCCTTCTGAGACTTCACTTGACATATGTCCCCTAGAGCGATCAACACGTTCACGTTTTCTCGCGTTTAGATTTATATTTTGCTTGCAAAATTCATTTTTGTTGAAAAACTACTTTATATTCAATGTAATTTAATTGGTTTTGAACCAAGAAGTATTTTTGTTTTTATAGTAATGGGAAATAATAAAAGAGATATTAAACAAAAAAAAAAAAAATATAAGAAAATTCGAAAATTCAGTTTTTGGTAAAAAAGTTTGAATTACAAGTTGGAAACTCGAGGCAGGAAAAGAGCAATGTCACCGTTGTCGCTAAAAAAGCCACTCCGTTGTAGAAACAGGAGTCCTTTCATGGCGGCGACCCAAATGGCAGATAAACTGGGTGTGTGGTGTGGTGTGCTCATACTGTTGCCCCAAGGTTGAGAGAAAATAATTTAAAAATCCGAAATCCAAGAAAAAATCCTCTCATTACTAAAAGACATGTTATGCAGCGTCTACAGTTTGTCAGAGAGACCGAAAACGAGTGAGAGAGACCAAGAAATTGAGGAACATTTTATGGTCTGCTGAGTGCAAAATTGTTTTGTATAGTGCATAGACGGTTCAAACATTATGTTCTGGGATTGCTCTTCACTCTAATGTATAGCTCACATTCACTAGATCAACACAACCATGATTTCAAATGTTTATGTGAATATAGTGCAAAACATCACGCTGGCCTAACCTTTGACATACCAAAGACCCAGAGAGCGATTTTAGGTGATTCTGCAAGAACTATTAACAACAATCAAACGTCGATCTCCGTCTAATCGAATATTTCGGATTCGATTAAGTATCGCAGAATTTCCGCGTTGATGCGCCCATAGGCGGGCCGCATACATAATACATGTTCCGTGGGTCCCGATTCCACATTACATGAGGGACACGCAACATCTTTAAGAATGCCTATTTTGAATATATGGTCAGCTAGTGAATTGCGGACAGTTAGAATGACCACAATATTCCTGTTTGTTTTTCGACAAGAACAACTTTGCAGTATGTTTGTTTAGTTGTGACAGGAAAAGCTATGCATGATGTAATCAAATTAGCTTATGAGCTGCTCTCATTGCAGTACTCTGAAGAAACAAATCCAAGGGCTGTAAATTGAGTAACACATTTAGAGCTGTACCGGATGCCAGCATTTTAACGTATAGACTTAACTACAGTCCGCAAACTAGGATTATTAAAAATATTAAAAGGTAAATTTTTGGGGTCGTCTTAAACTTTTTTTGTGAATTTCGGTGTCTTTTCAAGGCAAGAATAAAAAAAACTACTGAATGACTTGCAATTATCCTAGTTTGGTGACCGTAGAAATATGTTCTGAATAAGTCGTGAACATTTCAAAAAATTTCGTTGGATAGATTTTCGACTATGGTGGCAGCGGATTTTGAACATGCAGTTTCGAGAAAAACATTTAAAAAGTAGCATGGGATTTTTAGCCATAAAATCTTAACTGATCATTAATCTTCTATACTTAGTCCATAAACCATAGGTTTCTTCAAGAAACACATGTACAGCCTTGGCTTCAATTCTTGTCCTTTTAGCGAAGTCATTCGAACGTCATTTGGACCGATAAATACGAGCTTTATTAAGGCGATCGACATAAATCTGGTATGTGACTTATCACGTGTTTGACACTATAATTTTCGAACGACTCCGTATATCCAAAAATCACTTTGCCCATATATTCGACACTATATCTAGATACAATTGATGCCTAAAAATTAGATTCCGCGGATCGGGCACACGGGATGGCCCCCTTAAATATCAAGCAGGAAGGTTGAATTGCCCCTTCTGGGTTTCATTTGGGGAAATTATAGCCGATCAGAGAGCGAATATTCGGAATTCTATATAAGTATCTAAATACATGTTATTTAAATAGGTTACATGAAAAATCGAAAGCCGTGGAGATTGACTGGTCACGAACAGCTTGGACCATGGAAGGTGTACTTTGTCGAAGTTGGTTCAGCTTCCAACTCAATTGTGTTCATTAATAAAAATCCATATTTCTGGTGAACACACATGAGAGGGTGTTTATGCGTGCATATGTGATAATCATACATCAGAGAAATATTTGAGTCTCTTAAATTATGGCAAGCATTAACCGAAATATGTTTGCAAACTTTGAGTTTCTGTTTGTAATTTACACGGAAACTGTTTATCCTGGAATCCGCAAACACAAACTTACTCAAAACTACCAAGTCATTAGCACTTTGCCGTCATGTTAACATTCTGGGAAAGTTGAAATTTGAATATCCAAAAGCGTGAATATGTGCGACCTCGACAACAGATTTATGATAATCCTTTGTTTAGCCAGCCGAATAAACTGTCCTTTTCTATGATTTTAGTGGCGCCAAACTTATGAAATGACTCTAATTTCGCATGGTGGTTTTCTACCAGCGAAACACTTTTACAACCATTTAATTTCTCCCCAACCGAACATACATAAAACAACCCTTCCAACAGGCAACATCCAGTCAAATATGTCAACGCCTTGCAAAATTTAACTTTTCAAGAAAGTTTTCGTGTTGCCGAAAAAACTCTTTGTATTGTTGCTCCTGCTGAGGGAATATAATTTTATTCGAGAGCCGGACATGAATATTAATTGTCTTCAACTTTGCTTTTGGGACAGGCAGGAACTTTCCAAGGAATCGCAGTCATTCATTTGGTTGTGAAAAATACAGAAATGTTAGGCAAATAATTGTCCTAGAAGAAAGGAATCTGTTTTAATTGTTGTCGACTTACGTTGGAGTTCAAGGATATTCGTAGGGTAACTACGCTCTTCTGCAAACATGCATATACGTAGGTACATCTATTCATGGTCATAGAAAGTGGATGGGTTAAGTTAGTAGGCGAAACTGCGAAATTTTGTTGCCTGGTAGTACGGATAGCTAAAATTGTGCTCCTACAATGAATTGTGTTACCCTCTGGGAACGCTCCTCGGGAGAAGAGATACATATCTACTGACCCACTAACAAAAGTTTCTTTGTCGTATCCCAATTTCGAAACTGAGCCACACACCTGGCAGTTCCCATCCGCCCTATGTATGTGCTTGTACACCTTGAATTTGCATAATTAAATGGGGATATCCACATCTCACATTGCAAATTAGCAGCTTAATTATGCACACTTTGTAGCTTTATAATCACATTATCGCCTCTCTATATTCTTGGGGTGATTGCAAAGAGGACTCTCCGCATTATCCTTTCATTGCATGCTAAACTTGGATCAACTGCTTATCACAAATATCTCTGCAAGTCCTGTCAGGCCCTTGCGAAGGCTTGTTGTTTATTTCATTTCAGTTTAAAGTTTAACGCCTAAATCAACCCAATTGCTCCTCATCACGACTACATTATTACTTTTCGAGTAAGTGCGAAGTAGTTGCAAAGTAAGTTCCAACTTCTCTAAACATGTTTTAAATTTATTATGCGAGTTCAGCACTCGAGATGTGTTGCTAATGTCCTCGCCCATCCCTCATGTTACTGGATGCATGTCCGCAAAGAGGCTCATGTGTGTATTTGTATCTAGGAAAGGTCGAAAAATTGGATTTGCGCTTGACGTTCAGATGAAAAAGGTTAACGTTGGAATAGTTGGGCATGAAGAAAGTTTTTGTCGGGAGAAACATTGGACGGAACTATTTAAAAAAAAAATCTATACATATTCGTATCTTATACATATGGATCAACTCCATCCATGAGATGCTCACCAAGTTTCTCTGTGGCCTTGTATTTTTCTCCCTTGGCAACAAGGGACCATTTGTGGGGCTGACAGCAGAGGAAAGAAGTCCTCACTGAAAGCTGAGTGGTCCCTGAATTGAAACGTAGAAGCACTAGTTAGAATGTGCATATGTGCGTGCCCCAGGGCATGACTGTTAGTCCAAAGGAAAATAAATCTTCCCTTACTTCAAGACAAGTGAGGACTGCTTTTCTGTCTGTGTAAAATTTGAAAGGAGCAATCGAATGTTAAAACGTCGTGATCCATTTTTAGTGGGACTATTAATAAAGTACGTAATTTTTGTTAGTACCCCCCTTTCTTCCTTTTGTGGAACTGGATGGTTGGATGGATGGATGATTGGTTGGTCTTGCTTTATATTCACATTCCTATTATACCAGGAATTTCGATCCCTGGCACTGCAATTTGTATTGTCTACATTTATGTACTGGGTTTTTGATTTCCACAAAAAAGTTGTCGGGCTACCAATTAATCACCCGATGTCATCAGAGAACTAACCTGGAACCGTTTGATACGTTACTTTGTGTTAACCCGAACGCTCTCCTCCCTTATGGGGATTTCGAGTTAGAGAATTCTTTTTACTAACGTGGGGGGGGGGGGGGGGAGGTGGGGAGAAAAGGGTATTTGTTGATTCGAAAACGGTCAAGCTCAATCTGCTTCACAGGTAGAAGAAATCGAACTTAATTCCTAACACGGTTCCATTCTGATTACATTGTGAGGAGAGAAGTCCTCTGTGGCTGCATAAGGTGCTGAAGATTCCAATCCCTCCTTTGAAAAATACGCAGTCGGGGAATCGTGTCATCACCATCTTGTCCAGGTAAGACTAAGACTGGCGTTAAGAAATAAATATAAATAAATGTAAAGAAATAATCTCACCACGCTTATGGATCAAACACGTGCCTAAGTTGCCGATGTACCGTTCCGTCCATTTGTCTTGTAACTCTTTTTCCCAAGGGAGTTACCATTTATCCAATGTACGCTGTCATTCCTCATGAGCAACCTTCCTGAGTCTTCCTCCTTGGCGTTTGTAAAAAATTTTGCTTTCCTTTGCAAACGGGGTAACAGAGTTTACTCCCACGATTAACATACCACTAAGTTCACCGTTTTTGTTCTTACGCAATGCGATTATGATGCACCACCTTGCCAAAAGAATTACCCCATACCGCCATGTAGTAAAGTAGAACGGATTACGTTCCATTTATGAGAAGGCATCGAATGCCAGAGGTAGGACTCTTAACATTTGTCATTAGCCGATTTAAGGTGGGCACTTCTGCTGTAGTCTTAGTCACTACTATTTTGACTTGCTCGAAAGAGCTCCTTTTCAAGTTGAGTGTCAATGCAGGGTACTTAACTGTTGGTCTTAGGTCTATAATCCTCTCGCCTATCACCACAGCAGATTCGGAATTATCACTCTAATCAAGATGGCCACTTGCCTTTTTTCCATCCTCTTATCCGACGCATTAAACTGCCAAGTCTAGTTTGTACTTGCTCAACCGTGTGTCCACCAACCAGTGCCGCGACATCATCTGCACAACCGATCATACGCAATTCTTTTTCTTTCTTTTTTGAACGCGGCGTTTCAAATATCCTAAGATGTTTCTGCTGTCCTTCCAGCGTAACATAGAGTAATTTCTAAGATGATGCCTTCTTATCCACAAGAGGAACTTAATACATTTTTTAGTGTGCCTAGCATATCCACCCATCTTACAGAGTTCAAGGCTTTTTTGCCATTTACCGCTTCAGAGAGCACTACTCGTTGAAATCGACGGCTGTGCGCCTCAGTTCAATAAACTGCATGCACGACCTTCATGACAGACAATGAAGTGCCGTAGGCTGTAGTTATCAGGTTTACAACTGAATTTACGGCAGTGTCAGCCGCACCTCCTCCAATCCACAAATTTTCCTCCAGTCTGGCCTTCTGGGTTCCTAGGACTTCAACGAATATTTCGATATTTACCTTGGCAACGTCCCATACATAGACAGGGAAGTGACTAGTGCACATATTCATTGATTGACACCTACTTGGAAATCTTCCTGAACACAACAGTAATTCCGACGTAAAAGTTACGTCGGAAGTTTTTCCTTTGCAGCCTGGGCGCCGTATAGCTGGCGTGGATGCGGAGTTTAAAAGTACTAGTCCCTTTCTCGTCATTTTTCCAAGATCCATTTCCCTCTGGGTAATGTACCTTGGCATTGACCAACCAGGATCCGCGCCTCTGTGCCCAGGGCAGCTCCTTTAAAGCACCACGCCTATGCCAGAATTTCGGCTTTTTAGACTTGGTGTTAGACAAATGCTCAAAAATCTTATCACTAAACTCCGGATCGACTAAAGCCACCTCCCCGGTAATGAGCTCGAACCCGTTGCACCTGATAAGTCGAGATGCCATAAGGCTTAATCTTTGTTCCGCTGAAAAGCACTAGATCATCGAACCATGTTAGTTGCGCCCTAGCTTTAAAGGCCAGATATCATCTTGCCAATGAAGAGTACCTGGACCTATTCTACTCTAGATAGGTCTTCCTCTTTTCGCTCTTCCCAAATTTTGCTCTTCAACCTTTCCGCTGATACACCACACCATACCACGGGCCAGTGCCAGTGCAGGGATCGCAAAATTCAGGTATACCTTCTTGGGCCAAAATTATATCTAACTGAGCAAAAACTTCTAGAGCTCCTAAGACTGCATCTCTTTGCATTCGCTTGCCTGCTGCTGCTGGTTGAAGCATTGAAGTCACGGGCAATCACTTTTCTGCTTCGTCCCTTTTAATCGAGAAGAAGATTGTCTAGCATTTCCTCGAATTCAGACACATAAGCACCACTTATTTTCGTCCACTTCTGCGCTGTCTCTGCAAATAATCGTAAAGTCTCGTATTGAGAACCACCATTCTTATACGCGAGATTTTTCTTTTGTAAGAAGTGGAAAACTTCAAAAGAGTAACTATAGAGTTCACGATCCCTGAGAGTGTGGGGGGAGGAGGGGTTTACCCACTCAAACCACATCTCGCCAAGCTATGACTGGAATTTCTCCATCCAGCAGCATCCATAGCAAATTTAAGTTTCCTTTTCATTGGGAAAACACGGTGTGGTCGTTCCCACCACGTGAGTTGGCTTCGTTGGGGAACTGGCTTTTCCTCAGTAGCTTATATCTTGGTCTTAGGCATCCTTTATATTAGCAAATCGTTTGGCTTTACCCTTTTCAGTTGTCTCGTTGTATCAACAATCTCAGATCCCTATACAGATCCTCATTACGAATGAACTAGGGAGTGTCTACTATACTTCTGGGCACTTTATTTTGGAATGTTTGTATGACCTTTAGCAGCTTATTGTCGATGGTCAGCTGGGAATTCCTCCCCAATAGCCAGTACATTTGTCTCAGTCTGGTATTTAGCCCTTCTTCTTTCTGGCTACGTACGAATGAAGAAGACGTGCATAAGATTTTCCCAAAAAAGATGAGCACAAAACTTTTATAAACGAAGCGTCTAACTTGGACATTTGATTCATCATCATCATCAACGTCGCAACAACCGGTATCCGGTCTAGGCCTGCCTTAATAAGGAACTCCAGACATTCCGATTTTGCGCCGAGGTCGACCAATTCGATATTCCTAAAAATTGTCTGGCGTCCTGAACTACACCATCGTTCCATCTTAGGCAGGGTCTACCTCGTCTTCTTTTTCTACCATAGATATTGCCCTTATAGACTTTTCGGGTGGGATCATCTTCATTCATACGGATTAAATGACCCGCCCACCGTAACCTATTCAGCCGGATTTTATCCACAACCGGACGGTAATGGTATCGATCATAAATTTCGTCGTTCTGTAGGCTACGGAATCGTCCATCCTCATATAGGGGGCCAAACATTCTACGGAGGATTCTTCTCTTGAACACGGCCAAGAGTTCGCAATTTTTCTTGCTAAGAACCCAAGTTTCCGAGGAATACATGAGGACTGGTAAGATCATTGTCTTGTACAGTAACAGCTTTGACCCTATGGTGAGACGTTTCGAGCGGAACAGCTTTTCTAAGCTGAAATAGGCTCTGTTGGCTGAAAATAACCGTGTGCGGATTTCATCATCGTAGCTGTTGTCGGTTGTGATTTTCGATCCTAGATAGGAGAAATTATTAACGGTCTCAAAGTTGTATTCTCCTATCCTTATTCTTCCTGTTTGACCAGTGCGGTTTGATGTTGTTGGTTGTTTGGTTTTCGGTGCTGACGTTGCCACCATATATAATACTTTGTCTTGCCTATATTGATGTGCAGCCCAAGATCTCGCGCCGCCTACTCGATCTAGATGAAGGCAGTTTGTACGTCTCGGGTGGTTCTTCCCAAGATGTCGATATCGTCAGCATAGGCGAGTAGTTGGGTGGACTTAAAGAGGATCGTACCTCTTGCATTTAGCTCAGTATCAAGGATCACTTTCTTGAGGGCCAGGTTAAAGAGGACGCATGATAGGGCATCCCCTTTGTCGTAGACCGTTGTCGATGTCGAATGGTTTTGAGAGTGATCCTGTTGCTTTTATCTGGCCTCGCACATTGGTCAGGGTGAGCCTAGTCAGTCTTATTAATTAAGTTGGGATATCAAATTCTCTCATGGCTGTGTATAGTTTTACCCTGGCTATGCTATCATAGGCGGCTTTAAAGTCGATGAAAAGATGATGCAACTGATGTCCATATTCCAAAAGTTTTTCCATCGCTTGCCGCACAGAGAAGCCTGATTTGTTGCTGGTTTTCCTGCAGTGAAACCTCTTTGGTATGGGCCAATGATGTTCCGAGCGTATGGATCTATCTGGTCTAGCAAGATAGGGTAGAATACCTTATAGATGGTACTCAGCAACGTAATACCTCTATAATTGCTGCACTGTGTGATATCTGCCTTGTTATGTATGAGACAGATAATGCCTCGTTGCCAATGGTAAGGCATTGATTCGCTGTCCGATACCTTGAGCACAAGTTGATGAACCACTTGGTGTAACTGGTTGCCTCCATATTTAACTAATTCGGCTGTAATTCCATCGGCTCCTGCGACTTATGATTTTTAAGCCGATGAATTGCACGGACTGCACTGGAGTAAACCATGGATGTTTGTGAACCGCTTCCTGCGTAAACCAGGTACTTCCAACAACCATTTCGTGTGATACTGCTAACTGGATAATACGCAATACGTTAGCATTGGTATCCCTATGTAAGCTATGGCAGCCGACGTATCGCCTGAACACGGGCTCCGTTCCTACTTGATTGTTGAAATCTCCAAGTATGATTTTGAAATCTGTGTGTGAAACAAAACCTTACTAGAATCGAGACGGTGTCTGTCTGTCCGTCTGTCTGGCTGTCTGTCTGTCTGTCTGTCACACCCGATTTATTCAGAAACGGCTGGACCGATTGTCACGAAAATTGGTGGGAGTATGTAATCTGGTGTTCCCTTTACATGTGGTAAGTGGCGCCATCTTGTGTTAAGTTTAAGGGGGCTCCCCATACATGTGAATGGAGGGTGCAAATTTTTTTTTCACAGAATGTAGCCATGTGAAATGAAAGGTCTCAATTAGTACTTTTGGAAACTGGTTCAATATTTGATATTGGATGAAAGATGGAGGAGCGAGGGCTCAAAATATGACTCCTAAAAAGTGTAACAGGTCTCATTCTCAGAACTTATCCAATCGAAAAATCTGAAAAAAATCACAGTGGTGCATCTCTACGAAGTCTAGGGCTCAAAATATATCCGGTTCCGATATCTGCACAAATAAAGTTAATAATAGTATATTTCCACATTTTAGAAATTTACCCGGCACCCCCCTTATGTTCATCCAAGAAGTACAAAATTTGGCATGTATGTAATGAAGAACATAATGCACAATTTGGTCAAGTTTGAAGAAAATCCAATTATTATTAACAAAGTTATAGGGAGTGAAACTTTACAATTTTTTGTGAATTTCGTGCACTCTACAACCCGCATGACGTCATGATCACATATCAATTCGTCAATACCAGAACGAAATGAGTTCCTGTGAATGGGGTCGGAAAGAATTATTTTGTTTTAGTTTTTTAGTTATTTGTCAGCCAGACATGTGTGTATGTAGGTATATAATATATGCGTGCTAATAAACTTTGCGGGTAGTGGCTAATTCAAAGAGATATAAGAAGTAAATCGGAAATATGGGTACTATCAAATTGCATGTGTGTATATATGTGTACAGTATTCGGAAATAGGCAGTTTGTTTGTTTATGGTAAGCGTAATATCTATGGCTGTAATATGTAGGTATGTCTCGTAGTTTGGAAAAATATGAAGGATTATGTTGGATTTGGGGCTATATACGGATAGAAAAATGTGCGTTGAAATTTCGTACATAAAATGAACACAAAACCTTTATATCCGAAGCGCGAGCTTCCGGTATTCCGACTTGTTTTTTTTTGGTGATGAGAACGTTCTCTGTCTCATTTAAGGTAATGTCATCAGGGAAGCCCAGTCCTTTGTGCATGCACTATTGTGGCAAGTATATCGATTTTATAACTAAATTTCTGCTACTGCTTTGGCTATTCGATTTGATATATTACGGAGACTGTGCATTCTGGTCGTTCCTCGATATATCCTCGTTCACAACCTTAGCGTTGAAATCCCCCTATTGGGCATTGCTTTTTGACTTTGTTGTTTTTCTCAGTTGGGGCGTGTATGTTGACAAGCCATATATTAAACAAGTCGGGAAACCGGAAGCTGGACGCTTCAGGTACGAAAGGTTTTGTGTATTTCTTAGTACGTAGCACGTAATATTTGCATATGTCCACTTTCGGGTGATATTGACATTGATAGTCTTCAATTTTCAAAGAAGCAACAACTTCAACGTATTATAAATTTGTTAGTAATAGTGCGATTTCCATCAAACTTGGTACGATCATGCTCTACGTTATAGCCTACATTACTACAGAATTTCGTGCCGCTAGGATGAATTTAAGGGGGGTTTCCAGCCAATTACAAAAAATTATAATAATATACTATTATTAACTTTATTTGAACAGATATCAGTATGAAAGGTATTTCGGAGCCCAGGCACCATATAGTGGCAGCCTCCTGATTTTTTTCAGATTTTTCGGTTTGGTAGTTTCTGAGAATGGCCCCCTTAAAGAAATGATCACTTTCAACCCCCCGCACTCCCCATGTTACAAAGAAATGTCAAAACTAAGACCGGCTTCGAAAAGTACTAATCGAGACCTTTAATTTGATACCCCACATGACTATATTTGATGAAAAAAAAATTTACACCCCCCTTTTGCATATATGGGGACCCCCCCTTAAATTCAACGTAAAAGGATGTAACTCACTGTATGTGTGAGCGTTCACAGTTCTCACCTTTCTACCAAATTTGGTGTCAATCGCTATAACCGTCTCCGAGAAAAATGCGTGTGACGGACAGACAGACAGACAGACAGACAGACAGACAGACAGACAGACAGACGGACAGACAGACAGACAGACAGACAGACAGACAGACAGACGGTAAACCGATTTTAATAAGGTTTTGTGTTTACACAAAACCTTAAAAACTTTGCCTTGGTGCGGAGCGTGCGCAATCTTTCGTGTATAGGTTTGAAGACGAGAACACTTACGTTAAAGTGAAAGCGACTCCAAACTAGATGCTACCTTGTACTTACTGGCGTGTTGAACCGGATTTGTTTAGTGATGTAACATCCCAGGATTCAATTGCGTAGTCGTTTATGCGTTTGCGCGATCGTTTCCTTGGAATCAATTCTGGCCGAACTTGTTTGTCCTGCTTCTGTTAATAATGTTGGACTTTTTTGTTGAATTACGGGTTGTAGATCCATCGAATCCTTAATCTGGAAGACCAGTTCAATTGAATTAGACACCCTTCACGAATGGGCGTGATCGGGAAGGTTGCAGTATGGCGAAGTTACCCCAACTAAATTGTGCGTTCGCCTCTGCTTTCTCACTTTCCCGATCACTAGTACCCTTACTAAGGATTTTACTAAGTAAGGTTTAATGGCTCTTTTCCAGGAAACCATCTCTTGGTGCACTTTGACATAAGCCTTATATTGGGACAATGTAGTAACGTTTAGCAACTGAGCAGCTTTCGGTAGCACATGTTCCATGAGAAAATACGTAAATTGTTTGTCTTTTTTTTCTGCCGGGTCCGTCGTTGTAAAGTCAATCTAGTCCAACTACGGACTGATTTTGTACTTAGTTACAATTTTTAAGGTTTTCTGTAAACACAAAACCTTTTTAAAATCGGTTTACTGTCTGTCTGTCTGTCTGTCTGTCTGTCTGTCTTTTTTTTTTTTTTTTTTTTTTGAGGAGGTGGAAATCTTCAAAAGACACTGGCCTGGACACGCCAGCGTGTGGGATTCTTACCCACTAAAACCACCCCCGACTCCCTCCAAGCCCCGTGGAACCACCGTACGGTATTACATCACAGGGCGGAGTCAGCTCATTTTAGCTTCGTCCCCTTTCGTCTCTACGCGGCGTACGTAACCGCGCTTTTCTGATCTCCTCTGCCTTTCGCAGTTTGCTCTGGATAGATACGACCATAGAGTTGATCGCATCCCAGTCTTCCTGACATGTTAGCATTCTTCGCACCAGATTCTCTGGCACGAGCACCTCTCCTAAAGTCTCCTCTAGGCTCTTCCTTTCCTCCACAAACCTTGGACAGTGGAAGAATACATGCTCTGGGTCCTCTGGGACTCCACCGCAGTTTGGACAATGGGGTGAGGTATCCAGTTTAAACCTGAACAGGTACTGGCGATATCCTCCATGCCCCGTGAGAAACTGAGTAAGATTATAATTAATCTCACCGTGCCGTCTCTCCAACCACTCCTTGATGGCAGGGATGAGCCTGTGTGTCCACCGACCCTTTCCCGAGCGTTCCCAACGCTCTTGCCATCTATTTAACGATCTCTCCCTTTCGGCGTTCTTCGTCTGCGATAAAGGAGAGGTAGACTTCGCATTATATATATTCGTCATCTCGTCTGCCAAGATGTCAATGGGCATCATTCCAGAAATGACGAATGCTGCATCATCTGAGACAGTCCTGAATGCCGAGCACACTCTTAGGGCTGTTCTTCTGTAGACTGAACTCAGTTTGTTACCGTTAAATGTAACCTGCAATGCCTTTCCCCAAACTGGAGCTGCATAGAGCAGGATCGAACTCACCACCCTCGCTATAAGCAACCTGGAAGCATGCCGTGGCCCTCCCACGTTTGGCATCATTCTTGCCAGGGCCACACTCGCAGTGGATGCTTTGTCATAGACATACTGCACATGTGCTTTATAGCTAAGCTTCCCATCTATCATCACTCCCAAGTATTTGATCGCAGGCTTAGAAGTGATGATATGATTCCCAATTTGAATACGGGCAAAATTTCTTTTACGGCGCTTGGTGATAAGGACCGCTTCCGTTTTTTCCTCCGCAAGTGTCAGACCAGAACTCTCAAGCCAACCCTTAACAGCACTGATCGCTTCGCATGAGTATAACTCAGCATCTTCGAGATGCTTTGCGACAACAACCAGCGCTATATCATCGGCGTAGCCCACCACCGTGGCTTCCTCCGGAAGGGGAAGATTAAGAACATCGTTGTACATGATGTTCCACAGCAGTGGGCCCAGTACGGAGCCCTGTGGGACACCCGCGAAGACAACGTACTCTTGGGGTCCGTCATCGGTGTCATACCAAAGCCTCCGTTCTTGTAAATAGCTGTTGATAATAGCTGCAAGATAAGCGGGAACACCAATCTTCGCCAGAGATTCCCGTATTAGGTTCCAATTGGTCGAATTGAATGCATTTCTCACATCCAGGGTCACCACTATGCAGTATTTGCTAGTACTGCCCCTTCCGTGGATTGCATTTTCGGCCAAGCCAGTAACCATTTTGATGGCATCAATGGTTGATCTGGCTTTACGGAACCCATACTGCCGATCTGAGAGACCTCCCTGGCTCTCAACAATCGGGAGTAATCTATTATAGATGACTCGCTCTAGCATTTTGCCCACAGTGTCCAAAAGACAAATAGGTCTGTAAGAGGTTGGCTCACCTGGTGGTTTGCCAGCCTTAGGCAGTAGCACCAACTTCTGTCGTTTCCATGATGTAGGAAATATCCCCTCGGACATGCACGCTTCGAACAACTCAGCGAACATGTCCGGTCTGGATTTCACGGCAAGCTTAAGGGCCTTATTCGGCACGCCATCCAGACCCGGAGCTTTATTATCTCCTATCCTAGTGCAGATCTCCAGCAGCTCGTCACTGGTGACTGGCGGTATTGCCGTGTCGTTCAGAGGTCGCTGGAAGCTGTCTACGCCCTCCTCTTGCTGAGGGAATAACCCCTGGATGATTTCTAACAAGAGTGTAGGACACGTGATCTGCGGGGATGATCGGCCTCTGAATCGCCCCATCCCGATTCTATAGGCGCTCCCCCACGGGTTTACGTCTGCTTCTAAACAGAGCTCCTTAAAGCATTCCCTCTTGCTCCGTTGGATGGCGAGCTTGAAGGTTTTGCGGGCTTCCTTATAGGCGCGCTCTTTTTGCCCTTGATCAATTCTGCCTACCGCTCTTTGAGCCACTCTTCTGGCTCGGTGACAGGCTGATCGAAGGCTGGCCAGTTCAGCATTCCACCAGTAGTTTGGTCTTCTACTGGGGAATGAGCACCTCCTCGGCATGGACGCGTCACACGCTTTGGCGATGCATTGGGCCACATGAACAGCTCGTTCCGTAGAGGCGCCTGCTTTATTAGGTTGGTCTAACCACACCTCCGTAAAGGTCTGCTCATCCAGAGCTTTAGCGGACCAGCCTGACATCTTCCTCGGTTTCGGGCATGATGATCTTATGCCCGGTGACTCCACCCATAGCCCAAAGAAGATTGCCTGGTGATCGCTGTGGGTGTAGTGGTTGCTGACACACCAAGACATACCACGTGCCAGTGCAGGGCTGACAAAAGTTAGGTCTACGATTGAGGTAGACCCCCCTTTCTGAAAGGTGTTTACACATCCTTCGTTGGCCAGAACGACATCCAACTGTGCGAAAGTGTCTAATAGACTGCGGCCCCTTGCATTTGTCTCTCTGCTACCCCACTCACGGGCCCAAGCATTGAAGTCACCAGCTATCACCCTTGGACTACGACCCCTTGCGTCGAGAACAAGGCTGTCAAGCATTTCCTCGAATTCGGGCAGTGTGAGGCTTGGTGGGGCGTAACAGCTGTACACATATACCCCGTTTATTTTCGCCCACACAAAGCCGCTGTATGTCTGATTCCCAGTACATTGGATGGCTTGTCGACCGCATGCCCATATCGCCGCTCCACCAGACGAATCTATAACCCACACGCCACCGTGACGGTTTTTATAGGGTTCGCTAATGATGGCAATTTCCACCTCGGATTCGTAGATGGTCTGCTCGAGTAAATCTTGTGCGACCCTACAATGATTGAGGTTTATTTGAATAAACCTCATTTTTTCATTGAAGTCAGCGCCTTCCTAAATTCCGGGCATTTAGCACTTCCGGCAATATGCCGGTAATCCCGTCCCTCACTTCCTTCGCATAATAAGCATTTGGGGTCCCTATTGCACGCTTTGGCAATATGGCCTTTCTCCCCACACCTTCTGCATCGATCGGAGCGATCAATGCCACTGGTGCATGCCTTCGCAAAATGACCAAACGCGAGGCACTTGAAGCACCTCTTTAGAGAAATCTGCTCTCTCAGACGGCAAACAACCCATCCGATTCGAACCTTCCCGGCCGCCAATAATTTCTGCGCGGCGTCCACTGGCAATCGCAATGTGGCCGTCTGAGTATTGCCATAGGCTTTCCGCAAACTCACAATGGACTCTTCGGCAAGTTCCTCCAACTTGAATTGTTCCATCAAGGCAGTGCAAATTTCTCCTTTGGATGTTACTTCATCGAGATCCTTGCACTGTATATAGACCTCATGTTTTTGGGTCCGTACTGTGACATTCTCCCCAAGTGAGCTCTTAACCTGAGCTCGGAAGCCATCAGTTTTCCCCAAGCTGGTTTTTTTCAGTTCAAACATGAGGTCACCCTTTTGGGTCCTTCGAATCTTGCTGACATTTCCGCCTAGATCTTTTAGGTCGGGGTCAGCTTTGACCTTTTTCAGTATCTCCGCGTAAGACAAACTTCCATTGCTGGAGATTACAATCGCTTCTGGGCGAATCCGCACTTTTGCCTTTTTCTTCGCCTTTTTCCTAACTACTTTGGTCCAACCACCTTTTTCATTCCCCTTGGATTTCGTCGAGTCGATTGCCGGAGCTCGCACTTGGGGGACCTGCTTTCTCTCTTCGGTGCCTTTAGTTCCGTTTTTCGAAGCTGTTTGCATGGCTTTTTTCCTCTTAGGCGCCTGTTGACTTCCCAGAGGATCCACATCTCCTTCCCGCACTCTCTTGTTTGGTGGCAGGCCGATTGCAACACGATTAGGTGTCACTTGGGTCGCTTGTGACACTGTTGGGGCAACAGATTTCGACTTGCCCTTGGAATTTTGTTCCTCCTGCTGCGATTTGTTGTAGAGCACTCTAATTGCTCTCACCATATTTTTTATGGCTTAGTGGACGTTGTGCTTGTCCTTGATGAACTCAGACAGCTCCACTATTTTTGCACCAAGCTGTGTGAAGGGTAATTCCTCTGCTTCAGGGCTCTGCTCTCCATGATGATTCCTACTAAATACTCCTTCACATTTGGCATTCATTGACCTTCCCTCCGTTTTATCTTTTTTGATGTTTGGCATTGGCGGAGATCTCAAAATTGACGAACTTCTTCTGAATGGGTCCTTTTCCTGGTCCTGGAGTACCTCCTGTTGCTGCTCCTTTTGAATCTGTGCGGTCGATGTTGTTGCTGTTTTTGTTGTCCAACGATCTGCTTTGAATTCACCCTTCTTCGGTTTTGTTACTGGTGTCCTTGGTAGAGTAGTACTTCGCTTGAACACATCCTTTTCCAAATCTAAAACACTTGTAGCATTAGATGCCACGGTGGCCAAGTTGTCCACCACCGAGGCACTGCGGTCGAGGGATATCGACGGCCGGGAGCCCGCTTGCTCACTCCCAAAAGCCGCCGGTACTGGGGTTCCGAGCCCCTGCACCGTAAGTTTACTCCTTCTCTCGTCTTCCATGGTGGTTTTATGTTCTGGGTATCCTTCCCATAGCCATTTTGGTCCACGCACCAGAGATGAGCAAACACTAGCCCATACACAGTCAGAAAAGAAAAGTGCATGAACACATATTTACACATCAATAGGTATGCCCCTATCCGCCACCTGGGGTCGCGCCTGATGGGAGATCTGGCAACTCCTCACAGGTCTGTCTGTCTGTCTGTCTGTCTCTCTGTCCGTCTGTCTGTCTGTCTGTCTGTCTGTCTGTCTGTCCGTCACACGCATTTTTCTCGGAGACGGTTGCAGCGATTGACACCAAATTTGGTGGAAAGCTGGAACCTGTGAAGGGCTCACGCATACAGTGAATTACATCCTTTTACGACGAATTTAAGGGGGGTCCCCATACATGCAAAAGGGGGGTGTAAATTTTTTTTTCATCAAATATAGTCATGTGGGGTATCAAATTAAAGGTCTCGGTTAGTACTTTTCGAAGCTGGTGTTAGTTTTGACATTTCTTGGAAAGGTGGGGAGTGCGGGGGGTTGAAAGTGACCATTCCTTTACGGGGACCATTCTCAGAAACTACCCAACCGAAAAATCTGAGAAAAATCAAGAGGCTGCCACTATATGGTGCCTGGGCTCCGAAATACCTTCCACACTGATATTTGCACAAATAAAGTTAATAATAGTATATTACTATAATTTTTAGTAATTCGTTTCAAAGCCCCCCTTAAGTTCATGCTAGGACCACGAAATCTCGCGGCAATATAGAGTATAACATAGAGCATGATCTTACCAAGTTTGGTGGAAATCGCACTATTACTAACAAAGTTATAATACGTCAAAGTTGTCGCTTCTTTGCAAATTCAAGACTATGAATGTCAATATCATCCGAAAGTGGATATTCTCACTTAATATATGCATATATTACGTGCTACGTACTAAGAAATACACAAAACCTTTCGTACCTGAAGCGTCCAGCTTCCGGTTTCCCGACTTGTTTACCATAAACGGGGGTCAGCCCTATCAAACCCTTAAACTGCAGGACTATTGTTTGTCCCGCTTTTCACCATCATCAATGGCGCAACAACCGGTATCCGGTCTTGGCCTGTCTCAATAAGGAACTTTAGGCATCTAGGTTTTGCGCCGAAGTGCATCAATTCGATATCCCCAAAAGTTTCCGAGCGTCCTGGCCTAGGCCATTATTCAACCTCAGACAGGGTCTGCCCCGTCTTCTTTTTCTACCATAGATATTGTCTTTATACACTTTTCGGGCTGGATCATCCTTACCCAAACGGATTAAGTGCCGGTCATGGTATCGCTCATAGATTTCGTCGTTATGTAGGCTACGGAATCGTCCATCCTCATGTAGGGGCCAAAAATTCTTCGGAGAATTCTTTTCTCGAACGCGGCCAAAAGTTCGTAATTTTTATGCTAAGAATCCAAGTCTCTGAGGAATACATGAGGAGTGGCAAGATCATTGTCTTGTACAGTAAGAGCTTTGACCCAATGGTGAGACGTTTCGAGCGGAACAGTTTTTTGTAAACTGAAATAGGCTCTGTTGGCTGCCAACAACCGTGCGCGGATTTCATCATCGTAGCTGTTATCGGTTGTGATTTTCAACCCTAGATAGGAGAAATTATCAACGGTCTCAAAGTTGCAGTCTTCTATCTTTATTTTTACCGTTTGAGCAGTGGCGTTTGGTGTTATTGGTTGGTTGGCTTTTCGTGCTGATGTTGCCAAAATATATTTTATCTTGCCTTCACTGATGTGCAGCATAAGATCTCGCGCCGACTGCTCAATCTGGGTGAAGGCAGTTTGTGCGTCTAGGATCGTTCTTCCCATGATGTCAATATTGTGGTGGACGTAAAGAGAATCGTACCCCACGTATTTACCTCAGCATCATGGATCACTTTCTCAAGGGCCAGGTTGTCCTAGACCGTTGTTGATGTCGAATGGCCTTGAGAGTGATTCTGTTCCTTTTATCCTGCCTCGTACATTGGTTACGATCAGCCTAGTCAGACTTATTATTAATTTAGGGGTGGGGAGATCGTTTTCATTCTTCTCTGTCTGTAGTTTTCCGCTAAGGAAAATTGCCAGCGATCATCACATGAAGATGGAGGTAGAATTTGTTCCACAGTTGTTCTTATTAGTTCAGCAGGAATTTCGCAGCTTTGTGCTCTATTCTGTATACCGAGCCGTGCTTTCTTCTTGGAACCTCTTCTACCTTTTGACTGATGAATGGTTAAATTGGTGGATGTAAATTGAGTTCACCTCTTATGAATTGTAAATATTGGTGCGCTCTTGGCCGTGCCCGAGAAAGGCTTTCCACATCGGACCACTTGTTAATTCTGCATTGCTTTAATAAAGTCATTATACGAGTATATACACTGACCGCAACTTATTTAATATTGAAAAAATATTTCAATTTAAACAGGTCGACATAATTTCTTTCTAATTTGATTAGGATTGCCACTTCATATTGTAGGGCCTCTACTTGGACGAACAACAATTTCTTTTCTCCTTTGTTCAATTGAAACCTTTGAAATTTTCACATTAATTAAGAAAATATTGATGTGAAAATTTCAAAGGTTAAGTTTTCGTTTTTTATATCGCTTCCTGTTGGACTTCCAGAATCAACTAGTTTCTTCCAGGAATACCCTAACGGACAAGGTTGACCATTGAACCTCACCCACTTTCTTAAACTGTCGACGTAAGACGCCACTCAACTGGTATCATCCGGCCTATGTTGCTGACGTTTTGAAATTTGTTTATGAAAACCACTAGCAACCATTGCGTGTATGCATATTTTCATATTCTAAGCCAGCGATGAGAACTTACCCTTCTTACCCCTACCATCCTTTATATATGATTCTACGTTTCCAGTTTGTGAAATTATTGGCTGAACAATCAAGGAATCGACTTCAGAATTTGCAGAAAAGAACTACTACATTTTGTACAGGTAATGGAATCAGTGGGAATGGTACACAGGAAACTTTAAAAAATAGAAGGTTTTAATGCTTTCTCTAATGAAAGGGTTTTCCTGTTACAGTTCTGTTTGTACTTTCTTTGAAAGAGAGACTGACGAGCATTAAATTCTTCCAGCAGTGATATCTTTATTCGTATTTTATGTAAAAAATACAAGAGGTACCGTAGAGGAAGTGATTATAATCTCAGAGGATAGAACGTTAAGTATAATCTTTTATTCAGCTTGTCCTTCAGACAGCTCTCCGCACTCAAAATCCAATGAGATAGGATATAACAGACTCGGACAGTACGCTTCAGATGGAAATAGCGGATTCGGACAATACCCTTTGCAAATTTTCTGCCTGCTGCACAACATTTAATCAGTTTGTCCGTGCAATAAACTCAGGCGCGTTGAACAGGCCTCCTACGATCTAGAACTGGCTCAACCCTTACGGCTAGAATAAAAGTCATTCAAATCAAAACATTTATGACTTTGTTAAGTTTTCAGTAGGGGGAGTTGCTGGAGAGGGGTTTAATGCAAAATACTTGGGAGAAGGAATCTAGAAGAACGAAATTTTATATTAAAATTGCAGCAAAGGCAGCAGACGAGATGAGTCCCTTGAAGCCTTGAAATCACTCAACGACTTGCATTCAACACCGGAGCACTATCCTCATTTCATCTCGTTACGTTTCCACTTCTGCTCACCGCCGCATGTTCCTTACTGACTCTCCACATACCAGGAAATCCGCCATGAGGAAGTGACGGATGATACCTAATTTCTGCAGAAAATGAACCTTGAACTATTCCATACAAATTTTTTCTCGCCATTTCGCTGGAACTCTCCAAATATAATTCTAAACTTTTATATGACTCCATTCACGTAATGTCTACTTTAATGCAATGCAATTTTCGCCTGAAAGAAACCTCCTCGAAACAATTTCCAGCAGAAACTTTTTCTCAATCTAATTGGCACTTCCATACCTTCACGTAGATGATCAGAACAAAAGAGCTACACTCAAAGCTGACAGTAACGGATGTATCCTCGAAGAAAAAAAAGGGAACGAAAAAGACGTTAAAAAGAATGCTTGTTTGTGAAGAAGAAAGGATCCTTTGGCGGAGTTAACGCTTCCAGAATTTTTGCATTGAGGACATACACAACAAAAAGGGTATACCCTACCTATGAAAGCTTCGTTGGCATTTCACCTACACATTTTCTTCATTGTGTATTACATCGTTTTTTGTCGTTTTGCCTTGATTGATTACAGCCAGTAAGTAGAGGCAGAAGAATAACAAAAAGAAATGCCTGGAGCCGGGATCCAATCACTTTAAAAATCAATAAATTCAAAGAGCGAAGGACGGGCGACAGAAGGGAAACTGTTTTTTATGCTAACATATGCAAAAGGTATCTCCGCGAATGCTGCACAAAGTAAGACATTAATCTGTGGCGCGGCAGGATTCGCAGCATTTGAAATTTATTTCGAATGTTGTGAATACGAACGAATAGATGGCGCGGATCTATCCACTTTGCGGAGCTCGCCACGGGAATGGAGGACCGGCGAGAAAAGTGTGCCATGAGTTAGGGGCAGAAGAGAAACACATGAAGCGAGTCTCACTTCTGCCTCTAACGAGCATACGGTGACACGAAGTAAAGAAAGTTAAACATCTAAAAACTTTAACAAATGTAAAATATAAGTTCTACGGTTATTGAAATTAGAATCAGAAAGTTAAACATGTAAAAACTTTAACAAATGTAAAATATAAGAATTTAGACTGTCTGTACTTCACTGCAGGATTCTAATTTTTGAAAGCGTTTTGCATCTGGCACAGAAGTTATCAGTTAAAAAGTACGGAAAAAATAGAACTGATTAAGAAACAGAGAGCAAACAAACTAAAATGAATATCCAGGGAAGATTACAAAAAGAAAGCTAAAAATCCTCTTGTTAGCGAACAGCGTGTTCCGTTTGAGCCTTCCCCAGAAGGCCTAGAAGTGAACAATTTGTTGCATCAGCAAATCAGCCAAATGGAAAAACTCGGTAGTTTAGAGCTAGTGAATCAATAAACGCGCGAAAATTTGTTTACTATTTAGAAAAGTCCTCCGCGGAAACTTCCTTTGTAATCTTCCTAATTTGTTGTGGCAATGCTCCTTTCCCATTCTATTATGTGCCCCTGAATTATTTTGAGACTTTTGCGGAAATAGGTAGTATTGACGAAGATCCTTCAATATTATTAAAGCCACTGCGAGAGCTTTGTTATTGCCAACAGAAATATATACTCATGTATACATATTACATGTGCAACTTAAAAACCGTGTATTTGGAAATAACTTGATACCAAATATTAGGTTGTGGAAAAAGTAATGTCGTATTTTGTCAATAGATGGCGACACTTAAACATATCTTGTGTTGTACTTATCACATCGGGTCATACTATACGGCGATTTGAAGACGACAATCTGGGCTACAGGTGTTTTTTTGACAGTTTTATGATCGTATGTTTCAGTCTCAAGTTATAGCGCGTCAAAGATGGAGTCCACCAAGGAAAAAATTCCTCATATTTTACGTTTTTACTACCTGAGAGGTAAAAATGCAACGAAGGTGGCCGAAAAAATTTGTGAAATTTATGGGCCCAATATCGATCGATTTTGTTTTAGTGTAGTGGATGTCGAAGATATACCCCGTACTGGTAGGCCAATCGTCGTAGAAACCGATAAAATCGTCGAAATCATCCAAGTAGACCGGCATGTGAGCATTCGCTCGATTGGCCAGGAACTGTGTATAGACCATAAAACCGTTTGGAACCATTTGCAGAAGATTGGATTCCAAAAAAACTGGATATTTGGGTGCTAAACAAGTTGACGGAAAAAAATCTCTTGGACCGAATCAACGCCTGCGATTCACTGCTGAAACGGAACGAATTCGACTCACTTTTGAAGCGGATGGTGACTGCTAATGAAAAGTGGCTCACGTACGAAAATCTCAAGCGGAAAATATCATGGTCGTCATCGCCATCGCCAAGCCCGGATTGACGGCCAGGAAGGTTACGCTGTGTGTTTGGCGGGATTGGAAGGGAGTCATGCACTATGAGCTGCTCAACTATGGCCAGACCCTCAATTTGGTCCTCTACTGTGAGCAACTCGACCGTTTGAAGCAGGCGATTGACCAGAAGCGGCCAGGATTGGTCAATAGGAATGGTATTCTGTTCCACCAGGACAATACTCGGCCTCACACATCTTTGATGACCTGCCAGAAGCTACGGGAGCTCGGATCGGATGTCCTATCCCCCCGTATAGTCCGGACCTGCCAGAAGCTACGGGAGCTCGGATCGGATGTCCTATCCCCCCGTATAGTCCGGACCTGCCACCAAGTGATTACCATCTCTTCCGGTCCATGCAAAACGCTCTTGATGCTACTAAGTTGGCCTCAAAAGAGGTTTGCGAAAACCCTCTGAGTTTTTTGCAAATAAGAAGGGGAGGTTTTATAAGAGGGGATAATGGAGTTGCCTTCTAAATAGCAACAAGTTTGCGAACAAAACGGCGCATATTTGACTTAAGTCGGATAATTCTAAATACGTTAAATAAAGCGTTAAAATTACTTTTTCCCCAACCCAATATTTAGAGATATTGTTTGGCAATTGTCACATGTAAAGCTGCTGCTTATGACCTAGCTCTCTCAATTCATTATTAGCAAAAGAAGCGAAAATTTCCAATCGAAAATGTGACAACACGAAAAATTGAGGCAACTTTACTTACTGTACTTTTGTGACATTAAGAAAAATGGAACCGAAGCCATGTTCTACGCTCTGAAACCTACAGCGAAACTGCTTCAATGTGTCAACGGTTTTCCCCGTGATATAATAGTGCGAACTTCGGTGTGAAATAACGTAATGAATAGTGGAAAAAATTACAAGTTGAGCAAGTCGGGAAACCGGGAACTAAAAGCTTCGGGTTTGATAGGTTTTGTGCATTTGCTATATAAAAACATTTGTGACACTCGGCCCATTAGTATCTAGCACGTAATGTATTCCATATATTATGCCAGAATATTCACTCTCGCGTGCTACTGACATTCAAAGTCTTAAAATTTGCACTGAAGCAACAACTTTGACGTTATAAAACTTTGTTAGTAATTGTGCGATTTGCACCAAACTTGTTAGGAAGGATGAATGAGTATTCTTTGGGCTCTGCTGTCCGAATTCCTGCGACATCTGAAGTTGGTGCTTGCCTTCGGAATATGCTGTTGACGAAAACCGATCTGAAAAACGTCCAAAGTGGATGAACCTGCCTCATGACATCGGAGGTATGGGCGTAGTTGACATGGCGACACATCACCACAAAGTCGACTCGCTGTGCGCTCATTTTTACAACAAAGAGCAGGCGAGTCCCTCCCATGCGACTGTTTGGAAGGCAGACTGTGCACTGACTCCACTTAACTCGAAGACTCGATCTTTCAATCCTTTGAGTGGGGTGAAGTTGGACCAGGAGCGGGTCGATAAATGGAAGTGGAAGGTAATGCACGGTAAATACGTGAATTGCCTCTCGCAACCATTTGTCAATTTGCATTTGTAGATCAAATGGCTGACCATCTCATTGCTGACTGCACTGTTATAGTACCGGTGTAATACGCGAACAGACATAATACTTTATGCGAGGTGATTCCTCAAATCTTTGCATACAAGCATGGGCTGATCACGGGATCATGTCCGAGTTCTGTTTACAGTATGTATTGGGACCGCAAAGGTCTAACTGGTCGTTACATAGCACACAACAAGCCTGACGTGCTGTTCGCTGACAAGACGGGTTGCTCAGCGTATATATATATAATTGATGTTGCTATCCCCCATAATTGCAACATCAAACAGAAATACGTGAAGAAGATGCCACTGGCTCGGGAAATTAAAGAAATTTGTTGTCTCGAGAAAATGGTTGTAGTTTCCATAATATTGTCAGTTACAGGTATTGTAACTCCCTCATCCCACACAGCTTCTGTTGATGTCCTGGGATTCTCACACAGTTTTGTTCGAGCGATACAAAAATACACCATTCTGCACACGTGGTGTTGCAGGGAGTTCTCGACAGATTCTACCATTAACCTACCACCGGTCACCCTCACCAGCCTCTTTATATTTTGATTAGGTAAGATCGTCAGAGCCTAATTGCTTGGGCCTCAGGGGTCGTCAGCGACCTTTAGCGGGTCACTTGCGATACGGTTGTGACGTGCCCGAGGTGCCTGAGTAAGTTGATCTGACCCCCTAAGTGGCAGTATACCTGCGTCATAGGTAGTAGCTTCGAGAAAGTTTCTCGGTGAAGAGCGAACCGCGAATGACCGGCACGGGACACACTGGGGGCCTCCAGAGCCGTCGATAGCTCTCTGTCGACGTCGATAGGGTGATGTGTGCCTAGCTCTGCCAAGGTGGAACCAGCCCCTTTGGGACCCTGGCCGGGTAGTGTGCATTGAACCGGTGTTAGTAGACTGCGTTGTACCGAGCGAGCGCTGATTCGTCCATGAATTCTGGGATCAGCTAAGCCAAGGAAGGAGGAAGAGGTGCGTTTGGGCGCAGTAAAACGCAAAAGAGGCAGCGAGGGCTGACATACCCGATGTGACACCGGCGCCTCCAAATAAAGCGGAAGCGATAACAAGTGGTGCGTATGATAGTGCGGAGATACCTTATAGCGCCCCTGTTTTGGAAAACAGCCCAGTCAGAATCGCTAGTCCTGAGCAGGTGGATTGGACACAAACCGAGTGGAAGTGCAGTCGACCGTCCTAACTAGAGCCGAAGAAGAAAGGCTCATCAGGAAATGCGCATCAGTTTTGAAATATGGGCGGTCAGCAATGTTCCTCCAGAGGAACGTCAGCAAAGACGTCAAACACGGGCTAATAGAACCGGAGAAACTATTGGACCGCATCTCCTTCTATAGGCAAACGTGGACAGTAGCGGGAGACGATTGGAGAGCAGAAACAGCCGCACTCCCCGCTGAGAACGCTGCTTGCGTCCGACCGCAGATAGCCCACTGCAAAGCGAATTGAGGAAAAAACGGAAAGAAGATGACGTGATTGAAGGAGCCTTTATCGAAGTAGTTGCCAGGGCTCAAAAAAGAAGGCTAAGAAGGAAAAAAGGAAACAGCTGACTACGCTGCAAAAAATCCGCCTGTCCAAAAACAAGGAGGCTGCAAAGCAAAAGTCAGGAGCAGAAAAGACGAGGAAACGAAGAAGGACTAGACTTTGGCTTTGCTCATTATGCCGGCGGAAGGCAAGACATTTGCTGAAGTCCTTAGTGAAATCCGCTATTGGCGGAGTCCTCGTCGAACTGGGCCGGAAAACGACTAACAATAGTACGTTCTGCGAAATGGTCAAGGGGTTATTGGGGGAGAAGGCTCTTGTTTTTAGCTTAGAGCCCATGTGTTATCTAGAAATAAGACATCTTGACTGTCTCACAGAAAAAGTCAAAGTGAGGGAGGCGATAAAATGTGAATGTCCAGAGGTAACCAATACCCGGATAGGTATCACCTCTGTAAATACTCGGGGTCAAAAACTCGCCCCGAGAAACATGCGAGGAAACTCCTAAGGGAACGGGTCTGTCTGAATCCAGTGTTTAGGGATAACATTTTTCTTAGCGTGTAACTGATGCCGAACGAGACGATGCAGGACTTTGAACGCCGGCTTAATGCTCTGGAGGACGCCCTTTCGAACACGGAGGGATGAATCCTGGTAGGTGGTGATTTTAATGCCAGGGCTCTTGATTAGGGCATGCCTCAGTCTGACTCCAGAGAGAAACGGATTCTGGAAATGGCGGCAAGAACCGGGCTCGTAGTTTCAAACACCGGATCCACGCCAACGTTTCGGCGCCCAGACACACCCTCACATCACTTTTGCGTCGGAAGTTCTGGCATTAACGGTGGACGGGTGGCGAGTCCTAAAAGATTTCTGGGCAAGTGATCACCAGTACATCGCGTTCGAAGTGGTTAACGCTACTTGTCGGCGAGCACCAACTCGACGCTCCCCTTGGTGTGGAATGTCACGAGGGTGAACATCTTGAAGTTCGTCGAAGCTCTGGGAACAGGAAAAGCCACAACGGAGGGCGTTCCGAGGTGACAGCGTCGCAGCTGACACCGTCGTAAATTCAGTGATGAACCTGATAACGACGACGTGTGAGGCTTCCACGCGCCGCGCAACCGACAAGCCTTCTATGTACTGGTGGACAGCAGAAATTGCCGACCTACGGAGGGAGTGTCATAAGCTCCGCCGTTTGGCACAATGTGCCATAAAGACCCAGTATAGATCAGCAAAAAGGAAACTCCGCAGCGCTATAAATAAAAGTAAAGCTCGCCGCTGGCGCCACTTTGTCAACGGAATGAATGAGGACCCGTAGGGCTTGACTATAAGCTTGTCACCCGAAAAATCGGGGCTCTGCGAAGGCGCTGCATACTAAGTACCGACCAGATCGACTGCATTGAACGGGCATTCTTCCCCAGACATCCATCCATACGGGTTGATGACAATAGCGTGGAAAGCGTCGAGGATTGCCCCCTTTTCACAATGAGAGAGCTCGAAGAAGCGGTTCTAACTATGAAAACCGAGAAGGGGCCGGATCCTGATGGTATTCCGTGGAAGTTTACAAACTGGTGTTCGGCCAACGGCCAGAGTTGCTGCTTGAGGTGTTCAACACTTGCTTCAAGGAGGGCACTTTTCCTTGTCGCGGGAAAGTGGTCAGACGCGCGCTGATCAGCAAGGTAATTGAGACCCGGAGCTCCTGCATGCATAACGACCGCTACGTATGCTTGACATGGCCGGGAAAGTGCTCGAGAAGTTCATCGGGAGCAGACTCGCTGAAGCAATCCGCACTGCCGGGGAATTATCCACAAGGCAGTTTGGGTTCAGAGCAGAGAGCTCCATAGTGGATGCTATTATGGAGGTCGTTGATGCGGTTCATCGAGCCGAGGCACACAGCGCCGATCTTAACGGATAGTACTCCTCATAACGCTTAATGTCAGAAATGCCTTCAATTCCGCAAGATGGACAGATATTCTAGGCATATTAGAAAACTCATCAAATGTGCCAAGCTATCTCTTGCTGATATTGAGGGGTTATCTGGAAGACCGCTGTCTGCTCTATGCGAAGCTAGAAGGCCAGAGAAGGTTGGAAATCACGTCGGGAGTATCACAGGGATCCATCCAAGGGCCGGAGCTCTGAAACGCTTCCTACGATAGTCTGCTGAGACTCTGTATGCCCGAAGAGTCGCGCCTGGTCGGTTATGCAGACGACGTTGCGGCACTTGTTGCCGGACGCACTGTTGAACAGGCGCAAAGTAGACTTTGCATATTGATGCGACGAGTAAGCGGATGGATGACTGCTCCCGGTTTCTGCTTTGCGCTGGAAAAAACCGAAGTAGTCATCTTGGCTAGAAAAAGAATCCCGACCCTACGTCCCATATCGATCGGCGAGTTGACTTAGAGTCAAAATCAGGGGTTAAATATCTTGGTTGCTCGACTCGAAGATGATCTTCTTGGAGCAAATCAAAGCAGCAGCGGACAGGCCTGCAGCTGGAGTCGCGGCTTTGTGTCCGATAATGGCGAATGTTGGGGCTTATATCCACTAGGAGGCGTCTCCTCATGGGAACAACACTGCCTCTTGGCAAAATGATCCAAGGGGCAGATGGACTGCGCAGTTCATGTACAATTTAGACCCGTAGCTGAACCGTATACACGGTGTGATTGATTACTTCTATATCCAACTTCTAAGCGGGCATGGAGGTTTTCAGTCTTACCTGCACAAGATTGGGACGGCGCGATCTCCTGATTGTGTGTTCTGCAATGGAGTGGCGGACGACGCTGAACACACCTTTTTCTCTTGCGAGAGGCGGGACGGCTTTCGTCAACATCTTTATGCAGACACAGGGGAGGGATTCCCTGAACTAACAACTCCCTTCCTCCCCTCTCTTCCCATTGGTGAAAGCGATTCCCTGACTTAAAGGCTCTCATAGCCGGAGAGCGGGAGGGCTAGGTGATCTCAGGGAGGTGCTTAGTTGGTAGTCCGCCAGCGTACTGTTGCGGAAGTCCAGCATTCTGTGCTTAAACGCTTTCACCTACTCTACTCCCAAACAAAAAAAAATGCTTGGTCCATAGTGTTAGTATTAGGTAAAATTCCACATCTGCCGAGATTGTGACAACAATCCAAACACCATTAAAAAAATAAAAAGGACTCGCTGGAACGAAGGCTGGACGCTTCAGATATGAAAGATTTTGTGTATTTCTTTTATAAAAACATTTGAGTGGACATCTATCCCATTAGAACTTAGCACGTAACATATGCATATATTATGTGAGAATATCCACTTTTGCGTGATACTGACATTCAAAAAGACAGAAGGGATAAATTTGACCTATTATAACTTTGTTAGTAATAGTGCCATTTCCCCCAGAGGTGGTAGGATCATGCTCTATGCCATAGCCGATATTGCTGCAAAACTTCGTGATTTTAGGATGAACTAAAGGGGGATTTTGCAATCAACTACTAAAAATTATGGTAATGTACGAAGACAACGCAGGAGACAACTAACCGTATACTCGTGGATGGGCAGAGGGAAAAGAGAGTTCGAGCAAGAAGAAGAAACAAAAAGGCGTATCACCCGCTTTGAAGAAGGCTCCTAAAACTTCGGTAGATGGGAAAATAGTGTCTAAAACACTAGCATCTCCAAGGGAGCCGATGTCTGAAAAGGTACACGACCGTTGGACTAAAGTTGACCAAAAAAGCCCAAAAAGAAGAAAGAGAGAATTACGATTCGTCTCGAGGCGATCATTATTTCAAGCACGGGTAGGGAACCAAAGGGAGATCTCATGCTGGAACTTAAAGGGGTCATCCCGTGTGAAGGCCGTTTTTTTTGCCTTTTTTTGAAAAATTATTTTGAAGGACGATAAAGATAGAAACGTGATTTTTTCACCATATATTTATTGATATCTCTAGTATATGTGATACATTTTTCAGCTTGATTTCGTAGCTAATTTTCGGAATAGGTGTTAATGTATGCACCCATCTCCCAAAAAAGGTGTTTTTCAGCTGCCAGGCTGGAGGGCGCTGTGTTCATCTGAGGGAAAAAACTAAACGACATTTTAATGTGGACAATATTCCACGGTCCGCAAACTAGAATAATTAGAAAATATTAAAAGGTAAATTTTTGGTGGGCTTTTAAACTTAATTTTTTGGATTTTGGTATTTTTTTACGGCTTTTTTTATGAATAAAAAAAAACGACTCGTCCGATTGCAATTATCCTAGTTTGCGGACCGTAGAAATATTTACTAAAGAAGCCGTGAAAATTTCAAAGAATTTGGTTGGATGGATTTTGAGCTATGGTGGCAGCCGATTTTCAAGATGCAGTTTCGAGAAAAACGCATTTGAAAATTTAAATGTGATTATCAACAGTAAAATTTTAGCTCACCATTAATCTGCTATACCTGGTCCATAGAGAGCACCCTCCGTTTCTTCAAAAAAGTCTTGTAAGGCCGATTGTTGCTCTCTGGTGTCAATTGTGGCTCTTTTAGCGAGGTCAGTCGATCGTCGTTCGGACCGCCAAATTCGCGCTTCATTACGGCGGTCGGCATAAACCTGACATATGTGACCAACTTGACATCCCATTGTCACTAGGATTTTGAGAATGCCATTAAATCCTTCATTGAAAACAATTACAGCCAGAAAAGTGACTATTTCTACGACCTTGGCCCCAGAATGGAGGTGTTTAGGAGCGAAAGTCAAGATCAATGCATTTAACGACTCATTGTTATTCTGGGTCTCTGCTCCTAAACATCTGTTCAAGAGATCATCTTGTGACAAATCTTTGTAGATTGGTTTGATGGCTGTTTGAACTTCTTCAGTCAAAGGTGCCGTCTCGTGGTGAAAACTATCCAGTTCTCCTTTAGCTTCCGCTTTGCGCCATTTCCACCAACTGTCCTCGTCGGCTGGACAATTTTGATGCTGAGGATTTTCGTCTGTAGAACACATATGGAAGAAAGTTTCCCAAATTTCTTGCTTCATTCCTTCTATCGAATTTGCGTGTCGACGAATAGCTAGCCCAGAAAATGTAGTGAGGTCCTTATCAGTAAGTTTTCCAGCTCATTTTCCACAAATGCCTTTATGATTCTTCTTTGCATTTCTTAGCCGCGTTCCCATTCTTTTCTCGCCATGTCCTACGCATTCCTTTTTTACTACCACGTATATTTTATTATTTGCAGAAATTTGTAGAAATACCGGAGAAAACTCCAGCCAAATCCAATATACAAAACTTGTCGCAATTGGAACATCCATGTTCATGCTTGCTAAAAGTTTCTTTGCTGATGTTGATGTGAAGTCCTTTTTCTTCTCTGATAAGTATCGACTCCCATGAAATATTCGTTTTTTAGTGCGAGCATAACGTTGAACGTTAAAGCGATCTCCCTTCGTACGATCCATTTAAAAAAACCACTGAACACACAAACAGCACAATACTTACAACAAAATATAACTGAGTATAGCTTGAAAGCCTTTCAGTGCTCACTCTAGACTGGATTATCCTTTTTATTCCGAACAGCAAATAAGTTTAGACAATTGATTGGTTTTCCATCTTTTTATATTTATACCTGTGTTCGAATTTATAAGGCTTAGGTATAAAACTAACAAAAAAAAAAGATTCGACGCTCTTTATCATCGAGTACTCTAGCCGCGGCTGCAAACTCCTTACCTGTTTTACCCTGTAATTTCTGAAGGACTCGGAATATCGGAAAATCCCTTTGCCCACATATTCTCCACTATATATAGATACAATTTATGCAAAAAAAAAATCGATTTCTCCAACCCGACACACGGGATGGGCCCCTTAAAAGGTCCGAAAAGAGCATACACTTAGGGAAAGAGCTGCCGTGCGTGCTAAAAAACATGAGATAGCTATACAGTGCAAGTGCAGTGTATGGTAAGTTTTAGAAAGGCATATGGACGTACATAGACGGCGACCGTCCGGCTACAAGCAGCTTTTGGATATTGGATAGGTAACCTGTTGCCTTAGAGAGCAAATTTTGTTGACGAGTTGCTTCAAGTGTCTCTTGTATAGAAATCTGGCTGGAATGAACACAAGTGCGGTTGATCGGTCTGACGGATGCAGACGTTGTGGGCCACATTGCTCGGGATTGGAATGAGTTTCCCAAATGCATGTTGTGTGATGGAAAGGAGGGTCTGGACAGCGGGCATATTGTCGAAAGCGACAAGCGTCCCGAGTTTAAAAAGGCGTTAAATGGAGTTGGGAAATGAGGTTGGTCCAAATTAATCACTGGAACGTCGCTCATGACCTGCTTGCGCAGACCACCCATGAGTCAGAGGTACATAATAAGCGAGCCGTATAGAAACCCTAACAATAATGATGATCCTACAAGTGGGGCTGCCTTGAGAGCATGCCATACAGGAATGTGTGAGGCAGTCCACAAGTGCGTTCTTGTAGGTAAAAATAGACGGCATACATGTTCACGACTGCTACGCTCTTCAAGGCCCGATGGTGGCTGAATTCGAGGACATGTTGGACAGATTGGTTTTGGATATAAAAGGGCGGAAACCGTAAGTCATCGCCGGTGCCTTCAATGCGTCGGCCACGGAGCTGGGAAATTCACTGATGAATGCAAGAGGGAGTTGTCTTTTGGAGACTTTCGCGCAATTAGATATCATATATATTATATCTATGATCCCCATATCTGCTTGGTAGAAGATATGAATTTATCTTGAAGCGAAGAGAAAACTGGGACGAACCAGAAGAATGCGTGTCAAGATATATTGGCGTCTTCTACACCGATGGCTCAAGAACAGAACAGGGCTCTGGAGCAGGAGTCTACCTCTCGAATGAAAACGATAAGTGGACTTTTTCCTTGGGACAATACATAACGGTCTTTCAGACTGAGGTGTATGTGAACCTAAAGGCGGAAACCTGGATGATTGACGAGCGGTTGAAGGGCAGGCGCATTTAGGGCGTTGAGTAGTACGTTGATCACTTCAAAAATTGTTCTCCTGAACGAAACGAAAATGTAGAAACCGATGAAACTCGGTTTCTAGATTCAATACGGTGGAATTACTCTGGGTACCCGGTCATTGTGGTGCAGGGGAAAATGAAATCTCGGATGCTTTAGCAAAAGAGGTTTCAATCTGCCCCATGCCAGGGCCGGCACCGGCAATTGGAATGTCAGTAGCATTGGCTGATGTTGCTATCAAAAACTGGGAACAAGCTTCTCATAATGACAGGTGGCGAAGCCTTGCTATGCACACCAAACTTTCCCTGTTAGAACAAGTAAACATACCGCAAAGTTTATACTGTCGAAAACCAGCAAGACTTGCAGAAGTATTGTAGCATTCTAACAGGTCATAATCATTAACTGGGTATATGTTTAGAATAGTAATTCTCCAAGATGATAAGTGTCCATCCTGTAATGAGGAAGCGGAATCCATAGAACATTTTCTATGTGAGTGTCCCGCCTATGGATGGATCAGACGTCAGATTTTTGGTGCTGATGTACTGCAACTGTAGCGAGTAGCATGACATCCAATAACAGAAATCCTGCGATACATAAACGAATTCGAGATATTCCATTAGACAGGGGAATCGAGTACAAGGGACCACTAAGGTCCTTTACCCCACCTTAAACACACACACAGGCCTTTTGACTCTCCGACGGTTGCTTCACGGACAACAATCCAACCATTTTCAGGTAATATTTCTCGTGAAACGAGCCATGTAAATTTTTATGGAACCAACACTTCGACTATCACGTAAACGCTTCACCGATGCCGCTACGATATTATTAATATGCAGCTTCTCCGTGATGAGGTTTCCGCACGAGTCAGCTAGGTGCGTCACAGCTCTGTTGGAATAAAATGTTAATCACATTGAATGGATATCTGTCTGTCTGTCATATGCAATATGTGAAAACGAGGCGTGAAACTTTTTGTACGAATGCTTTCGTTTGATTTCAAAGGTCTAACGTGGCACATCAGGACGCGAGACTGTAAATCCTACTATTATGAGCAAAGTTATAGCATGTGGGGAATGTGTTTACTATGGGGACTTCTTTCCCTCTAGATGCTGTCATTGAATTACGGTAAAGTTTGCAAAGTAATACTCCAAAGATATTTAAGGAAAGGTATTTCTGGTTATGTACGTACGCAAAACTGATATAGTATACCGACGGTGACATAGAGCAGTAATACCAGCATCAGTTTGATTCTCCGCTAGAGTTTCGGATTTAAGTTTTTCTTGTACACTATTTTCGTTACATCCTTTAGCATGAATAGTTATAGCCTTTCGTAGAGATTTCACCAGTTACAGAACTTTCTCAACAAACAGCTGGTTTAAGTGATTGCAAACTTCCTTAAGCCTCTAAGCAGGAGGCAGGATAAATGCCTAACAAGCTATTCTAACCGTCAACTAGGCTACGATAAAAGAACTTTTGCGGGTACATTATATTGGCTGCCGTTTATGTATATTCGAGAACAGATTTTTCCTTAGCAGGTTTGGGAAGTTTCCATTAATGACTTGATTCCGTTGATACGACCAATTCCACTTCAAGTACCAACACAGTTTTTACAAAAAAAACCATTTGGATCGGTAAGCTCTAGTGAATTTTTCATTATTTCGGTCCCATCTGAGCAATGCAAATTGGCTCCTATGAATCAACTTGGACGCAAAGCAAGATGAAAGTCCTTCTACTTTTACTATTAGTTCGGTTTGTCCCACTTCGCTCGCTTACTACAGCTTAGTATCCGAGAATCTACATGTTCGGGCAATATGCTATTATTGATGAAGTACTGGAAGGTCGTCAAAGTAATTCCGCTCACCAAAGGAACTTGATACTTGCAATCATTCGCTCCATCAGAGTGTTAACGCTGCTCTCAAGAAAGTTTATCCGATTTGGATGATACCACGACGATGATGGTCGAACCTTGACGAACTGCTCAACAGATTATCTGAAGGCAATGCGTAGATACTAAGCAAAAAATCGTAAAGCAAGAAAACGCTTCCAATGAAATTTATTGATGAAATCTGTATAATTAAGAAATATGTTGAAGCTTTGGTAGAAATTATCGACGATGAAAATATGCAATTAAGATCCTTAAGACCATGTCTAGAGATTCTTTAAACCAGTATTTGCTCACAAAGAATCACCCGAAATGATTGTGTCCCGAAGAAGGACCAATAATAGGCTGAATAAGTTTTGCTTCTAAAAAACTTTCACTTCCTTTGTTTCAGATATATTTGTCTCAAGCGGCGTCGAATCGTTCTGGGAAGAGAGATTCATTGAATGGGCTCTGTATCTTCTCATTAGCATCATATATCATTAAACCTACGCAACATCTTTAATATAACTTCTGCCATCTGTGGGGTAGGTAATGAGATGTGCAGTTAAATGGGAGAACAGGTTCTTAATAAAGCATTAATTTAGAGTTTTACACCATACTGCGATATGGTGGCAAACGAATACCTTCGGTAGCAGACTATTGTTAAGATGTAGTTGGCGCCTTAACGTGGGATTGTTTTGAATGAAGTAGGAAATTAGATTTGTTTGTACTTGTATGTTAGGTTCAGCTGGGTTTAGCTGTTCCTTAAAAACGATGAAGAAACTCTATGGTATATGAGAATAGCTACACTGAAACAACTAGTAAATGCAACTGCCGACTGACAACCCCGGAAGTACATACATTCGTAATCGGTGTTACTCAAGCTTGACGTCAGAATTGCTATCAAAGAACCACTCCGCCATTTACTGAGCTAAAATATACATAATTGGGGATTCGAGCTTTCGAACTACTTTGAAATTTCGAAAGTAAGGGGTGAGGTTTTCGATGCCCAGACAGCGGATGTTCTCAGAAACGTTAACATTCTGTTGCCAGAATGGCATCAACTGCGAATCGGAAAGTGAAATCCAAAACAAGCTGTCATTCAACTCTTCAAAACTACTAGGGTGATGTGTTTGAAATGTTTAGAAAAATTGAATTGAAATTCCACGGATTGCATCTTGTGTAAAGCTAAAAGCTTATTCAATTTTAGACGTCCCACTATTAGCCGGTGTCCAGTCTAGGCTTGGCTTAGTTAATTTGTTTAGTGTGGTGAGTTAGTTGAGGCTCCAGTCAATCAATTAATCGACTACTTCATCCTTCGGAATAAGCTTAACTGGTCAGCCAAAATGTCAGCTTCTTCATTACCAGCGATGTTGGAGTACCCTGGCAAATACATCAGAAACGTTTCGTTCACTCGCCCAAGTTTGAACAGCAACTGGTGGCAACACCTCACCGACTGGCTTGACAATTTTGTTGCTATTTAGTGCTGGTAACGTTGCTTGTAGGAATCGACCTCGTAATTTTTGTAGGAAGCATTCTGCTGCCGATCAAATGGTATATATTTCTCCCAGGAATATGGTATCCATTTTTCCGACAGGTCAGGCCAATTCCAAAATTAAATTTACAGGCTCACCCCGAAACTTCCATGTCTTCCGTCTAACCCGTCGGTGAAGATTAATAGGGCTGTGATACCAATAGACTTGTGGAAATTTTGTTGACTATTCTTCTCTCTTGGTGATTACGATGAAGTATGTCTTCTCAAACACAATTCTAGAAACGATATGATCAGTAGGTCGCGCTAAAAATGACAATGGTATCCAACCTCTATGTGCCGTTAGCTGTTTCTGTTTCACCTACAAAGGAGTAGAGAACATATTTACTGTACCTTCATGGATGTGTACATCAACGGATCTGTTGTGGTGAAAGTCCCCAGGTGTTACCTAAGGCAGTCCTACAGAACTTGCAGTCTGCTGAATTTCTTATATTGTTCCTTTATATGACGTTTCTCCGTTAACTTGGAATTCGCATGTACTTCTAAATTCTTGACTATTTGTAACAGCTTCTATCTGTCCCAGTTAATGTTCCTAGTGAACGTAACTAGTCTGGTCTTCTCCTTCTGCAGTTGCATTCAACCGCGCATATATTGTGTGCACAAACTTGCCAATAATTATTACGGCTAAATTTCGGTTCATTCCTTTCTGTGTACCTGTAGTGTAAACGTACATTACCCAGCTGTAGACTATGTTGTTTGGCAAGGATCTACTTCAACTTTGAGGTCCTCTCAAGCGAGTTACTCTCTTTGTAAAAAGGTCTCCATGTGGATGGTATAGCCAACCTTATGATCTTCTTCAGAGTTTTCTGATCCTCTTTGTAGAGATTCCACCCAACAACTGAATCAGCTCTCAGAGCTCCGTTGAGAAGTACCTTGTTTTCCTCCGTTTTGCCAAATCTGAGTTCCACCTTGTAAGTCAGGACTCCAGTTTTGCTTTTTACGATAGCTAATCAGTCTTCACCAAATTCGTAAATAGAGGTGTGTCCATATCCAATTCGAAATCAATGCGTCCATTATCTGCTAGCGCGGTATCGTTCGGTGCTCTTCATTCTATGCCATGTTAGAGAATGCCACCATGATGGCGATGTCCTCTCGCCTGATCGCATTGACGGACGTGGGTTCATTACCGAAGCTATGGACCAGCGGTTTTTTCCGTAGTAGTCTAGATGTTCTCGTATTGATTTTAGAGCTTCGCCAAATATTTATGGTTTATGTTTGCGCGGCATATTGAATAGCTCTAACAAATGTTTCATTGTGAATTTGTTCCTGGACACAGGGAAAATAAGAACAGCGCCAAACAAGCTCCTCATCTACCTCTTGTTAAAGTGGCATTTGCTTTGGGGAACATTGTACTTACGTCGAGGCAGATCAAATTAGTGTCCCTAGTAGCAGTCTGACACGCCATCGTTGTATCTTAAGTAGGGTCGACCACGTCTTTTTTTCTTCCTACAGATAATAATAATCGTTTACGCAACAATCCATATTGGATCAGGGCATTAAAGTGTGTTAGAGCTCTTCATTCAAGACCGTAACGGTACATTACAGTAGTACACTGTAGAATACAATGTGGTCAGCATTGCGCTCGCCCGAGATTATTACCCTGATTTGACTCAGGTAATCACATTCACAGTTGAGTCCACTGGTATATGACGTCAAATCACGATACAAATCCCACTGCTGTCAGTGAGATTTGAACCGCGACCTCGAGTACGACAGTCTTCTGCTCTAACCACGCGACTATCCGGACACTCTTACTGCAGATGTTTTCCTTAAAGACTCCCGACTGGATCCTCTTCACCCATATGGAACCTATCAGCAGAGTAAAGGTCGATCATTGTTTAACACAAAACCTTAAAGTGTTTCGATGCTTTGTCTTAATTGTTTATTCACCAACCGTAAACCTAATAGAGAACCTTTGCACAATCATCGTTCACCACTTTTACAACAACAAAACTCAGTATCTTAACATCAGTGACTACCGGTACTCGCAACGTGGTTATACTACTAAACTCTAAATGAAAAGAAACTTAGTTGATTGTGTGAGAAACAGGAACTTAACGATGGCTCTTTAAGGGGTCATCCCGTGTGAAGGCCGTTTTTTTTCGCATTGTTTAGAAATTTTTTGTGAAGAACTGGATAAAGGTACAAATGCGACTTTTTCACCATAGATTTATTAATATCTTGAGCATCCACAGTAATTTTTTCCGCTTGATCTCATAGTTCATTATTGAAATACAGAGCAATTTATACACCCATCTCCAAGAAAACGTGTTTTTCTGCTGCCATGATAGGGGGCGCTGCGATGATCGTAAAGAAAAAAAGTAAACGACATTTTAACGTACAGACCTAACTACAGTCCGCAAACAAGGATTATTAAAAAATATTAAAAGCTAAATTTTTAGTGCCGTTTTAAACTTTCTTTTGTGAATTTTGGTGTTTTTTCACGGTTTCTTCAATGAATAAAAAAAAAAACTTCTAAATGAATCGCAATTATCCTAGTTTGCGGTCCGTTGAAATATGTTCTGAATAAGTCGTGAAAATTTCAAAGAATTTCATTGGATAGATTTAGCGCTATGGAGGCAGCCGATTTTCAACAGTTTCGCAGTTTCGAGAAAAACGCATTTAAAAAGTAGAATGCGATTTTTAGCTATAAAACCCTAACTGCCATACCTAGTCATAAACCTTAGGTTTCTTGAAGAAACACATGTACAGACTTGGCTTAAATTTTTTTCCTTTTAGCGAAGTCATTCGAACGTCATTCGGACCGTTAAATACGAGCTTTATTACGGCGAACGACATAAATCTGGCATGTGACTTACCACGGGATGACCCCCGTAAAAAGCGCCTATTAATATCCTGACGTGGTTGCTCTGGGTTCGAGTTCTAGTGCATGATGGATGTTTATATTTTGGTTTGTGTTTGCCCTCTGTTGTAAGTTTATCACATGTACAGTATTAACTGGGACTGGGTGGAAGCCTCATATTCTGCAAAAAATGAACAGTGGCCTTATAATAGATGTCAGTTAAACCTTTTTATCGATAAATTTGCTGGGCAGTATCTATGGTAGAAAAAGAATACGTGCGTCAGATGGAACGATGGGATAGGCCCAGGAGTTTTTAGGGCTAGCGGGCGTAAACTGAGTGCGGTCTATAGACCTTCCGAACCGTCTCAGATGAAATGGCGTACGTCATCTCAAGTATGATGCCGATTGGCACCTTCGCAAATGAGATGGCGACTATATATAACGTCAAGTCCATCTCTCCAGTGTTACAATTGGAAAAAACCGAAATGGGATCATTCAAACAAGTTGAAGTACCAGACGCTGGACGTTTCGGGTATAAAGGTTTTGTTTGCTTTTTGTGCAAGAAATTTCTTATGCACATTTTAAAAATTCTTTATATTCCTTAATACATATAACTCCACCCACGCCATACACTTCTAGAATTGCGATAAATTGAGCTGAGATTTTGAAAGTTGCAAATATAAAGCTTTGACTTTCTATGACTTTCCAAAATTGTATATTATATAATTACTTATGATGATAGTGCTACATTTTTTACTTCTAAGATGAAGATAAGAGAAAAGGGGGGGTTTTCGGCTAAATTTCTAAAATATGGTATTTTCTATTGTTAACTATTAAGGTATCGGAATGAGATATATTTCGAGGCTTAGATTTGGTATAGGTACACCATTGTGATTTTTTCGGATTTTCTGGTAGGATAGGGCCAACATTTTGAACCCTCATTCCCCTACGTTTCACTCACTACACTCAGCACACTTTAGAGGAGTAATAATCAAGACCTTTCATTTCATATCCCACATGACCATATTCTCTAAGAAAATTGTGTAGCACACTTTCGCATATGTAGGAAGCCCCATTAAAATGGCGCCATTTGTTCTATGTAAAAGGATTCACTTACCATACGCTTTCATCCGATTTCATGATAATCGATTTAGCCGTTTCGGAAGTATTCGGGTGCGACAGACAGACAACCGGGCAGACATGCATTGAATCGATTCTAATAAGTTTCACACAAAACTTAAAAAGGGACGCTGGACCCATGTGTTGATCCCTACCATCGGGGAGTAGCTGGAGAGAAAGTATGGGAAAATCAGTGACGGTCTTACCCAGTTTCGCACCGGCCATGGAAGAGATCGCCAGCACCTGTACAGGTTTAAATTGGGCAGCTCACTTGATTATCTCAACTGCGATGGAGTCCCGGGCGACCCAACTCACGTATTCTTCCAACCCCAGGCGGGAGAAAGGCGGGATTTAGAGAGGTGAAAAGCGATCATCGCAAAATTTGGTGCAGAGAACCTCAGAAAAGCTCAGATGCGATCAACTCGATAATCACAACGATCCAGGCTGAATTGCGGAAAGTGGAAGAGGTCCCACTGGCGTATCCAGGCCAGTGGCTTTTGAAGATTTTGAAGATTCCTTACAAAAAAAGGACGGACAGATAGAGAATCGACCGATTTTAATAGGGTTTTAATAATAATAATAATCGTTGGCGCAACAATCCATGTTGGATCAGGGCCTAGAAGTGTGTTAGAGCACTTCATTAATGTGGTTTTGCTTTACATAAAACCTTGGAAAGATAAACATAATATAATTAAAAACTCTGAAAACCATGGTGTTCGCTGTGTTAAAAAGGCTAATAATTACCTAATTTTGTATAATTTATAAAAGTTTCCGTATTGAGATGACAGACATTAAAAAGATATGAAATCTGAAATTTTGTTGCAAATAGAATTAGATACCAGTGGGAGCTCTTGAAATGATACGGTTTTATAATCGTTGGGAATAAAGCAAGAAACGGAAAACCAAATGGCGTGATCCTTGCAACTACTACTGGGGTTTCTACCTGATTACTTTACTTTTTTACGATTCAAATTAATTATTAAGTCGAAAGGGAGGTTTTCTCCCCCAATTTGTTTCAATTAGTTAAGTTTCTTGAAAATATCGGTTTTGATAGTCCACAAGGAAGTCCGACTACATTTTATTAAATCACATAATTTAGTTCACAAGGTTTGCTTTTTATGGATTTATTCCTTTCATAAAGATATAAATTTGGAAACAAATGCAGCTGAAATTATTGTCGACCTTACATTTAACAAATTTCTCACTCAATTTCAGGTCGAGAACGATCGAAAACAATGGCACGAAGGAAGAGGTACTTCTTGGACTGGTTCAATCTTTTCGTCATCGAATGGATTGCTATTTCGGACACATGCTTGAGTGGTAAGTTCAATCTAAATTGGCAAATTACTTCCAGTTGAGCACTGTCGCCATGGAGGAATGTTATCCGTACTCATAAGGACAGGCTGTGGTTTCGTAGATTTCATAAAACTTATAAATTTTCTCCAATGCTTTTCAAATTCTCAAAGCTTAGGGTCCTCCCAGAATGAGAATGTGTCGGCGGGAAAGTTATCCGCATATTACAATAAGTCCTTTAATCTACTGGAAAGCTTATATCTTCCAGCCCAAAGTGAGGAAAGCTAATTTTTTGGGAGTCTGCAATCAGGATAAATAGCTATATCACATATAGTTGTTAACAATGGGACTTGAATCTTTTCTCCTCTGAATCTCAAGATAAAGTAGACTCCCTAATGTTGCCCTTAGATAGAATATTCACCAGCACCACTATCATATCTGCCATATCCTTTTCAGATGAGTTTCAAGTGAAGGACTGTGGCGCTCATGTGCCCTGTGCTACTAACCTAGATTGACGTCGGGATGAAATGGGTATTTGATGAATTGATAGGTCAAGGTGCAGAAAGAATTCATTACAATAACTTCTGAAAATGTTAGAGAACTCTAGTTGATTGCAGGTCCTTAAATTTTCTCAAGCTTTTTTTCAAATTAAATAATGACTGACAAGGGTCACCATTTTGGGGGTAAATTACTAAGGAGTGAATGAATTACTTTCCTAAACGGAGGCTTATTAAAGACTTGCCCTGGACTGAAGCCTTACTTCATACAATGTAACAAATTAAAATTTAATAGACCGCTGTATGAAGGCTGTTCGTCGGAAACGGACATTAATAATTTAGGCTGGTTTTGGAGAACAGAAGTGCTTGCCAAATGTGTGTGCTCATACGAGGTGTTGTTGATTTATTCACAGCATTTTGCCTGCGAGATCTTAAAATATTCGTGCCGGACGCAGTGGTAGCGGGAACAGCGGCGAGGTTATCTTGTCAGTACGACTTGGAACAAGTAAGTTGGCATTGAACATCCCTTTAGCATTCGTGCAAACGCAGGGAAAAAAATAAACTGACTTGAATCCTAACTTTGTACTTTTTCAGGCTGCTTTATATTCCGTTCGGTGGTATTTCGATACAGAAGAATTCTACAGATACGTTCCTAAGGAATCGCCTCCTGGACGCGCCTTTCCAGCTTCTGGACTCAATGTCGATGTAAGTGAAAGTTTCAAAGCTTTTATGTTGGTATATTCCCGATTTTTTTGGATGTGAAGCAAATTGAGTTGACATTCTAATTTACAATAACTTTGAGTTGCCTTGCCTACGCGCAGTGTTAGCCAATAATATTGTCAGTAAAAATGTCTGGAAATCTACATATTTATAGACTAGAGCGAGGGTTTCGTGAAATTCGGATACAAGCCTTGAAAGCAAGCTCGTGGATGCTCCGTATTCGGTGATATTAGAAAGCGGATGTAAACCCGACGGTTGACCCCAATGTCGTTTAGAAATATTTTGGAAGCGTCGTGTGGTTGTGTCGTGTTAGTAATTGAAAACTTTTCATAACTTGATGGTGATTGATGTGGAAATACAAATGGTGAAGTACTAAGGAAATAAGGTTAGTTTGGGGTAAACCGAATCAGTATATGATGTACCTTTGGCGAAAAGGGAAAGAATCAATCATATTCAGAAAAAATGGAACAAAATTTCAAGAAAATTTGGAGAGGCCATGGTGCAAAAGAAAACTGTCAGTTGATATCCTCCATACTGTTGATTGCCTTTAGCGCCAAATTTCCCTTCACAGGAAAATGTGAAAAATGCTATAGGAACAACTTTTCATCACGAAGCCTACAGAATTGAAAAACGATAAGTTGATTTGACGTAAACGGGGATGTGTTTGTTTCTCAACTAGACCTCACCATTTACGGACGAGGTCTAACTTCTAAACAAATGAAGATACGAATTAAGAAAATACATGTAAAAGCAAATCTTGGGAATACTATGAAGGCGACAACAGTTTATGGTTCTCTTTTAGCAGATCAATGACGTATCATTTTATGTAGGATTTATTCAAATGTGAGACTATGGGACGTGAACCATTCTTCTTCAGCCAAACAATGTGGATGTGGCTCGTTAAGCAAACCTACACGCAATCGTTGTTGGTTTCTGGAAATATATTGATTTTCCGACAAGTTTGCACTCCTTTACACTGCTCTACGCCCCGTGTTTCAAGGCCGGCTCACAAGTTATCTATCTTTAATGCATCTCTTGCATGCATATCTTGTCTAGTCTTAATGCAGGACCTATATATTATCACTTCCGCAAATGTCCTCATCAACACGAATAGTACCTGGCCCATTCGTTGGCATTTTTAGGGCTTTTGATACATCGGGCAACATCCACGCCGAGAGCAGCAACGCTACCTACATATATAACTTATTCAAAGCCTTCAATGTTTTGCACATTAAAACAAATAACAAGAAAACGATGACCTGTCAGACTGAGAAGATTGGTCTTGTTGGTGTTTACAGTTCGGTTCTGGTTGCCTCCTTTTTCAAAACCAGCGACATTTGGCCTAGGTTCATGAGTCGGTGAGAGAGCACGAAGATGTCATCAGCGTATTCGAGGCGTTCGAAGAAAGATGTTATGATTTTATGGCAGTGCAGCGGAGAGGCGAGCCACGCACTGAATTACCGGCAGTGCGTTGCGCAGAATGTATCCACCGATGCGCTGAATCACTGCCGACACATCTGGCGGAGCGGTACTTTCTCTTCTTACCGTAACCTACGCGGGGCATTTTACTTCGATGTATATGTCCCCCTCCTGCGTAAAACACTCCAGGTAAATTGCGATTCATGTAAAGCGGAGACTTAAACTGCGCGAGCTGTTTCGATATTTTCCGTTTTAGTGTTGATATCGTCAATGTAAGGAAGTTTGCCAGCTTGCTCTAATGATCAAGCTTTCAAGAATTGCGAAAAGGTCGAAGCTCTTCAACCATGCGAAAAGTGACGGACGCAATACGCATCTCGGCAGCCACATCGAAAAAACAACTTTTACTGTTGATCACAAGGTGACCAATCTTATTGCTTGTACGTTCTGCGTCCGTTGTAAACAAAGTGACCTTTGGAAAGGTCTGCCCTCAAACAGTGCGCCTCGAATGATGACGTGGGGGGCATGGTGTTGTGGGTGCCCACTTGGTATTCGGGTTACTCATCACTATCACAATGCTGCCTTTTACAAGTCTCTCCTTGACTGCCTTGTATTGCCCACAGAAGGCCTCATTCTGCTCTGTATCGGAAATCCTTGTAACTGCGTAACACTATACAACAGAAGTGTTTCTTATTCTGGAATGAAATCTCGCAAGCAGTATCCTATCCGAAACCGGCGCCCACGTAATGAGAGCGGAAATTTCCATTACCGTATGCATTAATCCAACCCCGGATTCAGGCTCATTACAGACATGCTTTCCAGAGCCCCCTATCTTATCTGACATATCCCAAGAATAGAGCTGAGACTTACACTCAAGTTTGAAGAAACGTACGTACATTCGAAAAGCCAACTCATTCCGTAATACAATAGACAACCAGACGTTACTAGTAAGCAGATTACGAAGTCGAAAGTTCGAAATCGATCAACTGACGACCTACCTTCCGCACGCTGCTCAACAATTTACTCAACAGTATAAGGCAGAATCGAAGGCGAAAACCACCTTGCTTTCTGTCGACGAAACTTCCGAGGTGCTTCTTAATACAAGAAAGACAGTAACTTTAGAGCAGTAAGAAAAACAAGCAGACCGGCGGCTTTAATCCATTCAGATCCTTAATGGCGAAGATAATTGCGGTTTTGTTTAGAGGAGTAGTCCGGTTGTTATACTATCGGGCACGGTGGCAAGTTCTACTTCCGCTTCTCCTCATGGCTAAGAAGGTATCTAAACCATCGAATGGCTAACACCACCTTTAGAATGTTCGTGACGTGGAGTACTGTTGCGAAATTACCATTATCTGTGGTATCTCCTAACTCTATCATCAATAGTGGAATTCTCTTTGTCCAGAGTGCATTATGTTTCTCTTTTTACTACAATGAAACTTCAGTCTATCACGTTCACCCCGCTCGAAGCCATTAACGAAGCTTTCAGCTCTTCACGTACATCGATCCGCCTCCACATTTCCGTGGTCAGCCGCGTCTTGTAAAATTCGATGAGTTTTTAAGTTTTTTTCTAAAACAAAATCTTATTAAAATCTGTTTACTGTCTCTCTGTCGGTCTGTCTACCATATGCACTTTTCTCAAGAACGACTGTACTGAATGACAGGAAATTTTATTTACTTATTTATTTAGGCAAGGTGGGAACTTTGAACGCCCACGCATGCTGTGAGTTACATCCTTTTATGTGCTTAAAGGCGTACAATTTTTTCATCAAATATGGTCATATGGGGTTTCAAATGAAAGTTCTCCATTGGTACTCTCCAATGCTGGCCCCAGTTTTGACATCTAATGTAATAGGGGAAGGCGGGGCTGAAAACTGGTCATTTCTTTCATGATGTGGTTGATTTGATTATATTTTCGTTACCGGGCAGGACACAACTAACTTTGTGTCAGCCTCCGCTCAAGTGTGATGCCAATAATGAGGTGCCGAAAACTGCAGAAGTGTAGAAACCTTTTTCTATTGTGATTACAGTCATCAAGACTTTGCTTCCCCATCACATCACAAGTTGCTGTCAGAATTCAACTTGGTATTTAGATCACACTCACTTCGCTTAGCTCCCGAATGTTTAACGCACGTCACTGGAATCGCTCAAGTAGGAACAAGTGGCTATTCTGAGGGCCTTGATAACGTTGTTGAGGAGCGTACGCATTTTTCGAAAGCCAATTATACAGTATTTCGACAGCAAAATTTCGTAACCGTCAGGTCATTCTCTAACGCATCTAGTAAGCCTTAACGAAAAACAGAGTTGTGTAGTTTGCAACATAGCTCCAAAGAAAAGTGAGCGAAGCCTTGCGAATTGAGGCTTACTAATGCACTCAAAGCCTTCTCTGCTTGTCGTAAGAGGCGACTAAAAGGGATAGAAATGTGGAATTCTGAAATTTAATTGCTACCGAAACGTTAACATTGCCTCGGATAGGGACTTACCTCACCGTAACGACCTTTAGCTATCGATTGGTGGTTGATTGTTTCTACAATGTGTGCACGCTTTTCGACGAGGATAGCGAGGGTCCTCAAAATGCTGCTTTCTCCAGCTTGAGCGAGAATTCCAATGATATAATTTGGCTTGATTCTGAGCTTACGCGAAGTAAGATGATGTGACTTTGGAGAGTACTTCTCCTCTCTCCAGGCGCCGACATCGGCCTCGAAACGGATCATCGTCTGATGGTCGCTAACGTTCGCTTGCATGTTGCGTCCGCCAATTCTCGTAGGGACGCGCGACCGCTTCTACGACCCAGCTGTCGCTCGACAGTGGGAGAGCTACCTCGCTGACCGAACGGTAGATATACTGAGTAACCCGCCAGAGAATATCGATGAGCATTGCGCCACCGTAAAAACTTGGTGGTCGACCACGTCCCGAAAATTCGTCATAAGATCCGGCTGACTGTGGAATCGTAGAAGCAGATCGGCTGGCGTCGCGTATTGTGCGCTGTGACAAAAGACAATTTGCTATTGCGGTGGTCACTGAAGCGGAAGATGCCGCAAATTGTAATGATTTTAGAAATGTATACCGCATCATGAAAGAGCTTTCATATGGTTTCAAATCTTCGACAACTGAAGAGCTGGAAAGAACACTTCACTGTGGTTCTTAACAGTATTACATCCGGTGAGGTTCGTCTTCTTGTGGATGAGATGGCTACTCCCAACATGCGGATACGCCAGTTCTTACAGGCAAAATAGGAATCATTTCGGCCGTCAATGTATTCAAACGGAGTAAAGCGGCTGTGCTTGACAGTCTCCCCGCAGAGTTATTTACCGCTGCGCCTGCAGTTACTGCAGATCTGCTGCTTGGAAATCTTGGGAATCCGAGACCTTTCCCAGAGAGTGGAATAAGGGGATGATAGTCAAGATCCCAAAGGAGGGACCCGCTTTGAGTGTGACACTTGGACGCCTACCTGCGTGCTTCCTGCTGTCTTCCTGCACAAATAATCCAGGAACGGATCAAAGAACACCTCGCGGGCTTGATTGACAGAGAGCAGGCTAGTTTCCGATCCGGATCTTGAGTTAAAGGGCATTTCCAGGTTATTGTAAGCGATACCCCACCAGGGAATTAAGGAGAACTATATATACATATACGCTGGAACAAAGGAGGGTAATGCTTATTAATTATATGGTATTGATAAAAAGGATCAATGATAGTCTCAGTTTTCAAGTCATATAATGGTACAATTACAAGACAAGATTTAAGGTTGCAGGGTCTTTCAAGATTGATGGTTTTCGAATAGAAACATTAAATTCAAATTAAAATGGTAACTTTGAAGGAATATTTAAAATACGCTAGTTTTTTCTTTTAATGGGGATCTTGATGGGATTTAGGAAATTGGATTTTGGTTGATGGAAATTATAAGTATCATAAGTATAAATAGTAGGTGAAGGAAAAATGCTGTGTGCAAATTAATGAATTTCCCCAGCAGCTTGGCTCTAGACAATAAAGAAACCTGATTTTTTGTGTGCCGTTCAATTTCGGATACTACAACTTATAAAGCATCTAGAATGTCTCATCATTCACAATGCCTTTGAATTAAAGAAAATAAATGCATTCATATGGCAGCATCACTTCGAAATAATTCAGATTACTTGAGGAAGGGGAGGTATAATGCCTAAAAATGGTAAATTGTATTTTTTGGGGTAAAGTACCAAATGGTGGGGAGATGGTTGTTCGGATGACGAAAGACCAAGATTTGAAAATTTACATGATTTCGTTTTGGGTCGCGAAGGAAGTTGGGTGTGAGATAGGAACAAAAATCAGTAATTTTGATAAGGTTCTGCAGAAAATGCATTTTTTCAAGTTTGAAGTCGGTTATTCATTAGTTTCGGATCCAGTGAAAATGGTGAAGAAGTGTTCAGTGCACATGGAGGCGTAGTTTCGGATAGAAATATCGTAGTCCTAGGCCGGTAACCATTAAATTTCCTCTGCCTTATTGGAAGCAGATGCTAAAGGGAGGTAGGCGTATACCCTATCTTTCTGGAGACTGTTATGGGAAGCACTAGTCGAGGATAGTCTTAAGGGTATCATTGCCAGTAGTGGTGGAGATGATTACACTTCCCATCCAGTTACAATTATTCCGAATTTTTTTCCAAAAGTCCAAGCGCGAAAACTATTTTACGGTCCGGCGAACACCTTGTGACGAAATCACGAACTATTTATTTGCTACTTTATAGGAGCTAAGCAGTGTATGATTCAATTGGAAGACATTGATACACACCAAAATCAACAGACATCAATTGTAGTCGGTGGAAAACACGTCACAGAAAAAATATTTGCTGTAAGCAACCAACATTTTTCCCTTAAACCTTAATGAGCACGTTTGGGTAAATTCTGTTCGTACTTGGGAAGTAACAGTCACTTGACTTGACACATATGATCAAACACAATTAAACTTCATTACCAATTGCTGATCCTTTTAAGAAGACTAAATAACCGCTTTTGGTTTTCCGTGTTTGGATCGTACTGTGGGGATCATTCGCCTCACAATGGCTACGATGTGACCTGCTTACATAGTTTGAAGAACATTTATAATAATTTTGAATATATATAATTTACTTTGCCTGGGAGACTTTTGTTGTCAAGCTACTTTTAAATTTTACTACTCGTAAAAGAGCACAAACCTTGTGGCAATATGACATTTTTAGAATCAACTGTCTATGAACACATTATGAAGTGCATAAAGTGTTCATAGAAATTTCCTTTCGCCACTTGTTCCTTTTTCTTCGTGGACATATGGAAATTGTGGAATTCCGCCCAAAGAGTGGATGGTATGGACGTCCCCAGCCGTGCGGAGTATTAAATAAAAGGTTGATACTTTATGAAATAACTTTACACCGGTAGCAAAATTCCAGAGCAACGAGTCGAAAAAGACAAGCTGAAAATAAGACAAGATTCATTCCCTGAAAATTCCCAACCAGCAAGGCGATACCAAATCAAGGCAATGATCCTATATGAAATCTAGCCGGTTCAGCCCAACCAGATAAATTTAATAATAGTTCATATGAATTTAATATTGTTATCATTCAAATTTACTTAACACACCCCTTCAGTTCAACTTAGGAATACAATTCCTTGCAGATGCATAAATGATAATATATGGCACAATAATGAAAAGTTTAATGAAAACCTTCCTACCTATCTATTATTAATGAATAAAGTTATATCAGCTCAAATTTTCCGCTTCCGTGTAAATTTACCTTAGACTAAGCTATCATATTGTCAGTGTTGTGTTAAAGCGGGCTGTCAAACATGCCAAACCCTAAAATGATTGGAGTTTTTTACTGGCTAAAAACTAAACCACAATTACTCTACAAGCCAGCCTAAATTTATTTAATATGCAGTATTAGATTAACAATAGTACATTACAATAACATTACATCGTATCAGCAATTGCCATGCGGATAAAATTCTAATTGCCAAATTGTCGAACTTAAACATTCTCAGGAGTGGTTAATGCTTAAATGAGGCACCAAATAGGAACGTTTGATATTCATTTAAGCCTCTTTTTTTAAACAAATTTAATTTGTGGAGAATGTATAAAGTAAACAGATTAGAATAATAAAACTTAACAAAAAAATTGATGGGAAGTGAATTCGAATGCATGCATTACATGACCGCATCCTACGTTGAGTTTAATTAAAGGTTCCCATATATGCAAAAGAGGGGTGAAAATAGCTAGTTTCGACTAGTCAATTTGTAAAAAATGGATATGGCTTCTAGATATAGCATCTAGACCTCAAAGCACAGTGGGTGGCCAGATTATTAGAGCCACCTTTGAAAAAGTACATAATTTAAGTTTATATGCAAGAAAAAGTAACGAATATGTCGCCAATTTCTCAAATTATTTATCTTGTCAAACAGTATTGAGTAGACATTTGAAATACACTCAAGTGCGTTTTCTTCGAAACTGCATGTTGAAATCGGCTGCCACCAAAACACAAAATCTATCCAACGAAATTCTTTTAAATTTTCAGGAGTTATTCAAACTAGGATAATTGCGATTCATTCAGTAGTTTTTTTTTTTATTCATTGAAGAAGCCGTGAAAAAACAGCAAAATTTACAAAAAAAGTTTAAAACGACACCAAAAATTTAGCTTTTAATATTTTTTAATAATCCTAGTTTGCAGACTGTAGTTAGGTTTGTACATTAAAATACCGTTTACTTTTGTTCTTTAAGATGATTGCGGCGCCCTATAGCGTGGCAGCAGAAAAACACCTTTTTTGGAGATGGCTATATAAATTGCTCTGTATTTTGATAACGAACTATGCGATCAGACTGAAAAAAATACTATACACGGTCAAGATGTTAATAAATCTATGGTGAAAAATTCGTATTTGTATCTTTATCCAGTTTTTCATAAGAAAATTCTAAAAAAACGACCTTCACGCGGGATGGCTCCCTTAAGATAATCCCATAACAATAAAAATTTAACATTTAGTCAAGCCGTCTTTTATTGAAATCATAACTCATACTTTTCATGTCATACTTTTGATACATTTAATGCAGTTTATTTTTATTTCCTCGCTTCTATGCTTAATCAGCATAAGGGCTTCTGCCAACTGTATCTTATCATTATATTTTTCCGGAAAATTTTGTGTTTCATTGATCCCAAAGTCTTTTAGTGGCGTTAAGATCCGATAAATTACCAGACCGACCAAAAGCTCTTGCTTACATTTTTTAAAAAAATCAGTCCTGTTTTGGACTTTTGGCAAAGAGCAGAGTCGTACATAAATAAAAAGTTGCCATTTGGTAGTCATTCGTGTATTTGAAGTATCCTTTTGGTTTCCAAAACCTTTAGACATTGGTCCTGTCTCATTGCATTTCGGACAATTTATAGACGCTGCGTACTTTTGTTGCCAACTATTGACCAAGCTGTAATACGGAATAAATGCTTGGCCCTTTTTACTGTGCAATCTTCTTTAATTTTCTCACAAAATTTGATTTGTTAGTCGATGCATATATCGGTGATTTATCAGAAAGGCAAGAAGTTTAGTCAAGTTCCAAACATCAACAATCAAGTTCGAATGTTACTTACATCGATTCAGCCACTCTATCATCATAGCAGGGATAAGAAGTGGTTTTTCAATGGATGTCGGCATGGAAAACCCCAATTCTTTTACTCGACATCAAGCTTTATTAATATCAAAATGCTTTCATCATCGATCCACCCCATTATGGTATTTGAAGAAGCCTTTCTATTTTGAACACAAAAATCCTTTATTATTCGCCCGTCTCTAGTCGAGGATAACGTTTTACGACTACACTTCCCATCCCATTGGGTGTTAATTGTAATCTTGCACCAACTTTCTGTTTGACTCTGTCCATACCGTGGCCGCGAAACTTTGTAATCTCAAAAATTAACGTTTTTATCCTAGAAATTTTTCGTGGGAGAGATGTTAATTTTTCTCATAATAAAAACTTATAAAATAACATATCATATATAACTTAATTCAAAAAGTAACTATCGAATGAATAAATAGTTACTTATCACGTAAAAATCACAGAACTTAAAATCAACCTAAATAATCTTAAAATCAAGGTTGAATACGTGTACGTCCAAAAGAACTACTATATCACAAAATAGCAGTGCCACTATAAATTACATTCGAAAATGCTTTGTCACCATAACATTGAACAAAAATATAACCAAGTGTCGTAGAAACGCATGCCATTCAAAAATAATAATAATAGTAACTAATAATAACTAAATAATACATACTTATAATAATACATACATACTTAATATGAAAAAAATATCATGTTCTTAAAATTAGATGAAAAATGTGAGTATTAGCTTATATCTCTACATTTTATAAATTCACTGGGAACCACCACCACCTTTATTCTAAAAGTAAAGATGCATGTCCAGATAGCTGAATGGTTAGAGCACAAGGCTGTCGTACGGCAGGTCGCGGTTCAAATCTCGCTGGCGGCAGTGGGATTTGTATCGGGATTTCACGTCGGATACCAGTCGACTCAGCTGTGAATGAGTACCTGAGTCAAATGAGGGTAATAATCTCGGGCGAGCGTAATGCTGACCACATTGCCTCCTACAGTGTGTAGCGTACCGTTACGGTCTTGAATGAAGTGCTCTAACACACTTCAAGGCCCTGATCCAATATGGATTGTTGCGCCAACGATTATTATTAAAGATGCAATGCATTAGTATAGGTCATTATACGAAACAAGATTCTGGAAAGTTTGGTGGAAATCGTACTATTATTGGCAAAATTATGGTAGTGTAAAGTTGTCTTTTCAATGTAAATTTGCTGCAACTTGAAGCATGTGCATCTACACTCAGATACACTACACTACAGATGTAAATGAAACCGTCAGGTGCCGTAATATCCCTATATTTGCACCTTTGGGGTTTGTTAAATATAAAGGGATGGATTGGCGTTTCGAACAGATAAATCTTTAGCTGAAACCTTATCATTAAAAAGTAATGGTATTAATACCACGCTAGATGAATGATTACAAATGTTCCATTCTTCTTCTATTCGCAATGTAAATTTACAAAGTATCTCTCGTCAGAGGCAGATAAGACGGAAAGTACTTCCCCATATTTTCCCCATCTACTTCTACTTCTACTAACTGGACAACTTTACTTTTCATTCCCACTTCCTGTCAGGAAACATATTATATCTTATTGTTACTATGTCGTTCTCAAAACCAAATAACCTCTAGAGCCAGCATATTCGACAATATGAAACAAAGATTATCTTAAATTAGAAGAAAGTGCATGAGGCCAATGCAATCGGAATTAATCCGAGGCTATCAGCTATTTATGACCAAAACAGACCACAAACAACATTTGAGGTCTGGCGCAAACGTGAAATAATGTAATAATTGGTCCAGATTGATTAACAAAAAATTAAAACCGGGCGGAAAAAATATTTGTCAAATAGAAACTATACAGCTCGAGGTAAATCATTTTTAGAAACATTGTGTTCGTTGATAAAGCCCATAAATTGGAATGACTCGAAATTTCTAATATTTAGTTGATAAGAAATAATTGGATTTTTTACTACGGGGAGGGTCTTTTCTCTATTTTTATTGATAACTCAAATAATAATGAAAAAAATACATTCCTATTCCAACAGCTATCAACGTCTGATTCACACGCGGTGACTCTTCGAAGCGTGACGAAGGATCTTACTGGAAACTTTCAATGTGAAGTATCTGAGGACGCGCCTCTTTTCCACACCGACATTAGGCTAGCACATATGCAAGTGATAGAACTGCCCAAGGCTGATCCCTTCTTGCAAATCGATAAACAAATTATAGGACCAACCGATTTTTTCAAAGCTATTTGTACAGTAGGAAAGTCGTACCCACCAGCGAATATTACTTGGTTCGTGAATGGAAGAAGGGTAAGTACCGAAATGTCAGTTTCACTTAAATTTGATTCGAATTATCTTTGAAAACATCCACTCAAATGCGGCATCTTTGATTACTTCCCTAATGCTGTGAAAAAGATTTCCTCCTTGCGCAAATACATATTTGAATATTTGGTAAATATTCTCTCTCTTATGACGGTTTATTTCATAACTTTTACTTGGCTTTGACGAAGCTAAAATAAATAATAGTTGAACTTGATTGCAACTTGATTGAGTCGATCAACCCTTTACCAATACGGCAAAGAAAATATTAAATCGACATCAAAGCTTCAGTGCAGGCAACTAACGTTAAGGGTAGGGTTACTCAATGTTATGGATATTAAACGTGGACCGGAGCTATTTGTGCTACTATATTGAATACGAAATTGAATCTAAATATTAACCTGACGGCTACATCATAGCATAATCTTCAATAATTTAAATTCACGGTATCAAATATTTTCGGTAAGTTTACTGAAATTGCCTTTCTTTCTATAGTCAAGTATTGAGGCTTTGTCCGAAACTAAATCTTATAGAAATCGATTCAATATCTCACTTCTGTTTGTCTGTGGGCCACACACACTTTCCTCCGAAAATATAATAAATATTATTATGAAATTAGATGAAAAGGGTGTAAGTCTCAGTCCCCACGCATGTAGTTACCGACTTTGTCCTAGGTTGAGTTTAAGGGTAGTTTGCATACATGCAAAACGGGGGATTTAAGAATTTTTCGGCGGAATAAAATTATCATCATCATCAACGGCGCAACAACCGGTATCCAGTCTAGGCCTGCCTTAATAAGGAACTCCAGACATCCCGGTTTTGCGCCGAGGTCCACCAATTCGATATTCCTAAAAATTGTCTGGCGTCCTAAACTACACCATCGCTCCATCTTAGGCAGGGTCTGCCTCGTCTTCTTTTTCTCCCATAGATATTGCCCTTTTAGACTTTCCGGGTGGGATCATCCTCACCCATACGGATTAAGTGATCCGCCCACCGTAACCTATTGAGCCGGATTTTATCCACAACTGGACGGTCATGGTATCGCTCATAGATTTCGACATTATGTAGGCTACAGAATAGTCCATCTTCATGTAAGGGGCCAAAAATTCTTCGGAGGATTCTTCTCTCGAACGCGGCCAACAGTTCGCAATTTTTCTCGCTAAGAACCCAAGTCTCATATATACATGAGGACTGGCAAGACCATAGTCTTGTACAGTAAGAGCTTTGACCTTATGGTGAGACGTTTCGAGCGGAACAGTCTTTGTAAGCTGAAATAGGCTCTGTTGGCTGACAACAACCGTGTGCGGATTTCATCATCGTAGCTGTTATCGGTTGTGATTTTCGACCTTAGACAGGAGAAATTGTCAACGGTCTCAAAGTTGAATTCTCCTATCCTAATTCTTCCTGTTTGACCGGTGCGCTTTGATGTTGTTGGTTGGTTCGTCTTCGGTGCTGACGTTGCCACCATATACTTTGTCTTGCCTTCATTGATGTGCAGCGCAAAATTGCGCGCCGCTTGCTCGATCTGGATGAAGGCAGTTTATACGGGGGTGGTTCTTTCCATGATGTCGATATCGTCAGGATAGGCCAGTAGTTGAGTGGACTTAAAGAGGATCGTACCTCTTGCATTTACCTCAGCATCACGGATCACTTTCTCGAGAGCCAGGTTAAAGAGGACGCATGATAGGGCATCCTTTTGTCGAATGGTCTTCAGAGTGATCCTGCTGCTTTTATCTGGCCTCGCACATTGGTCCCATGGCCGTGTACAGTTTTACCCTGGCTATGCTATCATAGGCGGTTTTAAAGTCGATGAATAGATGGTGCAACTGTTGTCCATATTCCAACAGTTTTTCCATCGCTTGCCGCAGAAAGAAAATCTGATCTGTTGCTGATTTGCCTGGAGTGAAGCCTCTTTGGTATGGGCCAATGCTGTTGTGGGCGTATGGAGCTATCCGTCCTAGCAAGATAGCGGAGAATTTCTTATAGATGGTATTCAGCAACGTGATACCTCTATAATTGCTGCAGTTTGTGATATCTCCCTTTTTATGTATGATGCAGATAATGCCTCGTTGCCAATCGTCAGGCATTGATTCGCTGTCCCATACGTTGAGCACAAGTTGATGAATCACTTGGTGTAACTGGTCGCCTCCATATTTAACCAATTCGGTTGTAACTCCATGGGTTCCTGGGGACTTACGAATTTCTTAGCCAATGAAGAGACTGTTTCTCCTAAACTTGGTGGTAGCAGTATTTGTCCGTCGTCTTCAGTTGTTTGTCTCGGCAGGATGAGCATCGAGGGGTATAAGGCTTCATCCCGCTGGCTTGTTGGTAAAACTTCCGCGCCTGGTGCGGTTGCTCCCTGTACTTTTCTGGTTTACAGACTTGTTGGTTCCCCCAGGCTTCCTTTTTCCGTCTGTGAAGTCGCTTCTCCGCTCGACGGAGTTCGTGATAAGTCTCTGTGCGTGCCCGTGTTCTTTGAGAATGCAACATTACTCTGTATGCAGCATTCTTCCGTTCCGTTGCTAGCTTACATTCATCGTCAAACCAGCCGTTTCGACTCCTTTTGCGGCTGGGGCCAAGTATGTTTGTAGCCGTATCAATGATAACGTTCTTCAGGTGATTGTGATGATCATTTGGTGTCGTAATTCGAGCTCGGAGCACCATGCCAACGAGAAAGTGGTGCGAGTCTATATTGGTCCCTCTATATGTTTGGACATTCACCAAGGCTGAGAGGTGGGGGCGTTCGATCAACACGTGGTCAATTTGGTTGAAAATGGTCCCGTCTGGAGAGGCCCATGAATATTTGTGGACCACTTTCCGCGCAAACCAGGTACTTCCAAAAACCATTTCGTGTGACCCTACTAATTGAATAATCCGCAATTCGTTATCATTGGTATCTCTATGTGAGCTATGGGAGCCAACGTATCGCCTGAATACGGGCTCTTTCTCTACTTGGCTGTTAAAATCCCCATGTATGATTTTGATATCATACTTGGGGCAGACTTCGAGGGTTCGTTCTACTGCCTCGTAGAAGGTATCCTTCTCCGACTCTGAAGTCTCCTCTGTAGGGGCGTGAACGTTAATGATGCTTATATTTCTAAATTTGCCTCGCAAACGCAGAGTGCATAGCCGTTTCCTTATGCTTCCAAAGCCGATAACGGCAGGTTTCATTTTTTGGCTGACTAAGAAACCTACTCGGAGCACATGGTTTACTGGATGGCCACTATAATATATGGTGTAGCGGCTCTTCTGCTGGAAACCGGTCCCTATTTATCGCATTTCCTGTACCGCTGTTACATCGGCCCTACATTGGGGCAAGGTATCGGCTAGCTGCTCATCAGGTTCATCTCTGTACAGGGAGCGCACGTTCCACGAGAAAATGCGCAAATCGTTATTCCGTTGTCGTTGCCGGATTCTTCGCTGTGTAATTCGTCCATTCCGTGACCCCTGTTGTGGCTTCGTAACAAGTTGTTTTCTGTGTGGGATTGTCACCCCTAGCCAACCCCCAACCTGGTGGACCAGTTGGAACATTTTGTCCCGTTTTTAGGCGCGGGAGACTCGCCTTCATCCTTCTCCGTCTGCAGCTTTTCGTTAAGAAAGAGGAGCTTTTTGTTAAGGAGGAGGTGGAGATAGGGTTTAGTAGTAGAGCTGTTGCTTTTGGTTCAGTAGGCATTTCTCAGGTTTTACGCTCCATCGTGGGTACCAATCCATGTTTCGCCCTGAGACCTATATTCCCCTTTGACCACAAACCGTTATTAAAGTATTTTGAGGCCTGGATACCGTATAGAAGAAGGTTCATGCTGTTTTTAAGTCTTTGTGTAAAACAACCTTATTAAAAGCGACTGACTGTCTGTCTGTCTGTCACACGCACTTTTCTCCGAAACGACTAAACCGATCCGAAAGAAACTTGGTGGACATATGGGAACTATCAAATTCCAGGCATATAGTCAGTGATATGAATGAAAGTCTCAATTAGTACTTTCCGAATCTGGTATTATTTTTGACGTGGATTGCAAATGGATGGCAAAAGTGGACTCATTTTCGGTAACAACCCAACCCAAAAATTCGAAAAAGTCAGGGTGGTGCGCTTAGATGAAATCTGGGCCTCAAAATGTGTCCTATTCCCATATCTGCCCAAATAAACTTGCTGTTAGTATATTAGCAACTTTCCGAAATTGACTGAAAAGCTCCCCTTAAGTTCATCTTAGGAGTATGAAATTTTGCCCCGGCATGCCAATTTTCCAATCCAGCTAATGGTGTCGAATTTATAGCAGTTCAAACTTGAATTCACATTTGCCAATAATATTAAACTTCGAATTTGAACCGTGTGAGGTTGACCATTATCAACACAGGGTTTTCCATGAAAAGATTTATTTAAATCGCTTTCTAAAGAATGGAGCGCAATGGAATTTTCAACCATATGATACGGAACTGTCATGCACTCGTCGCCCCTCACATCTTCTTGTTTTTCTTCTGCCTTTGTCCCGTTTACAAGTGGGGTCGGCCCGTTGTGATCGGTTTCGCCATTTTATTTTATCAAATGCCTTATCTGGATATAATCACAAGGTTTTTAAATCCTCATCTAGCTTATCAACCCACCGTTGTTTCGGTCGGCCTTTTGGTCGCTTACCATCGACTTCGATGTTCAGACCAATATACGCAAGTGAATTCTCGTTAGCGTGAATTACGTGACAATACGATCGAAGAACCCTCTCTCGCAGTTTTTCCACGATCGATTCAACCTCATATCGATCGCAGATATCTTCATTTTGGATGTGATCAAAACGTGTTACGCTACTAGCATAATGCAACATCTTCGTCTCCATTACCGCAAGACGCCGTTCATTGTCTCTTATAGTCGGCCAACACTCAGAACCATAGAGACAGGACGAACGACATTGCAGTAAATTTTAGATTCGAGATGTTCGCTGATACGTCGATCACAAAGAACACCAGTTGTGGAATGCCACTTCACCTAGGTTGCGTTAATGCGTGAAGCAGTTTCATTACGCAGTTCTCCATTGGCTGATAGCATTTATCCCAGAATATTTAAATCACTCAGTTCTGGGCAGGTCACACAGAACTGAGCGATTTAAATATCTCAAGTCAATGCTATCAGCCAGTGGAGAACTGCATTATGCTCTTCACATAGCTTCCGGTTTCCCGATTTATCATATTTTTCGGTTGGGTTGTTTCTGAGAATAAGTCCGTTAAAGAAAAGATCACTTTCTAGCCCCCAATTAAATGTTAAAACTAAGACAGGCTTGGGAAAATACTAAGCGAAAATGCCACTCACTGCATAGGTGGGGGTTCATAATTTCCACCTTCAGAGTGATTTTTTTATTGCTCATATATCGGTATTTCGAGGAGCAGTTGTCCTCTTACTCAGTGAGTTTTTGTTTGTTGTTTGTTTGTTGAGACAAAAACTCACTGAGGAAGAGGACAACTGGCCCAAGAAATACCGGCATATGAGGAATAAAAGATTCCGGCACTCCGCCTTGACAACTTATGTCAAAATAGCGGTATTGGAAAGTACTAATCAAGGCCTTTCATTTGGTACCCCACATGTCTATATTAAGTGAACGAAAATTAAACCCCTCTTTTGGACGTATGGAGATTCCCCTTAAACTCAACGTAGAACTCTGTTACTCACTGAATTCGTAGTTGTTCGCAGATTCCACATTCCCATCAAATCTTATGTGAACAGAGCTAACCATTTCTGAAGAAAATGCCTGTGACAGACAGACAAATGGACAGACAGGAAGCTGGAGTTACGAGATCTCCCATTCAGCGTGCAATGTCGGGTTGGGGGGATGAAAACGCCCACCCGTGGTTAAAAATGAATATGAGATTACCCAGAATAGAAAACCAAAAGTTGCTGGTATGGGAAAACTGATCGGCAGTAACTGCATTGCAGGTATACACCCTGGCACCAATTGGTGATACAAGCCAGTGCCGTAAATATCTCTATAGCCTTATAAGCGGTTGAGATGAACGTTTCCTGCAGGTCTCGGAATTCAATACGCCACTTGCAATCCCGAGATTTATGAACTGTGGTTTAGTTGAGGTAGTGCGCCCTAAGCTAGGGAAAATAGTTGAGATATTTCGCTTATCTCATTCTTATTGTGAAAGAACAGCATGGTTTCGTGAAACTGCTTTAAACGTTTAGTCATTACAATCATCGTTACTAAAGATCTTGATAGCGATGACCACAATGTTCTCCTCTCTAAACTCTCTCTATTCAACTTCAATTTCAGCAAATGCCACTGAATGTGCTACTTATTTAAACTCCTTCCCAACAACGTTTCCATACTCCCTTGGCGGACAACCCCTTTCACGACTGGCCTCCGTTCAAGATCTGAGTGTAATCTGCGATGACAAACTTCGTTTCAGCTCCCACTTCAATGATATCATAAATCGAACCTCCAAAGTGTCTGGTTTTATCCTTCCTTAACAGTTGTACAATTTAAATTTACCCGGACCCTCCTTTTCAAAAAGCATCTTCCCCGGGTGGAATATCCGTCACGCTCCTTATCCTCAACTTCCTTTATCCGCAGGAACGCCGCATCTTGCTTAATATGTGCACTCTTTCCAAACTCTGTAATTACCTGATCAGCTGCTCTAGCAAATCAGATATTATTTTCCGCATTTCCCGCATCGCCTCTTGGAGTACACGTAGTGCGGCCAGCTCTGAAGGACCCTACGCAGAACTCGACGTTTCACTCACACACGACATGTCACTCCCCGATTGCGAGGCTGTACTAGTCCTACAACGCCCTGCAGCTTGGGTTTTTTGGCTCAATCCCTGTCCTTAGCTTCAATAACAAGTTAAGAAGATCATCCCGTGTTGCGCTCGATTTTTAAGGTTGTTTTTCACTTTTTTTGGGCCTTTGTACTCTGGAGGGCCTAGCCGTAGCAAATGTCTGGTTTCTTTTGACGGCTACCGCAAGGCGAGCTCTTTTCATCTGGGAGTTGATTTCTGCCAGACTTGTAACTGCTAGATTTCGGTCCAGGTTAAGGAGCATCACAATTGGACAATGCTATACACCAACGGAGACTTCTGATGTAGTGGAGAATGATGCTTTTTACGAGCAAGCAAAGGTTTTTGGGGGGTTACACTGTGATAATGATGGGTGATCTGAACGCCAAGGTGGGATCTGATAACACCTTGCTCCGGCAGGTGATGGGGAGGTATGGTCTTGGCGATCGTAACGGTAACGGTGGGAGGTTCGTGGATTTCTCGGACTTCCACCAGATCGTCATTGATGGCACATTTGTCGAGCACAGAGATCAATTGGGTTTCAACTTACAGGCGCCGTATGAGCAATCAGATCGACCATTCGCGATCAGCAGTAGATTTAAGAGTTGTCCTCTCTAACATCGGTCTCGAAAGGGATCACCATCTGATGGTCGCTTACGCTCGCTTCCATATTGCGTCTGCCAATTGTCGCAGGGTTGGGGAGCTGCGACTACCTTAGTTCAACATCGACTGCTTGTACCACCCAGCTATTGCTCGACAGTGGGAGAGCTATTTTGCTGATGGAGCAGAGAATCTACTGAATAACGTGACTGAGAATATGGATAAGCATTGGGCCGCCATGAAAAATGTTCTTTTTTCGGGTGCTGCAAAGGTTGTCGGAACGTCGATCTGGCTGACTACGGAATCGTAGAAGCGGATCGATGAACGGCAAGGCTTGAACGCTCTATTGACCGCTGCCAGTTATTGCGGGCATGACGTGCTCGAACTTCAGCTTAGTGTACGCCGTGACAAGAGAAAATTTGCTATTGCGCTGGTCAGGGAAGCAGAAGATGAACTGTATACCGTATCACGAAATAGCTTGCATGTGGTCGCAAGTCCTTTGATAGCCCTGTAAAGGACGCAAACGGTCGACTTCTCATCCACGATGATGAATAACTGACGAGGTGGAAAGAACAATTCACCAGGCTCCTCATCCGTATTACATCCGGTGAGGTTCCTCCTCTTGTGGCTGAAATGGCTACTCGTCGCAAAATGTGGATATGGACTGTTCCCCCAGGAGCTTTCGCTGCCCTGTTTAAAATCTGGAAGTGCAGTTATCTCAACACTAAGATCTAGTTGAGACTATTCTGTGCTAGTGTTCTTTCGGTGTTGCTATATGAGAGTAGCACATCGAAAGGGATCGCTTTCAATCAAAAGCTCCAAACCTTCCTCAACACCTGTCTGTGAGGTATCATCGGAGTACGTTGGCATGACTCTATTAAAAAAGGACGGACTTCATTGGTACCCGTACGCGTTGTGATCGAAAAGTGTCAGTGGCACAGGATAGGTCAAACATTAAGGAGGGATGATAATTGCATTGCCATGCAATAGTATTCACTCTCCCAAGATGGCGGACGAGTTGGATGGTCAACAACACTTGGCATAGTATATATATATATATATATATATATACCCCACTACTTAAAGAATGCATCCGACTGATGCAGGGAAACGGAGCTTTTGTGTTAGCCATCTTTCGAGGGGTTTTATTGAATGATTTCTTCCAGCCTCTGATGTTTTGTGGAGTATACAGTGTTCACTTACTACTTTCAATGGGATTTGGTTTTGGCTTCATTATTATCGCACCTAATTTTGCGCAAGTGATAAGCTCAAAGCAGCAGGATAGCTCGAATACGAACGCGAACATCCAAGACGATCGGGATTCGAATTAAGGGTAAAGAGATCGAGAGGCTGGTGTTAAATCGACCACCGCATCCGTTGCACACACATAATTTAGCAGTACGCATAATTTCAAATGAATTATCGATTGTATGTCCGCATCTGTTCGACGGTAGCAGTCGTTCCTTTACCTTTTTCAGAGACAGCCAACAAGAGAATGCATCCGCTTATATGCAATATTCTCCACTTCTTCTTCCATTTTCGACACCCCTTACCTTTCCTAATATGCTTCTCACAATTTTTTTTTGGTCCCATCTGAGGAACTGGACTAGGGCGTTAATTGATAAGCAAGTCTTGGACGGAATTCTGCAAAGAAAGATTGTGTAATTAGAAAATTTTTGTAAGTTTGAGAAAACAAAGTTTTGAAAATTAAAATTGTGAATCATTGCATATTCCGGCCGGTTAGTGTAGAAACCAGAGTCGAGCTATGTTTTGGGAAATCATCTTCGATGAATATGAATTTTTCGGAGGGAGCTATCAACGGCAATTCGAAGTCCAACTCTGCGCAATGAGGGGCCAGTTGCCCTTTTGGAATTTATCTGCCGGGCGGCGTCCAGTTGAGTTGAAACGAGCCGTGACGATTAAACTTTGTTTACGTCAAATGTTCAGAAGATGTAAAGATTTTTGCAAGCCAAGGAAAAACAAAGAAAACCAACAACTAAACTAACACCGCATCAAGCTAATTCCGAAAATAAGTTCGAATCAATTATAGGGCAAACGGTTTCGTCCGGGGTAGACGTCAGACGCTGCCTCACCTAGCCTAGCTCAAACTCAAACTATTGGTTTCTATTGGATATAATTCGCACCCTTGGCGTATTTTTCCAAATATATAAAGGAGCGTTTTCCATCTGATGCCACTCACGGTCACGCTGCTGCGAGGGCAGAGATGAGGCAGCGTCTGACGAGTTGCCTTTACCCTGGACGAAACCGTTTGTCCTATAATTTTTTAATGCTTGGATGCCATGCCCCAAACGAGGGATCCGCGGACCAAAGAGACATGGGAGTAAGTTGCTCTCATTTGGTCCGGTCCAATAACAAGTGGTTTTGGACTTAGGATCCCTCACTTATCCTAAACAATTAAGTTCAAACCGTTGATAGGAATAAAATTTGAAAGAACTACAGTAGAAATGAGGAAAACTATTGAAAAGGCGGATCATTAAAATATCGAATGAATAAAGTTAATATTTAGTGGCAGAAGTAAAGTGTCGGAATTCCCGAGCTGTATATGGACGAACATTGAAAGTGAATGAACGTCATGTTGTTTTCTAAGGACTATATATTTTTCTTTCATTATTAGTAGTATTAATTTGGGAAAAGGAAATAAGCAACGTTCAGACTATTTTTAACTCATTTTTGGTTCAAACAGTGACAGAAAATCATCAGCTGTGGTGAGGATACCCATTGGAGTAAAAGAATGTGATCACTAGAACTCGGGGAGAAATATTTATTTTTTTGTTTGTTGCTATTTATTTTCTTTTTTTTTCGGAGATGTTCGTTTTATTTTTTTTTTAATTGTATTTATTTATTCATTCTTTTCTTCTTTACTTTCGTTTCATTCCGTTTCACTAATATATTTTTTTATTTTAAATGTATTTTTTCTGGTTCTTTTACATATATCACTGATCAATGAAATTGCATGATTATTCCATTTTGTTGATTTTTCTTGCATGAATTCAACTATTACAACAAACTCCACGCGCCCGGTCAACCCATTATTAAGGTTTTGTGTGAAACAAGGCCTTCTTAAAATTGATTTACTGTCTGTCTATCTGTCCGTCCGTCTGTCTGCCTGTCTGTCACACGTATTTTTGTCGGAGACGGCTATAACGCTCAACACCAGGTTTGGTGGAAAGGTGGAAACTGTGAATGTTCACGCATGCAGTGGTAACTCACTGTATGCTCACTGTATCCTTTTACATTGAATTTAGAGGGGCTGCCATACATGCAAAAGGAGGGCGCAAATTTTTTTTTCACCAAATATAGTCTTGTGGGATATAGCGTGCCTAGTACCACATTCGCTGGAAGGGTGAGGAGTGCAGGAGTCGAAATTGATCATTTCTTTAACGGACCCATTCTCAGAAACTACCCAATCGAAAAATTTGAAAAAAAGCAGGAGGCTGTCACTATATGTCGCCTGGGCTCCGAGATACCCCCCATACCCATATCTGTTCAAATAAAGTTAAAAGTAGTATATAACTAAATTTTTAGTAATTGACTCGAAACCCCCCTTAAGCTCATTCTAGAATTATGAAATTTTACAGCAATGTAGGCTATAGTATAGAGCATGATCTTACCAAGTTTAGTGAAATCGCCCTATTACTAATAAAGTTATAGCAGGTGAAATTTTCTGTGCAAATTGAAAACTTTGAATGTCATTATCATCCGAAAGTGGACATTCCACATAATATATGCATATATTGCGTGCTAGGTTCTAATGGGACACACTCAAATGGCTTGGAAATATACACAAAACCTTTCACACCTGAAGTGTCCAGCTTCCGATTTCCCGACTTGTTTTATATTTGTATTTATTTATAGGTTTAGCTCGTGTGTTCATTTCGTTAGGTGTAGTATTTTTCAGGATCGTGTGCCTTCACATCGAAAATGCACGTATTTTTGTGAAAATGACACGCGAGGGATTGAAGCGCTTAAAGGTATCGTCCCCCCTCCCCCCCCCCCCCCCGCTCCATTCCCGAGCCTAGCTAGGACAGAGTCATGCAAGCACGTGTTGACGGAGCATTTCGATGAAGCTTTAAAATTTGCGGGCGAACTTTCACGATCAATTCCGCTATTTGTTTTAGATTTTTGGGATCGCTCCTCCCTCTTGGGCATCTCCAGCCACTCCATTGCAATCCTATTTGTCATTGTACAATGTCAAATCTTTGTTTGTTATAATTCACTTTAATTAGCTTAGTTTACCTAAGGGTAAATTGCGTATTCTCCAACTTGGTTCAGTTGTGAACTGACAAGCACGTCTATCAGGTGAAGAAAGGACGCCGTAAGATCTTGCTCGTTGCTGAAACTTAAAAACGGATGAAGGAGCGTCAAGAACTGAAGGCTCTTATTGCCTCTATAAGTGGGGGAGGACGTAATGCGCTTACTTCAGGTGCTGCAGTGCGCCATGATAAAAGCGAATGAACCCGTCGCATATAATCTCGGTAATCAATGGGCCCAATATTATTCAGTTGTTTATTACCCTTCAATAGTAACAGTTTAGACTTTGCTGGAACACAAAACAAACATCCCACACATTTTTAGAATTTTCTATTTGCAATTAAATTTTGAGCACATTTTCATTACATGTATTTACTTTCCCAGGTATACAAATCACCATTTCAACGAATCAGCTACCATCCACAAGAGGGGTCCTCAACATTTTCTACTCTGGAGATGTACCCGCACAGTCAAATTATGCAATCAATCTTCCAACCAACGCCGAAATTTCACACTAGCATATTAGTACTATGCGAAGTCTCGATCCTTCGTATATATCAACGAAATGTACAGCAACGAATCTTCCTATCCAGGATGGCGCTCACAACTATGTCGCCGAATCTCCTCGGCCTCGAAGGATCCAAAAGAGGCAACGAGCCGGATAATTCGCCTCTTACCGGAGGAGCCAACGGAGTGCATCCACAGGGCCTGGTGTTGTGGATAAGAGTTACGATTTCATTAGGACTCAGCATCCCCCTAAAGTTGATTTTTAACCAACATAAGTCGATGTACGTAACGTGATTGATATGGACTTATCTAAAATTCGATGAAAAAAAGGACGGACATTTTTCTTCCAGCTAAGGCCAAAGCCGAGATGGGGTTTATTTTAGGCAACTGGAATGAATAATATTAGAATTTTTATGTAAATAGATTACCTCCAAGATTGTTGCTGTTAAGAAACTTCGGATAAGCTGGCCGGAACGGGAACAATTGAATTCCTTCGAGTATATCTAGCATTTGCGCGGGTATAGCTTATCCTGAAACTCCAACTAATACGTAAATAAAAAGTGTGTTCCCAATAAGGGCAAAATAATCAAAATGGATGAAATTCCGAAATCTAAATACCAAACGACAAAAATATTCCAATATCGCAAATTATTAAGGGTTTCAAATAATGCCCCTTTATCACCCCAACCCACAGATTTCCAGTATCAGTACCTTTTGAAGTCGTTTCGTACTTATATTTCATCAGGACATATTTCATCCTATAAATTGAGCTTATTTTTGGCCCAGAAAACATCCTCCACCAAATATTTTCCGGTTCCGTATTTCATAGCCTCTTTATGTTGAAATGAGCACCTATGGGTTCTTCTGACCTCGCCTACACCCACTAAAATATCCTTGGAGTTATCCTAACAGAGATTCCTCCTTTCCAGTTCAGCTGTTTCCCTGAAGGTATAAGTTTTCTTGTCTAGATTTTCAGTTTATGGGAGAATATTATTAGAATTTCCTTTTATTTTGTCACCCTCGAATCTGGTGTTTTCTCGGAGTCCCTTATCCGATTTCCGATCCAAGTATTGGAAACATTCAGCGTAGTAAGCACCATTTATTTCCAGAGAAAATTTCAAGGCCAAATGTTAATATCGAGGAGCATCTTTTAACGTGATTTAGTGAATATTTTTGGTGAAATTAGATAAACGAGCTGAAATTGGCTTGCAATGAAGGAAATTGTTCTCGTTCAAACAGCTCGTCATATAATGAATGTAAAATTCTGACAGATTAAAGATGAAGGACGCCCATTTAATTAAATTTTCCTCTACGAAAGGAACGTGTGGATAACGTATGGGGATATGAATATAAATATAATAAAACTGAAAAGACAACTGTGTTTTCTTATTGAATTGGAAGGTACTTACATGAGTCGCTAAAAGATTCATTTCCATTAGGCAAATTGGTAATGCAATACTTTCAGCAAATTGTAGCTTTTTATTTAGAATTAAAGGCCAAAAAAGCTTTCTATTCCTTATTCGGGCTTCTGAGCAAGTCTGGTATGTTTTTCTGTGTTAATTCACATGGAGTTCATTCTCTTCTCACCAATTCTTAATTAGTTATACTGAATAATGTTTGGAATACCGGAGAAGCTCGTTTTCTTTGAGCAACTGTAGTCCCCAGGGTTTTTCTGTGATCATGAGAAAAGATCAGAATGTGTACATGGATCCAACAACAGTCGAGCTAGGCGACTATAAGAACAACATTCACCACTCCGTCATTGGTAACCTATTGTTTGAGCGCAACGCTTGGCATAGGACATAGTTAAGTCGATAACATTGCGACCGGTAAGGGATTTTGGAATCGTTCCCTGGAGGTGGATTGAAATAGGGACACTTACAAAAGCAAGAAGCGAGACATTGTGTAGAAGCTCCATATTTCTTAAAGCAGTCTGCAGACCGCATACAGTATACAACAAATTTTTAGTTAGTGTATTAGCCTGATTCGCCAGCCTTATTTTATGCACTAAGAAGGTACCGGTTTCATGGAAAAGAGTGACTAGGCCATATGTTATAGCCGCCATCCATAAACCATAAGCTTGTAGTAGGTTTTCTACTCAGTCAAAAAGTGAAACCCGCTGCTATCGACTTTATACGAACGGTTATTCGCTCGGCACTTTCCAGGCAAATCTTGAAACATTTTGTTCCTACAGAGACGACAGAGTCGACAACCAATACCTTCTACTGATCAGTGGGGTTTGCCCAAAGTGCGATCTCAAAATCATATTTGGAGATTTCAGTAGAAAAGGAGGAACAAACGATATACCGATACCCTCGCTATATAAATGTACCAGTGACACCAGACTGCAAATGATCGAACTAACAGTGTCGAATAAAACGGTCGTCGAAAGTACTTGGTTTGCACGGAAATGGAAGAGATGCAAAACAAAATCCTTCATCGCACCTCTCAAAGGCATTGAAGGCGAAGAACACAAGTAAAAACGTCTTTTGGGTCCAGTCTTGAGGAAGCGAAACAGGAATAATGATTTGATGATCACAGTAAGCTAAACAGAAGAATGCTGCCTATCAAGCAATACAGCAACCTCAAAGAACCCGGGAATGCTTTGGAAATGCCTTGGAAAACCTTGGAAAGAAGAAGGTGTGCGCACCCGGTAGGTATGTAGGGAAAACCTCATCAGGTCCGGAAATCAGGAAATTAGCAGAAGCAAGGCATATACACTTCCATGCTCATTTTGCCGAGGCGAAGAAAGAAATCTAGTTTGTAACCGCATTGATTTCTTGGAGCGACAAATTGAGTATTTTGATGGTTTTCTTAACTAGTAAGGCACTACTCGTCTTATATATAAGCAACGTCTTACGCATATAACCTTCAAGCCACCTTGCACCATTTGTGCATACATAGCTCACTCAAAATAATGCTTCGAGAATTTTGAAATTCAAAGATATATCATATATATGTATATACTGAAAACTAGGAATACTCTTCTTCTTTCACAAGCGGAGTCAGCTCGTCCTGATCGATTGCACCGTTGTTTCGGTAAGTCTTTTGGTCGCAGGTGAAATCTCGTTAGCACGAATTACCATCTAAGACGCCTCTTTCGCAATTTTTCCAAGATCGGTTCAACCCTAAATCGATATCGGATATCCTCGTTTCTGGCATGATCAGGACATGTTCTACCATTGAAACCTGCCCGAAATATTCTCGCCATCTATCCATCGCGGCACGTCTGTCGATAAGCAAAGTACCGTTCTTCTCATTGACGCAACATAAGTGTTCGATATCATGTATGCTTCCATGTATCGACGTAAAATTTCTGATAGAGGCGTTTCTTTTCACGGATCTTCATATGGACCTCGTCGCTCTAAAGTCAAGTTTAATGAACCGCCTACCAAGCATGGGGACCCTGTGGGTTGCATAGACCGCTTTCTGGTTCGTGTTTTTAATTTCGTTCCACAACATTCGAAATGGTAGGCAATCACGTAAGTGAGACCACTGCATTCTTTTCTTCATAAAGTCGTCACGATTTAATATGCGGCGAGTCAGTGCGTTCTTCACGCTGTTTTATCTATAACTGGATTCGCAAGACAGCAATCAACCAATCAACGGCCGATATTAATGTGCGATGGTCTCATAGGGAACGGCTTTGCAGTCAGTGACGGTGATAAAGTGTCGGCGTCCTCTAAGGGTATAGCCCATTTGCGTTTTACTGTTTCCACTATAAAATGTAGAAACATGAGACAATCGTTTGATGAGCCATGTATTGGGGTCAAAATGTAGACTACCGGATAAACTGACATGGCATATGGCTCCCTGGAAGCTAACCTGTCCCTCTCTGAGGATGGTGTGGGGCTCGAGCCTACCTGTCCCTCTCCAATAGTGATATCTGGCTATCCACGAGCGAAGCCTTCCGCCTATCACGATCGTCTCTGGGTGGTGATGGACACACGCTGTTTGGGGTAATTCAACTATTAACAAAATGCTATCGATTCACACTGATGAGTTGAAAATACCTCCCCCATCCAGGATGTCATGCGAATCGTTCCCATTGGATTGCATTTGTAAGTTTTACCTTACGGTGATACGACCTTCCTAATCTCAATACTCGTAGGAATAAAATGAGCGAACAATTTAAACACAATAAAGAAATCAACAACAAACAAGCGGGTTCTCGTACCGCACACAAACTTGCTCACTATGTGGAGGCACATCTCAGCAACATGAGCCAGGTGAATGCACTCGAAAAGCGAGAAATTCAGGGGTGAAACTGAGGAACCAAGTTCAACATAGGGCTATTGCGAAGACCGACAGAAAAGGCCACTATTCAAAAAGCAGGGACGAACAAAAGCATGCCTGAGATCAGAATATAATTGTACCCTCCGTTATATGAAGGAAAATCTGAAACTATAAGGCCCAGCACAGACTTAAGCCCTTATTATAGGAGTCAAGAAAGGAAGGAACAGCTGAGATTAGCCCACATGAGAGGAATACTCCCAAAAAACCTAAACTCGAACTCAAAAGTGGGGAAATCCTAGGTAGGTCATAGGTGGAGGCAGAGGCGAGTCAAACAGGCGTACAAATTACTATATCAGCTATATATTTGGCAACATACCTGTGCATGAGCCAAGGAAAGATGCTCCAAAGCAAACCTGATAAACCTGCACTATGCAAGAGTTGCATCTTCAGTGATTGCAAAAACAAGTTGCAAAAACTATATTGAAATAGTTTTGGGGGGGGGGGGGTGGACTCCTAGTTTGTAGGGGGGAAGTATGCAGGTAATTTGGGATTCCTCTTGTGGAAAAATAAGAGCTTACATCGTTCTTAAACGTAATTGTAAATATATATGCCTTTCAGGGTTCATGACCGAAGAACTTGTGGATGTCTAATTTGTTTTTATTTAGGATATGAGGGATCCTCCACATTGACGTTGGACCGACCAAATGCAAAAAGAAGCGTTTTCCACCTGTTGCCACTTTCGGTCAAGCTGCACACACGTAGAGGTGAGGCAGCAGTTGTCTCTGCCATTGACGAAACCGTTAGTCGTCCTTCTATTGGCTAAGTTTCACTGGAAGGAGCCATCCGCAGGAGCAGACAGGTAATACAAAAGAACTCATTTCGCGGGTTCCTACTTCAAAGCGGAAGGCGACAATATTCTACCTGACACCCCATTAACAAACAAAAGGGAGAAGAAATAAGAACTGGACACTAGCAAAACAGGTATGCTAGGAATCTAGGCAATGGGAACCTTTAAATCATTGGAATTATCCGGAGCAGATAGTATCTTACCAACACCACTCCAGAGGGGCCTAGAAATTACCTTTGGGTCTCTTCTTAATTTGTTAAGAGACTTGGGATCTATTCCAATGTCATGGAGGCAGGAAAAAATGGTCTTTATTCTGAAAGCGGATCCTTTTCACTTTAAATCTTTCAGACCTGTTTACCTAACATTGTCTGTACTCAAAACGGTGGAGAAGGTCATAGACAACTACATTAAAAGTAACGTTCAAACTCATAATTCCCTACATTAGTGTTGACACGCTCACAGGTCACGACGCGAGAAGTTTGAAATACGCTGGAGTAAAAGGGAAAACTTGGAAATTGTGGCTGTGACACAAGGTTTAAACAAGCAGTTGTTTATCGGGTATAATGACAGACACCTCACAGCAGAGGGAGCGGATGCCGGGGTCATCAGTCCAAGGAAAACATACTTTGAACTAGTATATTCCAGATGGAAATATATTCCATAGAGAGATGTGTCATCTTCAACCTTGAAAGGAACTCTATATCTAGGGGGCAGAAAATTGTTTTTCTGATCGACATCCAGGCGGCGGCCAAGGCAAGTAGGTCGAACCATGTTAAATCCAAATACGCTCAACTTGCACAATAAAGTCTGAATGATCTCGGTTCCAGGTTATGTTGGGTTGGAAGGCAATGAAGCAGTGGATGAACTAGCCTGGAAGAAAGCAGGGCCTCGTCCACACGGGCCAGAAGCCTACTGTGGAAGACTAAACTAACATTTGGGGGAAACTGGGAATATATACGAAGCACTTGTGCAAAGTTGGTCGAGGCCCATGGGAGAATACTTAATACCAGATGTCAAGTTGAACCACCTGGAAGTAGTGAATATATTGTTTCAAAATTCCTGACGTTTATAGGCTTGCTTGCATGGTATGGTGGTAGTTAATAGGTACACTATAACCAGTAAGAAAGAACAATTGTTTTTTTTTTAGAACACAGGTGAAAGGGAGTTGCATCTTAGTAGAACAATAATAGTCTATACCGCATTGATCCTATCAAACCATGCAGAAATATACTATTCTGCATACGTGTTCGATTTTCATCTTCCGAGATTGTAACAACTTGAATAATAAAAACACCGCCGTAGCCGATTCCAAGCCCGATAGTGAAAGGAGGAAGGATAAATAGCTTCAGTTTGAATGGCTATAGGCCACCGTATCGTCTGAGGAGGTAGGCGAGTAAAGTTCAGGAACCAAATAGTTTTGCAGATTACTCACTGAGGAAGCTATCACCAGACCTAGCAATTAGGAAAAAAATGATATCCTGTACGGATAACTGACGGGAGTCGTTTGAATTGTTGACTTGGTCTGGCTCCCTTAATGAGCAGTAGGGCGTCGAAACTGCTAATCGCGGGGCGATTTGGCCTCTAGGTGTCATGATGATCAGGAACATGACTCCGCCTATTGCAGCTATTTCACCAAGAATTGCAGCGACCACTTCTGCAGGTTTGCATGGGCAGCGGATTATGTGGATTGACGATACGAACCTAATATCATCGCTCTACAACGGAATAACAACGGCGGGGGTATGTACAACATCTTGTCGCCCCTTGTTGAGATTCCCGTAATGCGAGAACGTGACTGTGTAGCAGATTGCAGACCAGCACCGCTTTATTACTCGTAGCAACATAATCCCGTCCAATAACACTATGCCGCACTGTAGGCAACAGTTCCAGTAATTGCCGAAGCACTCTCCTTCACCGTCCAGTTGAAGTCTGCGGTGATATCTCGCTAGGATGATCAGCAATGGCAATGGCAGCAGAGGGGTGAAAAATAAAGGCCATATCCAGTGAGACACTCGTAGTCGAAATTTTAGACACATTAAGCAGAAACTTTCTATCGTACGCAGTTGGTTGTGATAGTGTGGTGAAAGTCACTCAAGTGTTTAGAATGCAACGCACGCAAGGAATCAGCGGAGTTTTTTAGATCTCGAAACGAATCCCTACAGAGCGTCCAGACAGTACAGTTTTAGGTAAGGGAAGTGAAAGTATATTGGGGTGGAATTTGTTGGATATCCGCCAAGCATGCTGGGTGGATTACCGTTGAACGCACCGCCATACCACTACATATGGCATGAATTTTCCATTGAATCTTCTTTGGTTCTGCATGGCGTCTGAATGATGCTAGAGGGCATTGTTTTGCAATCAAATATGGCGTACGTACTTAGTGCGGGCTAACTCATTTAATGTATTTAGATGCCATCACGTTGTAGGCTGGTATTGACGACCATCTTAGAAGTTTGCTGCGAATAGTTTAGTCGTAACATTCGGATGAAGTTTATAATAATAATCGTTGGCGCAACAATCCATATTGGATCTAGGCCTTGAAGTGTGTTAGAGCACTTCATTCAAGACCGTAACGGTACACTACAGTATACTGTAGGAGGCAATGTGGTCAGCATTGCGCTCGACCGAAATTATTACCCTGATTTGACTTTGGTACTCATTCACAGCTGAGTCGACTGGTATCCGACGTCAAATCACGATACAAATTCCACTGTCACCAGTGAAATTTCAACCGCGACCTTCCGTACGACAGCTTTGTGCTCTAACCACTCAGCTATCCGGACACTGGATGAAGTTTGAATTAGAAAAAAGTCGAATTCAGGAGCCGGATGTCGAAGCATTGGCGATCTCCACAAGCTATGACCGAGTCAGGCTTCTAAAAATACCTTGAAAGGAATGAACCCATGCTCAAGTTGGTGATCTGAAGGATGCTCCGCTGTCCGAATTTCTGCAACGGGTGAAGCTGGTGCAGAAATCGAATCTCTCGAGGAAGAATAAAATAAGCGTACAGAACCCATTCACTATCCCTTCATTGGCATATGCATTCAAAATGTTACCACGGACGAACATCGATCTGGAAAACGTCCAGTGGCTGATATGGATTACAATGTCCAAATTCCGAATGCACGATCCAAACTCTGCTGTGAAGCGGATCAACCTGCCTCCTGACATCGGAGGTAGGGGCGTGGTTGACGTGGTGGCGCGATATCATGGCCAAATCAACTCAGCATGCGGTTATTTTGACAGCAAAGGGCAGGCTCCAGTTAACTTGAAGGTTCGATCTTTCAATCCTCTAAGTGAGGTGAAGTCGGACCAGGGGCGGATCAGTGCATAGCAATAGGTCGAAAGCAATGCACGGTAAACACGTGAATTATCTTTGGCAGCTATTTGTCAATTTTCATTTGTCAAACAGATGGCTGTGTACTGGAAAGCTCTTTGATCTGGCAAAAAGCTCAAATTGAAAGAGCGAGTGGAGAAGGGATGGGAGATGCGGAGAATGTTCTTTTCGAAAAAGAGGGTCCGGGTGAATTTAGGTTGTACAGCTTCAAAAGGGCGACAATCGCTATTGCGGATGTTTCTGACGAAGGAGTTGAAAAGTGTTAAGAAGGGCTGAATTGAGGTAAAGTTGGAGGAGGAACGTAAGATAAAACCAGACATTTTGGAGGCTTGATTGATGATGTCAATGAAGTGGGAACTTCATCGAAGGTTACACCCAGGTCTTGAACAGAGGTTAGTTGTGAAAGGGGCTGTCCCCCAAGAGAGTAGGGGAAGGATGTGTGGAAGCGGTATAAGTGAATAGCATATCCAGTGTTATTTGCTGACATTCAGAGTTAGCTTGTTAACCGAAGACCGGGTGGGTGTTTACGAAAAGGATTTTTTCAGGAACGGTATCAGAGCTAGGAGGAAAGCGAAGAGATCATTTTGGGGAAGGAGGGGGCTAGGGGTTAAGTTCTCTCTATTTATTTATTTATTTATTTAATGAGGACAATACACAGAAAGCAAATTTCTTATTACATATTGTCCTCAGAGGGAGGAGCAACTAAATGGCATATTTTGCGCTTAAAGCTAGAGAGGGACATAGAGTCAAAGGAACCAAGCTGTAGGGCATTGTAGGACTGGCAAAACCTCGGGATCGGAGAGTGAAAGTAAATCTCGAGCTCGGCGAAGGGCACATCAAAAATGTCCGCATTACGTGTGTTATGAGACGAGGCGATACGGAGAGTAATATCCGAGTTGGCGGAGCAGTCCATCAGACCATTGCAGAGTTTGAAAAGAGCACACATATCAAGGAAGATACGGCGTTGCTGTAGGGAGGGGAGATTGAGGGTGCGGAGTCGTGACGGAGAATCAACCCGTGGAAGGTTCTTTTTGTAAAAGAGGGTCCGGGTGAATTTGCGTTGTACAGCTTCAAGAGCGCGGCCGTCACGGATGCGGTAGGGGGACCAGACTACACAGCAATATTGAAGGATGTTTTTGACAAGGAAATTGAAGAGTGTTAAGGAGGGCTGGATTGAGGTAAAGTCGGACGAGGAACGTAGGATAAAACCAGACATTTTGGAAGCTCTATTGATGAAGTGGGAATTGAAACGAAGTTTATTGTCGAATATTACACCCAGGTTTTTGTAGGAGGTCAGTAGTGAAAGGGGTTGACCACTGAGAGAATAGGAAAAGGATGATGGGGAGGGTTTCAGGGAATAGCGCATCCAGTGGCATTTGTTGACATTCAGTGTTAGCTTGTTGACCGAACACCAACGGGCTAAATTATCAAGGTTGGATTGGAAGAGAGCACAGTCCAGTGGAGACGAAACAGAGGCAAACAATTTAAGGTCGTCTGCGTAAAGCAAATACGGACAGGTGAGGATGGAGGCGAGGCCATTGATAAAAAAACAGGAAGAGTAGGGGGCCAAGTGTAGAGCCTTGGGGAACACCAGAGGAAGGAGAGAAAGAACGAGATGAGTGACCATGAAAAGAAACTTTGCAGGAACGGTATGAGGGATAGGAGGAAAGCCAGGAGATGACTGAGGGAGGGAAGTCTAGCGAAGAAAGTTTAGAGAGGAGAATGTTATGGTCAACGGTGTCAAAGGCTTTGGAGAAATCAGTATAAACAGCATGTACCTCCTGTCGTGAATTCAAGCGTTTAGCAACAAAGTTGGTAAAGACGAGAAGATTTGAAGCCGTTGATCTATGTTTCACGAAACCATGCTGCTTTTTGACAATGAGGTGACCGAAGCGCGCGGTCAACCAGTCGTTGACGTATCTTTCTAGGATTTTGGAGCAAGAGGAGAGAAGGGAAATGGGCGGTAGTTCACAGCAAGGGAAGGGTCTCCGCTCTTGAGGATAGGAATGATGAGGGCCTCTTTCCAGAGACGGGGAAAGTAGCATTCGTCTAGACTTTTGTTGTAGATTATACACAGGGGGAGGGAAATGTGTTTTCTACAGTTAAGGAGGAAGAGGTTAGGAAGCCCATCGGGGCCAGGTCCGACATTGGGGTCAAGGTTACCAATGAGGAACTCAACCAAGGAAGGCGTAAGGAGAGGAATGGCTAGTGATTCGGAGGAGTCTGTGGTTATGAAAGGTGTAGAGGGTGAAGGGCTCGAGGGAGAAAACACTGAAGAGAAGTAGGTGCAGAGAAGGTCGCAGGATTGTTGTGGGGAGTTGGCAGTGGAGTCAGCGAAGCTGATAGAAGAAGGGACAGATTGAGTTGGATTACGAGAGTTGCGAGCGTGAGACCAAAAGGGTTTTAAGTTACCGCGGGCAAGGGTGGCTTCGACGCTCAATAGGTACCTTTTACGCGCTTTTCTGACCATTGACTTCACAGTAGATCGTATAGCTTTAAAGTGAGCAAGGTCGGCGTCATTTTTAGAAGCCCGAAACTTCTTCCTCAGTGTATGTTTCAAGCGAATGTTAATATGAAGTTCCGTTGTGAACCAAGTTGGGTAAGAACGTAGGCAGGGAGGGGAAGGGACATAACAGGAGAGGAGATCAGAGAGGATATTGTAGAAGGTGTTAAGAGCTTGATCACACGATGAATTACTTAATATATGTACCCAGTTGAAAGACGCTAAAGCTGAGTTCAGACCGTCAAAATTGGCTTTGCGGAAGTTGAACTTAGTGAGTTTACAGAAGCTTAAGTTTGGACAGGAGAACATTGTGGTCAACGGAATCAAAGACTTTGACTTAATCGGAATAAATGGCGTGCACCTCCTTTCGTGAATTAAGCCATTTAACAACGACGTTTGCAAAAACCAAAAGGTTTAAAGCTTTAGATCGGCGTTTCACTAAACCGTGCTGTTCTTTCAGAATGAGATGACCGAAATGTGCGGTGAGGATTTTGGAGGAAGACAAAAGAAGGAAGGTGGGACGGTAGTTCACAGCTAGTGAGGATCTCTGCTCTTGGGGATAGGGATGATAAGGGCCCCTTTGGAAAGATGAGGAAAGTAGCAATCTTCTAAACTTTCGTTGAATTTAATACCCAGAAGGGGCAAATTTTTTGTCTGTAGTCAACAAGGAAGAGGAGTAAGCCTAACGGGACCATGTTCGACGTTGGTATTAAGATTACCAATGAGGAACTCAGTTAGGGAAGACTTGAGGAAAGAAATGATGAGCGATTCAGAGCAGTCTGGATAGAGAATAGACATAGAGGGCGCTTCAGGATGGTGCAGGGAGTAAACAGAAACAATGTGGTCACTTACTTCACGGGTAACCCAAAAATCTAAAGAAAGTATTCATACGACATCCAGGCCTCAAAATGTTTTGTATATCAATGTATACTGATATCTACTCAAATGAAGTTAATAAAGATTTGTTACTATATTTATTGGCAATTGACTGGAAACCTCGCTTAGATTTAATCTAGAGTCCTAAAAATTTGTAGTAATATAGGTTATAGTTATATATAGCATGATATTACCAAAAACGAAAATGGTTCTATTACTAACAAAATGCAGGTCAAAGTTGCCTCTTACCTGTAAATTTGCTGCAACCAAAAAAGTCAATCAAAAAATAGTAACTAGAAAATACTTATCTTAGCGATGCCGCTGTGTCTAAGAAAGTTTCGCGACGCGGTGCCTCATATTCCAAACTTGGTTGTGGTCTAATGTGACTGAAATGTTTTCGCGCTTCTTCTGCTACTGTAGGCTTATCACTCGCACATAATTCAGCGTTATGATAAGAAAACTGAAGTAAACGGGCATTACTCAGAAATCAGAAAGCAAAAAGTATGTCAATGTTCCCGTGAGACATTGATTCAAATTAGAATTACGAAAAATCCCCAATACATGTATAGAAAGGTATTTATATTAAATTGAAAGGGAATTCGATACTTAAGTAACGAAATAAGACAAAAGAATTCATGTTTGCAAAAAATCCTCCCGTTGATTGGTGCCTATTCACCACAATTATCGCAGTGCCCTTCCCCTCGAGTACATTTTTCAGGGGTATCATCAGGTCTACAAGCTAACTTTGATCACTTGTGTAGGAATAGAATGTAGTTAAAGTTTGAATGCCCAGTATACGAACACAATAGCCTAAATCTATAATATATTTTAATACACACAATATATAGTTATCTAAGGATCAGAAGCGTAGTAGAAAGTACTTAATCTGTTGGAAAGTGGCCCCATGGAAGAATTTGTTGGTGGAAGTACAATCGCAATTTACGTCCACTTACCCCTACTCCGAAAAGCGTTCTCGCGGACGACAAATTTGATCTACTACATCTTTATAACCTCCGGATAGCTGAGTGGTTAGAGCACAAGGCTGTCGTACGGAAGATCGCGGTTCAAATCGTGTTTTGACTTCGGATACCAGTCCTCATACCTGCAAAAGCAGGTATAAAATTTAGTCATGCGAGGCATCAGATAAAAGGTCTGGGTTAGTACTTTCGAAATCGGTATTAGTTTGAGTGGTCAAAGGGTAGTATAGGTTCCAGGGCAAAAAGTGGGTTGGTACCTACGATGGACCATAAAACCTGGGAAATGCCTACTGAATCAACACCAACAGCTCTACTACCAAACCCTATCTCCACTTCCACCTTAACGAAAAGTTGCAGACGGACAAGGATGAAGGTGAGTCTCCCGCGCCGAAACACGGGACAAATTGTACCAAATGGTGCTCAAGGTGGGGAGTTGGGTAGAGCTGACAGTCCCACAAGGAAGACCAAAGTTACGAAGCCTCGGACAGGATGGCCTTTACAACGATGAACCCGGCAACGACAACGAAATAACGACTGCACATATGCTCGGAGTAGGTTTCTTAGTCAGCCCAAAAATGAAACTTGCTGTTATTGGCTTTGAAAATATAAGTGAAAGGTTATGCACACTGCGCTTGCAAGGCAAATTTAGAAATATAAGCCTCATTCATAAATGTTCACGCCCCTAAAGAGTAGACTGCAGAGTCGGAGATTTCAACAGTCAAGTAGGGAGCCCGTATTTAGGTGATACGTCAGCACCCAGAGCTGAACATATAGGGGGGCCAATATAGACTCGGATCACTATCTCATTGGTATAGTGGTCCGCGCTCGAATTACAACACCAGCTAAAATCCCCCCTGATAGTCAGGTGAGAGTGAATACTGAAGCCATCCACAACACAGCCCTCCACGGCACCTATAAGAGGGAGATGGATGCCGCAATAACCGCAGTCAATAGAGGTCCTAGAGATGAAGCATCAACAAATGATCTTCACAACAAGTTATCATTGATACGGCCAGAAACATACTTGGCCCCAGATACAAGAAAGTCGGAACGGCTGGTTTGACGATGAATGTAAGTTAGCAACGGAACGGAAGAATGCCGCATACCGAAAAATATTGTATTCTCAAAGAACCCGGGCACCTGCAGAGATCTACCAAGAACTCCGTCGAACGGAGAAGCGACTAAAGTACAGGGAGCAATCGCACCAGGGGAGAAGTTTTACCAACAAGTCAGCGGGCTGAAGCCTTATACAACGCGATACTCATCCCGCTGAAACAAGGAGGGAAATCTGATTTCCGACAGAATGGGCATATTAGAGCGATGGGTTGAGTGCTTTGATGAGCTACTCAACAACCAGAACATCGGCGAGTTTGAGGTCAAATAGTGCCACCACCAAGTTTAGGAGAAACAGTCCGCGCAATTCATCGGCTAAAAAATCATAAGTCTCCGGGAGCCGATGGAATTACAGCCGAACCGGTTAAATATGGAGGCGACCAGTTACACCAAGTGGTTCGTCAGCTTGTGCTCATGGTATGGGACAGCGAATCAATGCCTGATGATTGGCAACGAGGCATTATCTGTCTCATACATAAAAAGGGAGATATCACACAGTGCAGCAATTATAAAGGTATCACGTTGCTGAGTACCATCTATAAGATATTCTCCGCTATCTTGCTAGGCCGTATAGACCCATACGCCCAGAACATCATTAGTCCATACCAAAGAGGCTTCACTCCAGGCAAATCAGCAACAGATCAGATTTTCCCTCTGCGGCAAGCGATGGAAAAACTGTTGGAATATGGACAACAGTTGTACCATCTGTTCTGTTTAAGGGGTCATCCCGTGTGAAGGCCGTTTTTTTTGCCTTTTTTTGAAAAATTATTTTGAAGGACTGGATAAAGATAAAAACGTGATTTTTTCACCATATGTTTATTGAAATCTTTAGTATACGTGATAAATTTTTCAGCTTGATATCGTAGCTAATTTTTGGAATACGTGTTAATTTATGCACCCATCTCCAAAAAAGATGTATTTCTGCTGCCACGCTGGAGGGCGCTGTGTTCATCTGAGGAAAAAAAACTAAACGGCATTTTAATGTGGACAATATTCTACGGTCCGCAAACTAGGATAATTAGAAAATATTAAAAGGTAAATTTTTGGTGGGCTTTTAAACTTAATTTTTTGGATTTTGGTGTTTTTTTACGGCGTTTTTTATGAATAAAAAAAAACGACCCGTCCGATTGCAATTATCCTAGTTTGCGGACCGTAGATATATGTACTAAAGAAGTCGTGAAAATTTCAAAGAATTTGGTTAGATAGATTTTGAGCTATAGTGGCAGCCGATTTTCAAGATGCAGTTTCGAGAAAAACGCATTTGAAAATTTAAATGTGATTATCAATAGTAAAATTTTAACTCACCATTAATTTGCTATACCTGGTCCATAGAGAGCACCCTCTGTTTCTTCAAAAAAGGCTTGTAAGGCCGATTGTTGCTCTCTGGTTTCAATTCTGGCTCTTTTAGCGAGTTCAGTCGATCGTCGTTCGGACCGCCAAATTCGCGCTTCATTATGGCGGTCGACATAAACCTGACATATGTGACCAACTTGACATCCCATTGTCACTAGGATTTTGAGAATGCCATTGAATCCTTCATTGAAAATAATTACAGCCAGAAAACTGGCTATTTCTACGACCTTGGCCCCAGAATGAAGGTGTTTAGGAGCGAAAATCCAGGTCAATGCATTTAACGACTCATTGTTATTCTGGGCCTCTGCTCCTAAACATCTGTTCACGAGATCATCTCGTGACAAATCTTCGTAGATTGGTTTGATGACTGTTTGAACTTTTTCAGTCAAAGGTGCCTTCTCGTGATGAAAACTATCCAGCACCAACTGTCCTCGCCTGCTGGATAATTTTGAAGCTGGGGATTTTCGTTTGTAGAACATTTATGGAAGAAAGTTGCCCAAATTTCTTGCTGCATTCCTTCTATCGAATTTGCGTGTCGACGAATAGCTAGCCCAAAAAATGTAGTGAGGTCCTTATCAGTAAGTTCTCCAGCCCCTTTTCCACCAATGCCTTTGTGATTCTTCTTTGCATTTCTAAGCCGCGTTCCCATTCTGTTCTCGACATGTCCTACGCATTCCTTTTTTACTACTACGTATATTTTATTATTTGCAGAAATTTGCAGAAATTCCCATGAAATACTCGTTTTTTAGTGCGAGCATGATGTTGAACGTTAAAGCGATCTCCCTTCGTACGATCCATTTAAAAAAACTACTGAACACACAAACAGCACAATACTTACAACAAAATATAACTGTGTATAGTTTGAAAGCCTTTCAGTGCTCACTTTAGACTGGATTATCCTTTTTATTCTAAACAGTAAATAAGTTGAGACGATAGATTGGTTTTTCATCTTTTTATATTTATACCTGTGTTCAAATTTATAAGGCTCAAGTAAAAAACTAACAGGTAAAAAAAGATTCGATGCTCTTTCTCATCGAGTACTCTAGCCGCGGCTGCAAACTCCTTACCTGTTTAACCCTGTAATTTCTGAACGACTCGTAATATCGCAAAATCCCTTTGCCCACATATTCTTCACTATAAATAGATACAATTCATGCAAAAAAAAAAATCGATTTCTCCAACCCGACACACGGGATGACCCCCTTAAAACCGCCTATGATAGCATAGCCGAGGTAAAACTGTACACGGCCATGAGAGAATTCGGTATCCCGACGAAATTAATAAGACTGACTAGGCTGACCCTGACCAATGTGCGAGGCCAGATAAAAGCAGCAGGATCACTCTCAAGACCATTCGACATCAACAACGGTCTACGACAAGGGGATGGCCTATCATGCGTCATCTTTAACCTGGCCCTCGAGAAAGTGATTCGTGATGCTGAGGTAAATGCAAGAGGTACGATCCTCTTTTAGTCCACCCAACTACTGGCCTATGTTGACGATATCGACATCATGGGAAGAACCACGCATTAGTATACAGTGGACAATGTTAGCATTTGAATATATTTGATTTACTCAGCGCGCCAATTGAATTGAATACCACTCATGTTTCACATAATTTTAAAAATAAATTTGCGGCCACACTCATCAGCACTGTCCGACAAAAATTGGTATGATCACGTCATGAAATCCGGCCAAAAATATCAATCAAAACTCCAAATACTAAAACATTCTTTTTACTACCAACTACGGAATGGAACTCTGCGACACTTTCTAACATTGGTAATCAAATTGTGCCATTTTTAAGATTTTGTGTGAAAGGAGGGTGTAAATTTTTACATAACCGAATATAGTCAAGTAGCGTATCAAATGAAAGGGCTCGATCGGTACTTTCGAATCGCATCTCATTTCTAATATTGGGTGAAAGGGGCCTCGTTCTTAGACACTACCCAACCGAAAAATCTGTGTCATTGTGTTAACTACATATATGAAATGTAGACCTCAAAATAAATCCCATTCCTACAAATAACGTTAGTAATAGTATATTACCATGTTTATTTTAAATTTACGAGAAACCCCCGTTAAGTTCATCCTAGACATCAGCATAAGCGATAATATAGGACATAATTCTGAAAACTTTGAAGGCAATCCGACCATTATTAGCAAAGTTATACAAAATGAAAGTTTCGCATTTCAAGGTAAATTTGTGGCACTGTAAGACGTGTATCACGTCATCAGCACATAAAGTGAACTTATATGAACAGCGGGGTACATGAGGACGTTTTAGTTTCCCCTTTTTGGCTTTTTTTAGCTATTTGCATATCAGTGTCAATTACTTTAGGTACACATGTTTATGTATGTGTATGTGCTAATAAAGCTTGTACCTGGTTACCAGCGGTTTTTAATTTACGTACACAACATATATATGTGTGCTTTGTGCAAGGAGTAAAGTAGAAATGCGTGAAGCTACGTTAGATCAATTGAGCTGTGCACATATATATATATGCATCGTGATGTAGTAATAGACAATGTTTGTTTATTTAGGATGAACACAGTATTTATGTCGTTCATATGTATGTGCATATGTGTCATGGAGTTTGCAAAATATGACGGCTTATTTTGTATTCTAAGCGGTTTTCCATTCGTACAACCGTGCATAGCGAGTTTCTCACATAAGATGAACATAAAACGTTTATACCCGAAGTGCCCAGCTTCCGCTGTACCGACTTGTTAAGGTTTTGTCTGTCTGTATGTCTGCCATTATCTCAGAAACGGTTGCTCCTATTGGTACGAAATTTGGTAGAAAGATGGGACCCATCTAGGGGGGTGTAAAATTTTTTTGGCCGAATATAGTCATGTGAGCTATCGGACTAAAGGCGTCAATGAGTACTTTCCGAAGCCAGTACTAACATTGACTGCAAACGGGAGGAGTACGGAGTTCCGAAAGCGTCAGTTACTTCGTAGTCCCTTTCTCAGGAATTGCCCAACCCGAATATCTGAAAAAAATAGAAACTGATTGCGAACTGCGAAATTTTTCACTTTTGTACAACTTGTATTCTAAGACGAAGAATGTCAGCACCATACTACAGTTATCGATCTGGTAAACTAAATGCATAAGCATTACGAGCTAGGGACAAATGCCTATGCAAATATGCTTATATAAGTAATACACAAAACCTTTCATACCTGAACCTCTCAGCTTCCGGTTTCCTGTCTTGTGTTGATTGGAAAAGTATACCCCAAGTTTCTGTTTCGTAAAACTTGAGGTATGGGACTGCAAAGGAAATTTGAAGTAAAGAAAAGTTTGCTTCGAGAAAAACGCGTTCAAAATTTGTGTGTAAACGCACAAAAAAAAAAACAAGTCGGGGAACAGGAATCTCGGCGCTTCAGTTATGAAAGGTTTTGTTTGTTTCTTCTGTGAGCATATTTGAATATTTGAAAGAATTATCCCATTTGTACGTAGCCCGTTGGGTACCTGGTCACTGTGGCATAGAGGGAAATGAAATCTCTGACGCTTTAGCGAAAGAGGGGTCAACCTCCGGAGCTCCTGACCGGAGCCAGCAATTGGAGTATCAGTAGCATTGGCTAAATCTGTTTTCCAAAACTGGGAACAAGTTTCCCATAATGACAGGTGGCAGAGCCTAAATGCTGCTCGACACACCAAACTTTTCCTGCCAGAACCGAACATACGTACCGCAAAGTTTATCCTGTCGAAAAGCAGGAGGACTTGCAGGTGTATTGTGGGCATTCTGACAGGCCATAATTCACTAGCTGGGCATATGTTCAGAATAGGAATTACCGAAGATGATACGTGTCCCTCCTGTAATGAGGAAGCGGAATCCACGGAGCATTTCCTATGTGAATGCCCTATGGACGCATCAGGCATCAAATCTTTGGTGCCGATGTTCTCCAATTGCGACGGGTAGCATCACATCCACTAACGGAAATCCTGCGATACGTGAACGCATCCGGAATATTCCGTTAGACGGGGGAGGCGAGTACAATGGGCCAACACGGCCTGAGTGCTCAGAAGCTGTAGCTTCTCCTCCACCATACACACACACACACACATACACACGTAGCCCGTTAAGTATATGCATGTCAGACTACTCACTTTAGTGTGATATTGATATTTAGTTGCAGTAAATTTCAATTTTGAATTGTTAGTAATAGCTTGATTTTGATCAAACTTGGCGATAATATGCTTCATATTTTATTCTATACCGCTACTGACCTTTATGGCTCTGGGATAAACTTAAGGGGGTTTTCACTCAATTTTCCCAAAAATATTGAAATGTACTATTATGAACTTAATTTGAACGGATATCGATATGGGAAGCATTTTGAACCCTGGACACCGTATAAAGGGAGCTTCATGATTTTTTTCAGATTTTTCGGTTGGGCAGTTTCTGAGAATGGGTCCGTTAAAGAAATCATCAATTTCCACCCCTCCCACCCCCCGCCTTTCTAACCAATCGCAAAACTAAGACCGGATTCGAAAAGTACTAATGAAGACCTTTCATTTGGTATCCAATATAACTATATTCAATGAAAAAAAATTTTACACCTCCCTTTTGCATGTATGGAGCTCCCTTTAACCTCAACGTAGAACGATATGGCTCGCTGCATGTCTGGGCGCTCAGAGTTCCCACCTTCTCACCAAATTTCGTTTCAGTCGGTATAGCCGTGTCTGTGAAAAGTGCGTGTGACCGACAGACATACGGACAGACAGACAGACATTGAACCGATTTTAATAAGGTTTTGTTTTGCAAACACGGGGAATCTTGTAGACGGTGTCCCAGTCCGCAGCGTACAAAAAGTACAAAAATGTGTAGTAATAAATGAGGTAGGTCTTGTGATGGAATTTCAAAAAAGTAAAAATTTTGCCATTAGGAAGCGGATAGTGGAGGTACATATTCCAAAAAAGCTTCACTTTCTCAACGTCTTCAAAGTGGTCCAAGTTGCCCTCCGATTTGGACAATTTGCCTCCATGTACTTTTGCATAAGACAAATTTCTGCTTCTGCAAGTTTTCGTCTGCATACTTGATGTTCTTTGTCATGTAAGACCCAGAAGCCAAAACAGCGAATCTCGTGAGAAGAATAACGGTGATCGACATCACCGTGATGATTGATGCCCACTTCGAATTATTCGGCAGTTTTTATACCCTTAGCTCCCAGCCTCAATTCAGTGAATGAGATATGCAGGCTACTGATTATTGCGCAGTCGCGTGTTGTGTTCCATCTGATAATTGTTTTCGGGGTTTTGTTATCACTCTACTATTTTCCCGTTGACAATATATTTTAATTATATTTAGCAATCTGAGTATAAATCGTAGGTGAAGGGTGATCGGTTCACTACTTTCCAATATCGTGTAAATATTCCAGCATGTTTACCAGCCACTAAATCATTTCACCTTTGCTTGGACAAGTATTTTTATCAGGTCGAGTGGTAAACGTGAGTTTTCTTACTACCGAATTTTCTATTTTAAAATTGTCCTTATTTCACATAAACAAAAACAGAATGAGGGCATATCTAAAAATAATTCATGGTTTATTATGACAATTTAGCGGCCCTCAGGTAAATTTTTCAGGGATATCACCAGGACTACCCGATAACGCACTGACCAGTGCTGAATAGGTCAAAACTACAGCCAATGGCCCAACTCTATATACGTATCTAGCGTGCTCGTTGATTCGAAAAAGATTTTTCAATATTCATTCGCCATTGTTTCCACTGAATACGAACAACGCACGGTCTCCCAAAGATGAGAAACTACTCAAACCAGAAAGCTGAACAGGATGAAATTTCCCAACCAAAGCCTAATCCTTTTAACTACAAAAATTGACTCATGTGATATTTTTTTATTATTTTTTGCCTTTTTAAATATTTGCTCAATCTTGACACAACATATAATTTTGCGACACTAATACTTACACACAAAACTAAGCTACAACAGCCATTTGTTAAGATGTTCGATGGAAACGATTTGTATGATGTTTGTCGTTCTCGATGTTGTCTTTTCTAGTCGCTAGTCAGATAAAAATATTATATTTTCCCATATTTGTACTGCTTCCTAGTAGTGGATGGCGTTAACGTCAGCTTCGGATTTGTGGAAGATGTAGGTATCGTAGATGTACATGTTGTCCACGAAGAAGCTCTTTACGTCGATCTTACGCTCGAGTGGGTAGATGAAAGGCAAGTCGGACAAATAGCGAGCTCCGGAGCCAATGCCGCATGAGATGGTGGGGTCGAATCCAGTGAATTGCTTAACCTCTGGTTCATGGTATGGGGTGATGAAGAAGAAGAATTGGAAGGGCATACCTCCCTTCTTGCCCTTTGGCAACATCAAGCGGTTAGGGAAGCCACAGTGAGCCTCAGACATGTCCAATGGGAATTTGTAGTCAGTGGTAGTGGCTTGCCACAACTTCTTGTAGAGTTCATAATAAGTTGTCCTATCGTTGACGTACCAGGAGAAGTCGTTGGAGCTACGGGTAATAACGTTCTTTCCTTCAACCAAGTCGACGAGGAAGACGTCCATTTCAAAGAAGTTCTTGCGATTATCGGCAAAGTCAATCTTTTTACCGTAGAAATCGAACTTAGGTCCGATGAATACCTTCACCATAGCTTTATGAGCCTTGTCAGAGTGAACGTTCACTTTGTAGGTAAAGGGTAAATGGTTGAGTCGCAACTGACGGGCCTTAATAACGAAGTCATGGCCTTCCCAGTTGGCAACACGGCCGAATTTGTAGAGATCGGTTGATACTTTCTCATCGTAGGGTTCAACGTCGACGATGTTGGTGATGTCAGCATCGAATTTGTCAAAGTAAGTGATCAATTTGTCCATTTCAACACTTTCAATTTTCACACCGTCAAATAGGAGGTCCTCCTTGGTATACGGTTTGAGACTGTTCAAATAATGCCAGTAGAATCTCATCATGTACTTGTACATGAAGTAGAAAGCGGGATCACGCATGCTCGTCTCGTAATGATATAAGACTCCAGGAACTTCATTTCCGTGAACTCCGGTTGGGAATCCTTCATTGATGATGGTTCGGAGAAGCCAGTCCATGCTACCGTAAAGTTTTCTGTTAACACTGTCTTCATTTCCTTGAATCAAGTTGCCGAGGGTTTCAAGAGCAACCTTCACACTGTCGAGTGGGAAGTGCTTGCCATCAGGAAGAATAGCGAAATTCATGTCAATGACGTCCATGATGCGGTGTGAGTACATAATGGCCAAATCAATGTAGAGGTAATTTCCGGAATGATAGAATCCGTAGTCATTTTCACGATCTGGGAAATGTACCCCACCGTAGTAGCGAAGTCCTGGGTAGTACCCTGGGAAATGCTCAATATCCCAGTGGAATTCTTCGATTTCAGGCAAGTTGTTGGAAAGTCGTTCCATGTAATAACGTGCAAGAATTTGTTGGTGGAGGTTCAACCAGAATTCACCACGGCGGTCCTTGATGAAATCTCCATCGACTTTACCCTTGGTCCAGAAAGCGTAGTCCTTGTTGTAATCAGCATAGAAGGCGTTCAACCCAATGTCTTCCGTGAAGTAGGAAAGTTTGTTCTCCTTGTTGACATGACCATGAACACCAGTGTAGTTAACAGGGATAACAACGTTGTATACGTTTTCAACTAGCTTGACTCCGTGGAATCCTTGCATCTTATAATGCTGTGCCTTCTGGATAGTTTCAGCGTTGAAGAACAGCTGCGGGTAGATTTCGTAAATAGCTGGAAGGACAAATCCTTGCATATCTGAACGGTGGGTAACGGCGAACGTGAGAGCGTAGATGAAGACGGCCTTGTTGACGTGGAATCTTGCCCATAGAACTGTCTTGTAGAAGGTGTCCCAGTCCTTAGCGTACAAAAACAAGTAGGATAAGTACTTGACGTAGGTGTAGTGATGAGTAGTGAACAAAGTGAGAATCTCGCCAGGAGGAACCGGATCGTGCAAGTACATATCCCAGAACAGCTTCACTTTCTCAACGTCTTCAAAGTGGTCGAAGTGGTCCTCCAATTTGAACGATTTTCCATCCATGTACTTTTTCTCGTAGATATCATCTTGGAAGGGATGTTGTACCATGGCAAAGATGAATTTCTGCTTCTCCAAGAAGTCCTTGTCTGCATACTTAACGTTCTTGGTCATGTAAGACCCAGAAGCCAAAATAGCGAAACTCGCGAGAAGAATAACCGTGATCGACCTCATCGTGGTGATTGATGCCTAATTCGAATTGTTCGGCAGTTTTTATACCCTCAGCTTCCAGTCTCAATCTAGCCGGCTAGCGATTATTGCGCAACTGTGTATTTTGGTCCGCCTGATAATTGTTTTCGGGGCCCTGTTATCACCCCACTGTTGGCCCGTTGACAATATATTATTTTAATTATATTGAGCAATCTGAGCATGAAGCGGAGGTGAGAAGTTATCGGTGCGTTACTTTTTGATTTCGCATAAATGTTCGAGCATGATTGCATGCAGCATTTAATCATTTCACCTTTGCTGGGACCATAATGCTTGGACAGGCATTTTTATCAGGCCGAATGGTCAAAATATTTTTAAATTCGCATGCAAAGAGGCCAAGGGTCTTAATTAGGCATGGTGAGTTTTGTTGCTACGGAATTTTCTATTTTCTAATTAAAATTGTTCTTATTTCGCACAAAAACATAACGAGGGCATATTTAAAAATAATCCGAGGTTTATTATCTTATTTACTGCTCGTTAGATAGAAACATGACACATTAACCAAAATAGCAACAGTAATAGTAACAGTCTGTTTGCGTTATGTAGAGCACAAAAAAGTCCTGACTCCGTAAGAGGCCATGGTTACGCTTGCTGCCAAAATGAATTTGTTCGGCAGATAATGTGATCCTGAACCTGTGAATTGGAGAATATGTGAGAGATTCAATCTTATAATTCAAGTCAGGTACATGTATCTATTCAAACATTACAATTTTAACAAATTCAAAGCTTTCGAGACAAATACTAATTTCCAATGAGTGAAATAGTATTTAGTGACAGAAAAGGTATTTGTCTAGATAAAAAAATCATCACTAGAATTCCGCGGCAAAGGTAGCTTTCTGATTGCTTTTCAAATTATGTTTCTTGTGACCACTAGTCAAGATACAAGAAGATATTTTATTAGGAAGTTGCTAGTAAGCTTTGAAAAGATGTAAGGAAGGTTACACACTAATAAACAATATCGGTATAGTTGGTATCGGTATGGAAGGGGAGTTTTCCTCCTGCTTGAGAGTTTTCAAGTCAGGAAATTATTTTTAACCAACGGGACGAGGACGAAGAAAGTTCCCTCCGCCGGTTGAGCTCAATCTTCTACGCAATAAGGAAAGCCCAAACATAATGTGCAACACGATTCCAACTACTAGCGCTCCTCAGCATCATTTTGACAATGTTGTCTAGAGAGAGCTCCTCAGTGTCTGCATAAAGTTGCTGATGAAAGCAGTCCCACCTTCCACAAGAGAAAAATATGTTTTCACCGTCAACCGCTACTCCATTGCAGGACGCACAATCAGGAGATCGCTTTCCCAATCTTGCACCTGTAGATAGCTTTATGCTCCTTAGTAAGGAGGAGTACAGGGATTCTTCCCACGATCATCATCACGGCCGGCTCTGAGACAGTGTGATAAGCAAATGCCACTCAGATGCCTCTGAAATTGGGCTAGGGACATACGATGAAAGGGTCAAGGGCGTCATGCCTCTACGCCCTAGAGAAAAACAGACTGCGTTGCTCCCATAAGAAGACGTATCCTAGTAGATACAGGACCCCCAATATTCGCGTTTAGCCGACTGAAGACCGAGACTCCAACTGCAGCCTTGTCCACTGCCACTCCAAGAAGCTTATCTTCTTGTCACGCCTGGGGACCCGGCGGGGCATGGAAGTCCCACAGGCTGCTATTATTAGGTTCATCTCTGAGTTTACGACAGTGTCACGTTGCCACTCTCCGAAGCATCCTCCAGCGCACTTCTGCCTGTTTCAAGAGCTTTAACGAATTTCGAACCTTTTTCCAGGACTCACCACCCGTCCACCAATGCTTCCTTTGCAGCCCGGGTGCCGAAATGTTGTTATGGATCCTGTATTTAAAACTACGAGCCCGATTCTCGCTTCCATTTCTGCGATCCGTTTCACTCTGGAGTCTGCTGAGGCATGTCTCATTCAAGGGCCCTTGAACCGTCCCGTGATTCAGGTGGCAGTCGAACACAGTAAGTCGACATGCCATGAAACCGGGTCCCTCTTCCAATATTGCTCGCTAATTAGCTGATTGTGTGTGGATGGTTCAAGTGGTTAGAGAGCTGGGCTGTCGTAGCGGAAAGTCGCGGTTCAAATCTCACTGGTGGCAGTGGAGTTTGTATCGAGATTTGACATCGGATACCAGTCGACTCAGCTATGAATGACTACTTGAGCCAAATCAGGGTTATAATCTCAGACGAACGCAATTTTGAGCACTGTAGTGTACCGTTACGGTCTCAAATGAAGTACTCTAACACAATTCAAGTCCCTGATCCAATATGGATTATTGAACCAACGATTATTATTATTAGCTGATGCTGAACTGATGCGGATCATGCTAGTCGCGCTCTAGCCCTTTCTACTGTTGCCCTAAAGATTGAAGACTGCCCCGAACCCGCAGTATGAGCCACCCTCTCACCAGACCCGCTACGATCTTTGCAAGGAATGCAATTTTCGCTTTCATTGCAGATCTGCCCTTGGCGTCCTACCAGACCACATCTGCGACATGCTGCCTTCTTGTCGGTTCTCTTGCAATTGCTGACGTGATGTTGATTATCCGCATTTGTACCCTGCATACTATCTATCCAATATTGATTTCCTAGCTTTCCTAGCTCGCATATGCAGGTATTGGTTATCTCTGGAAATTTGCGCTTTATGGTCTATTCCATTTTGACCTTTGTGAGGCAGTCTATATCTCGGATTTCTAGAGAGCACATGGGCTCTAGACCAGAAACGCGAACCTTCTTCTCGAATAACCTATTGGCCGCTTGGCAGAACGCACTGTTGGTAGTCGTCTTCAAGCCTAGTTCTACGGGGACTCCGCCACCCTACGTTTTCCATTTGGCGTTTGCAGTGTTTTGAGCAAGAAGTACGGCTGTTTCTGTTTTTCGTGCGTCTTCCGCTGATGTTCACGTTCGCCTGTAGAAAGAGATGCGACTCCGTAGTTCCATCAGTTTCATCAGCTCTCCTCTAATGCAGCTAACATTATCTCCCAAATTGATAAGTTCGGGGTCTGCCTTCACTCTTGAGAATGCCAGTGTATGACCCTTCGCCACGTTTGGAAATGATAGCAACCTCCCATCGTATCCTCCTAATATTTCTCTTCTTCCGAACCACAACCTTTCTTCGAGCTTCCATATTCTCCCTGGGAGACTCGGACCCTCTCCCTGGAATTTTTGCGCCTTGAGATTCCTCAAAAGTTGGTAAGCATCATTTAATCCAATATCGGTAGCTTTATTCACAAGGCAGCAATCAACAGTCGATGTTGAGGGAGATGGTCTCATAGGGACCGATTTTGCAGTCAGTGACGGCGATAAAATATGAGCGTCTTAAGAGGTTGTAGTCGATTTGCGTTTTACTGTTCCCACTATAAAATATAGAAAGATGAGGAAATATCAAACGACTGTATCGTATACTTTTTTTGGTAGGCGGAAATCTTCAAAAGACTAAATCCAGGGTTCACAATCTCTGAGTGAAAGGGCTTTTTACTCACTTAAACCACCTCTGGCAAAGCTACAACTGATATTTCCCCATCCAACAACTTTCTTTGCATATTGAAGTTTCGTTTTTATCGATAAAGCACGATCTGGTCAACTCCAGCATTTTGGTTGGCTTCGCCGAGGAACTGGCTTTTCCTCAGTAGCTTGGTTTTTGATAACCTCACTTCACCTTATACAGATCCTGACTATGAATCTCACTCAATGAACCAGGGGGCGCCTACTATGTTTCTAAGCATTTTATTTTGGAACGTTTGTATGACCTTCAGGTTCAATGTTTTGGCACAGCCCCAGGGGGTTGTTGCATCATGATTGACAGGAAGGTGACGTTCTTCGAGCAGATTCGCAGACAAGACTGCTGCTGGGATGTTTGCGATTTACCGGCAGATGTTCAATTTCGGAGGTCCCTTATGCAGCAGGTGGCGTTTGCTGCTGAGTGCAGTTCAGTCCTCCTTTACCGTTCCGAAGTATGGGCTGACTCCCTCAGTAAGGAAATGTACCGGAAGGGGCTAACGCAAGTACAATGACGAGAGGCTCTGCAGGTTGTGTCTGCCTATCGTACCGTCTCAGAGCCAGCTGTAAAAGTGATAGCGGGAGTTATACCGATCGCTCTGCCTGTTGCCGAGCGGAGGGTTATATACCTCAGAAAAGGTGAGAGAAATAAAGAATCTGTCACTTGTGAAGAGAAAGCCCATACTCTCTGTGCATGGGAGCAATCTTAGGAAAGAGAACCGAGAGGAATATGGACTGTGCACCTCATGAATCACACGTAGGCGTGGTTCAATCGAAAGCAAGTTGAGGTTGACTATTACCTAACCCAACGGCTCAGCCGGCATGGGTATTTGGATTCTTAGCCGCACCCAATCGAGAGTGCATGTATTGCAAGGATGTGATGTATGATGTCTGCCACACCTTTTTCTTCTGTAAAAGGTGGGACACCATAATTGAGGCCATGCTATGGTCCTAGACGCTCCAGTGGGGTGTTTTAGCCGGTAGTCTATCTGAGATCTGAGTCCGGCACTTCGTGCGTAGATGCATCTCACCTCCCAGCAGATCAAACTTCTCCTCGAGTTGATAAGCAATGTTTATCTGGTCATTTATGCAAACGTTTTCTTGAATGTATTTTTTTAAATACTGCCCACTTTGTTTGCCTATCAGTCATCCTGGGAGGATAGTCTTTTCCCCTCACTTTTTGGGTCAGCCTTATACTAACAGGCGAGCGATCGGATATTATGTTTTCATTATTGACAACTTGGATGTATTCGTCAGAGATCCCTTAGTTACGAAGAAATCAGTGATATCGGGTGTTTTTGTTACGTCAGTCGGCCTGTATGTAGGCTCACCACTTAAATGAAAATTGCACTTTTGTGCTTTTCTCACTTCAAATAATGTTCTCCCTCGAGATGTTGTTAACTAGATCCCCAGAATCGATTTTTCTTGCGTTAAGGCACTTCCTAAAATGAACTGAAAAAGTCAAGTGAAATCCTCTTTTTAAGGTTTTGTGTATAACGAAACCTGTCTGTCTGACTGTCTGTCTATCTGCCGCACGCACTTTTCTCCGAAGCGGCTACACCGATTCAAACCAAATTGTGGGGATATGTGAGAATTATGAAATTCCACGCATACAGTGAGTGGTATCCTCTTGACAGAAGATTGTAGTTCCCGTTCTGGTTTGCTAATTGGAATGTGTTGCATGGTATAAGCAACAGCCACGGATTTTAGTGTTGGTGGACTCCGTGAGGTGGCTTCCTGAGATAAGGCATATGTCCATCTTCTCAGTGTTAAAAAAGACTTACAACTCTTGTATTTACTGTTGTAGTCCACCTTATGATTTCTAGGGCATTTGTCATTTGATTTTCTTGTTATATTTTTGTCTCCTTACGTTATACTGCTTAAGTTTGTCAAAAACTTCTTTCTTTACTATTTGTTGTTCGTCAAGTCTTCTATTTAAAATGTCAATTTTATCTAAAATAGCTTTCAGTATTTGATGACTATCGCCGTTTTTTGATACACCTTCCCTAACAACAGGGGTGGGTTGGTTTTGCGTGGCTCAGTTTATCGCTTTTCGGGCGCAGCCAACTTTGACGGCAGCGGTCCTTTGCATCTTAGCTCCTGTAATTATTACGCTACTTTACAGCCTCTGTAATTGGCTGGGTGTTGGCCCTTAAAATTTACACATTTTGCCGGGGAAGCTCTGTTGTTTGGACTTTTTTAAGATTCATGATCACCATGTTGTTTAGCGCAATTATTGAGTACCCTCATCATTGCAGCTGATACTAAGCCTTTAACTTTCTGGTGCTTATTTATTCAGTTAAACTAACCGGTGGAGGAAGTTGACCTTTCGTTTTGCGTTTTTCGCTTTATCGCTTTTCGCGGATCTTTGTCTAATGATTTCCGGTAATGAGTCTGCTTATATTACTAGTTGGTTTTATAGTTTTATCTTTTCCTTCCTTTGGTGTTAGTGGTATTTTTAAAGTTTTGTGTGAAACAAAATCTTATTAGAATCGTGTCGTTATCTGTCTGTCGGTCTGTCCATTTGTCCGTCTTTCCGTCTGTCCGTCCGTCCGTCTGTCCGTCTGTCCGTCTGTCCGTCTGTCCGTCTGTCCGTCTGTCCGTCTGTCCGTCTGTCCGTCTGTCCGTCTGTCCGTCTGTCCGTCTGTCCGTCCATGCACGCTTCAAACAGCTCAGCGAACATGTCCGGCCTGGATTTCACGGCAAGCTTAAGGGCCTTATTCGGCACTCCGTCCAGGCCCGGCGCTTTATTGTCTCCTATTCTGCTGCAGATCTCCAGCAGCTCGTCTCTGGTGACTGGAGGAATTGCCGTCACATTCAGAGGTGGTTGGAATATGTCGGTGCTCTCCTCTTGCTGGGGGAATAACCCCTGGCTGATTTTCAGCAAGAGGGTGGGACACGTGATCTGCGGAGAGGAGCGGCCTCTGAATCGTCCCATCACTATTCTATAAGCACTCCCCCACGGGTTGATGTCCGCTTCTGATCAGAGCTCCTTAAAGCATTTTGTCTTGCTTCGCTGGATGGCGAGCTTGAGGGTTTTGCGGGCTGCCTTATAGGCGCACTCTTTCTGCCCCTGATCGACTCTACCTACCGCCCTCTGAGCCGCTCTTCTGGCTCGGTGGCAGGCTGATCGAAGACCGGTCAGTTCATCATTCCACCAGTAGTTTGGTCTTCTACTGGGGAATGAGCACCTCCTTGGCATAGACGCGTCACATGCTTTGGCGATGCATTGAGCCAGATGAACGGCTCTTTCCGTAGAGGCGCCCGCTATATCAGGTTGATCTAACCACACCTCTAAGAAGCTCTGCTCATCCAAAGATTTTGCAGACCAGCGTGAAACCTTTTTCGGTTTCGGGCATGATAGCTCGACACATGTCTCAAAGAAGATTGCCTGGTGATCGCTGTGGGTGTAGCGTTCGCTGACGCACCAGGACATACCACGCGCCAGCGCAGGGCTGATAAAGGTCAAGTCTACAACCGACCCTGACGCCCCTTTCTGAAAGGTGTTTACGGCACCTTCGTTAGCCAAAACCATGTCCAGCTGCGCAAAAGCCTCTAATAGACTGCGCCCCTTAGCATTTGATTCTCTGCTACCCCACTCTAGGGCCCAAGCATTGAAATCACCAGCAATCACGTTTGGACTTCGTCCCCTTGCGTCGAGAACAAGATTATCAAGCATTTGCTCGAATTCAGGCAGTGTCAAACTTGGTGGGGTGTAGCAACTGTATACATATACACCACTTATTTTCGCCCACACAAAGCCACTGGCTGCCTGACTTGCAGTACATTGTATGGCTTGTCGACCACAAGCCCATATCGCCGCTCCACCAGTCGAATCTGTGACCCATACGCCACCGTGGGGGTTTCGGTACGGTTCACTTATGATGGCAACCTCCATCTTAGATTCGAACGTGGTCTCCTCAAGTAAATCCTGAGCGACCCGGCAATGATTGAGGTTTATTTGAATAAACCTCATTTTCTCATTGCAGTGAGCGCCTTCCTAAATTCCGGACATTTGGCACTTCCGGCAATGTGCCGGTTATCCTGTCCCTCTTTGGCTACGCACAATAGGCATTTGGGGTCCCTATTGCACTCTCTGGCAATATGGCCTTTCTCCCCACACCTTCTGCATCGATCGGACCGATCAATGTTGCTGGTGCATGCCTTCGCGAAGTGCCCAAACATGAGGCATTTAAAGCACCTCTTTAGTGAAGTTTGCTCCCCTTAAACGGCAAACAACCCATCCAATCCGAACCCTTCCGGCAGCTAACAACATCTGCGCTGCCTCCGCTGGCACTCGTATGGTGGCCGTTTGAGTGCCACCATAGGCTTTCCGTAGACCGACAACAGACTCCTCTGTAAGTTCTTTCAACTTGAATTGCTCTTTCAGAGCAGTACAAATTTCTTCCTTCGATGTTACTTCATCGAGATCCTTACATTGTATATAGATCTCATGTTTTTGGGCACGCACTGCGGCATTCTTCCCAAGTGAGTTTTTCACTTGAGTGCGAAAGTCATCAGTTTTGCCACCGCTGGATCTTTTCAGCTCGAACATGAGATCCCCTTTCTGGGTTCTTCGGATTCTGTTCACATTTCCGCTCAGATCTTTTAGGTCGGGATCAGCTTTGACCTTTTTGAGAATCTCCGCGTGGGACAGATTGCCCTTACTGGAGATAACAATCGCATTTGGACGATTATTTCGTTGGGATTCGATGGTAGTACGGTTAGGCGTCACTTGGGTCGCTTGTGATACTGTTGGCACAGCGGGGTTCGGCGTGTTGTTATTAATCTTCTCCTCCATCTGTGATCTATTATAGAGGACTCTAATGGCCCTCACCATATTCTTTATGGCTTGGTGCACGTTGTGCTTGTCCTTGATAAACTCGGACAGCTCAACTATCTTTGCCCCAAGCTGGGTGAAGGGTAATTCCTCCGGATCAGGACTCCGCTCCTTATAAGCCCCGACAGGGTTACTCCTTTTATACGCTATTTCACTTTTGCCAGTTATTGATCTTGCCTGTACTTTTTCCTTCATCGCCTTTAGCATTGGTGGAGATCTCAAAGTTGATGAGCTTCTTTTGAATGGATCCTTATCTTGTTCCTGGAGCACCTCTTGCTGTCGCGCATCTTGAATATATGCTGTGGGTGTTGTTACAGTTTTTGTCGTCCAACGATCCATCTTCAGTTCATCCTTGGTTGTTCTTGCTACTGGTGTTCTCGGTAAGGTCGTACTTCGCTTGAACACTTCCTTCTCCAGATCCAAATCACTTGTAACATTATATGCCAAGGTGGCCAAGTTGTCCACCACCGAGGCACTGCGGTCGAGGGATATCGACGACCGGGAGCCCGCTTGCTCACTCCCAAAAGCCGCCGGTACTGGGGTTCCGAGCCCCTGCACCGTAAGTTTACTCCTTCTCTCGTCTTCCATGGTGGTTTTATGTTCTGGGTATCCTTCCCATAGCCATTTTGGTCCACGCACCAGAGATGAGCAAACACTAGCCCATACACAGTCAGAAAAGAAAAGTGCATGAACACATATTTACACATCAATAGGTATGCCCCTACCCGCCACCTGGGGTCGCGCCTGATGGGAGATCTGGCAACTCCTCACAGGTCCGTCTGTCCGTCTGTCCGTCTGTCCCTCTGTCCGTCTGTCCGTCTATCCATCTGTCCGTCTGTCCGTCTGGCCGTCTGGCTGTCTGTCCGTCTGTCCGTCTGTCCGTCTGTCCGTCTGTCCGTCTGTTCGTCTGTCCGTCTATCTGCCTGTCTGTCTGTCCGTTTATCTGCCTGTTCGTCTGTCCGGCTGTCATACGCGATTTATTGGGAAGGGGCTGGACCGATTGTCACGAAAATTATTGAGATCGTGTGGTCTGTTGTTCCCTTTGCATGCAGCAAGTGACCCCGTTTTGTGTTAAGTTTCAGGAGGGGCTCCCCATACGTGTGAATGGAGGGTGCAAATTTTTTTTCAACATTCTCCATATGGGGTATCAAATGAAAGGGTTTGATTAGTACTTTTCGAAACTCTCATATTTGATATCAGGTGGAAGGTAGGGGAGTGAGGGCTCAAAATATGACCCCCGAAAAGTGTAATAAGCCTCGTTCTCAGAACCTATCCAACCGAAGAATCAGAAAAAAAATCACAGTGGTGTATGTGAACGAAATATAGGCCTCAAAATACATCCCGTTCCGTTATCTGCATAAATAAAGTTAATAATAGTATATTGCCATATTTTCGAAATTTAGCCAGAAACCCCCTTTATGCTCACACTAGGACTACACGTACTTTTATTAAGGATAATATAAAGCATAACTTTGGAAAGTTTCAAGTAAATCGAACTATTATTATCAAAGTTATAGAAGATGAAACTTTTACATTTTGTGTGAAATTCGTATATTCTAAAACGTGTATGACGTCATCATAACATATCAATTTGTCAATACCACTACAAAGTGAGCTTTTATGAATGAGGGTTCGCAGATAAACATTTCGTTTTAGTTTTTAATCATTTCATCATGTCAGCTACTCCGGGCAGACATATGTATGTATTTATATGTATATGTAAATGAAGCTTTGGGGTGGTGCCTAATTTACATAGATATATTTGTATATTGAACAACCCGTATTCAATATACATACTTTATATGTACATATGTATACTTTTATGGACGAAGTAAATCGAAAATAGATGTACGATTAATTTATATACATGCATGTAGAATACAGTATTCGGTAATAGGCAATGTTTGTTTGTTTAGGGTGAGCATAATATCTACGTCTGTGACCTGTACGTATATCTTGTGGTTTGAAAAAGTATAAAGGAATATTTGGAATATGGTTTTCAGCCATATACGAATGGAAAAATGTGCGAAGAAAGTTTCTTACATATGATGAACACAAAACCTTTATATCCGAAGCGCCAGCTTCGGTATTCCGACTTGTTTGTTATTTGAGTTAGGTTTTTGATCGATGGTAGTGTGTGGATGGGGTTGTAACCCTCGAACTCCTACTACAAGGGCCGATCAAATACAATAAAAGGTACTCCTCAGAATCCCTAAGACTGAGTTCCTGAGAGAGTGGATTTTCCTGTACAACTGGTCTACCAACGGGGATATATATTCCATTGTTTTGTTCCATTGCATATGGGGGGGTGCAATTTATACCTTTTGCCAGGTATAGATGTACGCACCATATATTGAGAAGTACATATGTCGTTGGAATCAAATATATGCCATGCTCATTGCGTGCTACAAATCCGTTCCTCCTCCCCTGCTGTCTACGACCTTGGGATACATAATAAAATCTGAAATATTCCATTAGCCGGGGAGTATAATAGCCCACTGTGGGTTGAGTGCTCAGGGTCTATGCCCAAGCGCCACCTCATATAGTAGCAACAGGGCCTGTAAATACATACGCTCATACATACTTCTTAAGAACAAAATGAGCAGAACGAGTCTGTTAAGGTCGCAGTTTAAACTAAGATATTAATGATTAATATATTATGTATTATTAAGTGCATTGTCTTGTCAGATTGTCCCTGGAGGACACGAATGAAATACTGCGCTTGTAGCAAGGCCGCGAACACTACAATACGCTCAATCCTGTCAATAAACTACATACAAATTTAAAATTCACCCCGGAGATGGAGAAATAAGGATAATTAGGGGAGACAGAGGACATCCGGAACATGGATCTGCAGGTAATCGACGGATACCTAACGAGACATTCCGATCACTTTAGACCCCGCTCAGAGGCGCAAGGTCACCTGTCTCAACCACATGATCCTCCAGATACTAATCATATGTGATGAAAGAGGCAAAACATATTTTGGAAGTCCGCAGAAAACGAATATACCTAACAGCCCATTAGACGTTTAAATAACAAACGGAATAATTCTCTTTATAGGCAAGCGCTCACCAAACTTACACAAGATCAAGAGTCCAAAAGGAGAATGGTTTGACAATTTTATGAAATCTCCCTCTCTTTGAACGGAAAGCTGGGCAATCATGGATTGGCGTCGTCTACAGAAGCAGGGACAGCCAGCTCAAAACACTTCTGGGATCAACCAAAACACAATCGACCAGCCAGTCAAATATTGAATATTCAAAATGTCCATTGAACAGGCTAGGAAGAGGAAATTCGTCTTCAAGGGTACTCGGAGCAGGTAGAGTTTGTGGAAAGAATGGGATCGACAGTCTTCAGATCGAAGGCGAACCAAACCATTACCAAGGAGGACATAAGTTTAGTGAAGCACAAGAAAATTAGTTATAGCCGAACACAGGAAGACGCACTTTTCAACAGGGACCAAAGCTGCTATTCAAATTGACGAAGAAATATACTCGAGGAGATTACTGTCCCCTTCCATCGACGAGACAAGTAATCAGGGGGATGGAGTTAATGACAATTTATTCAGCTACTTGGGACGTTAAGTCAGAAACATGCGTAAGATGACTTCTTTCCTCTTTCGAACTGCAGAACTAAGAAAGGCGACAAGCAGTCTGCCGAAATTCGGTCATTTACAAATAATACTTTTTTAAGGTTTTATGTAAAGCAAAACCTTATTAAAATTGATTCAATGTCTGTCTGTCTGTCTGTCTGTCACACGCACTTTTCTCCAAAATGGTTGAACCGATCCGAACGAAATTTGGTATATAGATGGGAGCTATATGTTCCATTCCGGTATCTGCTCAAATAAATTTACTAATAGTATATTATCAACTTTTAGAAATTGACTAAAAAGCTCCCCTTAAATTCATCTCAGATGTACTAAATTTTGCACCGACATAGAGGACAGTCTCGTGCTTACACATGCCAAGTTCCATGAAAATCCAACTATTAGTGTCAAAGTTATAGAAGTTCAAACTTATCAATTTTCTATCAATAATTAACAGCATCCTAAGCCATACAAATAAGATGCTGACGTCATAATTAACGAGAATAATTGAAATTGGAGTGAAATATTAAAATTCTATTCAAGAAGAATCTAGTTCTCCCTAGCCCTTTTTAAGGTTTTGTGTAAAACAAAACCTTATTAGAATCGAGGCGGTGTCTGTCCGCCTGTCTGTCAGTCAGTCTGGCTGTCTCTCACACCCGATTTATTCGGAAAAGGCTAGACCGATTGTCATGAAAATTGGTGTGACTCTGTAATCTGGTGTTCCCTTTACAAGCAGTAAGTGGCGCCCTTTTGTGTTAAGTTTAAGGGGGGCTCCCCATACATGTGAATGGAGGGTGCAATTTTTTTTTCACCGAATGTAGCCATGTGGGGTATCAAATGAAAGGTTTGAATTATAACTTTCCGAAACTGGTTCAATATCTGAAATCGAGTGAAACATAGGGGAGTTGGTGTTCAAAATATGACCCCTAAAAAGTGTAACCTTTCCAGTCGAAAAATCTGAAAAAAATCACAGTGGTGCATCTCTACGAAATCTAGGCTGCAAAATATGTCCGGTTCCGATATTTGCATAAATAAAGTTAATAATAGTATATTTCCACATTTTAGAAATTTACCCGGCACCCCCCTTATGTTCATCTCTGAAGTAAAAAATTTGGCATGCGTGTAATGAAGAACATAGTGCACAATTTGGTAACAAAGTTACCATTTTTCGTGAATTTCGTGCATTCTACAACCTGCATGACGTCATCATCACATATCAATTCGTCAATACCACAACGAAATGAGTTCTTATGAATGGGGTCTGAAATAATTATTTTGTTTTAATTTTTTAGTCATTTGTATATGAATATCAATTAATCCAACCAGATATGTGTGTATGTAGGTATATAGTTTACGCGTGCCAATGAACTTTGCGGGTAGTGCCTAATTCAGATAGATAGATTTGTACATTTAACCAGCCGTATTTAATATGCGTACTATATGTGTACGTAAGTATGCTTTTGTGCACAAAGTAAATCGGAAATATGGGTACGATCCATTTATATAAGCGCATATATTAGTACAGTATCCGGAAATAGGCAGTTTGTTTGTTTAGGGTGAGCGTAATATGTGTGGCTGTAATATGTACGTATGTCTCGTAGCTTGGAAAAATATAAAGGAATATCTTGGATTTGTAGCTATTTACGGATAGAAAAATGTGCGTTGGAGTTTCTTACATAAGATGAACACAAAACCTTTATACCCGAAGCTCGAGCTTCCGGTTTTCCAACTTGTAAAACAACTAAAATAGCTTCGAATTTTTATTTGAATTATCGCTCAATTATAATACATTAATAGAGCAACATACGTTAGGGCAAAATGTGATGTTCCACATGGAGGTAAAATTTCAGAAGAATTTGAAATGCAAAGCGAAGTCTAACAAGATTAAATTTTGGTACAGATTTTTTGTTGTTATATAATATATGACGGTCCCTCAGGTCGCTGTATCAGGGGAAAATGGGAGGCTTCAATGAAGTATGGCATGTTTTCCTAAGTCCTTCTACTACATTGATAATTGCTTGCTCTTTCACTGAATCATAATCCTTAACCAAGTAGCTTTGGAATTGGTGAAGGAGGCAAAAACAATCGGACTGAAGATAAACATCAACAAAACCAAGGTTCGTACTCTCACTAGTCATCGCAATCTGCCAGATTTGGTAGGGTTGTTTCAGATGATGTTAACTTCGAATTTAAGGTCACTTGACACATAAATAGCACTTCCCCCACGTTCGTTGTTAGTTGCCGATACCTCAACGCCACAAAGAATTTGGGGATGTTAGGCGCCAAAGTTCTCTCTACCCGTTATATGGGAGTAACACATAAGAAACGCTGACAACTGCGTTACATGCTATGCTATGCAATCGATTCCGCTATTTCAGAGCAGTCGAGGCTAACTGGTGGAAGCTGAAGCACATTTCGACGAGCTGGCTTGCAATGGTGGCACTTGGCTGCGCTGTGACCCATTTAGTGGATAATAACAAGCATATACATCTACACTACGCAGCTCATGACTCCTCGGATTTCAAAATTGGATGCCACGGTCAATGGAACGATACGATTGCAAAAAATACACCCAGAAAGTCAAGGCCCAAAATGGGCTGTATAGCCGCAACGGCGACAACATATGCATACCCGTTTTACTCACTACAAATAATTTCAAAGTCAAGCGTGCATATTTATATCCTTACGAATACTATTTATCAAATCATTCCCTTCACAGAAACTGGCGGGCTGTGGCCATTTTCCCATAATTCCCAGGCGAAACGTGAATTGGTACCCACGATGGAGCATAAAACCTGGGAAATACCTGCTGAACCAACACAGCTCACTACCAAACTATATCTCCACCTCCACGTGGTGACCGCTGGGAGCTCTTTCTTAACGAAAAGCTGCAGACGGAGAAGGATGAAGGCGAGTCTCCCGGCCCTAAAAACGGGACAAATTGTACCAACTGGCCCTCCAGGTTGGGGGTTGGGTCGAGCTGACAATCCTACACGCAAAGCACTTTGTTACGAAGCCACAAGAGGAGCCTCGGAATGGACGGATTACACAACGACGAACCCGACAACGACAACGGAATAACGATTTGCTCATTTTCTCATGGGACGTGCGCTCCCTGTACAGAGATAACTGATGAGCAGCTAGCCGATATCCTGTCCCAATCTAGGGCTGATGTAACAGCGTTACAGGAGATGTGTTGGACAGGGACCGGTTTCCTGGAGAAGAGCCGCTACACCATATATTATAGTGACCATCCGGTAAACCATGTGCTCGGAGTAGGTTCCCCAGTCAGCCAAAAAATGAAACCTGCTGTTATCGGCTTTGAAAACATAAGCGAACGCGGCAAGTTTAGAAATATTAGCCTCATTAACGTTCATGGCCCTACAGAGGAGACTGCAGAGTCGGAAAAGGATACCTTCTACGAGGCAGTAGAACGAACCCTCGAAACCTGTCCCAGATATGATATCAAAATCATATTTGGGGATTTTAACAGCCAAGTAGGGAAGGAGCTCATATTCAGGCCATACGTTGGCTCCCATAGCTTCCACGAAAATACAAATGATAACGGACTGCGGATTATTCAATTAGCAGTGTCACACGAAATGGTTGTAGGAAGTACCTGGTTTGCGCGGAAAGCGGTCCACAAACATACGTGGGCCTCTCCAGACGGAATCACTTTCAACTACATTGACCATGTGTTGATCGAACGCCGCCACCTCTCAGCCTTGATGAATGTCAGAACATATAAGGGGGCCAAAATAGACTCGGATCACTATCTCGTTGGCTTGGTGCTTCGAGCTCGAATAACACCACCACCTACAATCCCCTCTGACAATCAGGTGAGAGTTAACACTAAAGCCACAACACACTCCTCCGCGACACCTATAAGAGCGAAATGGATGCCGCAATAACCGCAGTCAACAGAGGACCTGGAGATGAAGCATCAACAAATGATCTTCCCAACCACCTCAAGAACGTTGTCATCGATATGGTCACAAACATACATGGCCTCAGGAGTCGGAACAGCTGGTTTGACGATGAATGTAAGCTAGCAACGGAACGCAAGAATGCTGCATACCGAGTAATGTTGCATTCTCAAAGAACGCGGGCATGCGCGGAGACTTATCACGAACTTCGTCGAGCGGAGAAGCGACTTCACAGACGGAAAAAGGAAGCCTGAGAGAACCAACAAGTCTCTGAACTCGAAAAGTACAGAGAGCAACCGCACCAGGCGCGGAAGTTTTACCAACAAGTCAGCAGGATGAAACCTTATACACCTCGATGCTCATCCTGCCGAGACAAAGAGGAAAATCTGATTTTCGACAGAATGGGCATATTGGAGCGATAGGTTGAATACTTTGATGAGCTACTGAACAACCAGAACATCGGCGAGTTGGAGGCTCCGCCAACTGAAAACGACGGACAAATACTGCCACCGCCACCTCTCTGCGGCAAGCGATGGAAAAACTGTTGGAATATGGACAACAATTGCACCATCTATTCCTCGACTTTAAAGCCGCCTATGATAGCATAACCAGGGTAAAACTGTACACGACCATGAGAGAATTCGGTATCCCGACGAAATTAATAAGACTGACTAGGCTGACCATGACCAATGTGCGAGGCCAGATAAAAGCAGCAGAATCATTCTCAAGACCATTCGACATCAACAACGGTCTACGAGAAGGGGATGCACTATCATGCGTCCTCTTTAACCTGGCTTTCGAGAAAGTGATCCGTGATGCTGAGGTAAATGCGAGGGGTACGATCCTCTTTAAGTCCACCCAACTACTCGCTTATGCTGACGATATCGACATCTTGGGAAGAACCACCCGATACGTACAAACTGCCTTCATTCAGATCGAATAGGCGGTAATCGGCGCGAGATCTTGGGCTGAACATCAATGAGGGCAAGACTAAATATATGGTGGCTTCGTCAGCACCGAAAACCAACAACATCAAACCACACTGGTCAAACAGGAAGAATAAGGATAGGAGAATACAACTTTGAGACCGTTGATAATTTCTCCTATCTAGGGTCGAAACTCACAACCGATAACAGCTACGATGATGAAATCCGCGCACGGTTGTTATCAGACAACAGAGCCTATTTCAGCTTGAAAAACTATACCGCTCGAAACGTCTCACCATAGGGTCAAAGCTCTTACTGTACAAGACTATGATCTTGCCAGTCTTCATGTATTCCTCAGAGACTTGAGTTCTTAGCAAGAAAAATTGCGAACTGTTGGTCGCGTTCGAGAGAAGAATCCTCCGAAGAATTTTTGGCCCCCTACATGAGGATGGACAATTCCGTAGCCTACACAATGACGAAATCTATGAGCGATACCATGACCGTCCGGTTGTGGATAAAATCCGGCTCAACAGGTTGTGGTGGGGATGGGATGATCCCATCTGGAAAGTCTATAAGGGCAATATCTATGGTAGAAAAAGAAGACGAGGCAGACCCTGCCTAAGATGGAGCGATGGCGTAGGCCAGGACGCCAGACAGTTTTTAGGGATATCGAATTGGTGGACCTCGGCGCAAAACCGGGATGTCTGGAGTTCCTTATTAAGGCAGGCCTAGACTGGATACCGGTTGTTGCGCCGTTGATGATGATGATGATAATTCCTAACTAGAGCTGTTTATTTGGTGCATTAAATTGAATTGTTTCGAGAATTTGCTCATATACCTGAATTAATATATAGTTAATTTACTTACCTTGACATGTCCATTTATCTCTTGAGAAGATTGGGAACTCGTGCTTGCACGCACAGATTAGTTGTCCTTTACAATATGCACGTGGGATGCAGTGACTGTCATACATACACTTGGAACCAATTCCTGTCAATGAATTCGAAGAATTGAGAGTATTAAATTAAAAATGTAATGTGCAATTTGCTAAAACATATAAGTTTCGAATATTATCAAAGTAGTTCCATATTCGTGCATAGAAGCAGAAGAAATGCCGCAATGACTTTTACGGTAACTCAGCCGCCACAACTGTGAATGAGTATCTGACTCAAATCAGGGTAATAATCTCGGGCGAACGCAATGCTGACCACATTGCTTACTACAGTGTACTGTAGTGTACCGTTAAGGTCTTGAATGGAGTGCTCTAACACACTTCGAGGCCCTGATCCAATTTGGATTATTGCACCAACGATTATTATTATTATTTGTAACCAAAGCTTTTCCACAATCCTAACGAAGAAATCAATTCTAAATCAAATACATATGTGTGTCTACACAGGACTTCATGCTCCACCAACTAAAGCCCTTTTTACTCAGAGGAAGGACATTTATAAAAAAACATTTCTTAAAATGACCCAACTTAAACAGGAAACGCTTCGCTAGCTAAGCAAACCATCGGAAAATTATTTTCAGATGTCCTCGGAGTTCTGTTACATTGAGTGAGTGACCCTGCCTATATATCCATCCCAGTTGTAAAATCCTTGATTGATATAAACGATATAAATATCTGCAGAGAGGACAATCATTCTTAACCTGATACCATTATTCACATTTTAATACTTTTATCGAGCCCCGGTGAAAAAGGATATTGTGAAAAAAGCATCCGAGCGTAATGCGAATTTCATGAAATCGATATTCGTTGATAGTGGGATTCCAGTTAAAGGACTCTCCAAAATACTATACACAAGGAAAAGTGCTAAAGTCAAATGTTTTATACATATTGTCCACGATTAGTGGCGGCTGATTTGTCAAGGATGCCATGACGGAGTTGAAATTCAATTCAGATTCAACTCCAATGAAATTAAAAATGTTTTATAATTAAATGAGCAGCACATTGTTTAACCATATCAGTATGTCGCACTTGTATATTTTGGCAATCACTAATAAATTATTCTGATTTCTGTTCTAGGTATTCCCATTTTATTTTTGGATCTGATTTTCAAGAGAACTTTCAAAGTCACTAGAGTGCCAGTGAAAGTGCAAAGGTTGTTTGGCACGAATGCTTTTAGAAAAAATTCTTTTCCTTTTCGGATAGCGGGCTTGCTGAATGGGTTCCAAAACGGGGCATTGAAAGATGCATACTTGACTCGACATGAAAAAGTTATCATAAAGTAACTATTTTCGTTATTGCCATTTTGCTAACTTTTTTGGACGGAAAATAACGTGCTAACGTGCTAATTATTCCAATTTATGGTTCATTTATTGGAAAAAACATGCCGAAAGTAATTTTCTTAGTTTATTGTTGAATATTGTGTTGTTAGAAAACAATTGCCCGGGAAGCTGAAATCCGTTATCATTACAAAAGGCTCAGGTCAGAGAGAAGTTACTAAAGAAGTCAGCATCTTCCAGTCCGATTCTGTAAAACAAACCCCGTTGCAAGAAAGAAAGGTGGTGGACATCCGAAAAAATCAACTGAGACCCAGGATCGCTTTTTTTGGTCGAGGGAATCCTTCATGGATACCAATTTAGAATCGAGGACGCGCATGCCGCACTTTTACCGATTAAAACCTTCCATATTTTCTCCATACTCTTCCCGCGGAATCGCCGTTCTAGTATTGCCTCGCGGGGGTGTTCAGTTTATTAACTGTTCACGAAATAGCTGTTTTTGCTTTATGTGGTGCGTTTAAGCTTCTTTTAGCCGTTGGTGCAACCGTTTCACCGTTTCAACTACAGCATTCTACGCGGTACCCGATTTCACCATATAACTAACCCGATTTTCCACCTTTAACGGGAGCTCCAGCTTATTCGCGAGGTTTCTCCTTGGGCGTTCGAATCTTGGGCAGACGAGAAAAACGTTTTCTGCATCTTCTGCTGAACTTTCACATGTTCACATCCAAACAGAACCTATAGATTTACTTTCTACCATGCAGCCAATGACCTCATTCGCTCAGTTTGCTTGCTAAGGCTCGCTTCCTGCTTCTTTGGCTGAAACATTCACTGGAATCATCCCCGCAATTACGCACGCTGCCTCATACGATATTTTCCGGTAGGCGGAGCATGTGCGGAGACCACTTAACTAATATGCAGTTGGTGCGATTTTCTACAATCTATATCGCAGATGCCCACACTCGTGCTGCTTTTAAAAGAGCAGAGCTGACGACTCGTGATAAAAGTAATCGTCGACTGTGTTCCGGGCCGCCTCTATTTGGAAGCGTCCTTGCTAATGTCGAGCTGATAGTGGCTGCTTTTTGCCCAGCATGATTTAAATGGGGTTTAAAACTAAGCTACGCCTGTCTGTTTCTCTATCCTATTTGTTCGGAAACCGGTGAACCGATTGTCACGAAATTCGGTGAAAACGTTTGGCCTGTGCATTCCTTTACATATAGCAAGTGGCGCTATTTTATGTTGAGTCTAAGAGGGAGCTCCTCATACATGCGAAAGAAGGTGCAACTTTTTTGTCGCAGAATATGGTCGTGAGGGGTGTCAAATAGAAAGGCTTAATTACTACTCTTCAAAATTGGTCCCATATTTGATATCGGGTCGAGGGGTCAAAATATGACCCCAAGAAGTATCTCCTTCTCAGAACCTATCCAACCGATAAATCTGAAAAAAAAATGACAGTTGAGCATCTAAACGAAATCTAGGTCGTAAAATACGTCCCCTTTCGGAAATGTGCACAAATAGAGTTAATAATTGTATAGTATATTTTAGAAGTTTAGCCGGAAATCCCCCTTAAGTTCATGCTAAAACTACAAAATTTGGAACAAGCTTAAGGGATAACATAAGGTATCCAACTATTATTAACAGAGCTTTAGAAGGTGAAACTCTTACATTTTAATCGAATTTCGAGCCTTCTCAAACGTGTATGACATCATCATCGCAAACCAATTAGTCAATACCAATAGTTTTTTAATCATTTATATGTCAATATATCAATTTATATACGTGCATGTATAAGTATGTATAGTACTCGGTAATAGGCAATGTTTGTCTTTCTTGTAGTTTGTAAAAAGGAATATTTTGGGTGTTTAGCTACGAATGGAAGAGTTGGAAATTTCGTACACTTTTACTCATTGACGGTGTATAGGTCAGTTACCTTTATGAAGTTACGTTCCCTGGGTCTTTTGTCAATGATTTCCCAAAGATGACAAGTCAGCGGTTTATGCAGGCCATTAAAGGGCCTTCACGTGGTTGTCAGCCCGCTAACTCTTCGCCATTTGGGCTGAATGTTTCGGATTATTGTCATGTATAAATATCCAATCGTTGGCGAATTTTCCACGAGGTAGCATAGATCGCGATGATAATTTACAATATTTGGCTTTGATCATTACACCTATAACCTTAAACATTGGGTTAACTGTATCGCGGAAAAGGAACATCCCCATCATAGATCCACCTCCATGTTTGACCGGCGGCACTTGGTGTCTGACGTCCTAACGTTTTCCAAAACGTTGAAAAGAGCCTGAATTTTGATTAGCCAAACCATGCAATCCATTTAACATGCTCGTTCGTGAATCACAATCTTGAGTAATAGTTTTTTTCTGATGGTAATGGATTTCGAGTGGGTCGGAAAGTAATCGGTTGCTTGCCTAGACATACGACGACATAATGTAACATCATAACAAAAATTGCATTGTCCACCGCAAAATAATGCCCAACCTTCATGAGTTGTCGTCCTAATCTGAGACATGATGATACCATTTGAAGAGGATCTTTTCACACAATGCGGACATGCAGAAGATCCTGGGTCTCGGTTGATTTTCTCGGATTGCACTGTCTGTCCGTCCGTCTGTCTGTCGAATCGATTCTAATAAGGTTTTGTTTTACACAAAATTGGCCATAAGGTAGTATACATCGTGTATTGGTACTCACAATACTAAACCGACAACAAGAACTTTGCAAGCGAATCTTATCTCCAAATCTGTGTAGTGATTGCCGAAAAATCAGTTTTAATGAAAAACTGACGATCGGAAAAGACGAAGGAAGATTCGGACAAGGATAATTAATACGGTTCAGTAGGAAGAACACTCAAAGCCTGGCCCAAGCAGGATATTAAAATTTCACTTAGAGATTTTACCAGTCAGGTACAGCGAAGCTCAGATTCAGGCGGTACGTCGGCTGCTACAGCTTGCATAAAACTACCAACGACGACCGACTGATTCAACAAGCAATGTCACAGGAAGTGATTGCTGGAAGTACCTTGTGAGCAGTTTGCTTCAAAAGGATCCACAACCAAACATGGATCTGTTCAGATATCTTAGAGCGTTGCTGTATGTAGCTAATACAAACTCGGATTACTATATCGCGGTATGGATGTCCGACCTCGAATAACAACATCCCTTCGTATTCCCCCTAAAAGTCAGGTGCAAGTAACCGTAAACTGCTGCTACCAGATGTCCTGGAGATGAGGTATCAACAAACAATCCCAACAGCAGCATGAAGAACATTATCGTTGGTACGGCAACAAGCATATTTGGCCCAAGTAGCAAAAAAGTCGGATTGACTGATTCTATGATGATTGTTGTGCCTGCCATCCAAGCAGGCCAGTCGAGTAAGGGGACCTTAGACACTCGTTAAATGCGAATGTACCATTGTTTACACTTTTATTAAGTCGGTAACATTAGCGAAAGTTAAGAAATCATTCTCTTTTCAAGGTTTTGTGTTAGACAAAACCTTATTATTGAGGTTTTGTGTAAAACAAAACCTTATTAAAATCGGTTTATTGTCTGTCTGTCAGTGTAGGTTCTTATGTAGAACATGATCCTACCAATTTTGGTGGAAATCGTACTATTATTAACAAAGTTATAATAGGTCAAAGTAGCCCCTATGCATATATATATATATTGCGTGGTAGCTATTAATGGGACACTGAAATATTTTTATAAAATAAATACACAAAACCTTTCATACCTGAAGCATGCAGCTTCCGGTTTGTGTAAAACGCCTCATATTTTGAATATGGAATATATTCGGAAAGATACATATTTTTAAATAGTATTTTTGAAATCAAGTGTTTCTGTAGGCTTTTAAAGAAATCTCCAAAGCTCTCTGTACTTTTTGCATATTTTAGTTGCTCTATGTACACTATAGGTGCTAGGCGGAGCTACCGTAACAGAATGATATTCGACGGATTGGTTTTGAATGCAAGAATAATAATAGAATAAGCAGTATTTATGGAAAACTATGCTCGATATTGAATGTAGATGAGACAAGGGAAGCATTGGAATTGCCTCAAGTTTAAAAAACAATTGGACGAAGTCGGTAAAAATCGCAGGAAATTTCATCTAGGCTACATTTCTCGGCTCCTAAGGTAGCCAGGCTTAGTGGAAGGCTTAATTCAGTTGAATGTCAAGTGGATATTTTCACATAATATATGCATATATTACGTGCTAGGTTCTAATGGGACAAATGCACACTCAAATCTCTTCATAAAAGAAATACACAAAACCTTTCATACCTGAAGCGTCTAACTTCCCGTTCCCCGACTTGTTTAATACTTAACCACAAAAATATCTCAAATTTGCATCTCAACGCCTTTCACGGCCAGAGTTGAACGGATGGTGTTATCCGCTTGCTCCAAAATGCGCAAAGGGTACGTCAACGACTAGCCGACCGTGTACTCCGATCATAGTGAATGGGCATCATAGGTTAGTAAAACATCGATCTACTGCTTCAAATATTTCAGTCTTTACCAACTTCGTTACTAAACGCCTTAATTCGCGACAGCTACTACACGCGATTTCTCCACAGCCTTTGATACCGCTGACCACAATATTTTCCTGCCGAAACTCCCTCTTTTCAATCATCCCATGGGTGTCCTCCTACCTATCAAACAGTATCTCCAGAGTTTCTTTCCGTGGTTACTCATCCCTCTCTTTCTCCCCTTCCTCTGGTGTTCCCCAATGCTCTATACTTGGCCCCTACCACTCCTATTTTTTTATTTGCGACCTCCCCTCCATCTTCATTTGCACATCTGAATTAAATTATTTGCCACTTTCGTTTCCAATGGACTGTCCTATTTTGCAGTCTAACCTAGATACTCGGGTCCGTTGGTACTCGGTTAATAAGCTGGCATTAGATGCCAGCAAATGCGTCTGGATATGCAATTCGCTTAAGAGGAAACCCACATTGAAAAGTTTTTTCAAGTATTATTTTGAGATTTTTTTAGTGGGAAGAGTTAATTGGAATGGAATGAAATTTGGATAACATATTAGCCATATTTTTGACAACTTTTGAGAATTTTTTTTGAATAATTTAAGCCAAAAATAACAAAGTGACCCTGGCGTTGGTCCGCTGAAAAACTAGAGCGAGAGTTCTCCAACTGCGCGACTCCAATTTTTATCTGAAACCAAAAAGGTTTTATTTTTACATTTAAAATTTATTTTCTAAGAATGCAGGTGAAAATTGTCAAAATTAAGAACTTTGCGGGTGTTCAAAAAAATTTTTCAATTTTCATAATGTTGTATCATATTCTTCTTAATTTTTTCAAGAATCATACTTCAAAATTTCATACTGGTCGATACATTACCTTTTGAGTTAGAATTCTCGCAAATGTGAAAAACGTCATTTTGAAAAATTGCGTTTCGGATATGGAGAGATTCTTATTCTTAATTACAAACAAAATATACTTTCATGGTGGACAACCCCCTATTACCTGACTGGTGACCTAGTGACCTAGGTGTAATCTGCGTTTCGATCCTTACTTCGTTGACATCATCAATCGCATTTCCATCCACACCGAAGAGGAGCTTCTCATTTAGAGCCAAACAAGTTGCTCAACTCTTTAGAGAATAAATGGACCCCAAGATAGGATATGACCTAATTTCAGGAAAAATGTTGGAGGAACTATTTCCCCAAGGCTTCAGAAGTTATAATCATTTCTAAATGTGAGAAGAACCAAATGTAGGTTGTATAATACAGGCCTATAAGTCTGCTACCCATTCACTGATAGGTGTTCGAAAAATTTAGTACTTTCAAAAATATCACGACATCTAGTGGAAAACAAAGTAAATCCTCAAAATCAAGTTTTAGCTTTCGAGAGAAGCATGGTACTATCGAGTTTTGCTCAGCGGCCTTTTTAAATGTGGGGGAAGCCTTCGACAAAATGTGGCACCAAGATTTGATTTTTAAAATAAAAAAGTGGTTTCCAGTACAGTTTCATGGAATTTTGACTTCACGACTCGTGAATACAGTATCCAAGTTGGAGTCCTTGAGGGCAGTGTCCTTGGATTGACACTTATCTGATACCTCAACGTTTGCAGATGATACTGCCTATCTAATATCCACACTAATCCCCAGGATGCATAAAAAAAAAATTACAAATCCACCTAATACCAAAGGAAAAGTGGTTTACAAAATGTGCTGTCATGTTACTTTCACCCTGAACCCGCAAAACAACGCTAAAGTCTCAATCAATGGAGCAACGATCCCTCAGCAAAATGATGTAAAGTGTCTCGGTTTGCACTTGGATAAACAGCTAACTTGAAGAAAACATATTGAGACGAAAGGAATGCAAGTGAAGCTGATAACAAAAAACATGTATTCATTCATCTTTATTGACGGATCCAAAACTGAACAAAGTGTGAGCTTCTCGGTCACCACTACGACAGCAGTAATCTACATAGAAATTTTACCTAGCAACAGCTCTATGTTTACCCCCGAACTACATGCTCTAAGTAATGCCATTAGTTATGCACCCTCTACAGCTGGTAAATTCCTGGTCTATACAGACAGTAAATCATGTATCGACGCTATAGAGAATATCAACAACAGACTCGACAGTAGCAAACATTAGACGAAAAACGAAGGAAAATAAAAATTATGTGGGGACCAGGTCATGCCAATATTCCCGGGAGCTTCCTAGCTGACGCAGTCAGGAATGTATTCACTCCAGATGCAACCCAAAGTTCAGTTTCTGGTCAATCATGACGCTTAGATATTTTCTCGCCAATTACGAGTCTTATAAATGTTTGCTTTCTCGCATCCTAATAAGAACTACTTTAGTTTTAATCTCCACTTGCTCGAAAGCAATGTTTCAAAGCCGACATTTGATTTCCCGAATTTCTTTGTTTATGAGGATTTCGATCTTCTTGATATCTAATGCCACTGACTGGAATGACATCTTCAAACCCAATACCCATCCCCTCTTTGGTCAGCTGTAACATCATAATTCCCATTTATATTATTATCCACGAGGGAGAACCGAGGACGGAGCCTTCTGGAACCCCAATGTTTTCCGATACGGTTTAGGCTCATCATCCAAATCGTAATGCAAGAGACTATCTACATCGAAGGATTTTTATAAAGATACGAACCAAGTGTTTGGGACTAAAATTTAACGCAGAACTAAAAGCTTCAGAAGTAAGTAAGGACTTGTTAGCCCTGATGAAGGGAACAAGTGGTTCCCGGAATATCGGTTTTTGTAAGAATAAATATCCGAAATCAGGAAATGAAATGGAATAAAAGTTTGAACAAACCAACTGTCTTGATGGTCACTAACCAGGTTTTATTTGGAATGCCGTCTAAGTCCGCAGTTTATTCCCGATAATCATCTTCGCGATCTCCAGAATTCCAAGCAAGACTTATTTAGCTTCGTTTGGCTTAGGCCAGAAATATTAAGTTGTTTTTCATGTGAATGCTGCCTACCTTAGCTCATTTGAATCCTCATCTGGGCTATTAATTGTGTTATCAATTGCTCGGTTTCGACAGGCCCATTGCCGTTATGAAGATTTCTAAATCGTAACGTGAAAGTAGGTTCTGCGATTCGTGGTAATGGTTCAGGTAAAGTAGTAGGAAACACATTTCCGCTAGACGATACCTGTTCACGAGACAAACAGATGAGAATTTTGGTAACAGGAATTTGACAGCAGTTTGAGTAATCTAACGAATGAAATCCGATATGTTACTTTGAGGCCTCGTAGATCTTCGGTTTTGCGATGATCTCATTCATGTCTTCGAATTCAATTACCTTTGAATCTTCATATATTTTTACCTTATCCATTTCACCAAATAATGATTAATCTTTCTATGAAAGTTGTTCGATATTCTCGTCCGGCCTAGGCTCTTACTATAAATCGCCTTTTTTGAACCGCTTGCGCAATTCGCAGTTTCGCCCAATAGGAAACTGTCAAGAAATGGTGGCCTTATTTTCCTGCAGGATTTTCGAGCTCGTGAGCGAACTTGTTGCAACCGATCGCGATCTCTTTTGAAACCTTCCTAATTTCTCCTCCTCTTTTGGTTTGCATTTTTCCTAATAGTCAAGTAGATTTTATTTACGAGCGTGAATATATCACAACATCTTGATATTCATGACCTTCAGATTCATATATTAAGGCTCTAGAGGCATTAAAGGACATACACTACATTAAAACCGAAATATATCTGCTTTTGATTCTAAATGAGATTCATGACTACTGCAAATGTTTCTTTTGCACAATCAGTTCGCAAGCGGTACTTCTTCTGAGAACAGTAATGAAGAATTGGATACAGAGCAATGGATATCCTCACAAACATTAGATAATAGTCCAATTCAATGTGGAATCTATCAAGGTGCCTGTCTATCCTCGTTGTGATTTGATTAAGCTCCCAACTGCTGCAGAAGAGGGCGGCATCAGAGATCAGTCTAAAAGAGAGGGGATCTCAGGTCGTTTAAAGGTGAAGATAACAGCGAGCAAACTGAGCACCGAACCTAACTAATAAGGTTAGACTGGTTATTCTACTTAAGTCATTTCCATAATGAATAGTAGATCGTGAAGAATGTAACTTCATTATCCGCAGATACAGAGGATCTACGAACAGATGCGAGACCTCCCGACTGTAGTTTGATATTGAAGAAGAGTTTCCATCATTTATAGAACCAATGGTTATCAATAAGATGACCCAGTTAAACATCCACCGTGCAGGAACTGTGTGCACAGTAATTGCAAACGGAATTTTCAAGAACGATATTGAAATAGTGCAGGTTTAAGGACCCTGGGTGTACCTCGGGCAGATCTGTAGCCTGCTAGGAAAAAGTATACCATCAATTTGGTATGTACATTTCTTTTAAAAAATCAAGAACTGCACCATTTTTAAATGCAAAATAAAATATGTATATAGCATATATCTGCCAGACTTCCTGAGTGAAGACCCTGTGGTTATACAAATGTCATATTGGAAATTCGCCAACATTCATTACTAGGCAAAATTTTATGAAGTACCCTTATGAATGGGCTAATTTTTCAAGGAAACCTCTACGTTGGACTACAAAATAATAAGATTTGACGGTGAGAATTCTAAAAAAATTGAATAGCAAAGAATCTCAAAAGAACAGATTTTGGTTTCTATTCGTAGGTAAAATATGGAACTGAAAACAATGATGGAAGACTCAACAGAGTTATCGATGATGCATGTCCCGTTTAGACAGTCAGTTAATAAAGTGTGCAGCCCAATGGAGGAAGAATCTAGCCAGGACGAAGGCAGAGGTTTGGAAACGATTTAACCAGGTAAAGCACCCCTGGGACTGAGGATCGTTATCGGAGAAGCAAAACCAATTAACCATAGAAAATGCTATGAAGAGATTGGATAGAGCCCCAAGGATTCAGTCTAACGACGTTAACTCCGTCATCTTGTTTCCTTAGCAGTTTCAGTAGAACGAAAATTATTTGCTGAGATCATCTACAAAGGTAGATAAAGTCTAGTTGGAGTTACTTCACTATGCTAAATCCTACCTAATCTTTTTGGATGATAGGTCCCGGAATAGGCCTACCAAGAAAACGCATTAAATGTTTAAAAAAAAATGTTACGCATTGAGCAAAACGTATCTGAGAAATGCTAGGGTTTTCATCTTAAACGACGCGGCAGGGCGGGTCTGGCTTCAATCTATGGATGAGTTGGATTTCTTGGTGACTGGACTTAAGTAAATTAGTCCTCGTCGAACAAATGCGTGTCTGCACGTTAAATATTAGTGTCCTCAGTGGAAAGACAAAGGAACTCGAAAGGGTCCTTGGGAAGATGGGTATTGATATTCACGCTCTACAATAAACTCGATAGTGTGGTCCCAAAAGCGGCGAAATAGAATGTGAACGCGCTAAAGTGGTTATAAACTTCTTTATTTCTGTAGTGCACGCACTCAATATGGTGTCGCATCGTCATCTCGAATGGTTTCTACGATGCCATTAAGGAATGCCAATGATAACTGACTGATGAAGCTAACTATTATACTTTCTGGTCGAAATATTCATTTCTTCACCGCATACCACCCGTTACCATGGGAGATGCCTTTTGGCAACTATTTAACAGAAAGACCAGTTACATTTTTATCAATGACTGTATTATCATTGCGGGGGATTTTAATGATCATGCGCTAAAAGAGGCACAGAAGAAAAGGAACTGGTACATGCAATGAATCAATGAATGGAACATTTAACTAATTTTGCGGACAGTGACTTGCATTTGTTAATATATGGTTTATCAAACGATTTATCCATTTTCCTATATTTGATAGTGGGAACAGGTAAACTGAAATCGATTATATGACTTTAGGGAAGCAGAGGTTCCAGTATATAATTCCTCATAGAAAGAACTCTTCTTCACCGTTAGCCGTTAGCAACTGTCCAACACCCGGTTCTGGTTGGCGAGCGCTAGGCTTTCTAGACTACAAAAAGAGAGTGCAACAAGAGGGAGGGGCCAACTCTCCAAAGTTCCACAATCTCACCTCACTAACGCTCGGAAGGCTTAGATCCCCAAATTGAAGCACATTCCAAAAGAACAGGTTGCTAGCCCAAAAATGGTATCCTTTTACGAAAAATAGAGGATACTTTAAGTGCAAGGGTATACCAGTGATTTTTGTGTTGTGAGATACACTCATCACTAATCCGAAGTATTGCAGTGGAAGAAATCTTAAGAGAGCTTAGAAGTATGTAGTAAAGGTCCAAACATTTCACATAAGCATTAATCTGCATAGGTAAATGCAGTACTGTCCAACTGGGACTAAAAATTATTAGTAACTGATGCATGTGCACGGGAGTGACCACCAATTCAGCGAAAACTACCATACTTCTAGAAAGCGCATGCTCGATCATTCAATAACCACTCTACTATATTTGGCATAACAGTTAAACAAAAACCGAGGTAAAATATTTGGAATCCTAATGTTTTATGAGTTCAGAGCAGAAAAGAAACACGCAACAGAAAAGCAAACAATTGCCTATAGGGCGGTAATTTCAGTGGATGTAAACAAATACGATGCAACAGTTAGTGAGTTACACAAACTCCTACCAAATGTGTGCAACAGAGGGTTACAAGAACGGCGTTGCTAGAGGTCCTTCTGACGTAAACTCCTCTCTATCTCTAGATACAGATGCAGACGGGGAGGATTATCTTCAAAATCCTTGTATCAGTATGGTAGGAAGCTGCCTCAATTGGAGGAAGGTGAACATTCTTTCTAAGCAGGGACCCGATTTATTGAACCCGAGTGATAGCAGGACAGACAAATTTCATTTCGTTAAAAATTTGAAGCACAACAAAGCAACATGGGACATTAGCGGTGGCATATCCATTACGCCAGCAGCTGATTGTTTCGTATACCGTCCGTTCCCTCGTAAAAAGACAATAGAAAATAGTCTGTACCACCGTACCAAATTGTACGCCGTTTATAGGGGTGCAGACTTTAATCCTCAAAAGAACTATACGAAACAGGAGCTTGCGATCTTTTTGGACTAAGGCACTCTGTTCCAGACCGATAAATTCTAAGCTAATATGGAAATTCCTTGATCAAACAGTGGAATGTGGGTAGTCTGGTTTTCTGGCTATATTGCGCTAGAAGGCAATGAAGCAATAGATGAGCTGGTCAGGAGGGGAGCAGAAATACCGCTCTATAAACCATTGTGTGGAATCGAGAAGATTTGAACCTTCACAACCTTCAGGAAAAAGGAGGGGGAAGGGGAATATTACTGAATATTACTGAGCGAATTTACCAGGGATGGAATAGTCCAAAGTGTTTATAGATTAATGTGACCCGAAGCTTAAGGATTATTTGGCATAGTGGGGATACTGACAAATGACTAAAACTATACTACCACAGCTAGGTATATGGACATTGTCTGTCGTGATATTATGCTTGAGGAAGCAGAGAAAGTGAAAGGGATTTATATAAATGTCTATAAAAGATCAAATAGCCAACAGTGCCCTCCCTCCCAGGATGAAAGTACCCCTACTTTACTAGGAAGGGAACGGAATGACGTCTTTTGCAATGCAGCCTTTTCCACGCCATTGAGCAAAACCGCATGTCATAAGCCTGGCGCATTTAGGATTTCCCGACTTTGAACACCATTTGCAGTAAATAAAAAGGGTAGACTTTTTGCATTAATTCACATCAATAAAGACCTAACCTAATGCCATAAATAAAAATTCTTCATAGTCATAGTCCTTTAAGGAACCTTAGCATTTGCAATTACAATATAAATATTGAGAAATTACCCGGAAGGAGAAATGGAGGGAACAATTTGCACACTGTGTATTATTGACAACCCAAATGTTAAGTGATGCACTACTAATGGAAGCATCTCCTAACTTCCGCCACATTCACGTATATCATTCTGAAATTTCTCTGGGCTAGTCAAATATGAGCCATTACTGGATTCAAAATTCTACAAATACATACTTGCCAAGAAGGAAACAGAATTACCCTCTTCCATTTTCTCTATTTATAAGTCATTAACCTCCTTAAAATTTGAAATTTTAAGCAATCATGTACCCAAAAATAAGTACAGTACATCGATTTCCAGAGAAATATGTATGTATATGACCTTTTGGCACCCAATTTTCGTAAGAAATTTATCAACGGCACGTGTTGTTAATGTGCACAAGTACAGTGTCTAGAGCAGTTAAGTGATCCTAATTGACTCAATAGCACAACACATAAAAGAATATGTAATACAGCCTTTTCAAGGGGAACATACCTCCTATGCATGTCTCTCGCATCTCATCAGGCATGTATCCCTGGGCACATTGACAGGTGTTTTTCTCCGAGCACTGATACGCAAAATTTCGACAATCACTCGTTGTGTAACAGGTATCCATTAATTCTGTGAATGGAAGGATACAGCCCGTTAGATTGCGAAGTCAAAAGAAAATTAATTGTTTCTGGCCTATCTGGAGGACAAAGATTCACGTGTTATTCACTCACCCCCGTGCATTTGATAATTCTCTAATCTACTCTGATTCCTAAAGCTACGCACAAAGTTCTCGTTGTATACGCCTCTGATATTTGAGTTGATAGTCCATGGAATAGCGCTCGCTCCTGGCCCGTCTTCTCCAATAAGGCAGATTAGCACTGTTAGTGCTATTGCAACCAGCTTCCTATTCAGAAGTTCCATTTCCGCTTTTCAAATCGTACGAAGGCACAAAACTAAACTCGAGCCGCTTCCAATTTCAGAGAGAAGTTACAGCGCACTGCCTCGATTGAACTGTTGGGAAAGGCTTTACTCCGTTGGCCTTTAAAGTCTAATCGACAACTTTTCAACCCAACTTTCCCTTTTCACTATCTTTCGGTTTCACTTTAAAATGAAACGTATCCAAAACGAAAACCCTACTGACCACTTTCCCATTCGATTAAAAATGTCGTGGTAGCGGGAAAATTAAATGCCCCTCGTTAGGGTTTTTCCCATATTACATACGTCGATCGAAGCGTAGATAGATGGAACACAATTTTTCCATGGTTTTTCGGGGTGAATGACAGCCGCAGCTATCCACCCCCTTTTCTAATTTATTTTCACATACACCACATGAATGTCTATAGATACACATATTAGTTGTAATTGATTTTCTGGGGAGCCCATGACATGCTATTAATACTTTCCGCTACAGAGTCAAGAAAGAAGAAATAAGTCGCCGCAAAGTTTGATCTAGTTATTCCCCATTTGCCATAAGAAATAATCTTACAAAAAGTTTTGCCAGTTCACTTGACGAAGTGACTGCAAATACTTCAGAAGTTTGCGAGCGAAAATATTTGAAGGCCGTAACAATGGGTGGATTTGTGGAAGAGGAGACAAGGTTGAAGGTCGATCATAATGAGGTTAATAGCGTGTTGAAAGACTCAAGAAGGTAATGATTTTCGGTATCCACTATAATTCAGCGTTCAAGCTTTCCAAGTTTTTCCGAACGAACGAACCCTCCATATTAAGAAATAAACGTTGTTCTCCGTCAACTTCTCGGTCGGGGAACGAAAATACAAAGCGGTTTCATTGTAATTCTTATTTGCTTCTGGAAGTTGATTTCTCACAATTCGAAAGTATAATTTTCGTGTGATAAAATTGGGATGAAACTTGGCGAAGCTGCCATTGCCACCGTAATAAATTTGTTGAAGTCTGCCGAAATACTTCTCAGAATTAAGGCATCCGAATTCATCATGTGAATTTGATTTTCTAACAAAACTTAACTTTTATAGTGAATATGGAAGCCTTTAATTTTCATGTAGCAGTCAGTGTCGACTATTTGTATCAATTCTAATTGCTCTCTGTATTCAAGAAGAACAAGTACCTGTTCATTGCAAAAAGGCAGGAAATTGTGTTACTTTTTCAACTAATATCAGTTCACACTTAAAGTCAAAACTTAACCCTAAAACACGTTACTTTTCCTAGTTAAGTGGCAAACAAACATATTTTTTTACGATGACTTGCCCAGAGCTGCGCGATTTAATTATCTCGGGTCAATGCTATCAGCCAATGGAGAACTGCGTTGTGAAATCGCTTCACGCAGTAACGAAGCCTAGATGAAGTGGCGTGCCACAACTGGTATTCTTTGTGATCGACATATCAACGAACGTCTCAAATCTAAAATTTTCCGCAATTTCGTCCGTGCCGTCGCTCTCTATGTTTCTGAGTGTTGGTTGACTATAAAAGACAATGAACGCCATCTTGCGGTAATGGAGACGAAGATGTTGCGTTCGACTAGTGGCGTGACACGTTTTGATCACATCCGAAATGAGGTGAGGAAGACGGGGCCGCAACCCTGTCGGCCAAACTAAAGTCAAGTGGCCGAGGAGAACCTCAATAGTGATGGCACTGGGAGACGTTGTACTCACTTTGGCTTGCTGGCCGTGATGCAGTAAGCGAATGCTCCAAAGGCCTCATCAGGGCGATCAGACCCGAATATGCACGGGGACTCATCTGAAGTGGCAAATTGGTCACGAAACCTCACCAGGGGTATCCTGGTACCATGGGAACCGAGATAGTCCCTGGACTCTCATACTTGGGGTGAACTTCCGTTTTTTTTTTTGTGCGTACACGGAGGTGGAAAATCTTATAAAGACACGTCCGCTGCAGCTCCGCCGCCCGAACGCCGGAACTACAGCGGGCGCGTGTGGGATTCACACCCACTAAAAACCACCGGTCTCTCCAGCCCCAGCCCCGCGGGACCACCATTGAGGTATTACTTCGGGGGGTAGGTTTGCTCTTAGGCACTCATCCTTCTCCTATTTGTAGCTTTCCTCCTTCTTTGTTCCTTCAGCAACTCCTCCTGCATTTGGATGATTGCGGACCCAACCGCAAACCACTTCTCAGTAACCAAGCATCTCAGTAACCAAGCTCTCCGGGGTTCCGCTCCTGCCAGCACCTGCTTTAAGCTCCTTCTCTCCATCGCAAATCGTGGGCAGTAAAACATCACATGCTCTGGATCCTCCGGTATGCCATCGCATCTGGGACAATTCGGAGAATCATCCAACCCAAAGCGGTGCAGATACTGCCTGTAGCAACCACCGTGTCCCGTGAGGAACTGGGTAATGTGGTAGTTGGTCTCCCCGTGTTTTCGCTCAAGCCACACTCTAATGCTGGGAATGAGCCTGTGCGTCCACCGACCTTTCGTAGACTCGTCCCATCTGCGTTGCCAGAGATCAAGCGACTCTGACCTTGCCGCATTTCTACGCTGTGCATGCCCCTCCATACTCCATACGGGATCATGCCTGCCACCACCAATACTGCCTCATCTGATGTGGTTCTAAAAGCACTGCAAACCCTCAAAGCCATCCGCCGGTAAACCGAGTTCACCTGCTTCCGTCTCTGAGAGTTTGCAAGCGCCTCTGCCCACACAGGCGACGAATAGAGCCGGATGGAGCGCACCACTCCGGCTACCACCAACCTCCGGCAATGTTTCGGTCCACCAATCTTTGGCAACATTTTTGCAAGTGCCGTGGTGGCATTGGCTGTCTTTTGGCATGCATACTCTAGGTGTTCCCTAAAACTCAATTTGGTGTCAATTATTACCCCCAGGTATTTGATAGCCGGCTTTGATACGACCGTATGTCCACCAACCTCCACTTCTACAGTGTTATTTTTCCTGCGGTTCGTTATTAAGAGCGCTTCCGTTTTCGCATCCGCCAAGGTCAGCCCGGCCTTTTCTAGCCAGGATTTTACCGCTCTCACTGTTTCCGCCACGTAAACCTCCACATCTTCTGCGTGTTTTGCTGCAACAACCACAGCTAGGTCATCAGCAAAGCCGACAATCGTAGTCCCCTCTGGGACGGGAAGAGCAAGAACACCATTATACATGATATTCCACAACAGGGGACCAAGTACCGATCCCTGTGGTACTCCGGCTGTGACAATGTACTCTTTGGGGCCCTCATCTGTCCCGTACCAGAGAGTCCTCTCTGAGAGGTAGTTTTCGACCAAATTCGCTAAGTATCCGGGGACACCTATGTCAGCGAACGCCCTTTAATTTTATTCCAGTTGGTCGAGTTGAATGCGTTTTTGAGATCCAACGCCACCACGGCACAGCAGCCTTCAGAAATTAGTGCACCTTTTGCCAGGTTTACCACCATGCCAATTGCGTCCACCGTAGAGTGGGCCCGTCGGTAACCAAACTGGCGTTCCGACAAACCATTGCTGGCTTCGACGATGGGCAGGAGTCTGTTGTAGATGACTCTCTCCATCATCTTCCCCATTGTATCCAACAGGCAGATAGGACGATACGACGCTGGGTTTCCAGGTGGCTTGCCAGGCTTCGGAAGCAACATCAACTTTTGCTTTTTCCACTGGGCAGGGAATATTCCTTCTTTTAGGCACGCCTCGAAGGTTTTGGCGAAAAGGTCGGGCCTAGTCTTCACTGCCAGTTTCAAAGCCCGGTTGGGGATGCCATCCAAACCTGGGGCCTTGTTGTCACCGAACCTACCACATATTTCCCGCAGCACCTCCACAGTTACAGGCGGTATTATGCCGTGATTTAGCTGGACAAAAATTTGCCTTCCCCTATTTTCGTGGTGAGGGAACAGAGTGGTAACAATCTGTTTCGCGGTTGGCCCCCTAGTGGGAGCTTCATGGGTGTTGTTGGTTATGCTCAAGCCACAAGAGACCATCGAGGCTCGGCGTGGTGTATCGTTTCAACACGGGTGCCGTAGTCCTTAGTTAGGTAGGTCTTGCATCCACCAGTATGAATGCTAAGCCATGCACTTGGTCCGTTGTTGCCTGTCTCAGCGGGGCTCTGATTGTGGTCAAAAAATTAATCCGAGTCATAAGGAGACCGTGGGATTAATTCGTCCAGACAGGTGCTCACGTAAAACCCTCAAGGACTCACATCCGAAATGAGGATATCCGCGATCGATATGGGGCTGCACCGATCGTGGAAAAACTGCGAGAGAGGCATCGTCGATGATGTGGTCACGTAATTCGCGCTAACGAGAATTCATTTGCCAAGATTGGACAAAATGCTGACCGAACCAACGGTGACTTGATATGCTGGGTGGGAATTTAATAAAATGGCATGGCGAAACCCACATTAACTCCGCAATTGCTTTATCTACAGATTCGAAAGTCTTCCATAATCAATCTAGGTGGAAAAAATCCAATCCAGAAAAAAAAATTTTTACGGGTCCCGCCGAAATAACCAAGTAGTAAGTAGTCTGAGGATTTTGGCAGATAATTCAATGACTTCGTCTGGTAATGTGTTATTATCGACAGTGAAAGCGGTGATTTTTAAAGTTTTGTTTGCAAAACAAAACCTTATTAAAATCAGTTCAATGTCTGTCTGTCTGTTTGTCTGTCCGTCTGTCGGTCTGTCTGTCTGTCACACGCACTTTTCTCAGAAACAGCCCGACTTGTTTTCATTTAGTCCTGCACCTCTTCAATAATTTTTCAAAGATGAAAATAAGTACATTATTAAAGTTTATCATGCTTTCAATGTAAAATTCCTTTGGATACCGTTTCATGATGTTAGTTTTGTCAGGACCTAATTTTTTCATTTTTTCGACCTAGTGTATATGTAATTTCTCAAAACTACCGCGGGCTACCAACGTAATTTTGATGTTAAAATATGATATAAAGTAATATGCTCATTTACATATAGAAAGGCAACCTCTAATAGGGATGTATGGTTCGTTTCAGCAATTGAGGTCGGTATATCCCGTAGACAATGTTTCCAAGCGTGTCAAAAATATAAAGATATGCGCTCGATTCCGTAACATCCATCCAAATTATTTTCACTGGGAAATACGTTAGAGGATTCAGCAAAGGAGCTAAAACAAAAGTCAGAGTTGGTTCTTTCAAAGATAAAACATAAATGAATGAATGCTATACAAACGAGGCTTTGGCTAGCTTCTTCCCATTTTCGTGTAGACGTTGTGTGTGTATAGGTCAAATTTCGCAATTACACAATTAGATCAAATTATCTAGATAGTACTGTATTGATAATAGTCAATTGCTATTCCTTCACATATGTATTTCCAAACTTTCAGATGTATCACTTGGGCTGAAAAGTTCGTAGGCTAGCACGCAGGTGACGCCACCAGTATTTCATATGCTAATCTATATGATTTTAGTTTACCCTAACCTTCAAAAGAGACGTATTGAATTTGACAATTATCGGACTATTCATTTGTGGAATAAAGCATTTCGAGTGAAGCAACTTTCCTTAGTTTGAAGAAAATGGATAAAAAGGAATTTCGCTGGTTAATAAAGCATTGCTTTTTGGCAAAACAAAGTCTGAAGAAGCCAAGGCTTGATTTAATAAACATTATTTGGACTTCGCTCTAGAAAAATCAACTGTTGAGAAGCGGTTTGTAAGTTTAAACGGGGCGAAATGAGTACAGAGGACGATGAACGCAGTGAACGCCTCAAAGAGGCTGTTACTGAAAAAAAAACAAAAAAAGTCGACAAAATAATTTCAGATGACCGCAAAGTTAAGTTGATCGAGATAGCTAGAGCTGTAAAGATATCAAAGGACGTATTGGACATATCTGCTCACAATCGACGAATGGACGATTTTGACCAGTATTTAAAGCTGTTCCTCCATAAAAACCATTTTTCACGGCAGAATCCAAACGAACGTCATCGACTCGAAAATGAGCAAAGACACAATAGTCGGCTGGCAAGGCTAAGGCATCAGTATTTTGGGATGGTCTTGGTATAATATTCATTGACTATCTTGAGAAGTAAAATGCATCAACAGCGAGAGTTGCATAGCGTTATTGGAGCGTTTGAAGAATGAAATCATGGAAAACGGCCCCATTTGAAGAAAAAGAAAGTACTTTTTCATCAAGACAATGCAACGTGTCACTTATGAATGAAAACGATGGCGAAATTCCATGCGCCGAATTGTCCAGATCAGGCCGACTTTTTCCTGCTCTCAGATCTCAAGAGAATGCTCGTTGGAGAGAAATTTAGCGATGAAGTGGTAAAGGCCTATTTTGAGGCTAAAGACAAATTATAGTATATAAATGGTAACGAAAAATTGTATGACCCTTGTAATCATTGTATCTCCCTCGAAGGAAATTTTTTTTTTCTAGCAACTTTTCAGCCCAACTGTTATGTACTTATAGAAGGCCTAAATACAGGGTGCGCCAGCATAACTTCCTTTTTTCAAAACTCAATAAAAACTGTTGTATGCATCGGAAAATATTTATTTATTTTTTATAATGTATGTACATGTCTAAGGTTTTTATTTACATTGTTTTGAAGATCAAGTCTGTTAGGTGACGTCCCCCATTCTCCATACATTGCGTAAACCGATTTCTGGCGTTTGTCACGACTCTTGTTAGCATAGCAGGTGTTATGTTGGCAATTTCTTCTTGGATGTTGGTCTTCAAATCTTGTAGGGTTCTTGGACGGTTCACAGAAACACGGGATCCTGCACTATCGCCATCTTATAGGGATGAAAATGAAAATCATCACGAAGAATTCTTCTCACAGAACGATCGGATAGTCCAAGGGCAGATGCGTGTTTGCGCGCAGAACGCCGTGGCGATCGCAACATTGACGCTCTCACTGCTTCAATGTTCTCAGGTGATCTAACGGGCCGAGGGACTCCAGTTCTTCCTTTTGTCGCACTTGCAGTTTGTCTGAATGTAGTGACCCATGTAACAATTGATTTGCGGTCTGGGACTGGAGCCAATGGGGCTAAATTAAAGCGATTCCGAAATGCACGCTGTGTTGCAATAACCGAACATCCGCTTGAAAAGTAAACCTCAACGGCAAAGGCACGCTCCTCACTATTCCAACGCATGATGGCGACTGAACCGTGTCGGGACAAAACTTTACAGTATCCCCTCTTGAACGAGACCACTAGCGCTCCGCTATGACATCAACTAATTGAGTGGCGCGCATTTTAAAAAAGGAAGTTATGCTGACGCACCCTGTATTATGCTATCTAAATTGATATTACGAATCTGAATAGCGTGGAGAGCAGCGTGTCCGAAACCTGCTCCAGGTGGAATTTTGGTCTATTTTTGTTTAGGGTATGAAATATTGTTCAAAAGCATCCATCCAAGTTTGCACCTAGACTAGTAGTATTCAACACCGAAACGGAGTGAGTTGCTACTCAAATTGTTGCGATCCGACATTAGTAGATGGCAGACTCAGAACTATTAGAATACAACGAAGTTATATGGAATACAAAACTTTAACCTTGTAGCACTTTGCTAATAATAGTTGGATTGCATTCAAACTTTCCAGAATTATCGCTTATGCTAATGAAAAATTCCTATTACTAGAATGAACTTAGGGCAGGTTTCTGGTAAATTTCTAAAATATAGTTAGCTGCTACTATCAACTTTATCTGAGCAGATATCGTAAGGGGATGTATTTTGAAAAATTGATTTTGTATCGAAGCATAATTGTGAATTGTGTGTCAAACAAAACAAAAATGGACCACATGTCGATATTCTGTTGGATTGAAGTAACATTCGACACGGGATCCCATTCTCTGCTTCTCAGGTTCAAAGGAGATAATTTATTATCTGCCATGACGGTAGCCTGGTGTATTTGGCTAGAGGATTGTTTCTCAAAGAAAAACTCACGAAGAGAATGCACTTGATTGTAGTGCAATGTTTCCAAATCAAATACCCCTCTTCTTCCTGGATGACATGATAGTTCTTTTTTACGTGTTGTTGTTTGCAAGAACTATCCTTACTCGTCTATTGACAGATTCTAAATCCGTATTAATCCACTGTACCACAGTGAAAGTATACAGAAGGACGGGGATGGCGAAGGTGTTGATTACCACGGTTTCATTTTTCCGAACAGCTCAGTTTTAAGGACAAGATCGCGACGCCGTTCAAATTCTTCCAGCAACTTAGATTTAATGATTGCCACAGTAGGTGTGGTTGCTTGCAATACGCCGAAGTATTTGTAGACGTCGTCCGAAACCACCCCCTCAATTCGGTTGTTATTATGGCTTTATCCTTCGTTGTCGGTGTGTTTTCTCCTAACAATTGTTTGCGCGACATTTCTCCAAACGCAACTGCATGCTGATATCAGTGCTGAACTGATTGGTGATGTACAGCATACATTAGATGGCTGAATAAATCGACGCACTTATCGGATGAATTGCAGTGACGTTACACTGTATTTAGCGGCTCCTCTCCAAACACCTTCCCTACCTTTGGAGATTATCATGGGGTATTGTAATATTGGGGCTCTGTTGCAGGCCTGACTGGTTTCCCAGTACTCGTAGGAATAAATTTAAGGAAATTTGTTTAAATTTAATTGATGCGACCCCAGGGGTACGAAGCCAGTATTCAACACGGTCGCTCAAAAACAATAGAGCGCTCTTCGCCTTTGGATGTTTTGGTAATAATGCGTCAAACATCAGGGACGGGAGACCTAGGCGTCGTATGATTTGGACGAATCAACTGAATGAATTTATCGTCCGCGCCTATTACTGTATTATCGATTTGGGGTGGAATCCATCTGGGTAGCACCACCTGCATTTTTGCGATAGCTCCCGCCTTTTGGTCAACTTCGGCCACTAAGGATGCTCATTGGCTCATTTAGTCGTTAGAAAGTGTTTATCTAGTTTGTTCCGATATAGAGGCTGATGTTACGTGGTCTTAACAGCTCCGCCTTTGTTCATCATTTTCTTTAGGAGTCTAGTTTGATTCTGTCGGGCCGACAAAAGAAAGTATGGTAATTTGGGCCAATGTTAGGGATAGGCAAACTGACCATTAGGGTTTATATTTCTCTGGTTCACTTCTTTGTGGAGTATGGCCATCTACACATTCCTTTCCCGCATTAAAATTTTTATCCAGACTGTGTTTCTGTTCCATTGTCGTTATACGTAATGGTCTGCAAGTGATGAGCTCACATCAGGGATGCAAGCACAAAGACGAATACAAATATCAAAGACAACCCGAATTCGAACTCAGGACAATAAAAATGAACGGTTGATTCTCTACTCGCCTCCGTTATCGAATTTAATATACGAATGCAATATTTAAGCCTTCAGCTGTCTCACGGCATACAAACCATTTATACCGATACTTGATCTTAGAAACGGTTACACCTCTTGATACAAAATTTGGTGGAACTGTTGAAACTATTAACCAACGTGATTTTGCAAGAATACTGTCGAGTAGACATAACCTCATGGTCTTCTTGATACACTGATTGATTTTGTGATCACACCCGCTGTGACAAGCAACAACGGTATCAGTCTATATTGAGTGCATGGCTCATCATTAATACCTACCCAATTTATACCAAAGAGTACCCACCCGAGTTGTAATGCAACTCCAAGTTTGAGGTCCGAAGGTCTCATTGCCCGCTTGAACGTAACCAGAACCCCTATGAAACTCCCAGCAGGGGCAAATCCGCTACAACCGAACTGGAAGTACATGAACCAGGAATTCTCCTGAGACATCAAAATTCAGAAGGCTGTCCCGGTTGGCATGGTAGCAGGATAGCTTTAGTAAGGTTTCGTGACCGAAGCCAGCTCAAATGAATCCCCGTGCAGCCACAGGTCTGATAGCCCTAATTAAGCTTTAGGGCATTCCCCTACTGCATCATGACAATCAAGCCAAAGCAAGAACAGCGTTTCACGGTGCCACCACGTGAAGGTTTTCTGACGTCACTTGGTTTTGGTCTGGCCGACAGGGTTGCTACCCCGTTTTAGTTGCCGCCCCCTCAGAGCGCCCATAACAGAGGAGTGTAAAACTGAATATAGTCATGCGAGGCATCAGATGAAAGGTCCTAGTTGGCTAAAAAGAAATCAATTAGTTCAAGGACTCATTCTCAGAAACGACTCACCCCAAAAATCAGAAGAAAATTATGTTGGTCCGTGTACATGATGTTTAGGCCCCGTTATGATATCTAATCAAATAGTTAATCAAATAGTTAATGATGACGCTAGTATATTATGAAAATTTACTGCCAGCCCGCATAAATTCAGACTAGATACTTAATATAGGTTTTAGTATGGAACAGCAGGAGGTTTGGTAGAAAACCTATGATTATTAACGAAACTGACAGCCTCCACCGGAAACTGTTCACCGCAACTTCTACTATTTCAGTAAAACTGCTTCCCCTCATCAGTGAATCGAAGAAGGGAGTAATGGTCAGGACTCCGAGGATGGGTAGCCAACTTGAGTATGTCAATTCAAGTAATATTTACGTGCTCCCCACTGTCGAAAAGATAGTAATTAAATTTCTCCTAGAACGCGTTAAAGACATATTCTATGGTTGATCGCCCGGGAGCGGGTTAGTTTTGCTCAGGCTCCTCATGCATTGACCATATTAATACCCCTATGACCATTTCGGAGTGGTGTACAGGGTTAACATCTCTGCTTAACCTGCTGCTCTTCAATTTCGAGAAGGGCTTTGGACAGTGTGAACAGAGAGCCTACATACAATGATCTAGGCAGGAGGGACAAAACTAATAGCAAAGTGTCACGCACCGTCTTCCGTAAAATCTCTAAAGAATTTGAAGACCAAAGCGGAGTCCAACAAGGTTTTATTCTGTGGCAGATAATATTTTTTCTTTTTATTAGCGAAAAACAAGGAGATGATTATTAAAATTCCACAGAAGGTTTTGAGTTTAACAATTGGCGTGATCCCCGCCCTCACAAAGATAATAGCCGAAATTACCTTCAAACACATAGAAAAACATCTCGAAAGCTTGATCAACAGAGAGCAGGTGTGTTTCCACTCGGGATGCTCCACGATTGATCACATCAACAACCTACAAACCGTTTTGCAACAGTACGTTTAGTTTAGATCTTTGTTTCATATCTTCTCATCGATTTTGAGAAAACTTTCTACATTATGACCACCAGCGTATCTGATGCGCTCTACACGTGATGACATTCCGCAGAAACTAAAAGTTGTTATAACGGCGACATATGATAGCGGAAAATGTCAGACGCTGTACCAAGGTAAAATCTGAGAGCAAAGTTCAAAACGGAGTCCAGGGTTGCATCTTGACATCGATAATATTTTTTCTTGTTATCAGTGACGTTATTCATATCACCTTGTAAGGAACTCCTGGAGGAGTTCAATGGACCATGACATCATTCCTCAAACACCTCGACTACGCTGGTAATATCTGTTTGCCTTACCACCGGGTTATAGACCCTCGCCAAATGGCACTAGATTTAGAAAGAGAGGCAAATAGAGCCGGACTGAAGATAGACACCATCAAAACCAAGGTTTTCAGCCTGACGGGTCATCGTATTTTCATTATCTGCATTAATAGGCAGGACGTCCAGGGCATTGACCAATTGGTATATCTAGGAACTGTGGTTTCTACCGGCGGTTTAATCGAACTGGATGTTAGCCGACGCGTTAACATCGTTATCTTGTCTAAAATCTGGAAAAGCAGTTAAACACCAATATAAAGTTGAGACTGTTTTGTATTAGTGTTCTTTCTGTGTTGTTAGATGAGAGTAGCAAATGAAATGTAAACATTACTGCCACTCGAAAGTTCCAATCCTGCGGAAACACCTGCATGCGTCGCATCATCGAAGCACATTGCCCTGACACTATCTGAAACGAAGAACTTGGTCGAGGAACAGTCCTGCCACCCGTACGTAATGTGATCAGGAGAAAAAAGTGGCAGTGTATAGGTCACACTCCTCTCCAACGTATGGGTCGCCTCAAGAGCAATTGACTCAGACCAGAAGGCAAAGAGTACGGTGGCTTAGAAAGTCCTCAGAGCCTCACCTGAAGTGTATTTCAGGAAACAGCAAATGATGGCGTGTAGGTGTGGTTGACGTGGTAAACCTCATAGAGGGGTAGATGGCAACCATATATATAGTTAAAAAAGCCCACGGACCCTCTTCCCGCCCAACCGGACCGAGGGGCGTCCAGGCTAAAGATGGGCTGAAGGCAACATCCAAATGCCCGCATCACAGCGATGATGATTTAACGCAAAGTGTGTGTGACCATGCGAAAATGTATTACTACATCCCGATTGTCGCAAACACTTCAGCCAATGACGCAGAGGTTCTACACTACAGAGACATGGATCGTATATCAAAGACAGTGCGGATCAAGACTGAAACCCATTAGGTTAGATTGTTACCGGACAGGACTCTTCGGACTATAGCACAGGTTGCAAGGATAACCGCTTTTTGCATCTCCATGTATAGTCCAGCCCTAGGATCGAGCGTTTTCAGCGCTTTATGTAAGTTCTGCGGGACTAATCCCGTCGCTGAAATTACTACTGGGACTACTTCGATCTTTTGTAGTCTCCAAGTCTGCTTCATATCGTCTGCCACGCTCGTTCTTCCTTCAGAAGCAGAACTAGATCGTGTCTGTTATGATTAACACTGTGGTCAGTGGCAATAGTGTGATCCCACAGTAGTTTGACCCGATCATTTTCCAAGATTCTCTGCGGAGTATACTTATAGTAAGCATGGTAGGTTGCCACCAAGTTATACTTCAACGCAAGGTTTTGATGGAGAACCTTGCAGACGGAGTTATGACAATTGGTGTACTCGGTACCGCTCAACATCCTGCCCGCAGATGTTATGTGCTGGATGGTCTCCTCTTCACAGTTGCATAACCTACAACTGGAGTTGGTGATTGAGGAGTCGTGAAGAATGTACCGTTTATCATTTTTTGTTGGGAGCGAAGCATCCTGAATTGAAGTTAGGAATGCTTCGGTCTCATAGAAAAGTACGCCATTTGACACCCTTTTGTTGGAGGCTTCGACGTCAATGCCTGACAACAACAAATTTTTTATATGACCTCCGTGAATGGGTTTCTCTTTCCACATGTCGATCTTCTGTTGGACTGAAGTAACATTCGACATGGGATCCCATTCTCTGCTTCTCAAGTTCAAAGAGGATAATTTATTATCTGCCATGACGGTAGCCTGATGTATTTGGCTAGAGGATTGTTTCTCATAGAAAAACTCACGAAGAGAATGCGCTTGATTGTAGTGCAACGTTTTTAAATCAAACACCCCCTTCCTCCCTGATGACGTGGGATAGTGATCCTCAATTTTTCGGCAGCTTTATTGTGCATGTTGTTGTTTGCAAGAACTACCCTTACCCGTCTATTGACAGATTCTAAATCAGTGTTACTCCACTGTATCACACCGAAAGTGTATAGAAGGACGAGAATGGCGAAGGTGTTGATTGCCATGATTTTATTTTTCCCGTGCGGCTCAGTTTTAAGGAAAAGATCCAGACGCCGTTCAAATTTCCCCAGCAACTTAGATTTGATTATTGCCACAGCAGGTGCTGTTGCCTGCAATATGCCGAGGTATTTGTAGACGTCATCCGAATCCATGCCCTCAATTCGGATGTTATTTTGGCTGTATCCTTCGTTGTCGGTGTGTTTTCCCCGAACAATTGTTTTTATGCGACATTTTTCCAAACCCAACTGCATGCCGATATCCCTGCTGAACTGGATGGTGATGTCCAGCAAGGAGCGAAGTTGGTTCTCGTCTTTGGCATACAATTTGGAGGGCCTCGCATGAACGCATAGGGTGTGGGAGCCACGCTGCTTCTAAATTGCAACGGCTGGATTCGCTCCAAACACTTCTCCAGAAGTGTTCTGCCTGATTCAGATCGAGGTTACTTTCCCTATCTGAGTTGCTGGGATTTTTGTAGAATGCCCGTCGGTTCAGGAAGAACAAGGTGTTGTCTGTCCTTCGCTGAAAGCTTTTCTGATACCTACGGATGCGATTGGAGCATACCGAAAGTTTCTGCTTCAGCACCTCGAGGATTTCTTCGATTGGCATATCATTGGGCAGATGGTAGTTTCCAATGATGTTCGCAACGCATCTGTGCACTCTTGGTGATGGATTTCCAAGGAGTGCTTGCGTGAAACGACCAATCTCCTTTCTCAAGTTTTCGACTCTTTTGTTGAGTCGAAACACCCAGAACGGTAAAGTCCCTCTAGGCATACCTCTGTTATTCGCTCTATGATGTTGATTATGGAGACGAATAACCGTGGCAGCTGCAACATAGATCAGGCTGTGAACCTCTGTAGCAGTAATCTCGCTAGCCAAACGATCAACCAAAATTCTGTCAACGGCAACAATGATGTTAGTATTTGCCGAAGTAAACTTCAGTTTTGGGATCTTTGGCCTAGCGTCTGGGATAATCTCAGCATACTCTGTGAATGCGACCTGGAATGCGGTCAAAGCCTCATTATAAATTGGGTCGACATCCCCAGTTACTAAGCTTCTCCTGACTACTGGATTCATGGAGTGCCTTACAGGTGGAGTACTTGTGTTACTCCTTTGACTAGTCCGGTAATTTGATGACTCCAGTCCGAGCTCAAGTGAAACCTCTTGGAAGATTTGTTGCCTAGTTGGTAAGGCAACTCGGTTGTTATTCACTATCACCCGGTATTGATTGATAACGTTCTGCTCCGGAACATGACTTAGTTCCGGGGAGCGGGTTACGAACGCGTCATGGAGCCGATGTCTGTACCCTGATGGATTCCGTTCCAAATCCGTGACACGGTAATAGGCGCGGACGATAAATTCGTTAAATTGGTTCGTCCAAACCATACGACGCCTAGGTCTCCCGTGCTTGGTGGTTGACGGCATAACAGCCAAAACATCCAAGGGCGAAGAGCCGCTCTGATGTTGTTGAACGACCCTTAACCATGTTGGGTACTGTCTTCGTGTCCCTGGGGTCCCATTAAAAGAATTTGAAATATTTTCCTCAATTCTGTTCCCACGAGTGTTGGGGAGGCAGTCAACCCTGGAACAGAGCCCCAATGTTGCAATGTCCCATGGTTACCTCCAAAGGTAGGGAAGGTATTTGGAGCGGAGCCGTTGAAATACAGTCTAACGTCACTGCAATTCATCCGATAGGCGCGTCGATTTCTTCACCCCAGATTACTGATTTGTTAAGGAGGTTTACTCCCCCTGAACGGGAAGAATCGGTAAGGGAGGACGAACACAAAGGGAAACGTTCTGCTTGTTCGCGGCTACTTATCTACAAGATTAACTTGCGATATTCGTAGCTGACCCGGTGGGTCATGTCATTATCCACAACCCATGACACGCGCCTGGTCGCATGCAGCTCTGCATTTGAAACTCAGGTGAGGATAAACCTGGTACGCCTGGTATATATTATATATGTAAAGAGACCACCACTGCCGTTCAAAGGGCCCTACTACTCCTTAACATTTGTCTCCACCGTGCTGGCCGGAAACGACGGCGCGCTGACGTAGTGGCTAACGAACTTTCTTCTCTTTCGTATATATTGGCGTTATTAAATATGGAATATAATAATCGGGAAATTGATGGCTTCTTCACATGAATAAATAGACGTTGATATTTTGCTACTGTAATGCTATTTGTAGGTTTCGCTTTGTAGACAAATAAATACATCTAACTTAATCCAAGCAGGCTCAGACTAATGTACAAGTAATTGTGTAGGTCTCCTCTCAAAGACTACCTTATCGTGGTGGGGTAGCCAGGCGTAGTTCACTGCTACATATTTCGAAGCACAAATTTTGGAGTCGTCTCCACGGAGAAATCTGTAGAGGACACTTCTACTTGGTGGAAAACCTGCATTAAGTATCTGCGGTGCGGTCAACCAGCAAGAAGAGTTCAGCATCTCCCATAATGAAAAAAACTTTAAACTCGATTTGGACCGATCAGTCGCTGGCAACGTAGCCCAATTCTTTCAGAAAATGAAAGAGCAAGGCCCGGCTGGAGACAACTTCAGCTGCAATCAGAGGGGATTATAGATTGAATCTTGCTTGCTAGAACCTCTACCAGGAAAAGCGGAAGGAAGGAAAACTTGTGATGTGAACGCGACGGATCTAATAACATTATGCAGTAACAGTGAAGCTTAGTAAACTCCAACTATTTGCAGCAGCAGATGGCGATGCGAAATAAGGTGAAGCGTATTAGGAATGAGAATAAGGGCGTCGCTACATCATCAGGTGTCCAAATACCCAGTGAAATCGAGCGCGAGACAACTTTGGGCGGATGATGTAGCCAAACCGGTAACCAGTGGGATCCACAATGATGCTAACAAACTCTTCTTAGTATTGGCTTTTGAGCGCATATAAGATTACACTTATGTCTGCAAAAAGGTTAGTATTAACTCGCAACGTGGCAAAATCCTTTCCACTGCAGGCCCTTGCGCCATCGGTTCGGTCTAAAAAATTCTGTGGGTTTGGATTAGTAAAAAGGGATTGGGATGCGACATCCATGAGAGATCCTGAAGATTGAAAGCCTCTGTCCCGATGTTAACAAAAACAACCGTTCTGAGACAATTTTGTAATCAGGATCAAGTTGCGGTCATCTTACAATACTAGCTTAATGAAAAATGGAGAAACGTTATAGTTGGCTTTGTGCATTCATCCTATGGTCCTCTGTGTTCTCTACCAACTTATGAGCTAAGGGATACTGAAGCGTATGCAGAAATAAGTTGTCTTAGATTTTTAATAGGCTGAGGTATGCAAGCTTGACATATATTTGTTAAGAATGTAGCACATGGAAACTTAGAGAAGAAAAACTGCTTAATTTCGTCCTTGCAGCTTCTTTCATGTCTCGCGGACAGGGGATTTGTCCCAGCATTTGTTATGGGAAGTGATGAGATTGACCTAATAATTTATATTTCAACTTAAATTGATCAGGGACTGTCGTAAGCTAGACACTTACTTAGAATTTCGTCTGAGTATTGCAGATGAGCAGGCTGTTATAGAATGGCGGAATCCTAGGAGAACGGATTGGTCAAATGTTGTCGATAAAGTGCAGTTTCCCAGGCGACTAAGCACTTCTTTAATAGGGACTTTATTGGGAATTCTGAACCGTGCTGGTAAAAGTGATGAGAATCAAGCTCCGACTAAACTTTGAGAGTTCACAGCATAAATGTAAAAGACTTACAAGAAGTGCGAAATGAGGCTCCTTTATAAGATACTGTTAAAAATTGCAAAGCGAAAGCAAATATTCAAGGCTGTGCAGAGTCCTTAAAACTATTGAGTCGGGTAAATTAGGCTTCTCCAGAAAAACGCTGCTATACAATTCCCTGACCATTCCAGCACCTGGAATAGAAGGCATCTATACAACGATACCAATGAAGGTTAAAGAACACCCCGGTTGACTTACTGGAAATACTCTGGGATATGTGCGAACCTCTTGACACGAATTGGAAGTAGTTTCCATATCAAAACCTCAGGCATGGAATTTCAGCAAATCCAGATAAAACCAATACGTGTACAAAAAGTCGCGAAACCAGGAGCTGGATGCTTCAGGTATGAAAGTGTGGTTTTGTGTATTCCTTATATAAAAAGATTTGAGGACACATTTTCCCTATTTGCACCTAGCACGTAATGTATATGCATACATATATCTCAAAATATTTTGCGTGATACTGACATTAAAAGTCTTAAAATTTGCACTAAAGCAACAACTTTGACTTATTATAACTTTGTTAGTAATAATGCGATTTCCACCAAACTTGATAGGATCATGCCTTATATTATAATTTATATTACTGCAAAATAATTATAGGATGAACTCAAGGGTGACTTTATATTCAATTACTGAAAATTATATTATTAGCTTTATTCAAACATATATCGATATGGAGCGTATTTCGGTGTCTAAACACCGTATAGCTTCCTGATTTTTTTAGATATTCAGTTAAGCAGATTCCGAGAATTGATCCGTGATAAAAACGACCACCCTTCCCCCTTCTGCATTAAATGTCAGAACTAACTAACCGAGACCTTTTATTTGATACTCTACATGACTGTATTTGGCGAAAACAACATTTACACCCCCTTTGGAACGTATGGAGACCCGGCCCCCCTTAAATTCAATATAAAACGATGTAAGTCACTGCATGCACCGTTCCCACCTTCACACAAAATTTGGTGACAACCGGTGTAGCTGCTTTTGACAAAATTGAGTGTGACAGACAGACAGATCTCCTGGTGCTATATTCATTGATTTAGTCTCGTTGATGTTGGCCACCATAACTCTCCCGCTAGTTGGTGGACCTCGGTGCAAACCCTGTCAGAGTGTCTTCTACCTTTCTCAATAATACGATTGAAGAATTCACGGATAGTTGGGTGATGAACAGATTCCTCCGTTGAAATCTGCTCGAAATATTTTCGCCGTCTATCCGCCGCGGCCCGCCGGTTGGTAAGCAAAGTACCGTTGTTGTGATTAACGCAACAGAAGTGTTCGATATCCTGTTTACGTTGGTGTCGGCTTTTAACAAGTCGATAGAGATCTCTATCACCATCCTGAGTGTCCAATTTATTATATAGATCTTTGTAATGTACCGCTCGGATGACAGGGATCGCTTTCTTTGCTCTCAACAAGTTGAAAGATGTTATTTTTGTCAGGCCAGAGTACACCGACCCGACGCAGAAATGAGTTGATGGGAGCTTCAAGTTTCCGGGTGACATTGATAGTCATATTCCATATATTATACTACTTCCATACAGCAGCACAGAAGAAACATTGGCATGGAGCAGCCTCAACTTAATGTTAGTTTGGCACACTTTCTTCTTCAGATTCTGCACAAAACAGATAATGCAGATCTGAGGCTGTTAATGGATCGAACGACATTCAGTGGCATCTATGTCAGCAGCAAAGCAATCTCTATGTCTGCCTCGATATTCTTTCATTAACATAAACCTTAGCTTTTTGTGTTGAACTTTAATCCGATTCTCTTAACCTTCTTCTTCAAATCCAGAAGCTTTTGGTCAAAGTCCATGACCCAGTAAGAAGGCAAGTAGATATCATCAATGTAGTTGATATATTTAAAGAAATATTTCATAGGCCTTTAAGTCTCTAGGTCCTGAAGACATCTAAGATGAAGTGCATGACATTTGGCACCATCATATATGGCTCTGAAATAGTTACTAGTTTCTCCGTAATGCCCTTCCTATATAAATCATCCCAAGTTAATGCCTTGTTCTCGCTGCTTAAAATTTGTTCGAAAGCGGTGACGATTAGAAGGATCAGTAAGGATCGGAAGTCGATATCGCTAACTTTTGTGGTAGTTACAAAAACCTATTTAGAAAAACCATAAATATGAACAACAGACTTCCTGATTGAAGACTTCACCGTTGCCCAAGTTTCATCGAGGTGCAAAAACCCACCGACATCTATAATAAAGCGATCAGGTAAATGAAACGAAGGAATTGAGAAAACCAAAGAAGCACTCAGGCTGTAAAAAATTATAGGCAAAGGTATATCTTCTATCTGTCTGAAAAGGTAGATGGAACATAAATGAGAATTTAGAAAACAACTTACCTGACAACCTAATAACAGATAATAATCAGAGAGAGAAAGAGTGAAAATTAAAAACTAGCAAAATATGTATGCTCGAAAGCCTGAATAAGATAGACAGTTGGAACCTTTGAACCTCAGGAAGCACCTGGCTCAAATCAAATCATCAAAATGGTTTTTATTTTGAATCTTTCAATCCAATTTCAGTCATTTGGACTGAAATCAACAGTGAAGGCCAATGACAACTAGGCTAGAACTAAATCCTTTGCTTCCATTTTAATACGCTTACCGGGCATGATGGTTAATGTATCACGCGATGGCATAGAAACTAAGGGAATAGTACGGTGTGCGTTTTTATAATAATAATAATCGCAACAATCCATTGGATCAGGGCCTTGAAGTGTGTTAGAGCACTTTATTCAAGACCGTAACGGTACACTGGAGGATTACAGTACCCTATAAGAGGCAATTTGTTCAGCATTGCGATCGCCCGAGATTATTACCCTAATTTGACTCCTAACCACTCAGCTATCCGGACACTGTGCGTGTGAATTTTAGGTATTTAAAAAGCATTTGACAACATATCGCATACAGAGATGAAATATCTTAATCCGCAAGGGAGTGTGAAACTCCCGGGCCTCCTGGGTTGACATAACGTTAGAGATTAGTCATGTCATGAACATTACTCAAAGTTATCTATAGGGTGGAGTACCATCATTGCTAATGTGGAATTCATGACCTCACAGGAGAGCTAATAAATAGAGGAATTCGACATTGTGTTAATCTGTAGACCCAAATATAAAGATACTCTTTGTGATAGAATCCAAACTGGGTTAAGAATTACTAGTACCAGGTGCAAGGAGGCAACGCTGCGCATCAATCCAATCGAGTAGAGTACCCCTCACTAGACGCTCAAGCTTGATCACCTAACAGTTAATAGACTAATAGGCAAGGAGTTAAACAAGAAGCGGAGATGAAATATTTGGGAATTACACTGGACTGAAGGTCATTCTAGAGGATGCATGTTGGGAACATAAGTCGGAAAGGGGAAAGCTACAAGGGATAGATAGCAGGAAAAAATGGGGATGCAACTGCGTGGCCAATGATTAGCTATGTAGGCAGATAGAATTGAACATTGAGCATATTAGCCAGGAGCGGGCGTAGCGGTCACTAGTCAAAGGAAAGCCTACTTTGAACCAATGAGACATAGGTCCAACCAGGCAAACTCTAAACTAGTATGAGAATGTCTCCATAGATTGAATACGCTCCGCTCGTTCAATAAGGTCTGGAAACTAGGATTCTACGCCATATTGGGTTAGAAGCTAGTGGATTAGTAGGAACGCTGCTATATGGAATCGCAAAGAGGTTAATGGGAGTGACGATAAAGAATGAAGATTAACGGCTGAAGAAATTATACTGGACAAACCTAGCAGGAATGGGAGAGTCGAGAGTGCTAATGGGGGGATACAGGCCTAAGTACGGGAAGGATTGTTTAAACGTCACCAAGAAATGCCTCAGAATTATACTAGTAATACCCACTGGTCATTGCAGGCTAAGTTGCCACATCAGGAAGCTAGGAATAGCTACGGACACTGTTTGTAAATTCTGTGAGGATAGTGATAGTGAAGATAAATGTTCTAGGGCAATGTCCGGCACGACGAAATTAGTTAAGGAACCTAGGAAAATAGTCAATACCAGATGGTGGGTTGACATACTTGGAAGGAGAGGAAATAAGGGTTATAATGCTGCTCGACATACTATAGCTAATACGTATACTGTAACCATTAGAGGAGCACAATAGTAATTCTTAGACGTAGAGAAACTTCTCACAACAGTATTATTATCATGGAACATAATATTAGCGGAAATATTTCCTTTCTGAACAGCAGATTATTGCTGAAGTATGCTAGTGTATCCAGGTATGCATGTTTAATAACTTTAGAGAAACTTTTAGTGAATTTAAGAAGTCTATATAAGTTAACCCCTTCCCACATTATCTGGAATCTCATGCTTACCATATCATTCCCAATTCCTGAAATCGCAGAATTACCCTTTTAACACTTTCCATTTACCACATCGCCACGTACGTCAACGTTCGCGTTTTTCTGTCGACACGCGCATCCGCGAACATAATTGCGTTCATATTTCGATTAATGTAAAATTACACTAAAGGGGTAAAACCGGTTACGATGTAAATTTGAATTAATAAAAATGAATGAAATAAAGAAAGAATTCTTCAGTTGCTAGGTAGAAATACGATCGCTTGTCACATCCTAATAAAGGTCGTTTCATTTAGCCTTCATATCGTAACTTTATACATCTCCTCTAGTTCAAGATGTTTCCATTTCAATTTCAATTGGATTCGATTATTTAAAAATTTATATTTCTGTAGAAGACTTTTCCCATCTTAAACAGTTTCCTTGTAATAAAACGATGAAATTACGACTAAAACCCTGAAAAAATCAATTATTCAGTACTTCATGGATTTCGCTGGTACATATTATCTTTACATTAAAAATATTTCATTTCCGTCTGGAAAGCAGCACAGATACCTCAAAAGGACTCTGAAATCGAAATTCGCAGAAATAAGTCTATAAACGAAAGTCATAATCGTAGACAAATCATCGTTCAGATAAAATTCCGCCTGGGAAGAAAATGGAAGTAATAATAATTCCAGGAATTATTGGTATTGCATAACAAGAAGCACAACCGATTCTAATTAAATAGGGTTTTGTTTTACTCAATCAACTCTAACTTTTTTACTGGCTTTTCCTGCGGGAACAACCGGGTGAGTTTTACTCTGCATTCCATTCTGGTTATTTTACAATAAATAGATAATACAATCATGCTTCCATGATGACATGCTTCGTCGTCTTTCTCCTTCCATCCTATTCCTTTTGCTTGATTACCACAGTATATTCTAATCCTTTGTTTGTTTTAAAAGACGTCTAAAGCGATTGAAATTTGCGCGTAAGCAACCTGCAGATTTCGAAACTTTTTTGCTACAACATATATGAGTACCCGCTGCAGTTGGAGCATATCATCACCAAAAACCTTATCCCGCATGCACCCATAGGCGGGGCAATCACATTGAAAATGTTCCGTCCTCATTACACGATTGATACGTATCATCTCTGAAAATACCTATTCTAAGCATATACCTAATAGTGAATTATGGCCAGTCAGACTGCACATAACACTCCTGAAAGTCTTCCTGCTTTTCTACATGCTGTATGTTCGTTTGGTTCTGACAGGAATAGTTTGGGGTACTGAACAGCCTTAAGGCTCTGTCATCTGCCATTAAGGAAGGCTTGTTCCCAGTTTTTCACAACTGCATTAGCCAACGCCACTAACACCCCAAGTGTTATTTCCGGTTCAGGCATGCGGGAGATTGAACCCTGTTTTGCTAACGCGTCCGAGATTTAATTTTCTTCTGCACAACAATGACCGGGCACTCAGAGTAATTCCATCGTATCGAATCCATATACAGAGTCCAATCGGGTCGATTTTTGAAGTGATCAAAGGACCGCTACAGATTGCGATGCGCCTCTCCTTCAGCTGCTCGTCAATCACCCAGGTTGCCGCTCTTAACTTCAGCCTGAAAGACAGTTGCATATTGTCTCAGACTCCTGCTGAAGAAGCCTGGTCTATTTTCGACCCATCGGTGTAGAAATGATCAGTATATCCCTTCACGCATTTTTCTGGTTCATCCTAGTTTCCTTTACATTTCAGGATAACTTTTCAGCTTCTACCGAACAGATCCATGGGGACTCAAGAATCACAAAACATTGTTAGAACGGGATTCTGGTTTAGCAATAGCTCCTATAATGCCCCTCGCTTCCGATCTTTCCTTTTATATCTAAGCGAATTAGTGTCTATCAGCTTCTCTTATTGCACCGCTTTGAATATGTATAAATTGAATATCCCAATCACAACTGACGTAGTCATACAAAATGAGGAAATACAACCAGGCATTTACGTAGCAAGCTCAAAAACCTCACCCAGCAACCCATTGATTAAAATTTTAAATTCAACTTCAGAAAAAGCCATAATTAAGAATTTAAAACCAAATATTAAATCTCTTTTGGACTTCAAACAACTTGAAAAAACCAAAGAATAAGTCAATTCAAAAAGATATCAGGATATACAAAATGAATTGAATTTCGAAACCACGCCCCCCCCCCCATTTACGTAATGAAAGATTTTCAACAACCTAACAACTTTGCAAAAAATACAACGACGTTTTTGCTTTAAGGGGGTCACACAGTGTGTCGGATCCGCGGAATCAATTTTCTTTTTTTTTTCGCATCAACTGTATCTAGATATAGTGTAGAATATATGGGCAAAGTCATTTTCTGATATTCGGAGTCGTTCGGAAATTATAGTGTTAAACACGTGGTAAGTCACATGCCAGATTTATGTCGATCGCCGTAACAAAGCGCGTATTTATCAGTCCGAATGATGTTCGAATGACTTCACTAAAAGGACAAAAATTGAAGGCAAAGCTGTACACGTGTTTCTTGAAGAAACCTAAGGTTTATAGATTAGGTATAGCAGATTAATTGTCAGTTAAGGTTTCATGGCTAAAAATCGCATTCTACTTTTTTAATGCGTTTTTCTCGAAACTGCATATTGAAAATCGCCTGCCACCAAAGCCCAAAATCTATCCAACGAAATTGCTTGAAATTTTCACGACTTATTCCGAAAATATTTCTACAGTCGGTTAAAAAACCATAAGTCGCCCGGAGCCGATGGAATTACAGCCGAATTGGTTAAATATGGAGGCGACCAGTTACACCAAGTGGTTCATCAACTTGTGCTCAAGGTATGGGACAGCGAATCAATGCCTGACGATTGGCAACGAGGCATTATCTGTCTCATAAATAAGAAGGGAGATATCACACAGTGTAGCAAATATAGAGGTATCACGTTGCTGAGTACCATCTATAAGATATTCTCCACTATATTGCTAGGCCGGATAGCCCCATACGCCCAGAACATCATTGGCCCATACCAAAGAGGCTTCACTCCAGGCAAATCAGCAACAGATCCAATTTTCTCTCTGCGGCAAACGATGGAAAAATTGTTGGAATATGGAAAACAGTTGCACCATCTATTCATCGACTTTAAAGCCGCCTATGATAGCATAGCCAGGGTAAAAACTGTACACAACCATGAGAGAATTCGGTATCCCGACGAAATTAATAAGACTGACTAGGCTGACCCTGACCAATGTGCGTGGCCAGATAAAAGCAGCAGGATCACTCTCAAGATCATTCGACATCAACAACGGTTTACTACAAGAGGATGCCCTATCATGCGTCCTCTTTAACCTGGCCCTCGAGAAAGTGATCCGTGATGCTGATGCAAATGCAAGAGGTACGATTCTCTTTAAGTCCACCCAACTACTGGCCTATGCTGATGATATCGACATCATGGGAAGAACCACCCGAGACGTACAAACTGGCTTCATCCAGATCCAGCAGACGGCAATCGGGGCGAGATCTTGGGCTGCCCATCAATGAAGACAAAATGTATGGTGGCAACCTCAGCACGGAAGGAAGAAGGAATCGACCAACAACATCAAACCGCACTGGTCAAACAGGAAGAATAAGAATAGGAGAATACAACTTTGAGACCGTTGATAATTTCTCCTATCTAGGGTCGAAAATCTCAACCGATAACAGCTACGATGATGAAATCCCCGCACAGTTGTTGTCAGCCTACAGATCCTATTTCAGCTTACAAAAACTGTTCCCCTCGAAACGTCTCACCACAGGATTAAAGCTCTTACTGTACAAGACTATGATCTTGCCAGTCCTCATGTATTCCTCGGAAACTTGGGTTCTTAGCAAGAAAAATTGCGAACTCTTCGCCACGTTCAAGAGAAGAATCCTCCGAAGAATTTTTGGCCCCCTGCATGAGGATGGACGATTCATGAGCGATACCATGACCGTCCGGTTTTGTATAAAATCCGGCTGAATAGGTTACGGTGGGTGGGTCACTTAATCCGTATGGATGAGAACGATCCCACCCGGAAAGTCTATAAGGGCAATATCTATGGTAGAAAAGAAGACGAGGCAGACCCTGCCTAAGACGGAGGGATGGCGTAGGCCAGGACGCCAGACAAATTTTAGGGATATCGAATTGGTGGACCTCGGCGCAAAACCGGGATGTCTGGAGTTCCTTATTAAGGCAGGCCTAGACCGGATACCGGTTGTTGCGCCGTTGATGATGATGATATTTCTACAGTCCGGAAACTACGATAATTGCGATTCATTCGGTAGTTGTTTTTTTTATTCAATAAAGAAGCATTAAAAAACCCCAAAATTTACAAAAAAAAAAGTTTAACACTGTGCCAAAAATTTAGTTTTCAATATTTTTTAATAATCCTAGTTTGCGAACTGTAGTTAAGTCTTGACGTTAAAATGCTGTCTGCCTTTTGTCTTTAAGGTGATTACAGCGCCCTCTAGCGTGGCAGCAGAAAACACATTTTTTTGGAGATGGGTGTGTAAATTGCTCTATATTTCAATAACGAACAATGCTATCGGGCTGGAAATGGATATTAATAAATCTATGGTGAATTGGTATTTGTATTTTTATCCAGTTCTTCACAAAAAATTTCTAAAAACAGCGGAAAAAAACGGCCTTCACACGAGATGACCGAGATGAACCATCCACATCAGACTACAATTGTCCAATTTTACTAGTACCAAAGAGTACAGTTGAGAAAAAATGGTGTTTAGTCGTAGATTTTCGAAACCTAAATAAAAAAGTTTTAGCAGACAAATTCCCACTACCGTGCATTGACGACATACTAGACCAATTGGGTCGGGCCAAATATTTTTCTACATTAGATCTAATGTAAGTTTGCACCAAATACCCATAGAATCAAAATCTAGAAAATATACCGCCTTCGCAACAGATAGTGGACATTACCAATTTATACGTCTACCATTCGGTTTAAACATCAGCCCAAATTCATTTCAACAAATGATGCCCATAGCCATATCAGGTTTACTACCAGAAACAGCATTCCTATACATCGATGACATCCTTGTCACAGGATGCTCTAAAAATCACCATTTAAAATAATTGGAAACAACATTTGACCGATTAAAATCCCAAAATCTAAAACTGAATCGTTAAGAATGATTTCAAACCGAAGTAACTGTTTTGGGGCCACCAAGCCTCAGCAAAAATTATCCACAACCAAAAAACGCAGACGAAGTCAGACGTTTCGTCGCATTTTGCAACTATTACCGACGTTTTATACCAAATTTCGCTGAGATCACCCAACTATTAAACCAACTACTTACAAAATTTTCATATAGTCAGAGGAGTGCAACAGCGTTTACAAAACTTTAAAATCTCTATTACTTGCACCGATCATACTAAAACAAGTCGGAAACCGGAAGCTAGATGCTTCAGGTATGAAAGGTTTTGTGTATTTCTTTTATAAAGAGATTTAGGTGTGCATTTGTCCCATTAGCATGTAGCACGTAAAATATGCATATATTATGTGAAAATAGCCACTTTCAAGTGATATTGACATTCATAGGCTTGAATTTGCAGAGGAGCGACAGATTTGACCTAGTATAACTTTGTTAGTAGTAGTGAGATTTTCACCAAATTTGGCAGGATAATGCTCTATACTGTAGATTACATTGCTGCAATTTTGTGATTCTAGGGTGAACATAAGGGGGTTTTCCTGCCAATTACTAACAATTATAGTAATATACTATTATTAACTTTATTTGAACAGGTATCGATATGGAGGGTATTTCGGAGCCTAGGCACCATATAGTGGCAGCCTCCTGATTTTTTCCCGATTTTTCAGTTTCGTAGTTCCTGAGAATGGGTTCGTCAAAAAAATTACCACTTTCAATCCCCGCACTCCTCACCTTTTCAACAAAAGTCAAAACTAAGACCGGCTTCGAAAAGTACTAATCGAGACCTTTCATTTGATACCCCACATGACTATGTTTGGTGAAAAAAATTTACACCCTCTTTTTACAGGTATAGGGACCCCCCCTAAATCTCAACGTAGGAGGATATTACTCACTGCATGTTTGGGGGTCCATAATTCCTACCTTCTCACCAAATTTCGTGTCAATCGATATAGCCGTTTCTGAGAGAAGTGCCTGTGACAGACAGACAGACAGACAGACAGACAAACGGACAGACAGACAGACATTGAACCGATTTTAATAAGGTTTTGTTTTACAAACAAAACTTTAAAAACCGACCTTGGAACCGGATACAAAAACCAAGTTCTTGCTGAAATAACTTACCTACTAAATTAAAAAATATCAATCCAGGACCTCTTCAAATCTTGTAACCGACCCACACAAATGAAAGTGGGCTTCATCGCTAAAAAAAACAATAGCACCCTCGGGAACGACATCAAGAAGAAGCTCACACGCGTTCATCCGAGAATTGAAGTCACGTTCTGAAAGTTCCTGCACTATCGCCATCTTATAGGGATGAAAATGAAGATCATCACGAAGAATTCTTCTCACAGAACGATCGGATAGTCCAAGGGCAGATGCGTGTTTGCGCGCAGAACGCCGTGGCGATCGCAACATTGACGCTCTCACTGCTTCAATGTTCTCAGGTGATCTAACGGGCCGAGGGACTCCAGTTCTTCCTTTTGTCGCACTTGCAGTTTGTCTGAATGTAGTGACCCATGTAACAATTGATTTGCGGTCGGGAGGGGGGGACGGGAGCCAACGGGGCTAAATTAAAGCGATTCCGAAATGCACGCTGTGTTGCAATAACCGAACATCCGCTTGAAAAGTAAACCTCAACGGCAAAGGCACGCTCCTCACTATTCCAATGCATGATGGCGACTGAACCGTGTCGGGACAAAACTTTACAGTATCCCCTCTCGAACGAGACCACTAGCGCTCCGCTATGACATCAACTAACTGAGTGGCGCGCATTTTAAAAAAGGAAGTTATGCTGCCGCACCCTGTATAATAAAGAAATGAAATACCGATTGCAAAAATCAATCGAAATAGATAAGACAAATTGTATAATAGAGGATATTGAGAAAAACACTCTAAAAGTGCACAAAAATAGATTAAGAAAAACAATCTGAAATAAAAACAGATGTAATGAAAATTGTAAAATATACTTTAAAAATATTGTTAGGTTAATCTCTCATACAGTGGTATTAGAATAAAATTAAATTAGTAAAAACAAAATGATTCGCAAATCATTTTTTAAGGGGAAATATACTATACTTAATAATCATAGTAACTTGCAAACCATAAACTTATTATCAAAATATGAATTCATAGTACAATTGTACAAGTAAAATGTATTATAGAAATGTATAATGATGCGTGCACTTGCAACTTATGACACCGACCCAACATTTTTTAAAGTAGGAATAATAATTTAGGCAGGTAAGAAATTAGTCCCGTAAGAATTTCAAATTGTATATATGGCCGAGAATTTACAAATAAAATTCATTTCGTTATCCAACTGAGCCCCAGCAGTTTTTTGTTGCTCAAAAGGAGTATTGCTTTTCAGCTTCTCCAGGATTGGAATAAGGAGGATAGCTTTGTGGCGCGGCAGGATTCGCAGCATTCGAAATTTATTTCGAAATATATGGCGCGGAGCTCTCCACTTTTTAGAACTCGCCACGGGAGTGGAGGACTAGCGGTGAGAAGGTGCCGTTAGTTGAAACAGGAAAAGACCGCATGGAAATAAGCCGGTCTCTTCTGTCTCAACCACCAACCACCTCAATAGGCGTTTTCTCACGCGGCCGATTAATTAAAATAACTTTCAACCTTCACCGTGTAACTAAATAAAATTCAATTAAAATTAGTGACTAGCTTAATTCGGTGTATCGTTTTATTTAAACCGAGAAAATATACAGACTTAGAACTAAATTGAAATTGTGTAGCAATTGCGACCAAAGCTTCTTAGCTTCTCCACCTTCCCCACGGGTCAGGACGGTGCAACAGCGCCCACGCTGCATTAGAAGTCGAGTTAAAGCTATTTAGCTGCTCGCCCTTGATCCCGTGTTTACCACCGCACCTGGCTAGAGCTACAGCGCTCTAACCCGTAAATCGGGATTATCCAGCTGCGACTAGGATTCCATAACAATAGCCAAAGGCTGCAAATTGAGTATTGCATTTAGAGCTGCACGTACGTACGTACGGTTCTTTGCAGTGCGGCTAGGTAATAGGGAATTTTTTTTGTCTCACCTTACCCCAACATGCTACGGATGCATAAGCGAACATCAGTCTAATGATAGAAACGCCTTCACGGCCCATCTTCTTCTTTTTCTTCAACCCCAGAAGCGGGGTCGGCTCGTCGTGATCGGTTCTGCCATTTTATTTTATCAAATGCCTGATTTGGATGCAATCTCGAGGCTCCTAAATCCCCATCCAGCGTATTAAGCCACCGTTGCTTCGGGCGGTCTTTTAGTCGTTTACCATTGACTTCAATGTTCATACCAATCTTGGCAAGTGAATTCTCTCTAGCGCGAATTAGGTGACCATACCATCGAAGACGCTTCTCTCGCAGTTTTTTGACGTTCGGTCTAACCCCATATCCACCGCCCATGAACTGTGTGAACTCGTTTCATTCCTACCTCTACATGTTTATTCCAAATAAGTTTCCTGTTTAGAATAACTCCCAAATATTCCTCTTCTTTGGAGAGTTGAATCACCTCTGAAAAGAAAATTCCATTCAATTCCCTTCTTTTTGTAAATAATACCATTACGGTTTTATTTAGACTTCTTGAAGCCTGAGGTATCAACTGTCAATCAATTCAACGGCGTAATGTGTATTTCTACACACCGTTCTGAAATCTCGATCAATAGCTAGCACAGCTACGTCATCCGTCTAAGCTTGAGCTTGTATTGGCAGACTTTGCAGTTCTCATAGTAGTGAGTCGATCAACTTACTCCGCAGAAGCGGCAATAGCACACCTCCTTGGCGGCAGCTTTTCGTCGTTTCCGTTGTCAGGTAGCGATCAATACCCACTTCAGCACACACCAAACTCTGCACTAGCATTATAAAGATAAACTTAATTCAAATTTCATCCACACCATGCTCTCTGGCGGCATCACTGAGGCTTTGAAAAGACGCACAACGCTCTTGCCATCTATTTAGAGATCTCTCCCTTTCGGCGTTATTCGTCTGCGATAAAGGAGAGATAGATTTTGCATTGTATAGATTCATTTTTGCATCCGCCAAGATGTCATTGGCCATCATTCCCGAGATGACGAGTGCTGCATCATCTGAGACAGTCCTAAAAGCAAAGCATACCCTCAGGCCTGTCCTCCTGTAGACTGCACTGAGTTTGTTAACGTTAAATGTGACCTGCAATTCCTTCCCCCGAACTGGAGATACATAGAACAGGGTCGAACTCACTACCCTAGCTATACGTAACCTGGAAGCATGCCGTGGCCCTTCCACGTTCGGCATCATCTTTGCCAGGACCACACTTGCGGTGGATGGTTTATCGTAAGCACACTATACGTGCAGTTTATATAATAGCTGTGCTTCCCGGCTATTATCACTCCCAAGTATTTGATAGCAGGCTGATGATATGATTCCCAATATGAATACGAGCATAATTTCTTTTACGGTGTTTGGTAATGAGTGCCGCTTCCGTTTTTTCCTCCGCAAGTATTAGACCAGAATTCTCTAGTTATCGTTTAATAGCACTGATTGCTTCGCATGAGTATAACTCAGCATTTTCGAGATCCTTTGCGACTAAAACCAACGTTTTATCATCGGTAAAACACACCGCCATGGCTTCCTATGGCACGGGAAGATTAAGAGCATGGTTGTACATGATGTTCCACACTAGAGGGACCAGTTAGGAGCCCTTTGGGATACCCGCAGAGACAACTTACTCCTGGGGTTCGTCATTAGTGTCATACCAAAGCCTGAGAATAGCTGTGCGGCAATACCAATCTTCGTCAGAGATTTCCGTATTAGGTTCCAATTGTTCGAATTGAATACATTTCTTACATCCAGGATCACCACCACACAATATTTGCTAGTACTACCCTTTCCGAGAATTGCATCTTCGGCCAAGCTAGTATCCATTTTGATGGAACCCATACTGCCGATCTGAGTGGCCTCCCTGGCTCTCAACAACAGGGAATAATTTATTGTAGATTACCCGCTCTAGCATTTTCTCACAGTGTCCAAAAGACGTATAGGTCTGTAGAAGATTGGTTCACCTAGAGGTTTACCAGCTTCAGGCAGTAGTATTAACTTCTGCCGCTTCTATGATGAAGGAAATATGCCCTCGGACATGCACGCTTCGAACAACTCAGCGAATATGTTCGGTCTGGATTTCACTGCAAGCTTAAGGACTTCATTGGGTACCCCATCCAGACCCGGAGCTTTGCTATCTCCTATTCTATCTATCTATCTATTCTACCGCAGATCTCCAGCAGCTCGTTATTGGTGACTGGCGGTATTGCCATTCAGAGGTCGGTGGAAGCTGCTAGTGCTCTCTTCTTGCTGGAAGAATAAGCCCTGGAAGATTTTCAAAAAGGGGGAGGGTATGTGATCCGCGGAGATAAAGATCACGTTTCTATAAGCGCTTTCCCACGGGTTTACCTCCGCTTCCGAACAGAGCTTCTTAAACCATTCCCTCTGGCTCCATTGGATGGCGACCTTGAGGATTTTGCGAACTTCCTATAGGCGCGCACTTTTTGCCCTTGGTCTGCTGATTCTGCGGACCGCCCTGTGAGCCGCTCTTCCAGCTCGGTGACAGGCTGATCGAAGGCTGGCCAGTTCAGTATTTCATCAGTAGTTTGGTCTTCTACTGGAGAATGAGCACCTCCTAGGCATGGACGCGTCATATGCTTTAGCAATGTATTGGGCCACATGAACCGCTCTTTCCGTAGAGGCGCCTGCTTTATAAGGTTGGTCCAGCCACACTCCTATGAAAGTCTACTCATTCTGATCTTTTACATACCAGCCTGATATCTTTCTCGGTTCGGGCAGGATGCTACTCTGCCTTTGATTCCACCTAAAGCTCAAAGAAGATTGCCTGATGATCGCTGTAAGTGTAGTCTTCGCTGACGTTCCAGGTTATACCACGCGCAGTGCTGACAAAGGTTAAATATACGATTAAGAAATTCAAATTTCAGAAAGTGTTTTTACATAACCTTCGTTGGCCAGAATTATATCCAACTGTGCAAAAGCCTCTAGTAGACTGTGGCCCCTTGCATTTGTCTCTCTGCTACCTCACTCAAAGGCCCAAGCATTGAAGTCACCGGCTATCTACGTCCCCTTGCGTCAAAAATGAGACTGTCAAGCATTTCCTTAAATTGAGAGAGTAGCAGACTTGATGGGGCGTAACAACTGTATACATATACCCTCCGCCCACAAAAAGCCACTGGATGTCCGACTCCCAGTACATTGTACGGTTTGTCGATCGCCTCTCCGCCAGTCGACTCTGCAACCCGTACGCCGCCACGACGGTTTCTATAGGGTTCTCTAATGATGGAAATTTCTAACTCGGATTCGTCGGGAGGTCTGCTCGAGTAAGTCCAGAGCGACCCTGCAACGATTGATGTTTATTTGAATAAACCTCATTATCTCATTGAAGTCAGCGCCTTCCCGAATTCCGGGTATTTAGCACTTCCGGTACTATGCCAGTTATCCCGTCCGTCCTTTCCTTCACATAATGAGCATGTGGAGTCCCTGTTGCACTCTTTGGCAATATAGCCTTTCTCTCCACAACTTCTACATCGATCGGACCGATCAATGCCGCTGCGAAATGGCCAAACGCGAAACACTTGAAGCATCTCTTTAGAAAAGTCTGCTCCCTCAGACGGTAGACTACCCTTTCGATTCGAACTTTCCCGGCCGCCAATAACTTCTGCTCTGCTTCCATTAGTAATCGCAATGTGTCCATTTGAGTGTTGCTATAGGCTTTTCGCAAACTTACAATAGTCTGCTCGAAGAGTTTCCTTAAATTGAACTGCTCCATCAAGGCAGTTTAAATTGCTCCTTTGAAAGTCACTTTAACGAGATCCTTACATTGTATATAGACGTCATTTTTTGGGCCCGTACTGTGATATTCTCCCCAAGTGAGTTCTTAACTTGAGTTCGGAAGTCATCGAATTTTTTCAAGCAGGATTTTTTCAGGTTAAACATGAGGTCAACCTTTTGGGTCCTTCGAATTTTGCAGAAATTTCCGCCTAGATTTTTCTAAGCCGGGGATGGCTTTGATCTTTTTCAATATCTCCGCGTAGGATAAATTTCCTTTACTGGATTACAATTGCCTCTGGGCGAATTCACACTTTTGCTTTCTTTTTCCTCTTTTTATTAACTACCTTGGTCCATCCACTGTTATCATTCCCCTTGGATTTTGTCGAATCGATCGGTGGAGATCGCATTTGGGGGATTTGTTTTCTCTCTTCGGTGCTATTAGTTCCATTTTCAGAACTATTATTCCCTCTTAACCGCCCGCTGATTTCGCCTGTGACACCGTCGGAGCAGCAGATTTCGGTTGTTCTTGAAATTTCGTTCTTCCTGCTGCGATTTGTTGTAGAGCGCTCTGACAGGCCTCATCGTATTTTTCATGGCTTGGCGTACATTGTGCTTGTTCTCGAGGAACTTAGACAGCTGTAGCTCCTCTTAAATATGTGTGGTCAGGGCTGTTGCCGTTTTTGTTGTACAGCGATCTGCGTTAAAATCATCTTTCTCCGATTTTGTTACTGGTGTTCCCGGTAGAGTGATACTTCGCTTCTCCTCCCTCTCCGGATCCAAATCATTTGTAGCATTAAATGCCACGGCGGCCAAGTTGTCCACCACCGGATCACTGCGGTCGAGGAATATCGACGACTGGAAGCCTGTATGCCCACTCCCAAAAGCCCATGCATCGTAAGTTTCCTCTTTCACACGTGTTCCATAGTGGTTTTCTGTCCTGGGAATCCCATAGCCATTCTAGTCTGCGCACCAGAGATGAGAAAACACTAGCCCATTTACAGTCAGAAAAGAAAAGTGCATGAATGCATATTTTCACATCAATAGGTATGCCTACATCCGTCAGCTGGGGTAGCGTCTAATGGGGAATCTGGCCACTTCTCACAAGTCTGTCTGTAGCATCCGATTTACTAAAAAACGGCTAACCCGTTTATACATATACATATGTACAGTTTTCGGTAATATGCCCTTTGTTTGGTTGGTTCAAGAACAGTATTTACGCCTATAATATGTACGCATATCTTATAGTTTGGAAACATGTTATAATATGTTGGATTTGTAACTATATATGAATGGAAAAATGTGAGTAGAAGTTTCTCGCATAAGATGAACAAAAAGCCTTTATACCCAAAGTGCGAGCTTCTGCTATTCCGGCCTGTTTTTTCATTTGGTGCCACCTTAGCGCCTTCTCATGAATTTGCCGCTAAACCAACCCCACTATTGGCCCCTGTTCTCCCGGGCCGTATACTTCCAAGCAAGTCCGTACAAACTCAACTATGGGGTTCGTGAAAATACCATCTGGTTTTCTAAGAGAGTCCAAGTTGGCTGACTTATCCCCTGGTCTGGACTTTGCACAGCCTGGTAGTCTCCTTTCTCCTCCCGGTTCCTCACAGTATGCTCTAAGGGAACCTCGCTTCGAACTGTTTACGAGCCTCTTGTTTTCATGCTGTGAGTTCCGGAAATGGAATGAGTCCGCATGCTTATTGCTTTTAGAAGCACGATTCAAAAGTCGTCTGGTTGGTTTCCCGAGTCTTTGCAATTCTCGTTTCCATCATGGAACCATCTTACGTTGTTACGTTGTGCTTTTCTCTGATAAAGTTTGACAACTCAGAAATGTTTCATCAAACTGTATGAAAGAATTAGGGCTCGGTTCTCTACAAATTTTGACGTTAGTCCTTTTACAAACTGCTTCACGTTTAGCATTTCTTGAGCTTCTGTCAATTTAGTTTTTTGCCCGTCTTTGAGGAGATCTGTGAAAAACGGCGAAAGATAAAGCTCAGGGGTGCCACGTAACAAGACATTAGAAGGACCTATGATGATGCAATGTATGTAATTCTTAATTTTTTCTTGTCATCGGTGAAATTCTTCATGATGCGTTGAGAATGTGGAGAACTTCAGTGGAACATGGCATCTTTCCTCAAAAACCTCGGCAACTCCCATGTTATCTGCTTAATCTCTCACGGAGGCATAATTTTGGACCAATTGCATCTGAATTTGAGGAGGGAATACGGTCGGACTGAAGATTATCAAGACCTCAAGTTCTCAGTCTAATTTACCATCACATTCTTCCTATTTTCAGTAATGATCAGAACAGCGAAGGCGTTGATCAATTTGTATATCTAGGAAGCGTGGCATCTGTCGAAGACAGCATCAAAGACGACGCTTCTTTGCGCATTAAGAGCACCAGAGCCGTCATTAGTGCTTTATCTAGAAATGCAGCAATCTCAACCCCAACATGAAATTAAGACTGTTCCGTGCTAAAATTGTTTCTCTCTCCAAGCCTGATCTGATAAAATTTCGAACGAAGTACTTCATCGAAGCGCAGACCAGTTATCCTTGGTAGTCAGGCCACTATTACAAGGTAGCCGACGAGCGGGTAGACCTAAAATTAACTCAAACAGCTTTCGACAAACCGTCAGCGATGGCGAGTAGGCCTGGTTTATGCACTATACGCTATTCTTGGATAACTGACTGAACATTTTGATCCATGTATCTATTTTTGGACCAGACGTGAAAACATTGGAAGCCGGACGCTAGCTTCGAGTTTTAGATAGAAATTTTGTGATTTTATACGCAAGAAACGAGCCTCTAAAAACACTGTCCAGAAACCCAGCATTATCGTTGCTATAGCCAAGAGCGTATTTTCCCATCGCACCCACATTTAGCATGTCTCTTCTGGATTGCATTCAATTTCTCATAGAAAGCCTTCTTCTCTTCGTGCGTAGTATTATACTACAGGAATGTTCCCGCTGGACCGGGGCCTCGCAGTCAATATCCTGTTCGCAAAGATCAATCCAACGAATTTACACTTCTACTACCACTTGGCTTTCCTGAGGACAAGTCCATAATGCCGCAAGAGGGAGAGCAGTGCTCTCCAGAGTCCCTCTGTCCAACCTCGAAGAATTCCAGCACACTCAAACTTGATTGAAAATTGGAACTCGCAAGTACTCTGGGGGCCGTCGATACCACCGTTTCACTGACAGGCAGAAGAATCGAAATTTGAATATTCCTAGCACAACAAGTTCTACCAGAATTTAGGAAAAATGCAGTGGCACACCGAGCAAGAGGTGACTTGACACCCTTGATGGTGAATTGAAAAACTAACAACTTCACCCACGGTAAGCTTATGCTTGAAAAAAATGATGCAATAGGCCGTAACGAGCTGATCCCGCTACCAGCAGATAGCATGATCGAGAGCAGTTAGTGCCAAAATAGGCTGTTGCTCTCATTCGGTTTCAATGAATAAATCTTGAATTCAGATTTTTGAGGTGGGAGACAAAATAGTATCAGGGACATAAGAGCGTAAATGAATGGCCAAAATTTCGAAAAAACATATATTTTTTAAACATGCTAATTTTTTCAAAGCTGTCATTGTAATTTCATTTGAAGTTGAAATTAAAGGACCAAATTTTTACTGATTTTATTATTTATTTTTTTTTTTTTCACATCATTTTAGAAAAATAATAACAATAAACAACAACAAAAATTTATACCTGCACTGCATTAATGTCAACTTCAGACTTATGGAAGATCATTGTGTCGAAATAGTACATGTTGTCCACGTACCAATTCTTGACGTCAATCACACGATCAAGCGGGTACAAGAGGGTGGTATCATCTAAATATCTTGAACCTGACCCGATTCCACAGGAAATAGCAGGATCGAAGCCGCTGAATTGTTTCAGGGCTGGTTCATGGTAAGGAGCCACGTAGAAGAAGAATTGGAATGGCATACCGCCCTTCTTGCCCTTTGGCAGCATCAAGCGACTTGGGAATCCGCAGTGAGCCTCTGACATATCCAGAGGGAACTTTTCATGACTGTTGACAGCTTGGAAGAGTTTCTTGTACAGTTCATAGTATGTGGTGCGATCATTCACATACCACGAGTAGTCGGTTGAACTACGGGTGATGACATTTTCGCCTTCAACGAGGTCGACCAAAAAGTAGTCCAATTCAAAGAAGTTCTTACGGTTTACGTTGATGTCGATTTTCTTGCCATAGACATCGTATTTCGGACCGATCATCACTTTCACAACGGCCTTTTGTGGCTTGGTAGAACTAACGGAAAGTTTGAATGTGAATGGCAAATGGTTGAGACGTTGCTGGCGAGCCTTGATAACGAAGTCGTGTCCATCGTAACTGGCAGTGCGACCAAATTTGTACAATTCAGTACCTTTGCTGACATCGTAAGGTTCAACATCAACGGCGTTGGTAATATCGGCATAGAATTTATCGAAGAATGTTACAAGTTTATCCATTTCAACTCCTGTGATCTTAACGCCGTCAAATTGTAGTTCACTCTTTGTATAGGATGGCAGACGGTCGAGGTAGCGCCAGTAGAACCTCAGAATAAATTTGTACATGTGGAAAAAGGCGGGATCTCGAATGGAGGTTGAGTAGTGGTACATAACACCAGGAACGTCTTCTCCATGATGGCCAGCAGGGAAACCTTCATTGATTATGTCGCGAAGTATGTGATCCATGCTACCATAGAGTTGTGGATTAACGCTGTCCTTATTTCCTTGCACGATGTTTCCAAGCGTTTCGAGTGCCACTTTGACATCTTTCAACTCAAAATGTTTGCCGTCAGGAAGAAGAGCAAAATTATAATCGATGACGTCATAAATGCGATGACTGTAAAGAGTAACTAAATCGATATTGTAGAAATTACCAGAATGATAGAATCCGTAGCCATTTTCACGATCTGGGAAGTGAACACCTGAATAGTAACGAAGCCCTGAGAAATATCCTGGGAAAGTTTCTGTGTTAAAGTTGAATTCTTCAATATCAGTCAGACTATTGGATAAGCGTTCCATGTAGTAACGAGCCAACAATTGCTGATGAACTGAAAAGTAGAACTCCCCGTGGCGGTCTTTCACGAAGTCTCCTTTAACTGCACCCGATGTCCAGTAGGGGTAATCTAAGTTGTAGTATTGGTAGAAAGCATTTAGTCCAATATCTTCAGTGAAATAGGATACGAGGTTTTCATCGTTCACTTGGCCATGCACTCCAGAATAATTTGAAGGAATTACAACATTGTAAACGCCTTCTACCTTCTTGACTCCATCAAATCCTTGCATCTTGTAGTGTTGAGCCTTTTGGATAGTTTCAGAATTGAAGAAGTAGTACGGGAAGATTTCGTAGATGGCTGGAAGGACAAGTCCTTGAAGATCGGTACGATGAATCACTGCGATGGACAGAGCGTAGACAAAAACTTCTTTGTTTACATGCCAACGAGCCCAGACAACAGTTTTGTAGAAGGTGTCCCAATCCTTGGCCAGAACGAAAGCGTAAACCAACCTCTTAGCGTACTCCACATGGTGTTCGTTGAACAAGGTGAAGATCTCTCCTACTGGCACTGGACTCTTCGTATGCCATTCGTAGAATTCCTTGACCAATTCCACATGGTTGTAGTGATCATAGTAGTTTTGGATATCGAAGTCTTTTCCATCCTTGTATTTCGGCAATAAAACTACATTTTGGTGCACATGTTGAAGGATGTCGAAAACGAATTGCTGTTTCTCCAGAAACTCGGTTTCAGCGTACTTTACATTTCTGTTCATGTAAGAAGCGCTGGACACTAGTGCCACAAGGCACGCGAGTAACACTACTATGATCGGCTTCATCGTGGTGACTGATGTTGAACTCAAGCAGCATTTCAGTTTTATAGTCCCGCAGATGCTGCTTATCAAAAAATAATCAAAGCCAACAATTGTAAATGTTATTTTCGTCGCTTTTGGGTAATAAGTAATTTGTTCAAAGTATAATAAAATATTATCTGCCCCTGGATGACCTTTTCTACTCTTTGTTCCCAGCAAATTGACACCCCTAGCGACAGACGCACCAGCTGAATGAAATGAATTGAAATGAAAGCAAAATCACTAACGCATTTTAAGTTTTTTATTTCATTGGTAAATATAATTTTATCCTTATCCCAATTCTACCAATATTCTGGCTTTTCATAGCAACAAGAGATTTGTAATGTACAAACAAGTCGGGAACCCGGAAGCTGGGCGCTTCAGGTATGAAAGGTTTTGTTTGTTTCTTTTGTAAGTATATTTGAGTGTAGAACTATCCCATTTGTACGTAGCCCGTTATGTATATGCATTTAGCATGTCAGAATTAGTACTTCAGGTTGTAAATTTACACGGTAAAGACAACTTTGAGCCACTGTAACTTTGTTATTAATAGTCTGATTTTGATCAAACTTAGGGTGGGTTGGGTAGTTTCTGAGAATGGGACCCTTAAAGAAATCATCCCTTTCCACCCTTCCCACTTCCCAGTTTTCTAATAAATCTTAAAACTAAGACCGGCTTTGAAAAGTACTAATCGAGACCTTTAATTTGATACCCCACATGACTACATGCAGTGAAAAAAAATTTTACACCCCACTTTTACATGTATGGGGACCCCCCTAAATTCAATCAAGAAGGATATCACTCACTGCATGTCTGGGGGTCCAGGGTTCCCCCTTCTCACCAAATTTCGAGTCAATTGGTATAGCCGTTTCTGAGAAAAGTTGCCAAATCTCCCATCAGGCGCGACCCCAGCTGGCGAATTGGGGCACACCTATTGATGTGTAAATATGTGTTCATGCACTTTTCTTTTCTGACTGTACATGGGCTAGTGTTTGTTCATCTCTGGTACGTGGACCAAAATGGCTATGGGAAGGACACCCAGAAAATAAAACCAACATGGACGGATTGAGAAGGAGTAAAGTTACCGTGCAGGGGCTCGGAACTCCAGTACCGGCGGCTTTTGGGAGTGAGTAAGCGGGCTCCCGGCCATCGATATCGACCGCAGTGGCTCGGTGGTGGACAACTTGGCCACCGTTGCATCTAATACTACAAGTGTTTTAAATTTGGAGAATGAGGTGTTCAAACGAAGCACAACTCTGCCAAGAACACCAATTGCAAAGGCAAAGAATGATGGGCTGAAAGGAGATAGCTAGCCAAAAAAGGCGATTTCGACACCCATCGGATTTCATCAAGAAGTACTCCAGAAGCAGCAATTGATCCATTCAGGTAAAGCTCATCAATTTTACTATCTTCTCTAATATCAAAGCCGGCAAAAGAGAAGCCTAAGGAAAAGCCGGACATTCCAGCCTCAACAGTGTCACAGGCGACCCAAGTGACACGCAAGCACAAAGTCATCGACCATCGCTCAAGTAAAAGAGTGCGAGACAAGGAGGGGAAGCTTTGGGGAATCAACAGGCCCCAAAAAGGAAAAAAGGGGTCTTGACCAGTCCAACAAACGGAACTGAAAGTTCAGAAGGGCCCAAAGTACCAAAAGTAAGTCGGCTACTAAACCGAAACTGAAAGAAAATAAGAACGATAGTTGGACTAAACCAAAGGTGCGAATTCGCCCGGAGGCAATTGTTCCAGCAGAGGACATCTAACATATGCGGAGATACTGAAGAAGGTGAAATCTGATCCCGACCTAAAAGTGGAAGTGTCAGCAAAATCCGCGGGACCCAGAAGGATGTTCATGTTTCTAACTGTCTTTGTGTTATAACGATATATTACTTTGTGTTATAACGATATATAACTCAGATAATTGTGTTCATGTTTGAGCTGAGAAAATTCAGCGTAGGAAAAAACCGACGGCTTTCGTAACCAAGTTACAAACTCACTTGGGGAGAATGTCGCGGTTCGTTCCCAAAAACATGAGGTCTATATGCAGTGCAAGGATTTCGATTAGGTAACATCTAGAGAAGAGATCTGCACTGCCTTGAAGGAACAATTCAAGTTGGAGGAATTCAGGGAAGAATCTATCGTGAGCCTAAGAAAAGCTTATGGCGGTACTCAAACGGCCACAATGCGCCTGCCAGTGGAATCAGCGCAGAAGTTGTTGGTCGTTGGTAAGGTTCGGATTGGATGGGTTGTTTGCCGATTAAGGGAACAGATCTTTTTAAAAAGGTGCTTCAAGTGCCTAATGTTTGGACACTTCGCGAAGGCATGCACTAGCTGCATCGATCGGTCCGATCGATGTCGAAGGTGTGGGGAAAAAGGACATATTGCCAAGGAGTGCAATAGAGACCCCAAATGCATTTTGTGCGAAGAAAACGAGGGAAGGGATAACAGGCATATTGCCGGAAGTAGTAAATGCCCTGAATTTAGGAAGGCGTTAACTGCAGTGAAAAAATGAGGTTAATACAAATAAACGTTAATCATTGCAGGGTCGCACAAGATTTGCTTGCGCAGACCACTTACGAATCCGCGATGGAGATTGCTATCATTAGTGAACTGTACAGAAATCTTGACGGTGGTGTATGGGTCACAGATTCGACTGGTGGAGCGGCGATATGGGCATGCAGTCGTCAAGCCATACAATATAGCATGAGTCAGGCGGCTAGAGGCTTTGTGTGGGCAAAAATAAGCGGTATATTCGTATATAGCTGTTACGCCCCACCGAGCCTCACACTGTCTGAGTTTGAACACCTGCTAGACGATCTTGTTCACGACGCAAGGGGACGAAGTCCAAAGGTGATAGTCGGTGATTTTAAGGCGTGGGCTATCGAGTAGGGCAGCAAAGAGACTAACGCAAGGGGGTGGTACTTATTAGAAGCATTCGCCCAGCTGGATGTGGTTCTGGCCAACGAAGGCGATATAAACACTTATCGGAAAGGGGGAACTGGTTCAATTGTAGATCTGACTTTTGTCGGCCCTGCGTTAGCACGTGGCATGTCCTGGCAAGTTAACGAGGACTTCCTCCCCAGAAGCCGAAATCCAGAAAAACACCAGGATGGTCTGCCAAAGCGATGGGTGAGCAGACATTCATGGAGGTGTGGCTAGACCTGCCAAGCAAAGCAGGCCTTCACGGATAGAGCTCGCCACCTCACACAGAGCATCTCTAAAGCATGTGACGCGTCGCCTAGGAGATGCTCATTCCCCATTATAAGACCCAATTACTGGTGGAATAGTGAACTGGCCAGCTTTCAATTGATTTTTCACAGAGGCAGACGAACGGGCCAGAGGGCAATAGATAGGATCGATCATAGGCAAAAGCAGCATGCCTATAGGGAAGCTCGCAAGAACCTCAAGCTCGCCATCCAGCGGAATAAGAGGGAATGCTTCAAGGAGCTCTATTCGGAAGCGGACATAAATCTGTAGGTAGCGCCTATAAAATCGTGACAGGACGATTCAGAGGCCGATCGGGTCCGCAGATTACGTGCCTTATACTCTTGTTGAAAATAATCCAGGGGTTATTTGACGGAGATCTGCAGTCGAATAGGCGACAGCAAAGCCCCAGGTCTGGACGGCATACCGAATAAGGCCCTCAAATTTGCCGTCAAATGTAGACCGGATATGTTCGCAGAGCTGTTTGGAACGTGCATGTCCGAGGGTATCTTTCCTGCACAATGAAAACGGCAGAAGCTGGTACTGCTGCCTAAGGCTGGGAAACCTCCAGGGGAACCGTCCTCCTACAGGCCCATATGTCTTCTAGGCACTATGGGGAAATGTTGGAGCGGGTCATTTATTATAGATTACTTCCAGTCGTCGAGAGCCAAGGGGGCCTTCAGATAGGCAGTATGGGTTGCGTAAAGCCTGATCAAACATTGGTGCCATCAAAATGGCTGCTGACTTGGCCAAAAATGCAATTCATGGAAGGAGTTGTACCTGGGTAGACGAAGGGAGACCTAGCTAAAGTGAGCTATTTCCGCCCCGTGATGTAATACCTAAAGGTGGTTCCACGGGGTAAGGGGGGAGTCGGGGGTGGTTTTAGTGCGTAAAAATCCCACACTCTGGCGTACCCAGGCCAGAGTTTTTTGAAGATTTCCACCTCAAAAAAAAGACAGACAGACATTGAACCGTTTTTAATAAGGTTTTGTTTTGCAAACAAACCTTAAAAAGAAACTGCTTCCTAATTAATTCTGGCGAGCTGTAGGCACTCTCAATTGTAATTTCTCCACCTTTCTGCGTTCAATCGAAGTCAATCTGACAATTGTAAAATATTGTTTAGCCAATGATATTTATTCAGTGAAGTTCCGCACATCCAGTTGAAGTCCTTTAGAAAAGTGCCAAATTTTTAAATAAAATAACAATTTAACGCTGGAAAGCGAAAACGCTTCTTGATGGGAGTCTCAGCGGTAAAGACTGCAGATCCAAGGGTTGAGCCAGGTAAATGGGGACATTTTCTGTCTATTATAGCACTTTATTATTGTACGCTACAAAGCCAGCCGGAAGTAAGCGTTAACCGGATGTCGATCCAATGATTATGGCATTACCGGAGGCCTATTTGTCTAGGAACTCAATCAAATAAACGTAATGTATTTCTGAAGTATATGTAAAATCAACCTGGGTGAAGTGGTATTCTTTGTTATTGACGTATCAACAAACGTCTCAAATCTTAAGTTAACTCCCGTGTCGTGGCCCTGTCGCCCTTTATAGGTATGAGTGTTGGTCGACTACAAAAGGCAATGAACGGCATTTTGCGGTAATGGGGACGAAGATGTTGCGTTGGACTAGTGGCGTGACATGCTTTGATCACATTCGAAATGAGGATATCCGCAATCGATATGAAGTTGCACCGATTGTGAAAAAATTGCGAGAGACGCATCTTCGATTGGTCTGAACATCGTAATCGATGGTAAACTACCAAAAGGCTGGCCAAAACAACTGTGACTTTATACTCTGGATGGGGATTTAAAAGCCTTGCGATTACATCCAAATCAGGCATTTGATAGGGCCAATTGGCAAGGCCGATCACGAGGAGCCGACTCCGCCTGTAAACGGGACAAAGGCTGAAGAAAAAGAAGATGATGTGAAATCAGGCCAACTTTTCATTTTGCGGTTCGTAACGTGAAAGTTGAGGGCAGACTAACCACAGGTGATAAGTATACAAACTTCCCTACTTAACTCTAGATAGAAGAAAGGTAAACTAGCTGAAACGATCGATGGACTCTGTTATAATACGTTTGACAATATTAACATCAAAAAACTTCTCCATTCTGCTGATCACCTGTTGCCACGTTTTTGAGGTCCGAAAATGGTCGATGTAGGCATAGCAGCGACCTAAATCTCTTAAAGGCTCGTCGGCTGGGTTTTAAAGCAGCTAGTGATCCTGGCATGGTGACTATGTGATACTTAGTTCGGTGACATGCTATTTTCCTGCTTCTGCGGGGGTAAGTTATTTCCAGAAACTCCAGCGGAAAGTCATGACACGGGCTTGTGTGGAGGAATTATCCTAATGATCAGTATTGTACATTTTACCAGCTGACGAAGTAGTGAAATCGGCTCCGACATTGGTTTAGCAACTTTCGCTATTATAAACTTCCCAGAAAAATTCTGCAATATATATATGTACAGTATTCGGTAAGAGGCAGTTTGTTTGTTTAGAGTAAGGATAATATCTATGTGGGTAATATGTATGTATGTTTTGCACTTTGGAAAAATAAAAAGGAATATGTTGGATTTGTAGCTATATACCTTTATATCCGCAAGGCGTGCTTCCGGTGTTTGTATCTTTTGTAGGTTGTCTTCACATTTGTTAATTATATTGAACTCCTAGTGTGAAGCGTACGATATTGAATGCTATCAATACAGTGCTTTCCAGATGAAATTATTTGTGCAAATGGCTTTCTAAAAAGTAGAGGACAATTGACTTAGTAACTATGTACGGAACTGTTATGTACTCATCATTACTCACATAGGGAAACACAAAACCTTTTATACTTGAAGCGTTTAGCTTCCGGTTTCAATTTTGTTAAATTTTTCCTTTTATCGCTTTTCGCGGGACTTTGTATAATGATTTCCCGTGACGATCTTCCTTTCTTCTCTCAGACGATCTTCTTGTTTGCAAGATCCAGACAGTTAGCGCTGCGGCATTTCACTGGGAGTGAACTAGCCTGAGATGATTTCTTGAGGATTTCGATTTCCTTCTTTAATGGGAACTGAGCTGTAATGTAAGCTTCTCTAGCTTGTTGTGCTTTTCGCGTAGTTCCTTATTTTCTATTTCCTGAGGAGTTTACGCTATGTTACTAGTTGGTTTTACAGTTTAGCTTTTCCTTCCTTTGGTGTTAGTGATAATCTTCTTGGTAGTTGGGTTACGTTTATGATCGATGGTGGTGATCTTGTATCCTTCGAACCCATAATAAGTGGGTTGATCAAATGCAATAAAAGGTCCTCCCCAGAATCCGTAAGATTTTCCAGTAAAACTGGTTTGCCACCAGGGGTATATGCTCCACTGTATATGGGTGAGTGCAATCTATACCTCTTGCCAAGTTAACCGGTCTCAGTATTAGAACGTGCGCTGGGACGCCGCTCACGTTTGTTCACCATACGACGGTTGTCTAATAGTTAGTCAGGGCTACCAATGAGACGACTTGATTTAGACATGGACAAGGATCATCACTGGCTTTTGCCGAGTTAAAGTCGATCAGGAACTTTACAACACAAAATGGCGGCACTTGTCATATGTAAACCAAATAGACCACACCTACTCACCAAATTTAGTGGCAATTGGTCCTGCCGTTTCCGAGTAAAGCGGGTGTGACAGACAAATAGATATTGAATTGATTTTAATAAGGTTTTGTTTTGCACAAAACGTTAAAATTATGGTTTAAGGCAATAAACCGGCCATTTTGTATGGAAACAAAAATCGAACAACCAAATGCTGTATTTTTATGTATGTTATAAAGTTTCAAAAGGATCGGCTCAGTAGTTTTGGTCACCGGCTTCAAACATGTCATTTGTGGGGAAACGCGTTTAAACCAGTTTGAAGTTTCAAAATCAAATCTTTTGCGGAAACGATTCTTCTCTCCCAACAATCATATCTCAGTCAATTTATTATCGATTTTGAATGTTAAGAACGTATTCTCAGATAGTTATATTTCAAGACAATGTGATAAAAAATCAATCATTTCCAAAGTTGCAAGTCGGGTTAACCCCTTAAATTCAAAAATATTTGTGGATATTTTAAACAATATCATCTCTATCTTAACTGAAAGTTATTGATCTAAAAATTCTTGCTTAACGGGGTTATCCCGTGTGACGGGTTTGGTGAATCGATTCTTTTTTCTGCCGTCAATTGTGTTCAGACTTAGTGTAGAATATTCGAGGCAAAATGATTTTTTCGATATTCCAAGTCATTTCGAAATTACAGTCTTAAACAGGTAAGGTGTCATATGTTAGGTGTATGGTGATCGCCGTAACGAAGCGTGAGCCCAAACGACGAATTGAAGCTAAGGAGCAATTTTCATGACTTTTTGGAGCAACTGAATATTTATAGACCAGCTGTAGCATGAGGAGCCATTCAGGCTCCCCATAAATGTGAAAGGGCGATGTAAAATATTTTGGAACAGAACTTGGTCATGTGGAGCATCAAATGAAAGGGCTTGTGTAGTTATTAAAAATAATAATAGATTATTTTGGAAAGTTTGAAGGGAAAACGACTATTATTAACACAGTTAAATTTTGTATATACCGTTACATTACATTTACAAAGAGAAATTTAACAAGGCACCAAAAATATACCTTGTGATATTTTTTAATAGGCGATAGTCCAAATCTTACAGACCAAAGGTAATGAATAAGAGAATTTTCCCTTACCGCAAAATCAGAGCGCTGAAAAGAATTGACTTCAATCATTGATTTCAATCATTTTGTAATTTTAATATTGAAGTTTCTTTTAAAACTATAAACATTGCGAACTAGAATCAAAACAACTCATGAATGGTAAATTAGCGTTATGTTATAAAATATGACTTCAAGCAAAGGCACTTAATTATGTGTATTTATTTCAAGTAGGAGATGGAAATTATCTTCATCCCTCTATTTTTGAAAGCAATTAAGTAATAAATGAGTATTAATATAAGAAAAAAGTCAGGAAACCGGAAGCTTGGTGCTCCATGTATGAAAGGTTTTGATTGTTTCTTCTGTGAGTATATTTGAGTGTAGAATTATCCCATTTATATGTATTTTCAGTTGGGTAGTTTCTGAGAATCATCATCATCAACGGCGCAACAACCGGTATCCGGTCTAGGCCTGCCTTAATAAGGAACTCCAGACATCCCGGTTTTGCGCCGAGGTCCACGAATTCGATATCCCTAACAGCTGTCTGGCGTCCTGGCCTACGCCATCGCTCCATCTTAGGCAGGGTCTGCCTCGTCTTCTTTTCCTACCATAGATATTGCCCTTATAGACTTTCCGGGTGGGATCATCTTCATCCATACGGACTAAGTGACCCGCCCACCGTAACCTATTCAGCCGGATTTTATCCACAACCGGACGGTCATGGTATCGCTCATAGATTTCGTCATTGTGTAGGCTACGGAACCGTCCATCCTCATGTAGGGGGCCAAAAATTCTTCGGAGGATTCTTCTCTCGAACGCGACCAAGAGTTCGCAATTTTTCTTCCTAAGAACCCAAGTTTCCGATGAATACATGAGGACTGGCAAGATCATTGTCTTGTACAGTAAGAGCTTTGACCCTATGGTGAGACGTTTCGAGCGGAACAGTTTTTGTAAGCTGAAATAGGCTCTGTTGGCTGACAACAACCGTGCGCGGATTTCATCATCGTAGTTGTTATCGGTTGTGATTTTCAACCCTAGATAGGAGAAATTGTCAACGGTCTCAAAGTTGTATTCTCCTATCCTTATTCTTCTTCGTGTTTGTGTTTGACCAGTGCGGTTTGATGTTGTTGGTTGATTCGTCTTCGGTGCTGATGTTGCCACCATATATTTTGTCTTGCCTTCATTGATGTGCAGCCCAAGATCTCGCCGCTATTGCCGCCTGCTCGATCTGGATGAAGGCAGTTTGTACGTCTCGGGTGGTTCTTCCCATGATGTCGATATCGTCAGCATAGGCCAGTAGTTGGGTGGACTTGAAGAGGATCGTACCTCTTGCATTCACCTCAGCATCACGGATCACTTTCTCGAGGGCCAGGTTAAAGAGGACGCATGATAGCGCATCCCCTTGTCGTAGACCGTTGTTGATGTCGAATAGTCTTGAGAGTTATCCTACTGCTTTTATCTGGCCTCGCACATTGGCCATGGTCAACCTTGTCAGTCTTATTATTTCGTCGGGATACCGAATTCTCTCATGGCCGTGTACAGTTTTTACCCTGGCTATGCTATCATAGGCGGCTTTAAAGTCGATGAACAGATGGTGCAACTGTTGTCCATATTCCAACAGTTTTCCATCGCCTGCCGCAGAGAGAAAATCTGATCTGTTGCTGATTTGCCTGGAGTGAAGCCTCTTTGGTATGGGCCAATGATGTTCTGAGCGTATGGGGCTATCCGGCCTAGCAAGTAGATGGTACTCAGCAACGTGATACCTCTATAATTGCTGCACTGTGTGATATCTCCCTTTTTATGTATGAGACAAATTATGCCTCGTTGCCAATCGTCAGGCATTGATTCGCTGTCCCATACCTTGAGCACAAGTTGATGAACCACTTGGTGTAACTGGTCGCCTCCATATTTAACCAATTCGGCTGTAATTCCATCGGCTCCTGGCAACTTATGATTTTTTAGCCAATGAATTGCACGGACTGTTTCTCGTATACTTGGTGGTGGCAGTATTTGTCCGTTGTCTTCAGTTGGCGGGACCTCCAACTCGCCAATGTTCTGGTTGTTCAGTAGCTCATCAAAGTACTCAACCCATCGTTCCAATATACCCATTCTGTCGGAAATCAGATTTCCCTCTTTGTCTCGGCAGGATGAGCATCGAGGTGTATAAGTCTTCATCCTGCTGACTTGTTGGTAAAACTTGCGCGCCTGGTGCGGTTGCTCCCTGTACTTTGCTAGTTCACGGACTTGTTGGTTCTTCCAGGCTTCCTTTTTCCGTCTGTGAAGTCGCTTCTCCGCTCGACGGAGTTCGTGATAAGTCTCTGCGCGTGCCCGCGTTCTTTGAGAATGCAACGTTACTCGGTATGCGGCATTCTTCCGTTCCGTTGCTAGCTTACATTCATCGTCAAACCAGCCGTTCCGACTCCTTTTGCGGCTGGGGCCAAGTATATTTGTGGCCGTATCCATGATAACGTTCTTCAGGTGGTTATGAAGATCATTAGTTGATGCTTCATCTCCAGGTGCTCTGTTGACTGCGGTTATTGCGGCATCCATTTTCCTCTTATAGGTGTCGCGGAGGGTTGTGTTGTGGATGGCTTCAGTGTTCACTCTCACCTGATTGTCAGAGGGGATTTTCTGAGAATGGGTCCGTAAAAGAAATCATCACTTTTGACCCCTCCCGCTTCCCGCTTCGCGCCTTTGCAACAAATATGCAAAAATAAGGCAAGCATGGAAAAGTACTAATCGAGACCTCTCATTTGATACCCAGCTTGACTATATTTAGTGAAAAAAAAGTTTACACCTTTCTTTTGCATGTATGTGACCTCCCCCGTAGAAAGATGTCACTCATTACATGTCTGCACGTTCACAGTTTTCGCCTCCTCACCAAATTTCGTGTCAATCGGTACAGCTGTTTCTGAGAAAAGTGCGTATGACAGACAGACAGGCAGATATTGAACCGATTTTAATAATAATTATAAAATGAAAATTATTTTTGTCCCAATAAGTAATAATATGTCGCCTCTGCTGCAAACTTTACTATTACTTGAAGTTGTGATGCACAACAACAAAAGATCGCCCGAGTTCACTATCCTGCTGGCCACTTTCGACAGTAGCTCTGTGGAGGTTGTGATTTCTAATTATTCCTCGATCCTCCCCATTTCTTGAGGTGTTGATATTATTATAAAATCTCTTAAAATTAGTTTCATCTCTACTAGCCAAGGAGTAGTAATATTGTCCTACAAAGCCAGTTTTCTCACTTTTCTAATTCGCTAATGGTTGCTCTCTGATTTTTCCGTATTTGATAAAAGACTTAACAAAGTTATAGGAACACGTAGTTCACCCGACAGTAACCACTTATAAAACTAATACGTTTGGGCCCTTCCTATTGCGTATTCTTATGTCGGCGAGCAAAAGTAGTCACCGACCTGCAAAGTTACTATGTATGCGTCATATACAATATTATATGTATATCTACTTATGTATCCTAGTTAGGCGTTTCCACCTGCAAGTTTTGCATCTATAATAGGCACTTTTTATCAAACGCTACCTACTAGTTTAGTTTAGATTACTGGGGGGAGCCGTAGCTCCGAGCACTCATGCCATTTTTAGGCCCATTGTACTATCCCCGTAAATTGTCTATTCAATGGCTTCCCGCCTGCGGTGTTCGCAGGCTTTAGCGAATCTGAGAACATTCTCCAGAGGCAGATAGTGTGCAGATTCTTCATTGAAGAAAACCTTGCCAAGGTGTCTTCGTCTTAGATCTGAGGATACCGGGCAGCTACATAAAAAGTGCAGGGCCGTCTCCTCCTCCTCCTCACATTGGCTGCACATAGCCGAAACCACTACCCCAATCTTTTCCATATGGTAGTTTAAGGGGCAGTATCCCGTTAAAAACCCTATTAGGGTTTTCATGTCCCACTTCTTAAGGGACAACAAAAATGCCGCTCTATTTGCCCTAGGCTCTTTCACAAGGATTCTCGCTTGCCGGCAAGAGTCCAAATTTCTCCACTCGGTTGCATGAATCCTTGCAATTTCACCCTTCAGAGTAGACTTGACAGTAGATGGTTGGATTCCAAGAGCTGGTTCTGGCTCCACTATTGTGGATCCAGACCCTCGGCGAGCCAGTCTGTCAGCTTCCTCATTACCAGCGATGTTAGAGTGGCCCGGCACCCACATTAGGAATGTTTCGTTCAGTCGGCCAAGTTTCAGCAGCACCTGATGACAACTCTACACAAACTGGCTTGATATGTGGTTGTCATTTAGTGCTGATAATGCCGCTCGACTGTCGGAACAGATTCGAATGGTGCGACCCCTCCACTTTTTACGCAGACATTCTTCGGCTGTCCATGAAATGGCATATATCTCCGCATGGAATATGGTCGTAATTTTTCCCAGGGGTAGGGCCAGTTCTATAATCGGATTCTCCGAGAACACCCCTGCGCCCCACCCATCCTCAATAACTGACCTGTCGGTGAAGATTATTAGGTCTGTAATCTGAAAAGACTCATGGCCACTTGTCGACCATTCTTCTCATTCGGTGATTACGACAGTGTATGTCTTTTCAAAGACGAATCGGGAAACTATATGATCGATCGGCATCAGGGCTACCGGATGTTTTTCAAGGAGAGAGGAGTTTTCCAGATAGACGCCTTTCCACGCCCCAATGGTATCGAGCCTATATGCGTTGTTCGCTGCTTTCCGTTCCACCTCCAAGTGAATGGGGGTAAATTTAGGATAGCTTCAAGTGCCGCAGTCGGCGTAGTACTCATTGCTCCAGTAATACTTACGCAACCAAGTCTCTGAATCATACATACATACATCAAAATGGGTCTTATTATGGATGTATACATATACCTATCGCATTCCTATAGCACCAGAGCAATCTGCAGGATTTCACATACTGTGTCCGCAAACTTGCCGTTAATTATTTCGGCTAGATCGTCCGCAAATGCATGCGCGAAGAGTTTTTGTCCTCCAAGAGCCACAGCAGGGTATCCATTACCAAAAGCCATAACAGTGGAGAGAGAACCCCTCCCTGTGGGCAGTCCCTGGGACATCCTGCTTCAATAGACTTCTGGCCGGCGGATTTTTCTCTACTTTAGCATGTGAAGGATCCAACTGATTAGCAGCGGTTCGATTCCATGCTGTCTTGCCACATCACAAATTGCCGCGAATGAGGCATAATTGAAGTCACCTTCGATGTCCATGAATGCGCCTAAGGCGTATTCTTTTTCGGACATCGCCTTTTCAATTTTTGCCGTAAGTTCATGGAGTGCTGTCTCCGTGGATTTGCCTTTCTGGTAGACGTGTTGCCAATGGTGAGGTGGCCACTTAGGAATGTGTGCATCCCTCATGAACCTATCCACTAGTCTTTTTAGTCCTTTTAGCGGAAAGGACGTTAGACTGATCGGTTGAAAGCTTTTTGCGTCTGTGTAGGTGGGTTTTCCTTGTTTGGGAATGAATAACACCTTCACATCCCGCCATTTAATTAGAATATAAGCGAGTGCTAGGCATGCACGATATATATTCCGAATGTGTAGACCCAGGGCATCCATTCCCGCTATTACTAGCGCAGGGGTCTACCTACTAACTACGTGATTTATTCCCACTCCGGCATCCAAAAAGCCAAAATTTGACCTTGCGCCTACCAGCCGTTAAAAGAAACAAAACAAACAAAGCTTTGAACTTGAACTAACGCCCTCAGATTATTCGTTCGAAAACTAAGAATTATGTCACTTCTATGATCTAAGCATACGATTTTTTGCCTTCAATTTTAATTAAAATTATTTTATTTCTAGCCAGTCGGGGGTAATTCAACATAAACTAATTAAGATGAACACTATGAACTTTGTAGCGCAGATAGTTGAAAAAGTGCTAAGCTTTCGTTTTTGTAGGAGTCACAGATAAGACTAAAGGTGAATTTGGTGCTTAGAAACCATCTGTTTTTGCAGCAGCTCATCTTCACGATTATACATCTAGAAAAAGATTGATAAGGGTTCATTCAACTAAGTCCTATCTGCTCTTCATCAATTCAATACGGAATAGCGTAAACACTACTGGGATGTAAACAGAACTAAAATTCATCACATTGTATACAGATAGACATATTCCGAAAGGTGACAAGGTTACATTGCGAATTAACTGGGCACCTTATCGCGGCTGGGACTATTTGGGAAGAAATTGCGACCTGATTGATATTTTGTTATACCCGGTATTAAACAAGTTTTTTAAATTTAACGTTACGTAAGATGAACAATAGTTTGTCGGTTTTGTGAGCCACAGAAGGGAAATTTACCGTTGTGTTAACGAATTAACTTAAAGGGATTAATTAAATCAGAAAGTTTCCTTTTACTTAGGTGTTCAGTTCTTCTCACCGTTGGTAGAAGATCCACGTCGTCCCTTCGTCCCACTCTGTTGATCCTAATTTCGTAATTTCTCTACTCCACCAGTCAATAAAGAATGGGGCAAGGGACCCTACATGTGATTTTAGGGATAACCCGTGAAAAGGTTGGAGTCTGCCTTGTGAGAATTCTATAAAGGGGGAGAATGGTAAAAAATAATTTCGAAACCGTTCTGTAATCGGCGGTTGCAACAAAATTGGTTGGACATGGGGAAACTATGAAATCCCACGCATACAGCGGTGATATAAATTTGCATGGCGTTTACAGACAAAGAGAGAGGGGGTATATGCGTGGGATATCAAATGAAAGACCTCAATTAGTACTTTCATTAAGAGGCCAAAATTAGCAAATTTAAAGTGAGACAGGACGCATTTTCGGATACTACACAAGCTAAAAATTAGGGTGGTTTATATGAAATCTAAGCATCAAAATATGTCACACTATAATATCTGTTAAAAAAACTATATTACCAATTTTTCGAGATTGACCGCGAGTGAAGAAACACAAAATTTTGGATCAGCATAGAAGACAGTCTCGCATAACACTGGCAAGTTTCGTAGGGATCCCACTATTGGTAATAAAGTTATAACAAATCACAATTATCGTTTTAAACCATAGAAATGTGATGCTGTCATCATAATTAATTAGAATAGCTGACATATGGTGCGTATATGAAGAGCTAATTCCTCCTTCTTCTCCAACATTTTATTTAGTCAATTCCCTATTAAAATTGGTTTATTGCCTGTCTGTCTATTGGTCACACGCACTTTTATCAAAAAAGGTTACACGAATTAATTCCGACTTTAGCAGAAAAATGATCGAAACTGTGAGCGCTCACATATGCAGTGAGTGTATCGATCTATACTGAGTTCAAGAGAGGGTCGCCATACATGCAAAAGGGAAGTGTTCTATTTTTCCACTAAATAGAGCCATGTCGGGTATGAAACGAAAGGTATCGACTAGTACGCCGTCTTACTTTTAACATTGGTGTTAAAGGGAGGAGAGAGTTAGTGCGGTGGTTACTTTCACAGATCCATTTTCAGAAATTACATATCTCAACAATTATATGGTATCTAGGCCTCAAAACACCTTTTTCATGGATAGCTGCTCAAATAGAATTAATAATAGTATATTACCAAACTTTTGAAACTTAAGGGGGTCATCCCGTGTGTCGGATCCGCGGAATCGATTTTGTTTTGGCATTAATTGTATCTAGAAATAGTGTACAATATATGGGCAAAGTGATTTTTTGATATTCGGGGTTGTTCGGAAATTATAGTGTTAAACACATGATAAGTGATATACCTGATTCATGTCGATCGCCGTAATAAAGCTCGTATTGATCCGTCCGAATGACGTTCGAATGATTTCGCTAAAAGGACAAGAATTGAAGTCAAGGCTGTACATGTCTTTCTTGAAGAAACCTAAGGTTTATGGGCTAGGTATAGCAGAATAATGGTCAGTTAAGGTTTTATAGCTTAAAATCGCATTCTACTTTTTAAATGCGTTTTTCTCGAAACTGCATGTTGAAAATCGGCTGCAACCATAGCCAAAAATCTATAACACGATATTCCTTGAAATTTGCCTTATCTAGAACAAATTTCTACGGTCCGCAAACTAGGATTATTGCGATTCATTCAGTAGTTTTTTTTTATTCATTGAAAAAGCCATGAAAAAACACCAAAATTCACAAAAGAAAGTTTAACAGGGCACCAAAAATTTAGCTTTTAATATTTTTTAATGATCCTAGTTTGCGGACTGTAGTTAAGTCTGCACGTTCAAATGCCGTTTACTTTTTTTCTTTAAGATGATCGCGGCGCCCTCTAGCGTGGCAGCAGAAAAGCATCCTTTTTTGGAGATGGGTGTATAAGTTACTCTGTATTTCAATAACCAACTATGCGATCGGGCTGGAAACACGCACGTTCAAGGTATTAATAAATCTATGGTGAAAAATTCGTATTTGTATCTTTATCTAATTCTTCACAAAAAAATTCTAAAGTAAGCCTAAAACGACCTTCACACGGGATGACCTCCTTAAGTGAGGACCCCTGTACTAGTTTATTCTGAAATATTGGATGAATTAAATAGCAATAATATGAACTATTACATTTCCAAGTTTGATGAAAATCCTACTATTTCTGGCAAACTTAGAGTAGTTCACAATTGATTCATCTACGTAAATTTACTGTAATCCAAGGCAGAATGCCAACACTACATACAACACTACAGTCAATTGAGGGCTCTGACATGCTGAATCGTACACATCCCTTGCAAATGGATCAATTCTGTACTCAAGAATTCTTGTACAAGAAATATGCAAAACCTTCCATACAGGAAATGTAGAGCTTCTATTTTTTTAAGGAGATGGGAATCTTCAAAAAATAATTCTCTGGACATGTCAGTGTGTGGGACTTTTACCCACTAAAACGTTCGTTGAACCACCATTAGCTCCCTTTCTCGGTTTTCTGTCTTCTGTACGCGGCGTGCGCAATCGCGCCTTCCTTACATCTTTCAATTTTCGCAGTTTACTCCCGGTCGCTTCGATCGTCGAGTTAATCGGTCCGAAGCATCCGATTCTCGGGCATTGCAAAAATATGTGCGTTCAAAAATATGGTGTTCAATTTCAACCGGACGATATCCTCTTGTGTGTCCAACAAATCTTTTCAAGTGGTCTCTCCGCTGCAATCTACTTATAAATCGCTCCGTTTCGGTTTTTCCACCTGCGATACGAGGAGGAGCGATGGGCTTAATGTCATTGTGTCTGTCAGGATGTCAATTGGCATCATTCCCGTGACTAATTCAATATCATCTGAAACGGTCGTGAATTCATAATACACTCTTGGGGCTGATCTTCTGTAGTCGGTAGTATTTGACCATCATCTAAAACATGTAGCGCTGTTCCCCAAACTGAGACTGAATACATCAAGACGAAACTAAGCAGCCCGGCAATAAGTAACCTAAGAGCATTTCGTGCCCTTCCTATATTCCTCTCACTAAAGCCATACTGCTGGTGGTCGCCTTTTCACAAGTTTGCTCAATGTGCTGCTAAAAATGGAATTGTATATCTTTCATCCTTCCCCAGTATTCAATGGCCAGCTTGGAAATGATGATATAACTCCCAATCCTAATGCGGGTACACTTTCTTGCAGCGCTGCTGGTGATCCGAGCCGCTTCCGTCTTTTCGTCCGCAGGGCCCGGTCCAACAGTTTCAAGCCTTGACAACACTGATTGCTTCGCACGAGAACAACTCAACATTTTCCATAGGCTCAGCGACCACAACTAGTGCTGCGTCATCAGCGAAATCCATTACCGTGACAACCGCAACTTGAAGATTAAAAGGACCTTTTTTTCACATACCTCTTGACACTTTCTTTTTGGGAATAAATATTTGAAATTTACTTAAATTTGGACATTATGTTAGTCATTTCCCGAATAACTTTCCGGAATTTTTTTGAAAAATTTAAGCTAAAATAAACGAGTTACGTGACAATATGCCGCTGAAGGTGTAGTGAACTAAAGTTTTCCAACTGTGGAACGTATAGCGACTCCAATTTTTATCCAAAGCCAAAAAGCATTTAAGTCTACATCATTAACTTATCTTTTAAGAATATGAACCTGAATGCAGCTGAAAGTAGTCAAAATCAAAAATTTTGCTAGTGTTAAAAAAAAAATTCAATTTTCACCATTTTTTCACTAACTATGCAAAAACAACACCATTGAAAATACGAGATCATTTCAAATATTGCTTCATATTCTATTCATATCGAGCAGGCGGCGCGAGATCTTGGGCTGCACATCAATGAAGGCAAGACAAAATATACAGTCGCATCGTCAGCACCGAAAACCAACCAACCAACAACATCAAACCGCACTGGTCAAACGGGAAGAATAAAGATAGGAAAGTACAACTTTGAGACCGTTGATAATTTCTCCTATCTAGGGTCGAAAATCACAATCGATAACAGCTACGATGATGAAATCCGCACATGGTTGTTGGCAGCCAACAGTGCCTATTTCAGCTTACAAAAACTGTTTCGCTCGAAATGTCTCACCACAGGGTCAAAGCTCTTACTGTACAAGACAATGATCTTGTCAGTCCTCATCTATTCCTCGGAAACTTCGGGTTCGTAGCAAGAAGAATTGCGAAATCTTGGTTGCGTTCGAGAGATCCTTCGAAGAATTTTTGGATGAAGATGAGGATGATCCAGCCCGGAAAGTCTATAAGGTCAATATCTATGGTAGGAAAAGAAGACGAGGCACAGCCTGCCTGAGATGGAATGATGGCGTAGGTCAGGACGCCAGACAGCTTTTAGGGATATCGAATTGGTGGACCTCGACGCAAAACCGGGATATCTGGAGTTCCTTATTCAGGCACACCTAGACCGGATGCCGGTTGTTACGCCGTCGATGATGATGATGATTCTATTCATATAATTTTGTAAAGAATCATACCTTAAATTTCATAATGATCGATTCATTAGTTATTAGTGGGCCCAGTACGAAGCCCTGTGGAACACCCTCCAAAGTAGAGTGCTCCTCGGTCCATCATCGCTGTCATACCAGAACTGCCGATTTTGTAAGTAGTTATCGACAATAATGGCAAGCGGAACACCGATTATCGCCATGGATTTCTGCATAAGACTTCAATTGATCGAATTGAATACATTTCTCCTGTAAATTACATCTTGGACCAAGCCAGTAACCAATTTGATGGCATCAATATTGATCAGGTTTTACCAATCCATACTGCAGATCTAAAAAGCCTTCTTGGCTCTGCCGACTAGCGACTTGATTCTCGCCTATTTTATCACAGACTGCCGAGTTTGCCGTCACATTAAAAGGTCGCTGAAAGCCACCAGTAAATAATTCTATTGGCGCTCCCTGCGCGTTTTCTTCCGCCTTCTGCATGGGGCTCATAAATTATATATATATATATACTATACTATTATTAGGTAGTATCTGAATGGAATGTATTTTGAAGTGTAGATTTTGCGCAGGTGTACCATTGTGAATTTTTCCAGACTTTTCGGATGGACAGGTTCTGAGGACGGACCAGTTACACTTTTTTGGCTTCATATTTTGAGCACTCACTCCTCTATGTTCTAACCAGTACCAGAAATAAGATAATTTTTAGAAAGTAGTGATCAAGCCTTTTTACTAAATGTCCCACACGATATTCCGTGAAATCAATTTGACACCACCCTTCGCATATATGGAGCGCCGCCTTAAGTTGAACAGAAAATCGCGCCACCTGTTATATGTAAAGGGATTCACAGACCAGACATTCACATCAAATTCCGTGACGATTGGTTCATCCATTTCCGAATTAATCGGATGGGACAGACAGACGGGCAGACAGGCAAGGCATCGATTCTACTAAAGTTTTGTTCCACACAAAACTTTGGAAAGAAAGGCAGTCTGGCAAAAGGTTCAATTTACTTTCCGATACTGTTATTCTCCCGAACCATATTTTTTGAACGCACTCTTAGCAACTGTATTCACGACATCGTTGAAAGAACCGTGAACCAAGCTGGTTGGTCATGGAGCACACCGTAAGAAATATCGACCTCTCTACATTGCATTTCTGGATTCGAAGAAAGTATTTAACAGTATGTCAAACAAGCTCATCTCACCCTGCGCCATTTGATGGCAAAATTATCACAGACTTTCAAGCTGTCTATGATACCACATCCAAGGTCAAACTGGGGGAATTCGGTATCCTAACAAAAGAGTGGCTAGTTTGACCCTGACCAACCAGATAAATGCGGCAGGATCGCTCTCCACACTTTTCACTATCAGCAATGGTCTAAAACAAGGACATGCTCTATTTACATTATTATTAACCTCATCCTGATGTAAATTCCAGAGGCATTATCGTCTCCAACTCCACTAAACTGATGGCCAATACTGGTATTATCGACATAACGGGAAGAATAACCCGAATAACCTTCATCCAGAAAGCTTCCGAATAGAAAAGAAGTTTCGGCCCTCTATCAGAGAATCTGCCATCCCGTAGCCTACATAAAGAAGAAATTCTAAGGGATACTACGATGGTCGTGGACAAAATCCGGCTCAACAGGCTGCAGTGGCCAAATTACCCAATCCGAATAGGCGAGAATAATCCTGCCGAAAAGTAAATAAATAAAATAGTAAATATCTGTAATGGAAAAAAGAGATGTGGGGATGTCAGGCTGCAACCAGGGAAGTTGATGATGAGAAGAAATTAATGAAAAGCCACTACTCCGAATTAAATACTTCATGTACACGTTACCCCTTTTTCAAGTCGGTTTTTTGATATTTGGATTTTTCCATTAGTATGTTAATTATAGGTACAATATCTGAAAATATGAAAAGAAACCAACGATTTTCGTAATATGAGACCTACATTTTATCAGCACTAGCACTTTAAACTAATTCCAAAAACCGCATCCATATCTGCTTATCAAGGATTAGCAGCCCGCCAAACCGTTCAAAATAAATTCACCGAAACTCAACTGGCAATATTGGTGCCTGAATTGCTACTAACACATCTTCTAGGAAGTTTCATAATTGTAAGGGTTGTTATTTTTGCACATGCAGAGAGCATTTAACAGAAAAGTAGAATATGTAATTCGCAAGCCTATTCCAAATATTATAAAATGTTACTCGATTGCTCCGAATCCTACAAAGAAGTTGGCACCTTTCACAAAATTTTTTGACTTTCCTCAATTGGTCCAGCAATTTTGACCCGGGAAAAATAGCACAGAAACTCTAATGAGTATCTCAACTTATCGGGGTGCTAGGTCTGGACCCAAATATCAACAATAGGTTCAATCAGTTAAATGAGATAATTGCATGTTGCCTGCTCCTGGGCGAGCGTTCGTTCCTGAAACTCACAATACAATAAACGGATTTAATTCCAACTTAACAAGGAATGAATAATTAAATTCAACAATCCGTGTAGCGATTGAATTGAGGAATCAAAGCTTTTGTTTAATATTAAATTCAGTATATTGGAAATTGCTAAATAAAACGCGTCGTGTTGATTCTATTGAGATGTTGGATTTTGTACCGAAACAAAGAACATATGTTTTTAGAAGTTCCAAGTTCATCAACTATGTGTTGACTGCTATAGTGTCTACAGAATTGCGCCTGGAAATCTGCCCACCAATAGTAGCTTATAGCGATATATTGGAAAGATTCCTACAACAGGAGCCAAACAAGAAACACGACCTTCTTAGCTATGTCTACAATAAATCCTTCAATTATTAGTTATTTACCGAGGTGTCTTGCCGGTTTTCATGTCTTTTGAGATACTTCGTTATCGTCATCATATCATTAACACACGGTACCCGGTCTAAGCCTGGCTTAGTGGGGAACTCCAGACAACCCGGTTTTGCGCCAGACTCCACCAATTCGATACCCCTAAAATCTGTTTGTCATCTGAAAAACCGTCTGCCACTTCTTCTTCACCATGGAGATTGCTCTTATAGATTTTCCGAACTGGATTATTCTCATGCTTCCCACCCACCACAGCCAGTTGAGTCGGATTTTATCCGAAACCAGCCGGTCGTGGCATCGCTCATAAATATGGATCATATAGGAGAGACATAATGTTTCTTTCATATGTATGTAGAGCCAATGCCTCATCGTGAATTTTGCGTAGCTTTCCGTGGTCGAATTTATTATCATAGTCACCTACTGCTCTATTACGTTAGCGGCAAGCGAGGTAAATGAAAAAACAGGTAAGGAAAACTGAAACCGGGCGCTTCAGGTATGAAAGGTTTTGTATTTCTCTCATAAGACCATTTGCGTGTAAAATACTGTAAAACTGATCCACATTATCATTGCTTACTACGTAATATTTTCTCCCATATACTGTACATTCATATGTATCAAAAAGTACAGGCCTACTAGGTATATGTAAATTTTGTATAAATTAGGAAACATGAATTGAGAAATATATAGTTCGTCAGAACTATCAAAGGTAACGACGAGTTTAAGTGGAGTTTAAGCAATTGCTGCTCCCAACGTCGGTTAGCCTGGAGTTTGGCACTTTAGCTGCTCCGACTTTCCATAAACTCATTTAGAGAGAAGGTAAGGTAAAGAGGCGGGGATCAGAGAAACTCTTAGTGGACTGGCAACATCACATGAGTGTATATTTGTCCCATTAGTGCCTAGCACGCATGTGCATATTTTATGTCAGAATATTGCGTGCTTCTGACATTCAAAGTCTTCGAATTTTTACAGAAGGGACAATTTTGATCTATTGCAACTTCATTAGTAATACTGCGATTCAACGGTAGGATCTTGCTTTATATTATAGGGTTGGGTAAGTTATGAGAATGGGTCCCTGGAAGAAATGACCACTTTTGAGCCTCTTCCCCCTCCCCTTTGTGAATTAAATATCAAAATTGAGACCAATCCAAGTACCAATCGAGACCTTTCATTCTATACCTCACGTGACTATATTAGGTGAAACAAAATTCACACCCCCTTTTTGCATGTAAGGGGACCCCCTTAAATTCGATGTAGAACAATGGAGAGACGCCTGACAGCAAGTGCCCGAGGAGAATTCCTTGAGGATCTACTTTGACTATATGCCTTCCGTCCTCTGGTGGGTGTTTCATGGTGATTGCGATTGTGCCTGTATTGTGGTTAGAGATCCTAGTGGACTAAAACGTGGAGTTGCGTTGTGCAACTCGGACGTCGTACCCCTTAGTTGTGGCAGAAATTTTAGATAGGCTTCCTATCCCGTGGTATAAATGCCGAGCAGAGGACCAGTGATTGTGGTCTCCACATCAATCCGTGTTCAGGCAGGACCAGAGGATTACATAAAAAGTACTCACGTTGAACCCGAAGGACCTTCATACTTAATATGTAGTATTACACAGAAAAGATGGTGAAATTTAATTAGCTGCACGATGTATAGTGTCGACATCAGTCGTCTTTCTTGGTGAAGAGTGTACGCGGATTTCGTAGTGGTCTGAAATTTTCAGTTATTTCGCTCGTGAAACTCGCCACTTCAAACACTAAAGGTTTTGTTTATTTCTTGTATAAGAATATTTGAATGCACAACTGTAGTATCCTATATTATTCACTCTAATGTGATATTTATATTCAATGTCTTGGGTTGCAGTAAAGCGCAAATTTTGATCTATTATAACAATATTAGTAATAGTAGATTTTTCAGCAAACTTTATGCAACATGCCTTGCATCATAAATTATATTAATTCACTTCAAAATAATATAGTAATATACTATTATTAACTTTATTTGAACAGATATCGGTAAGGGAGACATTTCAAGGCCTAGATATCGTAGCTTCATGATTTTTTTCAGGTGTTTAGTTTGTGTAGGTTCTGAGAATGGGTTCGCGAAATAAGTGACCACTTTCTAGTCCTTTTTCTCGCTTTACAATAAGTGCCAAAACAGTTTCCGAAAGTATTAATCAATGGTTTTCATTTGACGCCGCACATGTCTATATTTGATGAGAAAAAGAATATTCACTCCTCTTTCGCATGTACGGAGACACCCTTCAGTATACTCATCGTAAAACTCGCTTAGTAAATTATATTGTCATATTTGAAAACGAGTTGAATCCTTTCATCTTGTAAAGTAGAAAAGGTGATCCCATGGCGGGTGGAACTTCATTTCAACAAAAGTAGAGGAAATCGTTTACAAAGCCCCCATCAAAGTTTATACCGCCTCGTCATTGGTGGAACAAACAATGTTCACATAACCTGCCATAATATCCGTTACCCAAATTGTGATACACAGTAAATGTAACAGTTCTCCCTCGACGATTACCTACCTTGTCGTGGTGAGGGAGCTCAGTAAGGAAGATCCTCCAGGAAACGGGAGGTGACAGCTGAAGCCAAGCGATAATCAAAACCCCAAGCCAAGGTGTGACTGCCGTGCCGAGGGCTGGATGGTCACAGGGGTTAAGATGTGGCCGCAAACGGTGAACTCTGGGTACCAGGCGACCCCCAGTTTTAACTAGCCTTGTCTCGGCAAAAAGGGGCTCTGCCGAGATCGATTTAATTTCTCCGATAAAATTGAGATCATGGCAGCCAATTATGCAAAAAACAAAACACAAACATCAACCTATTAAGCAAACAAAAATAAACTTCGATCGTGACGATCCAACCCCGAGTGAAGGGGCAACCCTAAGCTCATCGATGGAGAACCTGAGTCTAGACTCAGATTCCCTACTTACTAAAGTGGGAACCAATCCAATTGGGACCCAGTCCTTAACGGACAAGCCAAAGCAGACCCTTTCTGTCAGCACTCCGGACCCCAGGCTCCAATCGGCGTCACCTGCTGAGGCTAAAATCTTGGCGTTGGGTAAGCACCTGTCAACAGACAGCAAACAGCCTTTGAGCAAACCGTTTTCCGGCAAACCGCCCGCAACGCACAACCCAAGAGCTGTGCCAAGGTTGAGGGGAAAGGAGCGTTCGGGACACCTGCAGCTAAGGGGAAACCGAAGCGGCAGCGGTCCTCGGACGATCCTAACTCTTCGACACAAAAGGCAGCAAAGAGGGCTCGGCCGGTATGACAACTCTAATCCATCCGGCTTGATACTGAGCAGTGCGAACAGCTTAGGAGGAAACTCCTCCTAGCTGTAAGGACAGCGTCTGCGCAAGCCATTAAGCTTTGCTTTGAGTCGGCAAGTGCATACCGTAAAATGTTACGGCTGAACTTTGCCAACGAAGACACGAACGAGTGGCGCAGCCAGTACTGCTCCTCTCTCAACGATGTGTGGGAGGGTGCGCGACTAACCTTGAAAAGGGTCTCTGAGCTTTCATCGATCAAAAAGTGCTTTCTCTGAATTCCAGAAGAAGAGCGAAATGGTGTTGGGATTCTGAAAGAACTTGGTGTGCAGAACAACCTCAACATTTCAACCTGGTTACTGCTAGGTAGCAAAACAGGAGAGAGAGCCGATAGGCCGGGAACTTTTCTCACTATCGGAGTTCCCGAACGCGATGTTAAGAAGGTTCGGGAAAAATCGGGTTGTCGGCTCTACTATGGGCTGGGGACCGTCACGTTACAAGTGTTGGCTCCTAAAACCATTGAAGGGGATATGCAGCCCTCGGCATCTTCATCTGAAACGTAGATGAGGTGCCACATTTCCCAAATAAATGTGCAGTATTGCAAAGCGGCGACTGCACTTATCAGTCCTCGGATCAATAGCTGCAAGAAATTTATATACCTTATACAAGAACCGTTTGTTGTTGGTGGGGCAGTCAGGGGCCTAAACTGCCAACGACCGATCGACCCCGCACCTCTCCAAAGACTTCCAGGCTAACCTGGTTAACGACCTGTGTGATGGCGACACCACATCGGCTAAGCTAACCATAAAAAGTCAACAGAGAGATAAAGAGATACTATTGTGCTCTGTATATGTTCCCGACGACGCAGAAGAAGTTTCCAGTGGAACATTCATCAGAGCTATCCAATATGCCAAAAGTAGAGGCACGGGGGTAATAGCAGGATGTGACGTCAACGCTCACTCCATAAGCTGGGGAAGTTCGAACATCAATGCAAGAGGATCGAGACTACTGGAGTATCTAGTAGGAACCTATTTGCAGATCCTAAATGTGGGTAATGAGCCCACTTTCTTCAACGTGGTCAGGCGGGAGGTCATCGGCATGACGGTGGCATCTCCTGACATCGCGGCTCTGATCGGAGAATGGAGAGTATCAAACGATATCACACTCTCGGATCACAGGCGCATTGATTTCGTTATGGGCATGGATCCATCTCCACCCACTCCATTTTGGAATTCGCAGGAAGACAGATTGGGTGATTTTCAAAATAGAATTGAGCGCCCGAGTCACGGTCCCTGGGAAGCGCATCAAATCCATTGCTGGAATTGAGAAGACAACCCAGATGATCACAACTAGAATGAGAGAAGCTTTCGAAGAAAGCTGTCCACTCAAGATGCCAAAGAAGGGTAAAACACCATGGTGGAACTCGGATTTGACAAAACAGTGGAGAAAGACAAGGATGCTCCTCAATCGTGCTCTGAAGGGTGAATCAGTCACTAGCTGAAATTGCTATAAAGAGGCACAGAATGCGCTCTAAAGAAGACCATAAGATCGGCTAAACGATCATCATGGAGAAGCCTTTGTGAAGAGACTAACTCTTTTGAGGCGACCTCAAAGCTGAAGCGGATTCTGGTTAAAGAACGTAGCCAGAAACTGGATTATTTACCTCTACAGAACGGGAAATACACAGAAAGCAATGAAGAAACGGCAAAGGATTTGCTTGAAGTACACTTCCCAGACAGCATCTAAAATCTAATCTCGGGGCCAACAGGTGCATACAGCCCTCAACTGGGAGACTGGAATCTGACATGCAAAGTAATATCACTGGAGCGAGTAAAATGGGCATTTAACTCGCTCCATAGATACAAGTCGGCAGGTCCGGATGGCATCATTCCTGTGATAGTAATGAAGGGAATGGATGCCCTTGGTCTACACATTTGGTATATATATTGCGCATGCCTAGCACAGGATCCAATTAAATGGCGTGATGTGAAGGTGTTATTCATTCCCAAACAAAGGAAAACCCATCTACACAGACGCAAAAAGCTTTCGACCGATCAATCTAACTTCCTTTCTGCTAAAAGGACTAGAAAGACTAGTAGATCGGTTCACAAGGGATACACACATTCCTCAGTTGCCACCTCACCATAGGCAACACACCTACCAGAAAGACAAATCCACGGAGACAGCACTCCATGAACTTACGCTAAAAATTGAAAAGGCGATGTCCGAAAAAGAATACGCCTTAGGCGCATTCATGGACATCGAAGGTGACTTCAATTATGCCTCATTCGCGGCAATTTGTGATGTGGCAAGACAGTATGGAATCGAACCACTGCTAATCAGTTGGACCCTTCAAATGCTAGAGTGGAGAAAAATCCACATATCGGTCGGCCAGAAGTCTATTGAAGCAGGATGTCTCAGGGGCTGCCCACAGGGAGGGTTTTTCTCTCCACTGTTATGGCTCTTGGTAATGGATACCCTGCTGTGGCTCCTGGAGGACAAAAAAGTCTTCGCGCAAGCATTTGCGGACGACCTAGCCGTAATAATTACCGGCAAGTTTGCGGACACAATATTTGACCACTTGAATGCAACTCTGCATATAATCCACAGCTGATGCCTCCGCAATGGACTCACGGTGAACGCTAGAGAGACTGTTCACTAGGAACGTCAGGTGGGGCAGCTATACGCTTCCCACCTTAGCAGGGGCGGAAATCTAGCTTGCACAAACAGTCAAGTACTTAGGAGTACATTTCGACTCCAAGTTAATGTGGAAGCATCACATCCAGGAACAATATCAGAAATCCTGCAGATTGCTCTGGTGCTGTAGGAATGCGATAGGTAAGACCTGGGGACTTTCACTCAAACGGATATACTGGATGTATACACCCATAATAAAACCCATTTTGATGTATGCATGCATCGTTTGGTGGCCAAGACTGAACCTTGTAAATAGCAGGAAGCTGCTAACGTAGATTCAGAGACTTGGTTGCCTAAGTATTACTGGAGCAATGAGTACTACGCCGACTGCGGCACCTAAAGCTATCCTAAATTTACCCCCCATTCACTTGGAAGCGAAACAGAAAGCAGCCAACAACGCGTGTAGGCTCGATACCATTGCGGCGTGGAAAGGCGGCCAATCACACGGCCATGCGGCCACCTGGAAATTCCTTGAAAAACATACGGTAGCCCTGATGCCAACCGATCATATGGTTTCCAGATTGGTTTTTGAGAGGGCATACACTGTCGTAATCACCGAAAGAGAAGAATGGTCGAAAAGTAGCCATGAGTCTTTTCAGATTACAAACCTAATAATCTTCACCGACGGGTCAGTCATGGAGGATGGATCGGGCGCAGGGGCGTCCTCGAAGAATCCGATTATAGAACTGGCCCGACCCCTAGGGAAAATGACGACCACATTCAAGGCGGAGATATATGCCATTCCATTGACAGCAGAAGAATCTCTGCAACAAAAGTGGAGGGGTCGCACCATTCGGGGGTCGCACCTCGGGAAAATGACGACCATATTCCAGGCGGAGATATGCCATTTCATTAGCAACAGAAGAATGTCTTCGACAAAAGTGGAGGGGTCGCACCATTCGAATCTGTTCCGACAATCGGGCGGCATTATCAGCACTAAATGGCAACAACATATCAAGCCAGTTGCTGTGGAGTTGTCATCAGGTGCTGCTGAAACTTGGCCGACTGAACGAAACATTCCTGATGTGGGTGCCGGGGCACTCTAACATCGCCGGTAATGAGGAGGCTGACAGACTGGCTCGCCGAGGGTCTGGATCCACAATGGTGGAGTCAGAACCAGCTCTTGGAATCCGACCATCTTTTGTCAAGTCTACTCTGAAGGGTGAAATTGCAAGGATTCACGCAACCGAGTGGAGAAATTCGGTATTTTTGTTGTCCCTTAAGAAGTGGGACATGGAAACCCTAGTAGTGCTTTTAACGGGACACTGCTCCTTAAACTACCATATGGAAAAGATTCGGGTAGTGGTTTCGGCTATGTGCAGGAAATGTGATGAGGAGGAAGAGATGGCCCTGCACTTTTTATGCAGCTGCCCGGTATCCCCAGATCGACGACACCGTAGGCGGGAAGCCATTGAATAGGGAATTTACGAGGATAGTACAATGGGCCTAACAAAGGCCTGAGTGCTCGGAGCTGCGGCTCCCCCCGTAAACTAAACTAAACTAAACTAATTGTAACAGCCCAGTCTTCAATGATATCATAAGCGGCTCACCAGTGAATTATGGTAATCTGGGATCTTTCCCAGTGAGTGGAAGAAGGTTATGTACGTTAAGATTCCGGAAAGGGGCACCCAGCTTGAGGGCTTTCTCGTGTCACGTGGTCATCTTCCACGATGAAGAAACATCTCCGAAGGTTGACCGACGGAGAGTAGATGTCCCCATCCATCCTAATTATATGATCTCCCCCTACTACGGTCTCATCGCATTCATGAATTCTTGTTTCGCCTCCCAGTCATTGTTAATCGCAACCATATCCTGGATTTCTTATTGACCAACATTTATAACAACTGGTCCACTTTATTTACTAGCGATTGAATTCCTTGTTAATAGATCTAACATACAGCCACTTGGTAAGGTGCATAATTCAAGTTCAAGCTCAACTTCAGAATATTCTTCGATATATCCAACCTCATCGTTCATATGAGTTGACTTTATATGATCGTGACGTCATACACGTCTTAGATTGCGATAAATTCACGTGAAATACAGAACTTTGATCCTCTACAACTTTGTTAATAATAGTTTTTTTTATTGTGTTTTATATTATTACTTATGATAGTACCTAATTTTGTACTTCTAAGACGAACTTAAGATTTCGAAGCTAGCCTGTAAATATTCCACTATTTGTCTAACAAAATATGTTCCTATGACCCTTGCCTGTTATCACTTTGTCTCGAAGGAGGAGGTGGAAATGCCCGATTGTCAATACTCGAAAAAGCTTTAGCTAAAAACTAAAAGGGGTATTGCGTATCCAGCACACCTACGAACCACCACACTCTCATTCTCCTCCCCAGATTTCTCCAGAAAGCCTACACTCTTCCCTACTCTTCTGCGCTTTGCGTTCAAATATTGAAAGATTAAGTCCTTTGAGTAACATGTACTGTTCCCATAAAATTGTACAGAGAGAACATTAGCACGGAATAACCTTAATTTGATATTGGCGTTGAAGGATCTGCATTCGACAAAACAGCAAAGATGGATCTAGCGCGGTTCATCGGCTCCGATATCATCGGATTGCCAGCATTCACGGATGTGTAGAAGTAGAAACTGTAGGGAATGCAGTAGTTACAAGGAATAGTTACGCATGCACACCGTTAAGCCCCGTTTCAGTGCATTAATTTCCTAGATGGTTTTGCTTTTTTTTTGGGGCAGTAGTCCGTATTCGCATGTAACGGAAACGTGCTATTTCGACCAGCAGAGATGGAACTTCACCAGATGTTATGTGGTTACGAATCGTGATGAAATGTTCACCTCACCTCTTTAGTTGCTGGTCATCGCAGATAAGGAATTGGTCCTCAGTGCACTGGACTGAACCATCGTGAGACTTGTGATGTGATCGCAAACTCATTGTTATATGTCTCCCAAACTAGGATAATAACGAAAGAAGAGCACTTTTGATGGTATGCTATTCTCATCACCGTTCCCCCGACGAGCTGTTCAAGACTTCTGCCTTTCAATCAGCAAGGCAGTTTTGCTACTGCCGAACGATTTTGGGATCTCAGCTGAAGCACTCCACCTGGGATGTAGCACGTGAGCGCAGGCAAGCGACCATTAAGTTATGGTCTTGTTCGAGACCAACATTAGCGCCACTCTTGTTACGCATATCTAGAAAACAACTTATAAATCTGCTGCTGATGTATGTTAGCCTGTTGAAACAAGACTGACCTCATGCAAAGTTTCAGTTCGGTGGAAGCAACAAAAAGCCGCAAACCTCTCACTATTGCCATTATGACCCCAAGTCAGTATTTTCCATCATATGTCTATATCCCGAGCGCATTGTAACCTTCAGGAAACCTCTCGTATACCGCATTGAGTTGCTCATGGAAAGCCCCCTTTTTCTCTGTATGAGAAGTTTTCGTTGGTGCATAACACTGCGCTATTGAGATATTCCCCATTCTGGGCAAGCATAATAATATTAATATTCTATCTGATACCGTTTTCCTAGATATGAAGTCGCCACTAGCAGATGAAGAAAGCATAATTCTAGTACTAAATTAAGTTTACTTTTGAAAGATTTGCTATAAAGCAGAGCAGAGTCCTACAATTTTACCTCGCTTAACTTTAGAATGTTCAGTCTATATTCCTAAAATCCTGGTGGAGTTTCAGCAAACGAACATTCTCGGGAACCTCTGGGTTACCGAAAAGTGGTTCACTTTTAATCCATTGCCGAAAGCCAAAGATAGTAACTGAAAGATGCGTCGTTTCCGAAGCATAGTTGCCTTTGACATTCGCAGATTGCTTGCCCGAATATCTCTTTCCCTGTTAGTCGCCTTCTACGACAAGCGGGAAATACTACCCCGCAAAGAAGTCATTATATTGACGGGCACAGATTTCTCTGCTTAATAATAAATTCTATCACCATGGGTTGTGCCCTGGCGTTTGGAAATCAAGCCACTTAAGCCTGGCGTTTTAATATATAATTGCTATGCTCTACCAAACGTAACAATGGCAAAATGCAATCAAATTCGATCTATGCTATGTTTCAAATGAAAATCGTAGCGTGACTGTGGAGATTGGAACAGCCAAGCTAGTAACACTAGCGGAAGCACATTTACTTTTCGAGCGACAGAGGTTACTTGGGAACAGAGGTTTGGTCGCTTAAAGAACAATATTTCTCGCGAAGTAATGCTTTCCAGGGGAAAAAAAATATGGTGGAAGTCGAGGTTGCATTGAGTGAGAGTCCCACAAATATTATTGCTTATTCTGAAACTTAAGGGAATTTTCGGATAAATTACTATAATACATTAGTATATAATAATCCAAATTTACTTAAGCAGATACCGTAATGAGTTTTTCCGCCGTCTTTACCCGTCTTATTTCATCTCTCAGAACTGGATGCAGCTTCCTCTACGTCTCCTGCCATACCCCTCCTTACTTCTTTCCTTGACGAGTAACTCGTTGGCAATCTTGACGTCACGGTGGTCATCCTAATCTCTTTTTGATTGAAATTAGTCAGCCCATTATTTTCAACGAGAGCCTTGAGAGAACTATTTTGGTATTTTCCTCTTGTTTCAAAATACTTATAAGGTATGTCAGCGACCCGCTGTCCACTCCACCTCAAAGTAAAACCGCAACATGGCTTTATTAAACGTAGATTCATTACATCTAACAACCTCGGCTTCACCAGCTTTGCGATCAAATGTTCAAATTCAGGATAAGAAGTGTAGTGTGTACAATAATTGACTTCGTGAGAAGAAAGAATAAATGATCTCACACAATGAACATCCATTACGAATGCGGAAGAATCGTGCAGCCAAGTTAAAGGCAAGATCCACAAAGCTGCCTATGCAACCTCCGGAGTCACCAAGTCAGGTAAGCGGTACATCAACCGAGATACTTAGCTCTAGAATGATGATGTTGAAATGAAGGTCCGTGAAAAGGAACGCCTCTACCTTAAGTTTCTCAGCGATAAAAGGCTGGTCAATTGGCAAATTTATAAGAATGCCAACCTGGAAGCGAAGAAAACGATCGCTATCACCCGAGCGGTCCATTACAAAGATCTTTACGATAAATTGGACCCGCGGAATGGCGAAAGATCTGTATTGACTTCCCGACTGATGAGCCGCGATGGATAGATGGCGAGAATATTTCGAGCAGATTTCAACTGAAGAGTTTGTTCGTCATCCATTTCCGCAAGCATTGCCGTCATTTGGGGCAATTCCACCTGCCAGTGCGACTAAAGTCGAGGAAGCAATAAAACGAATGAAATCGAGCAAAGCGCGTCGCATCTGAAGTCTGAAAAACGAGGAGGTGGGTGGTCAATCTCAGTGACCTTCCCAGAACTTCCCAAATTCAAATATCTCGGGTCAGTACTATCAGCCAATCCTCGCTAAGGTTTCACACATTAGCGCAGCCTGGATGAAGTCGTGTTCTTCAACTGGCATTCTTTGTGATCGACTTAGTAATGAAGGTCTCAAATCGAAAATTTACCGCAGTGTTGACCGCCCATGTGCCCTCTCAACAAGGCGAACTAGAAGAGACGGTGACAGCGTCTTGCGGTAATGAAGGCGACGATGTTGCGTTGGACTAGTAGCGTGACACGCCTTGATCACATCCAAAATGAAGATATTCACGATCGATATGGAGTTGCACCGATAGTGTAAACATTGCGAGAGGTATGGTCATGTAACTCGCTCTAACGAGAATTCACTTGCCAATATTGGTCTGAACATCGCAATTGAAGGTAAGTGACCAAATTTCGACCGAAACAACGGTGGTTTGATAAGCTGATTTGAAAGCCTCACGGCTACGTCGAGATCAGGCCTTTGATGGGGTAAAATAGCACAACCGATCACGACGAGCCGAACCCACTTGTGAACGGGACAAACACTGAAGAAAAGAAGAAGGTTTCAGGATTACGTGTAATATCTACCCACAACAGCTTTTTTGCCTAATTTATCCTTCCTTCGTTAGTTTTAAGCATAGATTAACGGTGGTGCCTACTTTAACGATTTCGAAAAAATCGAAAAAAAATTTTCGCGTCAATTGATTCTAAATATATTTGAGAAGATACATATTCTACAACATTAGAAAGTCTGCTACTCAGTGTTTGCGCAAATACAAGGGAGAAAGCAGACGAGTGTCAAGTACTTACACTGCGACCGACAGGCTAGACTGCAGCACGCTCGCCGTAGGAAAGTTCATGCTAAGGTCGTAAAGCATAAAACTGTCTATTGAAATAATACCAGATATAATACATATTCACAGGAGTGCCTACTTTGAAGTTTCTAGCATCATCGTTCAGTTTTGTCTGTTATGGCTTGGCAATTAGGAGCAGGAACCGATAGTTAGTGCAAGTTGAGACCTCTAATAATCGATCGATGAAGTGGGTGAGAAACATAGCCGTCCAATATATGTAGACCTCTCCAATGATGAACCTTTAAGAAGGTGGTTAGATGGTCACATGCAAATGATGAGTTGTTATTCAACTCTACCCTACGGCGCATAACTCCAAAATATCTGCACTCAGTTAGAAAAGTAATTGAAATCGTCGCTTATGTGGCTACAGGACTATTCAATGAAGGACTTTCAGCAGCTTTGGGCACCATGCAATTGTTGGATATAAAAATGCAAAATTTTAACCGATCAGATGAACATGTAACGAACAAAAAGAGGAAACACGTAGTACTCATTATCTAGTAACGACACTGGTACTGCCTGCAGATTAGAGGAGACGAATGTAAACGATATTTTCGAAGAAAATGAACGACTACTATATGGACCAGGAATAGTTAATTAGCGGATTAGTATTGTAAGTATTAAAGAAATGATACTTTCCCTTATCAAAAACTTTGAGGACCGTTTTCTGGAGTTTTCATTTTTAAGATTGGCGGGCGTAATTGGAAAAAAGCTAAAAA